>NC_090927.1:1170552462-1171177462 GCF_040938575.1 Ambystoma mexicanum | reverse complement strand
TATAGCCTAGTGGTTGGGGCATGGGAGGATACTGTGGTGTTGCGTGCATATAGGGCCCAGGGTTGTACCCTTGGTTGGAGCCTTGTGAAGAGTTACTACTGGTGTCTGAAAAAGTAACCCTTTGTCCTTGTCTCCGTAGTTGCCCTCCCATTTGGTTCTTATTATTTCTAGTCTGTAAGAAATCAGCTGCCAGGTAAGGATAAATTATATCCAACTTGAAATCCTGTATGTCCTTGGCCAATTTCTTGGTCTTTTTTGTCAGAGTAATATTTTTAAACTCATCAAATTGTTTTTGAACCTCCTTTAACTTTTCTTGTGCATTGGTAATAACTGTACTACTGCGGAATTTTGCTTCCGCTTCGTCCAGTTCAATTTGGATTTGACCTGTTAAGCGTTGCGCCGTGGATATGGTGAGGTACACGACTGCAGTTAGTGGCAATGAAGCTGAAATTGGTCTTATAAGTTTCATCCTCAAGGAATAGGCATGGTTCATTCCTAACCACCAATCCTGCCGGGATCTGGGGGACCCCCCTATGATGTGTGCTACAAAAACAGGTCCAAACACAAAACCTACAAGGTATCCCGATTGGTTTGTTTGTACTAATTACCTATAGAAGTCCCATATATTGATCTATCCCATTGGGTCACCATGTCAGGTGGCTCCGCCTGAGACTCTCCCCAAAAGGTGCTCACTACATGGTTGCAGGATCGCAGGAAGACCATTGGCCCATGCAACATTTTACATCACCTTGCTGTCATCTGTACAGCATCCTATTAGAGTACAGTGGCAATCATCACACAGAATAAAGGACAAACAAAATTCCCATAGTTGTTGACTTCTCAATCCAAAAGGTGCACACAAGCCATGCCACAAAGAGGTGTCAAGTGAAAAGGTTGCTGCCGAAAAAGGCAGTTTTCACAAACAATCGTGGTATAAAGGCTGTGGTGTGATCCAGTAAAAGTGTCTCTATTATACCGCACCACGGGAGCAGGTGTTGCAGGGGTGTCTACCGCTCCCCTTGAATGGTATAATGGTCCAGGGGTTGCAGGGACGTCCCCCACATCCATTACATGGATTATGGGGGCAACACCACAGCCTTTTTGCCACGATTTCTTGTGAAAGCGGCCTTTTTGGTGGGAAGCTTTTCACCTGGAACACACAAAGACTCAACCCAATTGTACTTTTACCCAGCACTTCATGAAAATGAACTGCAGCGGAACTATTTGCCAACAGAATATTCCAAAATATCCCAAACAAGAAGACTTGTTTAAAGACATGTGACCTGGCTAGACCAAGTGGCAAAGGCCGATCAAATATACTGCAAGGTTTGCAAAGCCTTCTTCCTTCAGTGGGAGTCAGCCCCAGGGTCGCTACATTTCTTCAAAGAGTGGCCTTTTCCGAGGGCATTTTAAATAGGATGGGCAGAAAAGAAAAACGGGACAGGCCATAGACATCGAAGTAGGACTCCTGTAAATACAAATAAAACTGTAGTCCCACTTCTATGTTGCTGGCCTTTTGCGGTGGGTGGGGAGGGGGTGTGCTCACAGGCACACTTCTCTCATTGGAGGAGATCGCCGGGGAGGGGAAGGTGGAGGAAACGGGGGCCTGAAATGCATTTCATGCCTGCATTCGCGCAGGGAGAGTTGCGCCCGGTCCCGTTTTCGTGATTTTGAAATCTGGTCCCGGCAAAAACCGTGACTCTAACCACCCACCCTTGAAACCCCGGACGGGGTTTTTAAAATTAAAAAACTCCCGGGACCCTGGATGATTTTCCTGGACTGTCCCGGGAAAACCGGGTCGTCAAGTCACCCTAATTTTAAGTGCTATTGGATGACTGATGAGGAGTACCAGCTGGACATTTGCCCTAATGGAAGAAACACTACTCTGTGCCACGCTTCGCAGCAGCTGTGATGACCATATACTGCACTTTTTTCATTGATCTGGCAGCAACATACAGTTTCCATGGATATCCATGCTCTTTTCAGCAGAATCAAGTCTAATTTCAGGCAGGATACGCCACTCAAACAGCACAGACCTGTTACCCGTGTACGTCCAAGAAACGCTTCCAAGCTCTGCGTTCCACAAGCAGATTTCAGCCTTGGAAGACGTCGCAGCAGACATGACATGCCAATTACCAGAATGAAGCAAGACATTGGTTTGTTCTGCTAGTAAGCATGAAATCAGGCAATATAATTCGCTGATTGGGGGAAAATTGGCGGTTCTCTGCAATAGAAGTGGACGAGCATACATGAATTGTGAATACCGTTTTGTAATCAATGCGAGTCCAGTATGTTTTCTCTTGGGCAAATAACAGATTTTCACCTCAACACATTAAGGGCTCGATTCACAGATTTTTTTGCATGGTTCAAAATTACTTTGCACTTCTGAAAAGTGACTTTGAGCTGCCGACACAAACCCTGATTCATGGAACTGTGCAAAGTGTATTTGTGCATTGCAAAGTCAGTTCAAAGTCATGCTGGGATTGGAACTCTTGGCTGGCAGGTTACACCCACTTTCACCTTCCCAGCAGGTGGCAGACACACTGAGCAATCCCATTAGCTTCACCTTAGCAAGGCCTCTCTTTGGAGCCAATCTAAAGTTCTTCACAAGCACTCTCATTCACGAAGATGACGAATGTCATTGCAAAACAGCCGCACCATCATGGCATTGATTGATTGATTGTTTATTTACTATGCGCTTATACACAAGGGTTTCAAAGCGCACCCTTGCATGGGAGGGGAAAACATAGGGAGGACAAGACAAACAATCTTACTCAACATGGTACATTCAGATCAGACAGGAGAACAGAACAGGATGTGCCTGTGGGGGCGGGGGATAGGGACCAAGTGCACCCCTCCCGTCAGAACATGGGTTCTGTGCCGAGAGATACCACTCTCATGGGTCATAACCGAAGTGCAGTAATGCTGCGGCAAGTGCAAGGCACAAGGGCAATTGCAGGAGACTGGCGAGGACCTGTGAGGCTCTGAGGGTACACCACGCAGCCAGTCAGCAAAAACTGAGCAGATGCAGAGGAGAGAGAGAGAGAGAGAGAGCAGAAAGAGGTGGTTAGCAGGCGAGGAGAAGAGTGGAGAAGGAGGCGAAGAGGAAAGTCTCGCGTAGTTTCCGGAACTTAAGGAGATCCAGCTCAGTTAGGCATCTGGTGGTTTGGTCTTTTCTGGGCATCCCATACACCCACCCTATCTACAGAGATAATATGGGTATTAAATACATTCATTAAGTAAATGCGGCTGTGCCTTGCTTTGTTGCACATATGTGGGTAGTGCTCATGTTGTCTATATATGTGCTATGCAATGAAGGAGCATCAACCCGTGTAAATCCCTCCCCGCCCCTGTTTCTAATGCAGATTATAAGGTGTGAGCCTGATCTGGGCGAGTGTCACATGACCAGGGGCAGTCCACACAATCTGGCTAGGTAGGCTGCTCTCTGAACGCGCCTGCATTACTGCATAGGGAATACATCTCATAGGCATATGCATTTGTTATGAAAAGGAATGTCCCAATGAATAGACTAGGCAGGAACCTGACAAGGCCATGTGGCCCGCATAGTGTCCGCAGTCAGTAGGGTCCCAGGCACTAATAGGAGTATGACAGACTAGAAGAAAGTGACGGGCAGATGCTCGCTTTAGATGCATGTGTCCATGTTTGTGTGTGTGTGTTTGTGTGCATGCATGGATGTTTGCCTCTGTACTTTCAGTTGGTGCCTGCACAGTTTATAATGCATGCTTTCACATGCACAACTACTGTGAGTTAGACACATGCATCATCGAAGAAGTGGTTTCGAAAGATACTGAACATTAAGTGCCAGGCTATTATGCAAGTCTATGCAAAAAGGACGAGCATTCTCGTCCTTGGCACTACAGCCTTTGTAGGCATTGCTGGAAGCTGCCCATGGTCGATGGCAGAAGATGTAAAGCAAGCCGGCCCAGCCACACAGCAAAGCTTTCTTTGCATGTTGAAGCTACTGCCTGACTCGCTCTGTTCAATACACATCAGGAACCATGGTTTGGAAACGTTTGCACCTGCGCTGGAGCTGTGCAATTCTCCAGGACATATTCCCTGGGGCAAAAAAAAACACTCTTGTCTAAAACATCTCGCAGGTCATTACGCAGAACCTCGTAAATCGCTGAGGGCACCTGTTACATTTTTCACTGATGTTCAAAAGAAATCCCCTGCATGCCATTGTCATCATTTGCAATGCGAAGGTGCAAACGTGTAAAAAGGAGACGGGATCCCATTACCGCCTTCTTATAGCACTTTGCAGTGCACATTGTATAAATGCTGCCTGCCATTTGCGCCTGGCAGGCTGCATTTACCATGGATTCCTATGGAATCCGCCTGCTTTGCAGGTGTAAAAAGCAAGCAGATTCCATAGAAATACAAATCTTTACCGCCAGCGTCAGAATCAGTTGCTGGCGGTGATGTAGGTGGATTTGTATGGAGGAGTGGAAGGGGTAATGTGTAACAGTAATTCTGCTCCGCCATACACAACCAGGAAACTCTGTGTAAAAATAATGCATAACAGCATTACCCATGTCTTTTATACTTCATCATAAAGACAACTAACTACCGCCATTGAAACAATTAATAGTTGCAGCAAGGCAATATCTCGCCTGGTGCAAATATTGTGCAAAATTGCGCTTTTACTGATGAAACCTTGGTCTATATGGAATTTTCGCTTGTTTTTGTAAATTATTATTCTCTGTGCCACTCATTGGGCCTCATTATAAGCTTGCCGGTCCAGTAAGAACGGTACCAGTAAGCTTGCTGGTCCCATTGTTACCGGACCGGCAAACTACGAGGTCTGCTCGTGGGTGCCTTTCCGCCCGCCTATTCTGACTAGGCGGGCGTACCGGCACCCGCGAACAGACCATGTCGGATGCACCGGCACCATTGACGAATGGTGCCGGTGCATCCGGACTCCCCATTCCCATTCAGTCCAAATTTACTGTTTTTCTTTGCATTTTGCATTTATAGGCACCAGTGTGAAAGCAGGAGCGTGCAAAGTTTCGAAAGCGGATGTGACGGGGGGTGCAGGTGTGTAGCAGAATCAGATGCTGTAGAGAAGGGAGGAGGCCATTTATAGAGGGTGCTATTGGTGATGAGCAAGAGGAAATATGAGCAAGAAAGGCTGAGAGTGTAAGAAATAAAGCGAGAGTGTGAGATATGAGGATGAGAGGGTATATGGAGAGGGGTAAGCTTGAGTGGGGGAGTAGAGAGGGTAGGGTGGGTTTGGAATAAAGGGCGTAGGGTGGGTGGGGATATAGAGAGATGGGCGTAGGGTGCCTTTTGGGGGTAAAGAGAGAGGAGGTAGGGTTGCCATTTACTGCTGATCTTTGCATTTTGCATTTAGAGGTCCCAGCGTGCAAGGAGAGTGCAACGCTTGAAAGGTGGGTGCAATAAGGGGTGCAGGTGTGCAATAGAACAAGAGGAGGAATCGAGTAAGGGAGGAAGCCACTGAGAGCGGGCGCCATCGGTGATGATCAAGATGAAATATGAACGAAAAACGGTATGAGTGAGAGGGTAAGAAACAAAGCGAGAGTGTGAGAGGAAGGATGAGAGGGGATAGGGAGAGTGGGTAAGAGAAGGTAGGATGGGGTAGGGTAGGTGGTGGGGTTAAAGAGAGAGTTGGTAGGGTTGAGTAGAGAAAGAGTGGATCAGTGGGTGGATGGGTATATGGAGATGGGGTGAGTTTGGGTGAGTTGGTGGGGGTAGAGAGGGTAGGGTGGGTGGGGCTAGAAGGGGTTTTTGTCAGTGGGCGGGGTAGAGAGAGAGTGGGTAGCATGTGTAACGAGATATTGAGAGACTACCCTTAACCTGGTGAGTCCCCCTTCCCAATCAAGGTGCCACACAATAAATAATTTATAGTGTGCGCAGAAGGAGTGTGCAAACAGATCCCTGGAAGCAACAAGGTGTGTATTATGTCACAGCTTTATAAACTTCCAAATCTCAGTAAGGCTCTTGTTGGAATATATCTAGGCTGTAGTGAGGCAGAGTGGGCAAAACTATAAGCTACATTGCGTGCCCTGGCATTTCACCTCCTATGTCAGCGTTACAAGCAGGGTTCTGATACGATTTTATTCCCTACTTGGAATCAAATGATTTTTCTGGGAGTATGAAAAATTATTTGCAGGAAGGAAATTTAATGCTTATTAAAATACATCCTTTTCCCTAAAAATTCCACTCGACATCGGATAGTAATATTATTAGAGCTTCTACCTATGCCACTGCTCTGCTGGTCAATGATTTGAAAAAATATCAGTTGGCCCTTGTGGGAAGGAATGGGGGGAAAGATTCTTACTATAAGTTCATGGTTTCTCGTTTTTGTTGTGCACATTTTCCTGATTTTAGAGAGAAGAAATTGATGGTTATTTGCCATTTAGCCATAAGGCTTGTTTTGAGTAAATGCTGTCACAACTCACAGGACAAAGTAATGTGGACAGTAAGCAGAGACTCAGTAATTCTGATAATCATATTCTGTGGTGCAGTTATTCCGATGCAATTATTGTCCTTAAACAAATAGAGGCATGTTCTCCTGGCCCTTCGATTACTTTGTTAAGGTGGAACATGAACTCCTATTGGCAGGTTTTCTTCCACATTCTTTCTAGTTTCCATTATTCCATTTGCAAAAATTGTATTCCATCTACATTTTTGGACACCCACATACATCATCGATGAGCGATATTTATTTTTTGTAGTAAACATGAGTGTTTTATTTCAATGGCATTAAAAACGTTCTGCATTGTCTCTGAGCGTTGTCGACAAACGAAAAGCCATAACTAAACCTATTGTTTATCCTGAGCATACAGAGCTTTTTTTTGTGCATACACATTTTGTCTCTGCACTGGAGTACTTTTGGTAGGTACTATGGCATATCTTGAAGTCTTGGACTGGTTAATGAGCTCTTCTTATAATCACATACATTTCTTTAACCTATATATATATATTTGGAATAATTGTTTTAAAATGCACATTTTACACTGATTTGTAAAGAATTGCAGTAGTTGGGAAGGGGAAATACCCTACCAAACTCTTCGGAGATGGTACCTCACTAAGTGGCTTACCTCGTTATTCAGTTGCGCACATGAAAAAGAATGTGTGCACGAAAGCTAACCATTCCCGCACGCAGGGAAAAATAACTACAGGGAACCTTGGTTCTCACGCTACGAATTTGTAAAACTGCATGGAATCTATCACTACGTTTAAAAACTATTCGAAACATTAATTGGGGGCTAAATAGTTTAGTTAGCTGCATTTGTGTTGGCCAATCCAAATCGTGCTTCAACTCAGCAAAAACACATCTGTCACATTGTCACTCTGTGCCATTTGATGCTGTAATGTAGACTGCAATAGCAGCGCACGCTTGTATTAGAGCTTTAATACATAGCAGGTTGGGAGACATGCCTCGGTCCATTTGCTTGCTCACATGGTGTGAGTTCCCAAAGCAGTGCAGTTCCTAAAAACATTGCCGTTTTGGTATGATCTCTCTGTTTTAGGGTGTTCTCACATCTGGAAGTTGAAACATACAACTATTTCCTCTTTCTGAAAAGGAAGGCTTTGGAAGTAGCATAACAACTCACACAGTGACTGCATGCAATCCACGTGTGGATGAAACACCAACCATTAAGTTTCATTTACTGTCGAACTTGTGTCCTCTCGGAAGTGTGTGCATCGCTGTACTGTAAATCCTACCATTAAGATGTGGTAACATTAGGCAATCTTGATAAATACGAAAGTTACATTTCTAAGGCCGCAGTCCTGTCAAGTGGTAATTTCTCTCATACTGTAAACATCATAATCATGTTATGGCTCTAAATACATTTGACCAATTATGAACTGATGACTATTTTAAGAAGTGTGCTTGGCATTTAAACGGTTTGGTGATAGTGAGCATGCAGTAACTGGAAGCTGTACTCACCAGCAGTGTCCTCTGTGGGCAGCAACAGCAGGTTAGATCTCAGACCCCAGAGCCCTTCTCATGCCCGACATGGACCGGCCATGCTTACTCCCCTTAACCCTCTGCCCAATGGGGGATGCGGCCGTGTGGTGGCAGGACCCTATGAGCTCGGACTCGCCTCCTCTGCCCGCACACGTGGCCCATCCCCGCTCCTCTCTACCTCCCCCAGTGCTTGCTGCCAACCCTCACCAGGTTCTTGGAATATATTTCAGAGGCCCCGTGGCAGCAGAAAGCCATTTACCGAGCAGGCACCGGGCGTGCCACGCCGCTGATGGCCAACGTACTCGAGGGAGGTACTGCACAGAGTTAAAGGGGGCTAAGCAATTTGGACACTCATGTCTCCCGCAGCGGGGCAGCCGGAGGTCACGCAGATACATATACATTCAGAGCTCATGAGATGCATTATTCTAGCAGAGATTAATCCTCCATGACTGATTTGCGGTCACCTTCTCCCCCCCGTTGATGTTTAATGTTTCATTTTGGCAGCAGCAAACATTCAATCAGACGGATTAACTATGTAATGGAAGTCATTAGTCAAACCGGGAGCCCTGCCTGGCTGCCTCAGTCTCTGTCTCCGTCTTGCAAAGAGATCCCTGCAGGGCTCTTGAAAGTCACACCGACACGTGACATGTGACAGTTCTCCTGATTGGAAGAAAAGGCATTTGAGGAGGGATACACAGTGTATTTGGTGTTGTTTGGTTATGGATCCCCTCCCATTCCCTGCCCCTAGCCATGCTAATCCTAATGGCTAATTCCACCCATTCCTTCCTATCTCAAAACTCTTTGAGCTTTAAGCTCTTGCATGGAGGCAGCCATCTTGTTCTCCTTGTTATGATCTTTCGTGTTATAGCCCGTTCCAATTTAACAGTGAGGTGTACAGGGTTAATTTGAGGTGACATCATCATCACATAGCGATAATGCTCAGTGAGATTGGGCAGATTTACTCATAGGGGCAGCTCGCAGTGCCAGGCCTGCACTGGCTTCACACACGCAAGCACACTTTTTCAAGTGAACGGGGTGGTGTTGGATAAAGACCACCAAAAGAGGGCCTGGCTCTGTTGTTTTAATTATCGTAAAGTAAGAATATAATTTCCAAATGTTTAGTTAACTATCAATTTCAAGTTGAATAATTTTAGAGTTTTTTACATTTATAACCCACCGACAATTTTTTGCAGTCGTGTTCTGCTTTATATATATATTTCTTTTAACGGTTTATCGAAACAACGCTTTTTTTGTCGGATCCTCTGTGCTTCTTATGACTATCGCCACTGTCCAAGATGGCTGTGAGTTGTTACTTTCAGACAAGGCTCTGCGCAGTGTCGAAGTTGTCTGTAGTCTGAGTTAGCATGTCTCCTCCTGCGCTCATTGATTCGGAGGAGATGGGGAGCAGCAGAGAATCACGAAGAGGGTCAGAGAGAAGCACAGGCTCCTCCCCCTGAATTGACGCTATCAGCCCGTTGCAGGTTGCTCCTTTGGTGTTCGCAGCAGGGAGGCTCTGCTTTTCACTACTGGAGGTGAGCAACTCCCAGAAAGATTGGGGCACAGCTGTGCACCGATCAATTCTGTGGTAGCCCCCGCCTCAACAGTTTGATAACGCCTGCTGTTGCATATAACCGTTGCAGCAATGTTGCAGCAGGGCAAAGTGATCTGTGATGCTGGAGTCTTTACAGCCATGCACTGCCATTTACCCGAATTCATATCCTGCAGTGCCCCCTGAATTTACCAACCTATTCATTTTTTGTTTTTTTTCTTTGCTGCAAGCTGTTTGTTGCCCACGTAAATCACATACGTTTACTTTGCTTGTCATTTGCAAAATGGGAATGCCTCTCAATGACAATGTTGTGGCAATAAAACCCGAGGCAGCGGGCCAATACTGCCCCAGCAATGCCCCCATGTCCCCTAGTTACAGGCCCGAGCATAGTGAGGGCCTTAACGAGGCCCCGGGGCATTACCGTGGGTGATATTGGCCTGCCGCCAAGGGTTTTATAGCCATTAGAACCCCGGCCCGTTAGACCGGGGTACTAATGGCCTTTTTTTTTCTGTTCTGAAAAGCTGCCACGTTTCAAAACAGAAAAAAAAAAAGTCAAATAAAATGGCCACCGGGAAAGGGAAAACGTAGTCCGTTTTCCCTTTCCATGGCAGCCATCGGGAGCAGAAGTGTTCCCAGCACGTTCGCTCAGAGAAAAAGAAAAAAGAAGGTAAGTTGGTTTGGGAGGGCAGAGAGGGGATAGTTTGCAGGGGGGGTGGAGGGAAAAAAACTAGGGAGGCACGGAGCAGGGATTGCCCCGTTTCGAGACTCCTCATTGGCTAAGGGGCTGCCACGCCCCCCGCCAGGAACAAACGCCCGCACACTCGTACGTCCACGGGAATACCATGTGGTATGGCTCGGAAAAGAGCCAATCCACGTGTAGTATTTCCCGTGGACAGAGCGTGCCGGGTACAAATGTGTGATTGTGCCTGTGCGACCTCTCTCAAGAGCAGCATCATTTTGAGTCGGTTCCTGGGATCCCTTGTCTCCACAGGTGCTTCCTGCAATCCAAACCTTGCAATCCCTTTTGAGGCTGGGAAGCCACTCGCATCTGCCCGCAATCTCCCTTTGCTTCCTGGTCTGGTGGGGCTTCATGCTGCCCATGTGTACCTTCTGAGATGTCTGACCTTGGCTGCTGGCATTTTGGCCTTTGCTCCTCGCGCCTGGCGCTGCCGCCTGCTCAGTCCTGAAGGTGCGCTATGACTGCAGGGAGCAAGGCTTTCAGCTCTTGGCCTGGTTGGAGCCGTGGCCTCCAGGGGATTGGGTACTGTGTGAGTAGTTTTGCTTTCCATTCTAAGCAGGCCAGGCACTATGACCCACCACGCACCACCCCATACTCAACACCTCATGTGAAGGCTTCGCCCCAAAAATGCAATTCCGTGATCCATATGGGAGACACGCCACCATGATCCCTCTCCCAATCATGCCCCATTACACCCAGCCCCTTCGGTCTATGTAAGTGTTTGAGGAGCTTCGCAATGAACTCAGACTGTAAATAACCTTAGCTGCTAATACCACTGGTAGGGAAGTGGGGTTTGCATATGGCCCCAAGCTGTGTGACACCAAAAGACATGGCAACACCCCTTCTGTTTGTGCCGTGCTAGCATAGTCCTGTTTTTTTTTCCTTCGCATTCGCAGACCGGTCGTCCCGGATTTCTCAATTTTATTTCCAACACTACAAGTCCCATAATGCAACAAAAAACAAGACGTGATTAACAGTCCAAACTGGAGTGGGGCATTAATGCAGTACTAAGCTTTTGTTTTACGACTTGTTCATATATGGTTGCTGAAGTCCAGTTAGTGGTACGACGTCCTTTCATTGCAGGATGTTTCTTCACAGGGTTTTTTAGTGCACATTTTTTTATGAAAAACCCATCATAATATTTAGGGGGTTCGAAAATGTATATATGGGGTGTGGGTATTTGGGAATACATAAAAAATTAAAGAGGATGAGGGGGTTGGGGCGGAACGCCCGCAAAAATAATTTTAAAACAATGTGATGGGTTTTTTCGTTAAAAGAAATTGCGGTAAAAAACCCTGTGAAACAACATCCAGCGATGAAATGACATGGAATCCAGTTAGTTTGGTTAACATTTGCTAAGGTTACAACTTTCGGGATGCACTTGTACGTTAAATGAAAAACTGAGCTAGATAAGTGGTTTCCTGGTGTGCTATGGACATCCGACCTTCCAACACAGAATTGGTGTTTCAGTAAAAAGCACTTTGCTCTCCGTGATTTGATTCTGCATATGGTTCTATGATTCCATGCATGTTGAGAGATGTTGGCTGAAAGGCACATCGTGCTCTTGGACAGGGGGCAGATGCCATCCTATGCTAATCTTGAACATTGTTTCTACTAGTTGTTATTCCTAGTTGTCTAAAGGAGGCAATGTTGTCAGTTTGTGCCAGTCCTTGCTTTTTAGCTACAAGCTCTTTGCACTCTGGGGCATTTCGTTTTCCATTTCTTTTGTAAATGTGGGCCTACAAGTCCTGTTTGCTTAAAAAAAGGTGACTAAAGTTGATGCCCAAAACATGCAGGGATCCGGGTGGGCACTGACTTTTCACTGCAAAAATACACTTTGCACAGTTCCATGAATCAGGGTTTGTGCAAAGTCACTTCAAACTGTGCAAAAAATTCCATGAATTGGGCCCTAAGTCTCCAGGGTTCAACTACTGGTATTGATGGACTCATTTTCTCATCTCAGGGGGTGTTCTAATTCCTTCAGTTTCCTGCGATGCTGTTACAAGTTAGCAAATGTACAATGGGGAGCTGGTACGTCTTTGCTCGCTTAGTGGATCACCTCTGCCAAAAGATATTCTGTGTCAGTGTTCCAGATGCATACAAACACATTTTTCTTGGACACTTAAGATAGCTAAGCAGAAAATAACACACTGGGCCTCATTATGAGTATGCTGGTCCAGTAAAAACTGTGCTGGTAAACTACCGGCACCGTTGTTACCGGACCGGCATACTGCGAGTTCTGCGAGCGGGTGCCTTTCATCCCGCCAGGTCTGATCTGGCGGGCGGAATGCCACCCGCTTGCAGACCTTGACGGTAGCACCGGCACCATTTTTCAATGGTGCCAATGCTACTGTCCTCCCCATCTCCATTGAGTCCAATGGCACTCGAACGGGAATGGGAAGTAATTTTTTCCGGCAATGGGGAATTACCAGGACCGCCGGGTCTGTAATGCCCCATTAAGTCCCAATTGCCGGGCGCCGGAAAGAAAATGACTCTGGCGGCACCTGTGCCATTTTTACCAGCACGGCTACCGCCGGGGTTATAATGAAGCCCACTGTGTTGAGAGTTGAATGCAGAGGTCTGTATGTTTCAATCCCAACAGAGACAATTGATTTGTTTTAATACTTCCAAGGTGGTAAAATGTATGTCTACAATTGCTTAACAATAAAACATGTAACACAACATAACGCACATCTAACAATCAGAACACAATGGGGCTGATTGAGAAAGAAGGTACTTTGAGTAACAGGGACTTTCTTAGCTGTAAATCAGGAGTAAGTTAGTTTTTGCCACAGTAGGTTCTTTTATGAATCAAATAGCCCTGCCCTGTGGTAAGTCAAGGGAAAGTCCGAGTTACTCAAACTTCTATTTGAATTGACCTCTGCATCCTTAAACTTACTCACGTATCACAATTGGTGTCTTGTACTATAAGCCTGAAATTGTGTCTTCACTGCTGGCTAAATATATTATAAACCGACAGCTGCACTTCCAATCAAATCGTAATGACGCGACAGGAATACCGTGGGTGTCGTCCGCTGGCCATTTATTGCTTGCCTTGCCAGTCATTTATGTAAAGGCTGTAAGTAGGTGCAATCAGAATGACTCAGTGAATGGGGTTATTGTATTCTGTGGAGACCCAACCTCCACTCTGATGTAGACACCCAGCTGCATGAACTCGGAGATGGCTGAGCTTACCAAAACACACAAATAGCCCTTCTGTGTATTGCAAAGTTATTTATTTATTTATGTATTTATTATTCACTCGTCAGCCGTTTATACAGGAAGTAAACACTGTTTCAAAGCGACCAAAAGGGTTTATGGTCATTGCATCGAATTCCTTGCATCTAAATGCATTTGCATCACATTTTTTCCATCTCTAAAATCTGCATCAAATGCATACATTTTTTTTTTTTGGCGGGGTGTGGGGGTTGACGGGGGTAAGGTCCTCCCCAAACCCCCGTTTTTTTCCCTTTAAAATTCACCTGAACAAAAATTAACCCTTTACCCCCCAAAAACATGCATTCGATGCACATTTTTTTCAGACGGAAAAAAATAGATGGAATGGCATTTGATGGAATGACATTAGATTCAATGACCAGATACTGCCCAAAAGTGTTGCTCGTTTCAAGTCCATGTCACACATTCCAATGGTGGTGCAGTGCTACGCGGAGTAACACACCATCCCCCAGACTTTTTTGAAGACGTGGGTCTTCTCGGCCGTGGGTACATAGCCCCATATATAATTATATTTTAAGGCAGTTGATGTACATGATGCATTTCAAGAAGAGCAGTGGCACACACTGTAGTCACTGTCTGGCAGTCGATGGAATGGATTAGGGGGGCAGAGTGCCTGCCAAAGAGCCTACATTTGTGTGATCTACGGCAGTTAATCTCAAGGGCAATTTGGTCAGTGGACGTGACAAGAACGTAGGGTTACAATGAACCCCTCATTGCGCACTTACTGCCCGATCAATGTTAGACTGTTCCTACAGAATGTTTCTGAAGGGAGCAGACAGACAAAGAACCCTGGTCCTCATCAAATGAGTGTTAAGGGCAGAAGACACCTATTGGTGCCGGCCAAGAACCCTTCTAACAATGGCAAGAGACCCTTCATTTTCTGTCAATCTCGTGGTCTGCCAATGTGTTTATTTAAGAGAATGGGATGTGACGGAACCATCCCATGGTACAGTCGGAAGCTGGACAATACTGGGCTGGGAGGATAGCTCAGGGGCAACACGCCCTCCTTGGGAGCAAGACGACACGGAGCAACACAGGTTCCATCCCTGTATCTGTGCTTAGAAACCTCTGAGTTGTAAGCGCGTTATAATTAAATAAAAAATACAAATACATACTGCACAGTTACTAGTCACACGTTAAACCCACCCTTGCATTTAAAAAAAATAAAAACATCATAGTTTACTGTTTATCTAATTTCCCAGGTTGCCCATTGTTTCAGCTGGCACCGTCCATATGGGTATGTTCTTGCATCAGCAGCAGTGGGCCAAATTCCTGGATAGGTTAAGGCCAACTGACCCTTCCATTAGGCTTTCTAATGGGGAATAGGTCCTCAGCCCTAAAAGTATAGGTTTAGTGGAAATGTCAGAATCATTTCAGCCCGGTCAAAGTAGTAGGCAAGCATGAACTATATGCCTGTTCAATACATTCTTTAGCATTTGTGGAATGTATGGTCATTGCTGGCACCCTGCAGGAGACCTTCATTAAACATTATCCCCAACTATCATCTGTAACAGGCCACCTAGGCTTCTTCCATCCACCTTGCACTGCATACAGCAGCCCTCTTCTACTAATAATAACATTGCATTTACTTACAGGCCCTCCGCCTCATTCCTTCTGCTTCTCAGTCTTCTAATAAATGTGTTATCAATATGATTGGCCTTGGAAGGATGAAGGGCAGTCCTTGGCCTGCCGAGATCCAGACCTGTAACTACAGGCTGGAAGCAGATTGCTTGAATGATCTCAATATTAGAAATCAACGATGGGTGGTCCTTGGCCTGCCGAGATGCAGACCTGTAACTACAGGCCGGAAGCAGATTGCTTGAATCATCTCAATTTTAGAAATTGACGAAGAACTAGAGCACACTCAAACACAACTGTCGCTGAGAACTCTGTACTGCAATGGCTTGAGGAGAACAAAGGCTGCATCGTTGTTTTTAACTTTCTCTGAAGAGATGAGAGACAGAAAGAGGGTAAGCCGTGGACTTTGAAAGAAACTGTTATGTTCCCAATATTCCAATATGGAATTCTTGAGATACTTTATGTTTTACTTGTTAGGTTATTTCCTCCTCGAGACGATCCGCATAAGGACCAAATAACGGTGAGGAACAGCAATGTCCTCCTCTTTATAATAATTACACAGAGGAATAGCGGTGCCCTCTCTTAATAATATTTATGTGACAAAGGGATAATTGGAAGCTCCTAAATTGAGTTTGCATAATGGACATTTTTTGTTACATGGTGATATCTGGAGATTAAATTGTAAAACATAATTAAAAAGTGTTCTAAACAGAACAGAAGGCTTGGTTGATTTATGCATAAGCTGACAACATAATCACGCTTAATTCACCACTCGCCCATTTGACTTTGCAGGCTCCTGGTGTAAACCAAACACTAATACTGTTGCAAAGTAGGAGCATTGTTCAGTTTATCGGAGCAGGAATTTGTTGTCCCGTATTGATCTGCATCTTCAATGGTCAGAGAGCCGAGTGGCAGGTCTCTCTAGTTGTGTTCAAGCATCATCAGCTCTAGGCCCAGCAGAACACGAAGTCCATGTTTTCTGTATAGAACATTGTGCAATATATATCCAGGATCTCAAAAGTAAATCACCTCCAGGTTCTGTCGTTGAGGCACTCAGCGGGTCTCGGCAAGTTTGTGATAAGGCACCGCACGGGTTCCTCTTGCGTGCCTTCGAAAAGGCTTCTGCGGAGACCCAGATGGTGAAAAACAGCGGGGGGCTTGGAATTGACTTTCAATCCAAGTTATTATGTGGATAAAGACCTCGATTGTTCGCAGACCCCACTGCAGAGCCTGCGATGGAATTCTTCTCTTCGGGCGCCTGGACGAGAAGAACCAACACAGAGACTAGGAGAGCCAGTCAGGGGGAAAAAAGCTAGCGATGCGCTCCTTTCTGGCATGAATTTGTTATTTTCCGTTGCAGCTTTCAAAACATTTTAAATCTATAATTACCATTATAATTAAATTGTCATGAGTGCAGTGCCAAGTGGCTGCTCAGTGTGCTTTCAGTTGGGGAGGCGGCAATCCGAAGCTAACTCTGCTGGTGGGGACATATTTCCCCGTACTAGGGCTCAGCTAATACGTGATGGCGCAGCTCTAATTTGGCTCAGAGCTCACTGGCCCGGATCCCAGGGTGTCCTGGGTTTTGAACTTCTGCGTTTTCCATTGGGTTCACCAGGGAGAGGTTAAGGGATAGTTTAGGAGGCAAGGCTGTATCTGCTCGTGGCGGCATTTGCCCCATATTACGGGCTGGCTAATCCATGATGGCGCAGCTCTAATGTGGCTAGAGCTCATTGGCACGGATCCCAGGGTGTCTGGTTTTCGAACTTCTGCTTTTTCCATTGGGTTCACCAGGGAAAGGTTAAGGGATAGTTTAGGAGGCAAGGCTGTATCTCCTCGTCGTGACATATGCCCCATATTACAGGCCGGCTAATCCGTGATGGTGCAGCTGTAATGTGGCCCAGAGCTCACTGGCCCGGATCCCAGGGTGTCCTGGGTTTTGAACTTCTGCATTTTCCATTGGGTTCACCAGGGAAGGGTTAAGGGATAGTTTAGGAGGCAAAACTGTATCTGCTCGTGGCGACAAATGCCCAATATTATGGGCCGGCTAATCCGTGATGGCGTAGCTGTAATGTGGCCGGAGCTCACTGGCCCGGATCCCAGGGTGTCCTGGGTTTTGAACTTCTGTGTTTTCCATTGGGTTCACCAGGGAAAGGTTAAGGGATAGTTTAGGAGGCAAGGCTGTATCTCCTCGTGGTGACATATGCCCCATATAACGGGCCGGCTAATCCATGATGGTGCAGCTGAAATGTGGCCCAGAGCTCACTGGCCTGGATCCCAGGGTGTCCTGGGTTTTGAACTTCTGCGTTTTCCATTGGGTTCACCAGGGAAGGGTTAAGGGATAGTTTAGGAGGCAAAACTGTATCTGCTCGTGGCGACATATGCCCCATATTACGGACCAGTTAATAAGTGATGGCGGAGCTCTAATGTGGCCATAGGTCATGTCCTGGATCCCAGGGTGTGTTGGGTTTTGAACTTCCTGCGTTTTCCATTGGGTTCACCAGGGAAAGGTTATGGGATAGCTTAGGAGGAAAGGCTGTATCTGCTTGTGGCGACAAATGCCCAATATTACGGGCCGGCTGATCCGTGATTGTGCAGCTGTAATGTGGCCAGAGTTCACTGGCCCGGATCCCAGGGTGTCCTGGGTTTTGCACTTCTGTGTTTTCCACTGAGTTCACCAGGGAAAGGTTAAGGGATATCTTAGGAGGCAACAGTGTATCTGCTCGTGGTGACATATGCCCCATATTACAGGCTGGCTAATCCGTGATGGCGCAGCTCTAATGTGGCCCAGAGCTCACTGGCCCGGATCCCAGGGTGTCCTGGGTTTTGAACTTCTGTGTTTTCCATTAGGTTCATCAGGGAAAGGTTAAGGTATAGTTTAGGAGGCAAGACTGTATCTGCTCGTGGTGACATATGCCCCCATATTACAGGCTGGCTAGTCCATGATGGTGCAGCTTTAATGTGGCCAGGAGCTCACTGGCCCGGATCCCAGGGTGTCCTGGGTTTTGATCTCCTGCGTTTTCCATTGGATCGTGCAGGGAAAGGTTAATGGGTGAATTTGGAGGCAAGGGAGTGTGTGTTTACAACACTCCTGTTCTATGCACGTGGGGGTAAAAGCCATAATATCGAACATTAGTTTTCAATAACAAACCAAACACCAAAAATCGCTACAGCATATGATCGTTGAAAACACATAGATCCAGGAGGTGGGAGTGTTTTCATTGAATGCAGTGCTGATGAATGGAGGGGGGGACTTGGGAAGGGCGTTTTGTTGTTACCAAATTAGGCCGGTTTCACATTGAAAACACCGAGGGTCCAGGGTAAGTGTTCCAGTGTTTCTCACCTCTGAGAGTGAGGCTGAGGGGATCCGTAGTCATTGGGGTACACCTATGTAGAAAACATGGTAACGCTCCTGGTGGAACGGCCATCTTGTATTGAATACTCTGCATCCGCAACCCAATAGGTGCCTTCTCCACACACTGAATGTCCCCCTTTTTCCAGTTATTTGTGCGATGGTTTGTCCCACTGACACTCAGCTGCCACTGAAGAAAGTAAGCTTCAGTGAGCGTCTCTGGTCTAGCAAGCCGCCATGCTTTTGCCAGGCCGTAAATAGATATTCTGAAAAAAGATGTGCGTGGTTGAAATATGTGAAGGGTTTTCACTAAAAGTTAGGGCCACAAAATGTGTGCCTCGAACCAGAGACTGCGAAGAAGAATGATGTGACGCAAATGGAGAGCGTCAGACGGATGGATATTCGAGGGTTGATGATGGCACAATGAGGGGTACAATGCTTCAAACGGTAGTCATAGGAAGAAGGTGCACCACTTTTCATTGGTTGAAACAGTGTCTCATTCCACGAAAAAAGGTCCGTGCGACCCAATGAGAAGGCAGAATGCTCACCCAAGTCATTTCCCTGTCCAATGGCTTGCAACGTCCTCGGGCCTTCTTTGAAAAATTCAGCTATTGGTCTGCTAGCCCTTCCCCAAGCCTGCTTCTTAGCCCTCAACCAGTGAAAGTCTGCATGGCCAGGTTTATGGGCAGGAGTGGGTGGGCTGCGGTGCCCTTGTTATGTCTCCTCTCGAGTCAGGTAGTTAATGGGACATACAGTCAGTATAGTCTACCGAATAAAGCATAGTAAACGTCTGGGGAGATAAGTAGGCATGTGCGTTAGGATCTGTGCCCAGGCTCGGGCTGGCCTATAGGACAATAGACCCAGGGCCGAACGAAAAACACAAAATGCTCCTGTGGGCCTGTTTTTTTGGTCAAAGTAGGCCACTCGTTTGTCCAATTTTGGCCAGTTTGATGAGTTCATTCACTCTGCGGCTAGTAGTTTTGACCAGTGTTGCTGAATAAATATTATTTTAAATGCGCAATTTGCACCACACTTTACTAAAACACCACCCCTTGGTTACTATTCAAACAGTGTCACAAAAGGAATGAATTGCCATTTGCAACTGTGGGCCACTTTTTCATTGGTGCCCGAGACAATTTTATGGCCCAGTCCGAGCCTGTCTGTGCCTATGGCTAGCAGACAGTGGACTAATGTGGTTGCTCAGAACTGGAAAACCATGGTCATTTCGCCCAAGAGGATTTCATTAATAATCTCTGTTAGAGGACATGCTGAAGATAAAAGCACTAACTTCCCTGTACTGTTGCACTTCAAGACCTTGAACCAAAAATGCAATTTTTCATCACTACAATCAGGGCCGGTGCAATCACTAGGAAAGGTTAGGCGTTTGCCTATATTAGCAAATGTTAGAGCGGCAAAACGCTAACACTGCCTGTCATAGCACTGGCCCTGTTTACATTGTCTGAGGCTGCAGGCAGCCTGCAGGCTGAACCTGAGGCTGGCTGTAGGAGCAGCAGCGCGGCACTAGGCCCCCGTGAAATGGTTGGGTCAGTTAAAGGTCACACATGGGCGTGGCAGCCTCGCTCAAGCGCTGGCACCTCAGCACCTGCGCGTTAGCAGTGAATGACAACACGCCGGCACCCCAACCTCACAATTTACCTAAACAGGAGTATGCCCTTTTCACCTCTAGGTTTGCCTCAATGCACAGTGCTACCCACTTGGAAGCCTTGCAACAAGGATATGCACCTTTGAACGTTTCTTTGACAATGAGACAAACTCCTTACTGCCATATTGCCCACCACCCCACGCCCCCATTGTTAGCTCACTGTTCCCTTGCATCTCTGCTTTTCTGGCTGTGTGCTTCCCCCATGACTTATAAAGGAATTTGTTTCTTCCCAAAGCTAGGTCTGCACTCAATAAATACCCTAATAATATTATTAATAATAATAATAATGCACACCACTCAGCAAAAAACTACATCTCCCACAATGCACTGTACTTGTGCACTTGAAACTCTGGAGCCTTAACTTTTCTGCTTTCTTCAACAGAGATCTGGGACATGTGATATGGTTGACCCATCTTATTAACTCTGGCGGAGTGCATTCACACATATGCATCTCTTTAGGGTGGGCTCCTCCTCTTACACTTGCAATCCCACCGCTTGCACTATTTTGCGCATCCCTCCCTTCAGCCATGTCATGGCTGTCCAGGCTCATCATCAGGCACCACCAATCAATATAAAGGAACCACATGCCCCAAATCGCGCTTTCAAATGACGCGCCTGCGGCACTCAGCGTGATACTTCATGCAAGAGTTCCACATGGCCGCATGTGGTTGCAAATAGCCAAACACTGTGCCGTTTGGAAGGAAATTCTGGGACATTATAGAGATCCATAACGTGGTGGGGTATTGTTAATAATGGAGGCGAGATGGAAGAGTGAAAGAGGCGGGCTAAGAGGGTCTGAGAGTGTGTATCTGTAAATCCACATGTACATTTATGGGACGAACTGGGACATTTGTGGGAAATCACAGAAGGACTGGGATTGGATTTCCAGGAGAGATCTGGTTGGTTAGCTGATGATTTAAGCTCATTGCACACCCATTTTTAACCTGCAGTCTGCAATTTCGAATCCCGTAGCAGGATTGACTCAGCCCTTCATCCTCCTGAGGTCGTTAATTTGAGTACCAATATACTGAGTATTAATTACACCTGTTATTAAAGTGCCTGGAAGCAAGATGAAGCTGGCATGAGCAGCTGTGTAAGAACAAAAACCATTAATGCATCAGCTCAATTTATCGGAGTCCTTACTGACATATGGGATAGGTACGGTCAATCGTCTTTCGTACTGGGACAGTGTGTGTTCCGGGGCATGTAGTTCTAGAAGTGGTCCATGCTACTGTCAATGTGTACTCCTGTGAATGTGTTATTAGTGTACTCGCATTGGGGGCTTATGCCTCCTTCCAGAGACAGGGGGCATTCTGTGGAGTGTAGCTCTGCCAGGGACGTCATTTGGGGGCCGCCATTGGTCGCACCTGCGCCCCCTTAGGCCTCCTTTGCTACTCCTGTGGTCCCTCTTGCTACCCATAAAAAAAAGACAAAAAAATGATTGTAGTTATATTTTTTGTTTTACATTGAAGCTCCTGGGCTGTGGCCAGTGCCATGTAGCTCTTTGTTTCTGAAGTGGCTGGCATTTTTGTTGAGACCTCTTAAAAAAATAAGGGGTTCCACAAGTGTACCCTTTGACCAGTGAACCTAAATAAGAAAGAATAGGAATAATAAATAATTTGTCTTTCGGGAATTCTATACAATAATTGCTAGACTCATTAAAGCGGTGAAAGGTTGCGTTCTATCTCTTTTCATGATGTCACTTCGGGGTGGGGTCAAATGACATCACTTCCTGTGATGTCATCAGATGTCACGAGTCACGTGATGTCACTTCCGCTAGCCCAGGCATCTTGGTGAAATGGCGTCCCTGAGCTCTGCTGGGGCCTCTCAGTGCGAAAAAGTTCATTCTAATATGTGTAGACTGAGGGAACCTTTGTACTGAGTGACCCGCAGTGCAATCTTGGACACATAGAAGTTTGATAGGGGGGGGGCGTGGCTTGACGCCAATGAAGACGGACGTGTAGCCTGGCAGCTCCGTCTCACTGAATAATAAAACACAGCATTTCTTAATAATACTAGAATTTTACCTACCTTGTCCTTTCAGTGCAGTGGACCGGACCGCGACCTGGAACTCTGGACTGAAGTTCGGCGCTGTTCCTCGTTCTTCCTCCAGTGTCGCGGGCTCTGGAAACCTAATCCCGACGACCGCGGCAGCCGCCATCTGCAATCCGCTTCTGATGAAGTAAATGTCGGTGTCACGGCCACTGTGACGCGCCAGCTGTGCCCTAGTCGGCCCTCCTCAAGTAGCTTTGCAGCCTGTGGTGAAGGCACACAATTGCATACACTTTAAAACCTTCCTTTAGGAAAGGAAGGGGAGGGAAAATAAACAAAAACAAAATATATATATATATATAAGCAGAACGTTATTTAATATCTCATTAACAATATTAAGAGATACTGAGGTACTGACTGAGGTACTAACTTCTCTGCAAATAATTCATCTAAAATATACCTCCTCACAACTGCTACCCTGAACATCTCCCTTTTATAATTCTCAAGTCTATTTTTGATAAATAAATCTTTGAAAAGAACATTGCATTATTCCAGGGGATATTAACCATATCTTGCTATAAGAGTTGCACAACCCTCCCTATTTCAGTTCCTCTTTACTACGGCTGGTAAATATCTGATCTGCTCATATCCTTACTATATATAAACTACAAATTCAACATGGAATATGCTGGAAACCATGTGTTACCATAATTCTTAAATGCACCTTCTTGTTACTGGATACCTATATGAGTTGGATTCATTTTACTACTATAGAGCTGGCAGCACTATCAACGTGTGCCTAAGTTTACGCCTTATTATTTAATAGTGCTCCTATTAACCTCTATAGCAGGAGTAGCACTACGTGTATAATATGGACATAATAATTGTAAACTCTGGGTTATAGAGCCTCACATATTAGTTGCTAAGAGTTTCTACAGATCTGTGTTTGCTACCACAAGCCTTCCTCTAAGCAGTTTCCATCTGAAGCGGAACTTATAATTGCTTTACCCATAGCAATTTCAAACGTCTCTTTACCTCCCAACATTAATATATCTAACCAATCTCCTTGCAACTGTTCATATATCTATTAATTCCAGCTAATAACATGGCTGCTAACAAGAAAACCAATATATCTACTACCAAAGAATCCAATACTCCTGCTTCCAACCTCAAGAGACCCAAAAGTGACTCACCTCCTCCGTTAAGCATCTCTGACCCTGCTATTGATGCAATTCTATTGGAAATCAGATCTCTCAAACCCTTCATAGAGACTACAAATTTAAAATTACAACAGCTGGATGACAGTTGGAAAGGCTTTGAGAACAGAATGGATGAGGTTGAGAAAAGAGTCGGTCTAGTGGAAGAAACTACTCCTAAAGTAGCACAACTTGAAAAATCAATTAAGGATCTTCAAAAACATAATGAAGATTTGGAAATCGCAGCAGACGAAACAACCTCCGTATTTCAGGTCTTCCAGAGGGCTGAGAAGGATCCGACACCATTGTCTTTTTGCAAAAATTTCTAACAACTCTGCTTCACCTACCCTCAGATTTAATGCTTGATATTCAACGTGCTCATAGAATCGGCCAAGTAACCACCTCAACCTCTCATCGATCTTTGGCCAGAACACTGATTTTCTATCTACTAGAATACTCCCAACTTCAGCTCATCATTTCTGCTGTAAAATAATGCAAATCTCTCATATGAAACGGCAACAAGATCTACATCTCACAAGATGTGGCTAAAAGCACGGCTCAGCGCAGAAAAGTATTTTTATCCTTCCGTCCAGCGTTGAAACAGCTCAATATAGGTTATGGTTTATACCATCTTGTTCTTTTAAAATGACATATGAAGGCCGCACTAAAATGTTTGAAGAACCTGCAGAACTAATAACATTTATACGGTCCATCAAATCCGATAATATGGACACACCCTCTATTGCAAGTACCTCCTCTTCTTTTGTTCCATGAATGCTTTACTTCCTTCATTTTCCTTGCTATCTCAAATATAATTCCATGATTATCACATATATATTAACTGTGGGACGGGTGACCTCGTGACGTCCGTCTTCCACCCTGAGTCGCTTATTTCCTTTTTGACGACTCTGCGGGTGTCACCCCTTCCTACAAATTTATCCCCTAGCTTCCCTTTTCCTGTTTGATCTGTGTTCCATTTTATATTCTTAAATCCCCAGGTAATCGCTCATGATCAGACTCCCCAACCCTCATCCCACCACCTTATGTGTCTTCCTTATGTGTCTTACTCTTGGCAAGTGTTATTCAAGATATTGTTCTTTGGCACCTATTATGTGTATTTATATGGTCTCAGGTTATTGCTTTGTTATCATAAGCTTTGAAATGTTACTATGATTCTCAAATGTGTCACACAGAACATCAAAGGATGTAATAACCCCATTAAGAGATGTAAAGTCATTTCTCATTTTAACAAATTCCACCCCTCTATAGCATGTATACAAGAGACACATCTATCTAACAAAGAAGCATTGAAACTGAAATCCTGATGGGTTAAGGAAATCATATTTAGTCCAGCTGTTGCTAAGAAAAATGGTGTAGCTATCCTAATTAGTAAAAATGTACCCTACAAAGTTCTTGAGCAAGGAGCTGATACAGAAGGAAGGTGGGTTTGGGTCAAACTAAAATTAGAATCTACATTTGTTACTATTCTGAATATTTATGTTCCACTAATCCTGACCCCAAGTTTTGGATCTCCATAAAACAATGGATACTTCAAAACAACTTTACAAATCTTATTATGTGTGGGGACATGAATCAGGTCCTTGACCCTTTTCTTGATAGACAATCTAGTTGCCTGTTGAAAAACAGAAAATCACACAAGTCCTATTTGGGATGTCTAGCAGAAACTGACCTTATGAACACTTGGAGGATTTCTCACCCTACCCAACTTGACTACACCTTCCACTCTTCCACACATAATACTCTCTCCCGCCTAGACTATATTTTCTCTACTAAAAACCTCACAGGCACTATCATTGATTCTAAAATAGACAATACCATTATCTCAGATCATGCCCCTGTTTGTACCTCTTTAGTCTTTTAGACGTGCATAAACCATCTTCTCGCTGGAAGCTTAATAATTTTCCATTGCAAGATCCTCAATTTATTCTATCTGTTGAGTCGTTTGTTCATCAATTCTATGCTGATAATCGAGATTGTGACCCGTCGGCTGTGAATAATTGGGATGCTTTTAAGGCTGCTTTAAGAGGTCATATTATGGCCTATTCAGGTCAAATGAAAGCTTTACACAAAAAACATCTGGACGACCATTACTCTCAGTTTACTACAGCTGAACAACATTATTATAGTGACTCTAACCCGGATAACCTCTGTCAGGTATTGTCTATTCGCTTCCATATTAATAAGGAGATTACAAACCTTGCTGCTGGGACTATTCTTAAATATAAAACTAAAATATACCAAACATCCAATAAAGCAGGAAAAGCACTAGCCTCTTACTCGAAAACAAAAAAAGAGACATTATTTTATCTCTCATATTAAAGACTCATCCGGTACCGTTAAGCATCATCCTGAGGATATTCTAAATTGCTTCAGAGATTTCTATACCAACCTATACACCCCTGAAAATTCTATTCCCCATAACAACATCACATCCTTTTTTGATAACATAAACAGATCCTCTTACCCTCAATTAGATTTATCTCATCTTGATGACAAAATTACTATTCCAGAGATTTCCAAGGCAATTAAAGGCTTAGGTCGAGGTAAGGCTCCGGGCCCTGACGGTTTTTCTACTGAATTCTTCCATAGCCTTTCTCAATCCCTCATTCCTAAACTCCTAAATGTATTCTCTTACTTTATTTCCCAGAAAGCCTCCTCTGGATCCTTTTCAGAGGCCTTACTCATACCCTTCCCCAAACCTGACAAGGATCCCTCTTTACCCGGAAATTATCGACCCATCTCTCTTATTAACGTGGAAAGCAACATTTTTGCTAAAATCTTAGCCAATAGGATCGAGTCTTCTCTTCCTTCACTTGTAAAACCTGATCAAGTTGGCTATGTCAAAGGGCGTAACATTTCTTCCAACGCCAGACTACTTTTAAATGCTATCCACCTATCAAACAAAAATAGAAAAGATAAACAAGGCTCGGCTGTCATAGCACTAGATGCAGAAAAGGCCTTTGATTGGGTCAATTGGGACTTTATGTTTCAAGCCCTGCACTGGCATGGTTGTGGCGACAAGTTCTTTTCTCTAGTTCGGTTACTTTACTCTTCCTCGAAATCTTCAATATGTATTAATGGCCTATCCTCCCCATTTGTTTCGCTTAGTAGAGGCACCAGCAGGGTTGCCCCTTCTCACCCATTTTATATATCCTCTCCTTACAACCATTATTAGAACTAATCAGATCTAACAAAAATATCCCAGGTATACCAAGTGGTTCATCTTTTATTAAAATAGCTGCTTACGCTGATGACATCCTCATTCTCATTAAGAACCCCAAAATATACCTTCCACATTTACTCAAAGTCCTATCTCAATTCAGCTCAGTATCAGGTTATAAACTTAAAAAAGACAAATCAGAAATTATGCCCCTCAATCCGTACTGCCTTAAACATGACATTGACACCTTTGGTTTTAAAAGGTGTAGTTCTTCTATTAAATATCTAGGTTTAAGATTTGCTCCTACTATTCAGGATACCATAAAACGTAACACACAATCTTTATTAAATAGACTAAAAGAATTAACATCTAGATGGTCCCCCTTATATCTATCATGGTGGGGACGACTTGATATGATCAAGATGATGCTATCACCAATAATCTTATACTATCTACAACTCCTTTGTGTTCCAATATCTCCCTCCTTTTACAAATCTATTTACTCCATATTACTTAATTTCCTTTGGGCTGAGGGCTAAAGCAAAAGAACAGCTTTGATGAAACTGAAGGCTCCCTATGATAAAGGAGGAGTTAGGTTTCCAGATTTTAAAGCATACCACACTGCCTTTCTCCTAAAACAAGCTAGAAGCTGGTTTGCATGTCCAATATTATCAGATATCCCCACACGATGTACCATAGAAAATCAGTTAGTCTGCCCTGTTGAAATAACTGACCTTATTTATGTATTCAATCATTCCTCGATGATCATATCAGACCCTGTTAGAGCCACAATATCTGCACTCCAATTATTTTTATTTCCACATGCAAACCTTCCGAAAAAATGCCTTTCCCCCTTCTTATGGCATAATACTAAGATTCAGATCAATAACAGAACCCTAAACAGAAAATCATGGTTGAAAAAGGGTATTAGATTTATACAGCAAATCACAAACAGGTCAACTATTCTTTCTTTTCAGCAGCTCAAAAATCAGTTCTCCATTCCCAATACAGAATACAATTTCTACAATAAATGAGTCAACTCCTGCTTAGATGCACTATATAGCTCCTCCAATTATATCTTAACCCCGGATGCCTCAAGACTGCTACAACTTACAATGCCTTCTGACACTAAAGCTTCAAAATTCTACAACATTCTCAGCACTTCTCTAGAGCTATGTACGATTCGCCACAAATGGGAAGACGACTTTGGCTACATCTTAGATGATTACACATGGTCTATGCTTTTTTCCAGAATTAAACATATCTCCACCTTGGCAAATATCTCTCAGCATTTCTTCTTCTTTATACACAGAGCATTCATCACACCTGCTAAACTATTTTCATCCAAGATAAATAACAACGATAACTGCTGGTCATGTGGAGTTGCCTTAGCATCATTTATGCATATTTGTTTTTTGTGTCCCTATACTTTCAAGTTTTGGCAACAAGTATGGAAATACCTTCATTCTATTTTTTTCATAGATATCCCACATTCTTTCATGAATATTGTTATGGGAAGCCTTGCTATAACCACCCACTTACCGACAGGTGCTTCTAAACTCTATGATCTCTTTATTTGTCTCGCTTTGAAAAGCATAACTGCTAATTGGAAAGACTCTCACTCTTTGTGCATCAGGAGCTGGTGGAATAATATTTGTCTCAAGTAACGGATGGAACTGTGCATGGCAAATAATCTCAATTCTATACCTAAGTACAATGCTAAATGGTCATTTTTCATTCGCTATCTTGATCACTTTAATGCAACCACACATGGAATGTGACTTTGCTTATTATCTAACACTCCTTGGATGCTCCAAAGTTTTGTTTATATATGAATATTACTCCTGATACTTTAATGAATATTTTTATTATATACTAAAGTGCCTCACGTCCTTACTTAGCTCCCTACGACTCCCCCCCACTTCCCACCTCTCCCCCATCATCTCGTGTTTGTCCTGTGTTTGTCCTTCCCCAATTTAATCTATCGTAATGCTGAAATGTTTCTAAGCTAAGTTGTGCACAACATATGGCTATACATCTTTTTGGTTTGTGTAAGTCTTATTGCAAAGTTACACTGTTCCGCAATTATACTAGCAGAATAAGCTCACAGTGCACTTTTTTCTCTTACTTGTTGTATCAAGTCACATTTGTTTAACTATCGTTTATTAATTGTTTTTTCAATGGAAAACTGCATTATGCTTCGGATATGACTTTAATATTGTACAGTATATACTTCAATAAAAAAAATTATTAAAAAAGAAGTCTGATAGGGGCTCCGAATTGCCCATGAATCCGTAGCTTCAAACAGATAGTCTTTTGGTTTCATGTGTACTGCGTGAAATAAAGTGCATTATAGGTCACATGGTTAGCTGGACCCATCTGTACAGTGTCACGCTCCGCTCGCGTTCTTCTTCTTCTTGCTGACAGATTTTATCCATCAGCAGTGCTGATTGTATACAGAGGCTTGAGCCTCATTACTCCATGCTCTCGGGTTGAGTGTGTAGTTGTGGGTTTGATTTCTTCATGGTGTGTGTGGACTCGGACAGTAAGGCTTTTGTCGCAGGGTCTTCGTCGTGATGGGCACAGTGTCGATTAGAGAGCATTCATAGACATGTAGTCCATTGGGGCACTTCTATAGTGAGTGGAATAATCTCCATTCCTTGGCACGTGGTCTTGTGTGAGTGGTGAGAGAGGCATCAGAACTGTTTTTAACATTGCCTCTTGTGACATCTAGCCCTGTTGAGCCATCTATATTGAGAGAGGCTGGCCAGTATATGGCACACCAAGTCGTTTTGGAGGAATTTTTATTAAATGAGCCACAGTGCATTCTGGGACTAACATTCTATTATGGTTATCCACACTGCAAAAGGCAAAGTGCATTCAGGGAACTTCAGCTCAGTGGGCGCAGCTGCGCTGAAGTAGTGTGTACCCTGCAATCTATTACCACCCAGTGGGTCTTTATTCTGAGCAAAGTGATGCTTTCTGGCGCATGCAGCGCTGCTCTGGAATATGCACAGGCTAAGGGGAATGTGATATGGGGCATGCAGTCGCTTGCAGTAAGCCAAGTTGAATAAGACCTAGTAAATTCCTTCGGCGGTGGGCATTTATGTCCTCTGTGCAGTTCCAATAATATCCCCGCAAAAATGTCCCCTGACAAAAAAGTCGCTGTTTTTTGCTGAGACATTATTACATTGAACATGCGGGGGACGCTCATGCAACCCCTGTTTTTTTTTTTTAAATGGGAGCAGGGGACGTCCCAGCAACCCGCTCCCATACATTATTTCACCATATATAATGTCGCCAATGGCTTTTTCCAGTAACATTATGTATGGGGACATTATGTGAGCACCACACACCGTGGGTAATAATAAGCAGTGCTCAGATACCTCAGGGTTCATAGCGCTATATAAATGCTAAATTATAAATGGTAAATTATTATGTATGGGGCAATTATTACCTCATACCCTCTGGGCATTGTCAGTGCATATAGGGACTGCCTTTGGGATCCCTGTGCCTTAATGTTGCAGGGCTCCAAATGGGTACACGGAGATTCTCTGCACTGAAGGGAAAAGATCCACCATCTGTGGTCCTTCTTAGACTGCCTAATATTTTTTATATACATTACAGGAACACTTCTATAGTATTTGTTTGTTATGTTTGAAAAGTAAGCAATTATTGACAAGTGCTTATATCACCTTCTTGGATAACCTACCAGATCACTGAGTCCTACTCATGCCGCCTACTACGGTGAAGAAATCATTGCCTGCAGTCTTCTCTTTGTAACTGGTGTCTTCTGGGTGTACCAGTCGCAAGTTCATAAGTATGTTCTATGCACCACAGTGGATGGCGAAAGTGTTGACTAGATTTTTGATTGGGCCTGGATTTTGGTCACACTTTGGTAGCAATGTGTTTGTATGTTACACAGTATTTTCTCTGCACACCATCCACCGTTTCTGTGGCTTTCTGTTGCTGATGGCTGGGATGGGTTGCCGTCAGCGGCGATTCCACTTTGGGTGGGGAGAACAGTGGTGCTGCACCCCCGCATCCCCGACACGCTAATGCGTGAGGTATGTCAAGGGTGGTAGTGCTTTAAAGCATTTTGCAACATCTTGGTGCCAGTGTGAGTGTTGCTGAGCTAAGACTATGCTGCTTTAACCCCTTATGTGCCAAGGACGAGTATGCTCGTCCCTTTTGCATAGACTTGCATAATAGCCTGGCACTTAGAGCCAGCTGTTCTTTATTTGGGATGGGTCCCTCAAAGTTGCGGTAGCTGATTGGCCGCCAAAACGTTTGCCACCGAATCATCTATGTTCTTGTAGCAGTGGCGGCTAGATGGCAAGAAAAAACGAGCAGGCAAAACTTCAAAGAACTAAAGAAATATAACTCAATAGCCAGAAGTTTATTTCCACCAAGGAAAGAGTTCCCCAACAACTACAAAGGAAAAATAAACACGCATTGGCAATGCCAACAGTATTGGTTTTTGTGTTGGCATGGGCAAGGCATTTTCCAGGCACAGCCACAGTGATATTAACTGCCCATCGATTATAGCAGCTGCAAAATGGTGCAAGTACCTGGTCAAATGCCTTATACTTATACACAAGCCAGAACTATTGGCTTTGCTAGTGCTTATTGTTAATAGGACTTCAGTGAAAGACGTGCCTAGTGGTTATAAATCGAGTGACTGAAGGCAGACCTGGATAACACATGTTTTTTACACCAGCAGTATTTACAGTTCCAATTAAGTCCCCTAACACTCAGAAGAGGGCTATGAAAAAAACACTGGCCGGCACTTCGAGCAAAAGGTTTGATGGTACGGCTTAAAAGAGCCAGCTCAAAGAGATCCATTGAGGATGTGTTTTGGGTGGGTAGGGGAAGGAAATGGGTGGGGATGGCCGTAGAAATTCGCAGGACGTGGGCAGTGAATGTGTGGGTAAATAGCCAAAGATGACCTACAAGCTTTGTGTCCCATTTCTCCCTAGCTGTACTTCAATGTATCAATTTAATAGTTTCGTCTTCTAGGTGGCACTAAAACACCACCTCTTAACTAGAACTAAAAACAAATTTTTGCTAATGGGTGTGCGCCCATCCTAACTTGGGTCCTTTGCAGGCCGGCAATAGCGGTAAGGAAGAATGCACAAACAGATGGGGGACCAAAAGGAAACGGAATCTTCAGACCTGAGCCCCAAACGGATGCTGTACATGGAAAGCCCAAGCACTGCCTGGGGTGTTGTCGATGGTGTGTGCACTCTACATCATGGTGTCATTTTCCACCAATTGGTTGTTCTTGCATGGTGGACTCCCCCATACTGACATGCTTCCACTAGTTTCCTTCCAACGATTGCGATTCCTTGAGTGTCCACATAGAAATTGGCAGTTCCTTTTTAGCTCACATTTCATCAAGGCTGGACTGGGGCATAACTACTTTTATGTTTTACTGTTAACAGCTCCACTACTTTTTGCAACCACTTTCACCATTTCGGAACTGTTCTTTATGAAGTTTAAGCACACTTCTCCACTTTACCACGCGACATCAGTTACAGCTAAACTGAAATCTGTTTCAACTAAATTGGATGTCAACCAGCATGACTGGCCCCCTTTAAAAATGTGTTGCACGTTGCTCCTTTCCTTCCTACTCTGCCCCCCTCTGGAGTCAGAGTCCCACTACTTTCTTTGGTACACTTCTATCACTGGGCAAAAGTGGCCGACAGTCTCAAATGAAAACTCATTCCTTTTGTAACAAACTGTTTAAGCACTACCCAGAGGGGATTTATTTTGGAAAAACGTCTTGCAAATGGTGCATTTCGAGGAATATTTGGTCAGTAACAGTGGTCAAAAGCTATTAGTTGTAGAGTGAAGTAGTTGATCAACCGGCCCTCTTTGGCCAAAAATGTGGTCTCTTTTGAGCATAAAACTACCGCACACTGTATCATGTCCGTCCTGCACTTCAGCCACGGCCCTATTGGCCAGTCCGAGCCAGCATTTAATATGTGCTGTAAGCTCGAATGCAGATGAGAGCTCCCTGGTTCACTCTGCACAGTACCAGGTTGTTACCTTCACGTTATTGTGTGATGTTGCGCCAGTGGGACTATGTCTATGTTGAATAACATGTTTGTTTGTTGATTGCTCTTACTGCACAAACTGACTGTGTTTCCCCTTCTTTCCTTCTTCCATTGGTCTAGCAGTTCTGGGATGCTCCAACTGCAGGCTGGTGATCCCCAACGCCTCGGGGTACTTCTCCAGTCCCTGCTACCCCAACGATTACCCCAACACGCAGTCATGCCAGTGGACCTTCAAAGCGCCGGCCGGTTTCATCATCAAGATCACCTTTGTGGACTTTGACGTGGAGGAAGCGCCGCAATGCATGTACGACTCCTTGTCGATAAACAACGGGCAGAGCACGGTGAAGATGTGCGGCATGACGGCCAAGGGGCTGTCCTTCAACTCCACGGGCAACGAGATGATTGTGTCCTTCACGAGCGACTTCAGCATCCAGAAGAAAGGCTTCAATGCTTCCTACACGCATGGTAGGCACTGGGGCCACCCCCTCAACCATTCCGGCTCCCAACATATGTCATTGGAAATGTGTTTGTCAGAGTTTGTACTTTTGTTTACATTGGTGCGGAATTTGTGAAAGTGCTATCTTTTCGTGGGGAGAATATTATGGGCCCGATTCTTGGAACTTTTAGCCCGGTGCAAAGTGACTTTACATTGCCAACAAACAGCCTAATTCACATAGCGGTACAACGAATATTTTTTCAGTGCAAAGTGATTTTGCACTGGTGCAAAAAAAAGTCAATTTGCACTGCAAAAATACACGTTACCGCTCTGTGAATCAGTGTGTTTGTTGGCAGTGCAAAGTGACCTTGCACCAGTGCAAATTGACTTTGCACTGCCCTAAAAGTTACATGAACCCAGTCCTAGGTCCCGATTCATGAAACTTTTAGCCCAATGCAAAGTGACTTTGCATTGCCAACAAACAGCCTAATTCACATGGCGGTGCAACCAATATTTTTGCAGTGCAAAGTGATTTTGCACTGGTACAAAATAAAATGCAAAGTCAATTTGCACTGCAAAAATACACATTACCGCTCTGTGAATCAGCGTGTTTGTTGGCAGTGCAAAGTGACCTTGCACCAGTGCACTGCCCTTAAAGTTACATGAACCGGGCCCTAGGGCCCGATTCATGAAATGTGCACTGCAATGCAAAGTGACTTTGCACTTCCAACAAACACACTGATTGACAGAGCCGTGCACAGTGACTTTCCATGAATCAGGCCCTTAGCTTTGACACTTAGTGACTGGAAAACCTTTGCCTTTAGGGGTGGATGAAATTACCACGGGTACAGTGAAATTGGCACATTCCGCCTAAAAGTTCACTTTGCTGGTTCCATTAGAAAAGTGACTCCACACATCAGAACCACGGTGCACAAAACCCTAAAAATTCACATTGTGCTTGCAAATGTCTTGCAGTTTCATGCTTTCTGAGTAATTTAAGCTGCAAAATCGTGAATATACTTGGAGGAATTAAAACACAGAGATTAAATGTACTCCAGGCTTTAAGTGAGCCAGGGCTGGGGGAAAGCCTAGGCAGCCTTCAAAAAGTGTTCCTCATCTGGGGCTATGACAGGACTGCCATGCTTGTCACTTAAGCTTTTCTGGTCACTCAAGCCTTTTCGGGTAGGTCTGATTCAGGTGGAGAGGCGGCACATTGTTATAATGTATTTTTTTGCACCTGCCTCTATTTTTGTTTATTGATCCGATGCACCCAGCCACCTCTCTATTGTTTCTTACTCCGAGGTTTCCGACCCCTGCAGGCAGCCCTTTCACTAGATAGCTAGATAGCAGTGACCATGGTTGGGGAGATGCTTTCAGTGTGTGGACACCACAGATCAAGAACAAAAGGAGAGGTGGGTGCAGCAAAATGAATGCTAGCAATTCGCACACCTCTCCCATTGACAAAAAAAGGTTCTGCCACCTCTTGTCCATCGCCTCCCACTTCTTAGGCCCTGCACCATTGTCAGAGCCCTCCTCGATTTCTCATCCTACTTAAAGCACTGGGTACATGCAAATGAGGAGGGTTTAAGTGCCTCCCCCTACCCCCATATTAAAAATAATAAAAAAGTTCACTGGTATCCAATGAAACCACTATCTGTTTTAAATATCCAGGGCCTGATATAACAATGCCTCCTTACTAGATGTTCATGCCACCTAGGGTGCTGCTAAAATTCTGTGACTCTCAGAACCCGAGCCTAAAGGGGTTACATCTGTGCAGTGAGGCAACATCCCATCACAGAAACGTCCCCAGTTATATTTTCCCTCCATTGTTTCTGCATGGTCGGCCACCAGCCGTGTGTTGCTAGGTCTGGAAAAGATCTGGGGCTACGCTAATGCCGGGACGATTAGGACTCGGGGCTAGCTAGCCATTTGGTTGTAGCCCCTGAGCTTCTATCCGTGGCTACAACCAAAAGACCTGGGCTATAGCCCCCTCACCCCCTACGCCCCAGCGACGCCTCTGTCGGCCATGCTTTGCCCATGAGAGTTACTGTGGATTTCCTCAGGGTTAGTACTCTTGCGGTTGCGCCCTAGAGATCTTCTACTTGTACTTGTCCATCTGGAGCAGGCTTTGTTTTCTTCTTTTCGGCCAAGAATGACACGGATGGCTGTGGTGTACGCCAGCACCGCAAAGCATGAGGAATTTTGCCTCTGCAATCTCCAAGCTCTGAACAAAATGCTGCCGCTTCAGGCCATCAAACCACGGCAATCGTATTGTTTAGTCATAAGTCTGGGCCTAATTGGATGATCAACGTAATGGTATTCTGGGCATCTGCATCTCGTAACCGGATTAGGTCTTCAGGGATCTGCAACCTGTGGCTGTGCTGACGATTTGGACTACAACTCCCCTGATCCCCTCACCTGTGACTAATGTGGCTAGTGCAGCCGGGAGTTGCAGTCCAAAACGTCTGGAGAGCCAATGCTTGCAGACCCCTGCCTTCCTCAATCCCAATAAACCCTCACATGTAAAGAAACCCAGGTTGTCATTTTACTTCAGAAGTGAAATGACCTACAGGCACAAGCCGTTCAGTGTTGCCCTTTCTCGACACTACTGGCGTAAAGTCTCCAAAATATCCTCCCCTACCTTACTAAGCCGACTCTTCTGGCATGTCTAACAGAGGTACTTCCGACTGTCATTCGAGTGCACAAAACCCACTTGGCAACCAATTGCACAGAAATAGCACATGTTCTAGAATCCCTGCCTGCTGCCAACCACCAGCACTTAAATCTAAATCACAACGCTTTAGTCTCGGGAGGATAGCTCAGTGGCAACATGCTCACCTTGGAAACAAGATGACAGAGAACAACATTGGTTCGATTCCCGGGACCCCGCTTAGCAACCTCTGGGTATTAAGTGCGTTATAAATAACATATCATTTAATAAGCCGGCCAAACCGCCCCCCTTCTAGGTCTTTTCTTCTCCTACTCCCCCTACCTGTATCCTGCCCCCTATCTATAACTCCCAGAGGGCATGCCATGGCCATACATTCTTTTGGAATCCTAAGGAATCGCTCCACCCGCTTTACATGTGTTTCCCCACATGTTAAGCCTTTGGGCAACAAGGCTTTCGAAATGATGGACACATCCTGGACGAGGCCTTCGTGCCAGACTGTATTTAGCACCAGTCACTTTGTTTTCTGTTCTTCACAAAGATTTGGATTTTGCACAGTGTCTACTTTTAGACACATATGTTTTAATAGGGTATGAGTTTCTCGTTGGGCTGTGGGGGGTGAGTATGAGTGCGGGTATGTTCTGTTTTTTTTTTTTTTTTTAGGGTTTTACGTGCCGGCACATGGATATATCGAGAGGTTGATGTATTTGTTGGACACGTCAGTGTTATTAATCTTTTGCACTTTTTTGTCATTCTGGGATACATTATTAACATAGCACTTTCATGATTTTCGAAAGTATTTGCTTGTCTAGACTGTTCTTTCTTATGCGTTTGAAAATTGTTTCCAGTAGGCGTCCAATCTATCCCAACCTTGTTTGACATCACATCTTCTTCTGTAGCAACACTCAGCAGAAATGCATTTATCTGATACTGTATCTTCGACGGGTTGTTGTCCCTCAGGTACTTCCTCGCTCTCTTTCTGGGAGAGGCGCCCCGCCATCAGAGCCTTGCACATTGGTACTCATTCCGCAGAAGCGCACACTCAGGCTGGACCAGGCCCTTGTGGCTGCTGGCTACTAGTGGTACCCTCATTTAGAAAAGCTAAATAAAAAATAAAGGCATAAGGTTAGGTTTTTTCTAGCTAGTGACCAGGGCTAGGCCTTTTCTGGATAACCCAGATCTTCTGAAGAAGGCACCACAAGGTCTTGTGAACGGGAAGATGAAACCATGTCGCGCAACATGGCTCCTGGCCCAGTTCAGCTTCAAGGGATCTGATCGGTGGCTTTGAACCACTGAGGCAATGTTCGCTTCTGGGATGGAAAGCTGATGAAATCCCCATCAACTTTCCATAAGGTATTTAATGTATTTCCCCATGACGGTCCATGGGCATCATCTAAGCTTATCCTTAGGGAATCCCCATCTAGGATATTTATTTATTTATTTATTTATTTATTTATATTTGTAATATAACGTGTCACATGCTCGAGGGCCTCAGAGCACACAAATGAAAAATACAAGACAGACAAGAACAAATGAGGATAGGAGCATGGGGTTCGGGGTCAGGGGAGCAGAACAGAGCAACAGAATGCAGGAACGAGTTAATCCGGGGGAAGGTTGAAGAGATAGGTATTTAGCCTTTTTTTAAATTCCGTCATCGTGGGAGTAGCTTTGAGGCTATACCAAAGTTAATTCCAGGCAATATGAGGCTGAACCCTGGGTATCACGCGGCAGAATGGAGAAGTGGTCAGCAAACCGTACACAGTACTAACTATTTAAAAATGCACATAACGCACAGAAATGTCCCTAAATATGTTCAGTGATCTTCTCATTTTGGTCAACAATAGATTATAGAAAAGTTGAGTCGGTCATGCTGGGATTCAAGCCTGTGTTCTAAAGTTCTCTGAGCGGGCACTCAGCCCACTAAGCTACCCTGCCGGCATAACGAAAGTTAATTTATTGGCCTCGGATAGGTATCAGATGGGACATTCTGAAACAGCTTGGCATCGAGAACAGAAACAATGCCCACTCCATCTACCCACATATTTTGATAGTGGAATTCACTGAAGATTTAAGTTGGCAGAGTGGAGCTGACGTCCTGGCACACCCAGGGCAATATTTGCTGATTTGCAGCCAGGCTGTTAACACACTAAGGGGGGTGGGAGGGGTAGCCAGGATTGTCTAACAAGTGGAGCTTGAAGCCAATGTAGTTGGGCACAACACAGTTATTATTAACATCTGTATATGCCCATACTGCGCTGCTGAGTGGGCATTTACAGATTTTGGGTGGGCCTTGTCCACTCTGGGCCTACCCTGTCTACGCCTGGGGTGAGGGGGGGCACTGGAATTGTGACAGGGCTCCCTTCTCCACTGTTAGACCGTGCACTTTTCTGAGTTAGAAAAGCAACTGGCATGTTGCCTCTCTTGGCACTATGTGCAAGCAAGCCTGCTGCGTTCTGTGCTGCCTGAAGTATTCCCTCGCAGCAAGCGTTAGAAACTTTACAACTGTGCTAGATGATTTAGCCAGACACTCAAAGTATTTTTTTCTGGCACTGGCGTGGTGATCGTCCAACAATGAGGTTAGAAGCTGGGAAACAAGTTTAATAACGTGATGACATCAGTTTGCTGGACAGAGACAGTCATGTTGTCTCCCTCTGGACCAGGTCCACTAACTAAGCTGCAGGGTGAGTGGCCACCAACATAGCAAACCATGTGATGCATCTCCATTTCGTTTCCATCCAGTAAATCCTCCGGTCTCCCACAATGATAAAATAATTGCAGCCCTGACGTAATCCTTGTGACTTAACACAGCAGCAAAACCACACAGCTGACTCTTAGCCAGTTAAAAAGAGGGATGTGTTTAACGATCTTTTTGTATCAGAATGATCAGTGATGTTGTCAGTGATCAACCCCACATCCCTCGTACACCAGAAGGGATCCGAACAGATTGTAATACAAGTGAATTATAAGACCTCCTTGTCCAATTTTGGTAACGTGGACGGAACGGCAGGCTTATCTCTGTGAGGTCCTGGATCGTTGGTTAGTTGCAACACAGCAAAAATACAAATATTACCCAATGATGAAAGGGACTGTCCAGTCAAGGTTGTATAAAAATGTTTATAGTTTATTATTACTACAACAGACAGTTCTAGCACTCTCTGCATCTGAAGACCGAGTCCCGGAGGTCCGGACCTGCTCCCTAATGCTGCTGGAGCACCTTCAAATACCCGCAACACAGTCCAATCCTTGGCCGTGTCAGTAGACTCTCTGAGGCAGCCTGGAGGACCGACGATGCAAGTTGCTGGATTACCCGACTTATGTTAAACAGGCACTGGTGTGCCAAACCTGCTATACATGCGCCATTTCCGGCCTGTTTTTTTTCCCACGGCGTACATGCGCCGGGAACATTGTTTATCTACTATGCCACGATACCTGCCCTTTGCGTGTCCTGCCATTCATATCCAGTTCTGCTAATCTCTTAAAGACCATCATGTCGGACGGGGACTTTTCAGCCTACAGTGCTGCCGCAACACCAGGATCCTCCCCGTCTACGCCTGCTGATGCGCTCTCCTGACATGCAAGCTCCCCTCTTGGCCCTGTGGACACCAGTTATTTTGGTGTCAGGTGGGTGAGGTGGATTCTTGATTTGTATGTGTACATCCATAAGCACCTCATAAGAACGTCAAATATGAGTGTCACATATTCCAAACGACCAGCACATGGTGGAACAATGGACAATTTCATGATACACCAACGCACGTGTGTTAAACAGTGCAATGTCCATCTATTTTCAAACAAAGAAGCTCTAACATTCCAAGAGATTTCCGGGTGTGAGTCATCAGCGTTCCTCAAAAAAACTACAAAAGAAATCATGCGCATTAGATGAAATATCGATCCTTGATCGCACTGCCGACGTCGACCTTCAAGTAGAAACCACGGAAAAATTCAAATTCTCATCAGTGACCCCAGTACCTATACATCAAATGACCACAACACTTACTCTGGACGAAGCTTCGGCAAACAAGTGCTACAGATGCGGATATGATTTTCTGCCCGAGGGGTCATACCCTGCCATCGGACCATTAGGCACTATTGTCATGAATTGAGAGGAGCAAAATCCTCTAATTTCATTACCAGTGAAAAATAACGTTCCCAAACACTAATGTTCTCCTGATAGAGATACAAGTGAGGACTTACTCACCAGAAGGCAAGAAAGAAAAGTGAGAACATACTCGCCCGAACACGAGAAAGAAACATCACACCAGCATGGCCAGTCTCCTAATCTCCATTCCACGCAGGCAGCTCCATTACTTCAAGTCCAAATCCCCTTTCATTCGGGGCCCCGATTCATCCTTCTGCGCCAACAGATAACAAGGTTATGTGTGTTGTCTTTGAAAATAGAAAGGTCGTTGTGTATAATCGCATTGTGCTCCTTGATATCGACGATGATCCCATTCAGTTTCTGATAGACATCGGGCCAATGGTAAATGTCATAGGGGCTGAGGAATATGCCACATTTCCGCAACCCCATGTCTGCACCTTTTACTTGCCAACAAAGTAATCCCCATTGCCTTGTGTGGATATGTTTTCCGACAAATGTGCTTGTAAAACTCACCTTGTCACCATACACCATGCAGAACCTACGCGTAAAGTGGGTGCATTCTCAACTTCATAGCAGGCCTTCAAATGAGACATAATCACATTTTCTTCCACGTGATGAAGACCTTGCTGCTGTGACCAAAACTAACACATTCTTTCCATCTTTGTTTCATGGAATAAGGAAGCTACACAACTGCCAAGTACAGCTGCACACTGACACCAACCTAAAACCCACTGCTCAATACAATTGCGGCGTTCCTTCAACGCACAAGATCAGGTTGAAGATGTGTTGCACCTTTTATTTGAACAGCGCATTATTTAACAAGCTGTAGGGTCCATGCCCTGAGTCTCTCAAAAAGTACTCGTACCAAAAACAGGGTTTGAACAAACATATTTGCATCTGGGTAGACAGGCAGAGTCCAAACCAGGCAACACCATTCAGTACAGATAACAGACAAGACCCACCTTCTTAACAGAGCGACAACATTCTCAAAATGAAACCTAAAGAAAGGCTACCACCAACTGGAACTGGCCCTTGTCAAAAAATACATCATAACCTTTACCACACATCCTGGCTATCGTTACAGGTGTGTCATATCCCCAGATGCTGAGATATTTCAGGAAGGAAATCAGAGAGTGATACCACACATTCCTAAGTCCGTTAGTTGCAGTCACAACATACTCATGTGTGCGAAATCACAGAAAGAACATGACAGAATGCATCATAGGGGCTGCATGACCTTTGACCATGCTTACCTCACCATGAACCTTGAGAAATGAGAATTTGGGAAATGTACCCTGACATTCTTTGGCCACCTCTTCTTGGAGAAAGGAGTTGGACCTGACCCTGAAAAGGTAACGGCGTTGATGACCATGCCTCATCCTCAAAATGTAAATGAAAATGTACACTCCTTTTTGGGGATGGTCAGTTACCATATTCAGGACTTTTGCTATGATCGCTGCCCCTCTTTGCCATCTGACCAAACAAGGGCAGGAGTTCATCAGGTCCTCTGAATATCCCAATGCCTTTGATGAGATCAAGCATCGTACTGCCTTGTCAGTCTGTATTTCTTATTTTGCCCTGTATCGTGGTGGATGCCAGCCCGTAGGCTCACACGGGGCAAACCTTGCACAGTACAGACAGTATTCTAGTTCACGCAGATGCATAGTGTCTTAAGCTAGCAGAGGTTTAACAACAATAGAACAGGGATACTCACAAGCAGAAAAAGAAAGCCTAACAGTTGTCTGGGCCTGTAAACATGTTCACTTGTTTTTATTTGGAAATCATTTCACAGTGATCCCTGATCAGCAGGTGCTCCCAACTATTTACGGAAATCTATTAAGCTCCCGTTCCTCCATAAAAAGCCAGATGGCAATTACGTTTACTGGACTATAGATTCAATATAATACACAAACCGCGGAAAGATGCCAATCCAGCTGGTTTTTATCTCTCACCGCCCTTTGCCCACACTTGAAGTGCCAGCATCTCTCACCTACTATGTCATCAAATTCATCTTAAAACAAGCGAAATCGGAACTATTACCAAGTTCAGTGTCATCATGGAGGGGCTCAAGTCATGCAAATGGAAACATGGCAAAAGCCTAGCCAAGGAAACGTCAGGCATGGACCAGCATTTTCTGCAAGGACTATTACTTGCAAAAGATGAGCTCTCCATGGCTACTGCTACCATACCATTAAAGAACAGCAAGATAGTATTCTTTTGTCACTACAGAAAACAAAGTAGTGAAAACTGCTCTCAAGGTACACAGAGGAATAGTGCTTACCAAAATACTGCTTTCGCGAAAGATCATATCGGCCCCCTTACCCATTTCTGTTGGGCTCCCCACTTCAATGACCAAGAGGAAATTCAAGTAGGACCCCCCTTTCCCTTGATTTGGAGATGTGAGGACCTCTCCACCTTCTCCCGCCTCTATTCAAGCCTCTTCTATTGACCATGCCTTTTCTGACTTTCACTCAAGGCTGTCTTTGATCATCACTATTCTGTGCGCCCCTTCCTATCTCCGTCCTCAGCCCTGGGCCACCTCTAGGATCCAGTCCCTCAAAGCAAACATGAGTCGGGACCTTTGTCACTGGTGCAAACCACTGGCCCGCACCCTACTCCTAGCCTATACAATTTCCGTTGCTACCTTGACCTCTGCACTGAACTCTGCCATATTCTCCTACTTCTCACACCCAATCTCCTCCCTTTGCAATGACCCCAGCTAACTTTCCTCTACCCTCCCATTCTGCTAATGGCCTTGCTCACTACTTATCCTCCGAAATCTCTACAATTTACGAAACTTTCACAGCCCTATTCACTTTCCCAACCCACCTTCCTCCTGTCCACCACCTCACGCCTGCCCCTACAACTTTTTGAACACTTCACTCCTACCTCTCCTACCTACAGCCCCTTCTACTTTTAAACACTTCACTCCTACCTCGCCTACCTACATCTTCATCCATGGCAGCTTAATGAAAAGGCTTGCTTCTATGCACTCTAGGAAACCCCTTCTGTGATGAAGCCTACACTTATCTCTGCCTTTCCCTAATCAAAATGGAGAAGAAACCTAATCTTGCAAGTGATGCAGAAGGTAAAGTTCATAAGAGTTTAACAGCCCGTGCTCATTAGCCCGAGGCTCGTCTCACTCGCGCCTACATAATCGATATACTTGTGTGATAACACGGACCAGGTGCCCAAATGTTGTATGCTAGAAGAGCACACCTGTCTGTAAATATTCAACTAAAGCAGTAAGGATCTTTCCTCATACTTTGATACCAGCATGCCGATCAAAGGGCACCACACTCTCCCTGACCTTCTTGTGAAACCGGGCGTCAAATCTCCCACGTGTGCCACTTCCAACGGCAAGACAGCTCTTTACAGGAGCACGTTACCTGTATTGTGATTGGCTGCATTGCAAAAACTTGGGTTTCACTAGTTGCGTAACGCATAATGAATGATGCGCCCCTAATGCACAAATTTGTGAAGGGTCCTAGGCGCCAGGATACATGCACAGATTATGGCTGGTATCGGGACCCCTTCACCACAAGAACCTCCGGTATGTCCATTATGCTCCTGAATTGTAGGTACCCTAGTCGATAACTGTGCCGAGCGGTGCAAAGATTGATGGTAGTTTTAGTCTTGGTAAATTGCACAAGACAGTAATGCACCTGGTGGTGATTAATGGTGTCGGGATCCCGGATTTAAGTTTTACAGTATTTATGAAAAGTATACCTGTAAACAAGAAAAAATGACACCAATTATCATGAATGGGAATAGTAACCATATTATAATATACTTTCAAATAATTTAGAGAAGTTTTATACTATTTTTAAAATGCATGTTTATATAAAATAGTGATATCAAATTCAGGTAAAATCTCTTTCAAATTGCAAAATAATGTATAATTCAAAGAAATAAGAAACATATAATGCATTTTTAAGGCAGTTTACATGCTTTTAAACTTTTGTAAAAATATACATAAATGTTTATAAGAGAAAATGAATACGGCACTATAAAATTATGACATCGAGGAAGGACTCTGCTTTTTGACCCAGAAAATGGGAAAATGCAGTCAGATTCTCAGGAATTCCACAATCAATACATATGTGAAATATTTCGAGGGATGCATTTCCTATTTGTTGGTCCTTCTGAACATGGATCCTTATCTTTCTGTTTGGTGATTCGACCAGCTTGCCCTAATGACATGCACATTTGTTGCATATGCATTGACAGCGCATATCCTTGGATTTTAATGTAAGAATTCAAAGTATACAGTCGCTTAACAAGCCCAGCCCCATTACTCATACATTTGCCTCATGGAAATTCACAGTGGAAATCTGGAAAACCTAACTACATTTTTCCTTTGTGGTTGATAGACAAGGCCAGGCCTGGAATCAATGCAGTGTTCTGAACCACTTGTCTTGAAAATTAAGCAAAAAAGGAAGAAGTATTGAGATCACACCAGGATGACAATCATTTTTTAGTGGGTTGTTTTGTACCAGGTGCCTTGTTTCTTGAAGGTTTTGTCAAGCTACACCCGATACTGACCTGAATTGTGTTGTTTGCTAAATGCAAATAGGGCATTGTGTTTTTCTGGTTTCACCATAGCTCAGGAGCACCTCAACAATCTTCTGTCTTTACTGATCTGGCACACTAGTGAGGGGATTTGAAATATAAGTATTTATAGATAGAACTGATGCATACATTTTTGTAAGACCGGAAGACTTAAAATAACGGAGAGAGGGGAGGTAGAGAAGACCTGAGACAGAACTTCCATATCCCTGAGAGAACCTTGGCTTATTGAAAGCCAGTTCCTAGCGGATGAACAGGATTACAGTCAGACAAACGAAAAGACTTCTGAGAAAGCCATTTTTTTGCCCCAAAGTTGACAATTGCCATAGCAACGGCACACGTATATGATTGCAAGGGAAAGGTACGTAACGTTTGTGAAAACATGAAAAAAAAGAAAAATGGAGATGGATCCCCCATTAATGTAAATTGAAACAAAAAGCTCTGAATCAAAAAAGGTCAGCCTTTGCTCATTTTCAGGGAGCCGTGAAAAATGATCAATTCACTTCCTCTGACATACAACCGATGACCCGCCATTTCAAGTGGGATCGTTTTACTTTTTGAAAAGACTTTGTGAGAATTCCATTAACCTACCACAACCTTATTTTAAGTGTGTCACAGGGCCCACCTATGCATACCCCTGCATTTTACAAGGTCTTTTCAGCATAGCGCACAGAAAGATAAACTGACCTCCGTTATCTTTAATCCATGACGCAGTCTTTTTCTGCCCTGTCTGCCTACGATGCTCTTGAAGGCTCCTACATCACGGTTTCAATGATCCTAATATTTTCCGCCACTGGATTAAAACACCCCATCTGAGAAAATCCTAGACTTTCCCCCCATTTCACAGATAGACACTGGCCATGCTGGCTGAAAGTAGCTGCCAAGGAACTGCTTGAATTGCTCACATTGTCAGCAGGGAGAATACGAAAGTTGTGTCATGCCGCATAGAACACCCAGGTTTGTCCTTAGGTTTCCACTCTGGGGCTTGTAGTACCGAAACGGGGGCTGGAAATATTAATCGGTGTGTTGGTGAAATACGCTATGCTGTACTATGGGAGGACAGAGAATGCTCCAATCTCCAAACATTACAATGGGTTATTTTCACAAAGGAGCCATAAAAGGCATAATTTAAAGTCCTCATGGATTACTCATTGTCAGTCTATTTTTGTCAGGCTTTGGCTTTTGAAATGGAAGTGATTCGTTCTCTTGGACTGTGATAGGTTAGTGCTGCGTCATACTACTGCAAGAGGCAATTGCCAAGACAAACCACTGAAAACAGGGCTAGTCCAAGTGATTGGGGGTGCTTAGGATACGAAAATCTCCTATAGATCACTTTAAAAAATGGTATTGTACTGATATGATAGGTTATTTATAACATGCTTAATACCCAGAGGTTTCTAAGCACAGACCCGGGAATCGAACCGGGTGTTTTCTTGCTTCCAAGACAAGCACGTTGCCCCTGGGCTATCCTCCCGAGACATCGGTTGCAGATTCTGGCACATTTAGGCTACGCCCCTGCCTAATGAAGTAACACAATCTAACAAACAAAGTGTACTGTCACGTAATGCACTCATTTAAACATGTAATTAGGTGTGCTGTACGCCAGATCTTACTGCTGTTGGCACACCTTCAATGAAGTCAAATAACTTTAACAAGAAATCAAATGAAACAATATTAAGATTCTTAATTTTTATTCTCAATATTAGAACATAAATGTCCCTCGCCGACACGTGTTTCGACCAAAATGGTCCTTATCAAGGCAAAACGTAGGTTAACAATTCTTCACCACAATCATACAGCATCATTGCCAAGCCTAATTCAAAGTAGAGAACCTCTTATTCTTAGAAACACTTGTCTTAATTGTCTTCAATAGAGACAATCAAGAGAGTTTGTTTGGCTTTGATTAGAAGTTGGTGAGTTTACCTTTTCCGGGAAGGAAGCAACTAATCTGGAGCAGTGCATCCTCACCAGGGGTGCAAGCTGTGGTCCATGGTGCCAGAGGCCACCAATATATTGAATAAACATAATGCATTTATTTATTATTTATTTAGTTTACTTGTGACACTCATGACATTGTATAAAATAAATGCAGTCCCCTAAAACAACACAATCAGACCAACCAATGTTAATCACAATATATGGGAGGGGGAAAAAACATCACAAATGTTCTATAGAAAATATACAGATACATTGTACTATTTAGGCCACCAATAACCTACAGTAAATTTCTGAGAATAACACTTTCATGATCTAAAATGCGAACAGTGTAGTAATATTATAGTAGGGAAATGTTATGCTTACTGGGTCGGTGGGATGCTGTATTGTGGTGTTTGGTACAACCTAACAGTGGCTTTCAAACACAGATTAAGGACTGGGCTATCACAAAAAAGAACAACATGTGCACTGGTTACCCATAAAAGCACACATTGAATTTAAAATGCTCACCGTTGCCCGCCGATGCCTCCACCTGAATGCCCCTGCTTACCTCACCCACTGCATTGCTGCCAAACCAGTGTCTCAGTGCCTCCGCTTCTCCTCCAGCTGTTTTCTGATCACATCGGAAATGGAAGCTTGTTCCTTCTCTTCCAAAATCTTTTATTAAAAACCTGGCTATTTAACACACATGTATAGCTGTATTACTATGCACACTGTTATGTACTTTTTCCTTTTTATGATATGATATGATATGATATGATATGATATGGCATTTATAACATGCTTGTACACAAGTGTTTCTAGGTGCGACAAGACAGGGAGGGGGAACAAGGGAGGACAAAACAACAATCTTACTAGGCCTTGTGTCATTCAGTTCGTGCAAGTGCAGGGAGGAGGTGCGGGGAGAAGTGCAAGGGAGGGGAAAGAGAGAAGTGCAGGTAACAAGTTCAGCCAACGGGTGTCTACGTGCTAGTAATCAGAGGATGCAGCCAGCGGGTGGCTAATAAGTGCAGAGAGTGGGTGGACTGTAGGGTTACAGATACAGACCAGTGCTAGGGGGGCCAAGAGGCAGTGCAAGGTGTAACTGGACATGCAGAGACCTGGTCCCAAGTTCAGATGTTGGCCAGGTAAGCCAGGTGCGTGGAACAGATGGGTCATCAGTATAGGAGAAGAAGAGAGAAGGTGGAAGCGAAGAGTAAGGCCTTGAGTTGCTTCCGGAACCGGAACTCTCAAGCTTGAGAGAGGTAGGGAGGCTGTTCCAGAGGGTGGCCCCAGCCGAAGAGAGAGATCTGCCCCAACTCTCAGCTTGGAAAAGCATCTGACCTACAGAGAGTTGGAGGTGGATGAACAGAGAACACGAGAAGGGTGATACTTAGGAAGAGAGCGTTGGAGGTAGTGTAGACCCAGGCCCCAGAAATCATTGTGGACAACGCAGAGGGTCTTGAACTTAATCCTTGCCGCCACTGGGAGCCAATGAAGAGATTTCAGAGCTGGAGAGATACGATCCCTGGGCTTGAGGCCAAGGACACGTCTCACAGTCCTGTTCTGGATGAGTTGTAGAGGTCGGAGAGCAGAGGCAGGAAGATTTAGAAAGAGGTTGTTGCAGTAGTCCTGCCTTGAAATGACCAGAGCTCTGGAGACAGTGAGCTTCTGGGGGAAGGAGAGGAAGGGAACAATACCGCTAAGGAGGTGCAGCTGATAGTTATGATTTTACAAATCCTGTACAAGCCCTGTGGTACCTCTGGGTCTGGGCGCTATACAAATGAAATAAATAAATGAAAAACATGATAGTCTGTCTGGCATGAAACACATAACTCATGCTAGTCAGTCAAAACGCTATTATGTTTTTACTGTTCATGACTTGCCTTTTTTATATGACATTTCTTACTCTATAAAGCTTGTCACTCACTACCCCATGAATCTTTCAGTATCTGTAGTTCAGAGGTTATCCTGCTATCCTTTTAATCATATCTACTCACGACAGTGGTCTGAGTAGTTCTAGCTATACTTTAAGTTTTTGAATTGCTGATGTCCTTTCCTTTAACGAGAATTCAGTAAAAGAAAGGACCTCAGCAGAAATGCTTGCTTGATTGGTTGATCCTTCCAAAGTACCTCCCCACTCTTATGGCAGCAACCAAAATTGTTGTGTTTGCTAGTGCTTGTTTTTCTCTTCTGTGGGTAACCCAGTGCTTATTGTTCACTCCCGCTTGCTGCACCCATTCACTTGTCTCCGTGTTAAGCCTTCATTCTTACTTCCCAGCCTAGGACTTTTAGAGACACTTCGCTTTACCCTATTTCTCGGCAGTCTTCGCACCGTTTATCTCATGACCTTTCTGCTACCTGAACTCAGATGTTCTTCATCCTTAAGCTAAACGATGAAAAACGGAAATTCATTTCTTCCCTTCATGCACCTCTTCTCCACGCCCACTTTCCTTTTGAACTTTTGTTGTTCTTTACTATGTTTCCCCCTTATGGTTTAACATATAAGGTCCTTTTCAAGGATATTAGAAGAGGAACACACCAAAGAGGCCCATGTTACATTTAAACCAACATTTTTTTTTTCAAATTGTGTCTGGACATTCAACCCAGCGGGTGCTGAAAATCAAAATGATTTAAAAGATTCAGACCTGCATTAAAGAGTCTCGAGTAGTTGAAAAACGCCTTTGGCTGGACTGAGATCTAGCGTTTAGCCACTCTTTCTGCTTTCTATGCACAGGGATCTCATTTAGGGGTCACGAGGGTTTGCACCTGTGACCCCTGAGGTCTCCCTTGCTACCCCTGTGGTCTAAAAAAAAGTTTAAACATTTTTTTTTTTTTTTAAAATTGGGGCTCCTGGGCTGTGGCAAGCAGCATGTGGTTCTGTGTTTTTTGAGTGGCTAGTTTTCTGATCGCTATAGCTGGTAAGATAGCTCAGTGGGTTGAGCGCTCGCTGTGGCAATGTGCGTCTGTTCTGCAGGTTGCAGGTTCAGCTCCTAGCAAGGTCAACTCAGTTTTTCATCCTGCTGAGGTTGATAAATGAGTACAAACACGGGTTGGATGCTATTGTATATATATTTGTTCTATATGAAACGCTTACGCGTAAGTGCTATATACTAACACATCATTATCGTTTGGCCTTGGACGTCTGCTTGCATTCACAGTAATTTGGCAAATGGGCCTGTATGCGCTGATATTAACAATACACATTGTGATCCATTTTTGTATGAAATGTATATCACTTTAGTGATATCGTAACCATATTTTTCGTAGTTTACTTAGAAACAATTCTATGTGATGCCAATTCCTGTTTTCTCAAGGGGTGAAAGGTCGTGTTCCATCGCTTCCCGTGATGTGACTTTGGGTGGGGTCAAATGACAGCACTTCCTATGATGTCATCAGAGCTCACGGGTCGTGTGATGTCACTTTCACTACCCCTGGTATTTTGGTGAAATGACGTCCCTGTCTGTGCGTTTATTTTGGTATCATTTTATATTATTTAGTTTTTCCTTCGTTTTAGATGATTTGATATTGATTGATTGTGTTTACACTGAACCGAAGTCCAACCAATTTCTAAGGAGGTTCGGCCATCTTAGGAATTGGCTCAAACCCCAGGATGAGTTAACCCTATGGAGCTTCTGCTGAAGTGAACTGATATAATCCTTAAGCCCCGAGTGAAGCACATTTAGGCTAAAAAGGAGGACCACCACATGTAACTGTTTCGTCTATTAATCATTTGGGGTTTTTTATTTGAAAATATGTCATATGTTCCTTTACCTTTCTTCTGGGAACACTCTTTCCTCTTTTGTCTTCTGAATGTGTATTCTGTGGGCAGGAAAATAGTTCTGATCTCGCTCAGTAACCTAGGCTTTTGGACTATTTTATTCCTTCTTGGCTTGCCCCTTTCATTTGTTTTTCCATTTACCTCTGCCTTCAATGTTAGTGTCATTTAGGAACCCGTTGTTGCCTTCTCTTCATAAATGTACATTTTCTTGTATCTGCTCCTTCCAACATTGTAATGTGTGCACACCTCCCCCCAATTATCCTCTCTTTAATAGTCTATCATCTCGACTATTGCCCGCACTGTTTATTGAGCTGCCCTCCCGGGCACTGCCCCCCTTTCAAAGCTGGCATTTGCATTCTCTGCCACCTTCCCTTTGCTTCACATAATCCTCTGCAAATACATTCCTTGTGTTAATCCTTGTTCGCTTTTACTGTAAAAAGAAATGCCTTCTTTGCATGTTCTTTAACTTTGGTGATGCCTCCTTTCTTCCTCTTCACTCTTCTTGTTGTACATTTCGATTGTTCACTGAAGTTGTCCTTGCACCCCCGTGCCCCTTTGCGCATTTTGCTTTTCAACTTAAATGTCCAACCACTATGACATTCTTCTCTTGGATATCCATTTGTTGGCCACACATCAAATCTCCAAATATCTTCTAACAATGACTCCATTCACTGAAGCCTACCACCCCTCCACAGAACCTGTACATAAGTCTAATGTTTCATGAGACCATCTGATTGTAACATACAATAATAATCATACATGCACAGTTACATTCAAAAGCCCGAATCTAAGGCTCCGAAGTGCCATCTGTATGCCACACTTCTCACTATTACTGTTAAAACAGAAGAAATAATTGAAACGCTATTGTCGCCTCAAGTAGCAATATTTTTGAGGTCGTCCGCAAGCATGCCAAGGGACAGTGGCACACGTAGCATCTATATCCAAAGGCATTTGTAAGGTGAGGTGCCCGTTGTTGTGACCCTTTCTCCAGGGTTACATGGTGGCCATGTGGCCCGGGCAGGGGTGTTGCTATGTCTGTAAAAAGACATGGGGCTATGCTAATGTTGGAACTGTCGGGACTGGGGGCTAGCTAGTCTTTTGGTTGTAGTTCCTGGGATTCTATCCGGGGCTACAATCAAAAGACCAGGGCCTATAGCCCCCTAATCCCCCCCTAACAACGCCTCTGGGCCCGGGAAGGCCCCAGGATCAGAACTGACAGTAGTAAATAATCGGAGACGAGCCTGGTTACAAATGCAACTGTTTTTATTGTCCCTCTCGAATCTTCTGTTCTTCCCGGGCTCTTGTAGCCCCTCCTCTTCCTTTTCACGCTGTGCCGAGTCCTTCATTCTGTCCTTAAGGTCGTGCCTTCATTTAAGGTGGTCTGCTTAAGTTCACTCTACAACACCCGGCAACTGCTGAACTAAGTATGAAAACCATGCCTAACCAAAGGCTGGTTTACACCCCAAACTGATGATGCCAGTCTCACAGAAGGTCACTGTACGAGTCGAGCTGCATGGACATGGTTTGCACAACAAACCCTTCAACCTCGTCAGCCATTTTACAAAGTTAGGTTTACAACAAGGCCATAACAGCGCTCTTCCGTTCACCGAGAAGCATCCCTTCCATTGTTGATTCAATGGTGGAAGCTGTTATTAGAGGGGATAAGCAGGTGCCACATCATGGGAAGACCGTGCGACTTTGCGGTCAAAGGAGGAGCAGGTGGAACGGATCACGTAACCTCAGGAGTGATCACGGAGGAGGGTGGGCACAGGTGTATCACATTTGAAACGCCGAGTTGCTTAGGAATCACATCACACTCTTTCTTTATATCTCTGATTTTCTCTCTAAAGAAACGTATTAACCCATTGTGGAAAGGTTGAGATCTGGGGCACACGTCAAAGGACCACGCAGGTGGATGGCGTTTGGCCACGTTTTGAGAGGACCGACACTGTTCCACACTTTGTGTTTAATGATTTTTTAAATTGTTTTTTTTAATTCATTTTGCTGCACCCACTTGAAGTGGTCACTGCTGCGGCCAGGAATCAGACCAAGGTCTTGCAACTTTGAGGTGAGACGCTTATCCACAAGACCACACAAATCACATGCCATGGAGCAGTACAATATCCATCGTGCTATTATTCTGCCAAACAGGAAATGTTTTATTACAAGATCTTAGATCTAAAACGTGCATCCGGAAAAATCTGTAGCCTAGCAAATACTTATTTGTCCTGTACTATTTCTTCAATTGAGAAAGACAAGTTCAATGAAATTTGCATGTTTCACTATAGGATATATTCACTTCCTGTGACGTAACGTCCCAATTACTGTGTCAGAGTCCACACACTTTTTTTTAGGCCTCGGACCCTGTTGACATGCTACCCCATCTAACCAAGAGACACCTTGATTTAGCCATTAGCTAAGAAAATAGGCACCAAAGTTTGGTGTAATTTTAGCATACAGTCCTCCACTGACCTTTGTGTGCACATGTTTCAATTTTGGTTGACCATGTTGTTGAAGGGAACAATGGGCCTCGTTATGAGACTGGCCAAGTACAGGTGTGCCGGTGGGGCATCTGTACTAGCTCCGGCAAGGATCTTCCTATGGGACTCCATGAATGGGGATTAACACCGTCACTTCGGCACTCGTAGTCGAGTGGTAATGCTGCTGGACGAGTGTGGGAAACGGTAATAACATTTACTGGTATCCTGGCAGTTCTACCGCCAGGATACCGGCAACCTTATAATGAGGCCCGATGTGTGAACAGCATGGATTAATACAATGAGGCTGTGAGCAGGCTGGTTAGGCAGCCTGATCTGAAAACTATGCAATTATTGTAATTAGAAATGTTCCAGTCTGCTATCTACCGTGCTCTTAGAATAAGATCCAAGCCAGCTGGACGACGGCCGAGACCGCTAGACTCAACCAGGCCCACAAGGCTTTCGGGATGGAAGCCAAGAAAGGACATGTTTTGTAAAAGCCATCTTCAGGAACTCCCACCGGTGTGAGCATCCCACCCATTTTCCTATGAGGTTTAATAAATAATAATGAGTTACGTTACATATTTGGAATGATTGCCTAGGAACTGCCCTGCCAAACTGTAGCACTGGCGCCACTCGCTTGTGTAAAACATTACAATATGGGAGAGTAAATACAATGGCAAAGATATCAGTGAATCGGGACAGGATAGTTTAAATCATGGACTGGTAAATGTATTGTTATCGTGTGTGTATGTGGTACGCGTACGTGTGTGTGTGTGTGTGTGTGTGTGTGCGCGTGTGTGCTTTGTTTTGCGCTTTTAGGGTCAAGTCAGCACAGTATGAGTTTTGGTATCCAAACCCATTCTTGTGGGCCCATCTGAGAAAGTGTGATGGTGTTTATGAAGGATACAGCTTTGATCCTACCCCTATTCCAGTCAACTTTAAACCACTACAGCATTAAAATGCCACTCAGCTGCACACCACTTATTGTGGCCTAATGAACACAAAACCCCACAAAAGATCCAGTCCGTTAGAAGGAAAGCAGGCCGTGCGGCAAAGCAGCGTTTGTCATTGGACTGTATAGTTAGTATGAAAAAGGCAAATGAAAACCCTTGTACAAAGGGTTAAAAAGACATAGGGCCTCATTATATGTTTGGCGGTAGCCTTAAACCGGCAGGCTGCCACCAAACTTCCAAAAAATTCCAGCACCCACGAATGGGCAATCACTGGGTCATTACGGCCCTGCTGGACCCGGTAATTGCCCATTTGCGGGCACCCGAAGGGAATGCTCCCCATTCCCATTGAGCCTGATACGGCTCAATGGGAATGGGAAGGTCGGATGCATCGCCACCATTCAGAATCCGACATGCTGTGCTCACGGGTGCCGCTCTGCCCGCCAGGTCAGACCAGGGGGGCAGAAAGGCATCTGCGAGCACAACTCGTAGTTTGCTGGTGCAGGAACTACGGTACCAGCAAGCTAACCGGTACCGTAGTTTCCAGACCAGCCAACTTTTAATGAGGCCCATAGTATCATTTAGTGCTACTTCATGCTAGTGAGTACAAGGGCAGGAACCCGACCAGAGGAATGCACTGGTTGGCCAGCATCCGTGCAGCGTTCCATCTAAATAGATCAACATTCAGTCAATCAATCTTAACTGGATAATTAGAGATTAAAGAAACATTTAACAACATAGAGTAAAGATAAAGAAATACATTAAAAGTTCTGAATTGACCTCATAAAACATTTACATAAATTGCGTTAAACCGCCATTGAAACAATTCTGGATAAGGTACACCACAAATTAATTTACTAAAAAAACACACGCTTTAACTAAAAGCATTTTCAATAATGGAGGCTCCACCAGACAATATAAGCAGTCAGTTTGGTTCAAGGCTTTCGCCGATGAGTGTAATACCATAAAGCATGCAGCAGGCTATGGTGAGTAAATTACAGAGCCTCCACTATTAAGCCAATCTTTACCTGTCTTAGTCTGGACTTTAATCCAGCTCTTCTCAATTTGAGGAGTTGGGGCAGAGAGTCAGGAAGTGGACCATTGTCTCGACTTTCCCCCATCTCACCAGCCAAGGTAGTCTGGCTCCTCGAAGTTTCTACATCGGCCGGACTGTGCTAAGGCAGGCAGCTGCAACAGCCTGGGCATGCCAACACTGACCAAGCCCTTCTATCAAAGAGCCAAGCTAAGTAGGGTTCCATGCACTCTGTCTCTGTCTCTTTAGAGCTACAGTTTTAACAGGAACATTGTGCTCCTCCCACCCTTCCAGCTGAAGTTCTGCCTTCTGTACCCACAGCTGTTTCCTTAGGATCAGAATTGCATCTTTGGTGAGGGATTAAGAGTGCATGCAGCATTCTCAAGGCCCCTGCTTAGACAAGGCATTCTTATTTATTTATTTATGCGTGTATGTATTTATTTATTTATTTGTTTGTTTATTTGGTATAATATAGCCTGTTATGGCTTTATATACAGCAATTGAAACTAAAACTAAAATAGAAAATAAAACAACAAGCCATACAAACATAGCTGAATTCATTAAAATCGTCATAATAATTTAAATATTTGCTCAGCAGAATGTTATCAAATAAAAAATGAACATCACATCATTACCGTTATAAAATTCCTTCCAGAAAGTCAAAACTTCCATATTATCTAAATGCCGGTTGCAGGCCAGAAATGTCTTTTTTCTAATTACAACCAAGCTTTCACATTCGAAAATTAAGTGTTTGGTTGAGTTGAGAGCCAGATCCCTACATAGTCTACACAAGCGTAATTCTCTACTTAAGCCTTTTCGTCCTCCCATGACTTCAAGTGAGGAGGCGACATTGAATTTAATCCCATGTATTCTCGTATCTTAAATTCAAATTGATGCTTATGTAAAGATCGACGAGTATCAGTAGGCAAGATGGTAGCCGGACCGCTGTTCGGGGCAGGTACCTTTGTGATACTCTCCATGTCTTCAACGAACACTACCATTAAATGTGTTGCCAAAGTAGTCCAATGAGAGTGGTCGATATCTAATGTGTTCGGCGGGAATAGTAGGGTATGTAATAGCAAGTTGTCCCCATTATTGAGATCTTCCACAATGCTCCCAAAAACCCTCCCACTGGAAGTCACATATCTGCCAGATTATCATTGACCTTTTGCAAGTTTAAGGGGTCCAACTAATTCTGTTCTTGCTCATACTTAGGAAGCTTTATCTAGAACCCTCTTCCTAGATCAGGGGACCAGGAATATTGTGCAAGCATTGGATCATTGCAATAGAACCGAAAATGGAGGCACGGTTTTCTCAGTGGCGAAGTATCTACATAGAGCATGGCTGAAGAGAATGGATTTCCTCAAGCTAGTGGTATGAGTTTCACTTTGCCACTCACACTGGGTTGTAAGCTATGATGTGATGTGGGAACCTTTATGTTACTTTGAGTATCTACAGTAGTTGTTATGGTTACTGTAGTACACAATCGGATTTACTGTTTCTCCCACCCAGGGGCGTTGCTGGGGGGTGGCTAACGGGGCTATAGCCCCTGATCTTTTGGTTGTAGCCCCGGATAGAATCTCAGGAGCTACAGCCAAAAGACTAGCTAGCCCCTAGTCCCGACAGCTCCGACATCAGCATAGCCCCGGGTCTTTTCCAGACCTAGCAACTCCCCTGCTCCCACCCTTTTATGAAGTAAGGTGCTATGGATGGTTAATGAACGTACTGCATACTTTTTTATATAGGCTGCTTTCCTGTGTATAATCAATGTTACCATTTTATTCATTTAACCTTGTTTGTTCTACCATGTGTTATTGCTTGAATCGTGCATTTGTACATGCTTGTTGTATGGATTTTACTCTGAAATAAACATATTAAGAGAGAGAAAATGTGCCCCCAACAAGACAGAGCTTTGTACCAGCAAACTTTGTCTTGCTCGACTTCCGTTCCGGCCCAAATTTGGTTCCCCTTCTTATGGTGGTGGTTTGAGTTTATGTCTCATCTCTCCCTCGATGATGAACCTAACAATAATTTCTTCTCATCAATGATTAGACTGGTAGGCACTGGCATGAATTTCGCGATCGAGAAGAACGGAAGGCCAAGTAAGGTTGAGGATTTCCATCACAAAGGAACTGCACCACTTTTAGGGGGTGGACAAACACAGGAGCACATCCAAATCTAGTGGTCGGGCAGGTGATACATTCCATCAGGAGGTATTTGATTCATATGCATGCATTTGGGTCTCCTTTGAAGAGATTGGATCAGGGCATAGAATGGCTTGCCCACTTCCTTCTTGTGGAAGGCTAACATGCAAGGAGCAAATGTTATTGCTAAGCAATGCGGGACATTGTTCATTATTCAGTAGTGGATGCGGGATGTGTTTCTGAGAACATTAGAATTCTACGCTTTCGCTCTGGAATTTGAAGGGTGCAGCAGTCATGTGTGATAATGGTCGTAGCCATACATCAAATGCTGGTCAATGTGATCTGGTTCCCCAGTAGCTGGGCCTGTGTGTGCATTGGTTTCCATCCGCCAGGGGAATCGCTAAGCTTTTTCAGTAAAGCCTTCTGTCTTCCATGGGAAAGGGTTGTCATTTCCCAGGAAGCCAGGAACAGCTCCCAGGTTGGAGACAAAGTTCATGTCCCTCTAAGGGCAGAGTCTACCACGCCACGGGCAGTCACACCAGGCTGTTGATTAAAAGAGACCTGTATATGTAGGCAGACATATGATAGTGGCAGAGTCAGAGTAGCCCATACGAGAGCTACAGTGCACAGAGGGGTTCCACCATCTTGGATATTCCTAGGGCTCTGAAACTTCCTCTCCCAGTCCCCAATTTACTGCAGACAAAGCACTCTGTATATGACATCACCCGGCAAGAAGATTCTAAAACAACAGTCAGGATTGGACCCCTTACAGAAGGCTAGAGGGACCCCTTACAGAAGGCTAGAGGGGAACCAATGCATTGTGGTCTTTTGCCTGCATAAGTGTGGAGAAACTCCCCAGAACGATTCATCCTTGGATTATTGAAGAAGATGGATTGATGTGGAACCTCCTTGGGCGTACAGTCTGTTCTAAAGAAGGAGCACACTCCTCCCCACACCTACTACAAGGTAACATTTGGAGTGACGGCTGTTTGCACCAAGGTCTACCTGCCTGCCGAGGCACTGATACACTGTACTCTGCCTACTGGAAGAGGCAGCCCTGTAAGTGCTTCCTGGACTCATTCTATACTTAAGGACCCAGGACTGGGTCTCGTGAACAAGACCAAGAAGTATTTGAAATGGCCCTGCCTCCCTGGACTACCTTTAGAGGTCCTACTGACATTTACGAACCCACTCCTTACTTTTAAAAGGTAACATCGTTGAACATTTGCTGCCGAAATTATTGCCTTCCTGACCCTTTTTTCAAACCCACAGTGCCACTTTATTCCAAAGCCTGCATTCCCTATGTTTTCCCTCACAGGGGGTGGGTCATTAGTGTTAGTATTGTTTATGTGTACTTTTAGTTTATTTAAAATTTTGTATTTTTATTGAACCTTGATTGGACATTTCTTTTATTTTGGTAGCACAGTACTCTTGCTGCTTTGGATTCTTCAGTGCAAGCTGACATACTGTCTGACCTCGGCATGCGCTACCTTAAAATGCGAAGCGCGTATACCATTCAGGTTGTCTCTGTTCCAACTTTATGGTTGGGCTCCTTTCTTGTTTAGTAGTAGCGTTGAGGCTGAGGAGGTGCTTTAGACACTTCTCATTACTGTACTCCTGCAAAGCAGTTTTGCTGAGACATTGGTTGGGTATGGAATGAGGCAGGGCTGCTTAGAGTAGGTCCTGAAAGTGAGCAGGGGGATATTTCAATTCTCATTACACAAGTATATTCTTTCAGCCTCTTGGATGTGCAGGCATATGCACTTTGGCTTCCATGATTCATTTATTGCTTTTCCTAAAATGATTCTTTACTTGTTAAGTGGTTTACAAAAAAAAAATACAAATATTTTACGCATGAATACAATTCTAACTTATATCCTTAATCCTATATATTAAAGGCATAGTTATATCACCTTGTGCCATACAGAGAAGAACAGTTTACAATCCTGATATCATTGCTTTTTCAATTGCTCTAGGTTAATGTTAATATTAATGTTAAAGGACATTTGTATCACACACTATCACCACCGTAGTGGTCCCTTGGCGCTCTGGCGGCTCTGAAAGAAGAGGGGAGGTTGAGTTAGTGTGAGGAAGCAGGAAAAGTGCAAGAGAGCAGTGATGTGCTGTTGGCGGCCTCAGCCCGGTGGGTCCGTTGGCTGGGCCTGGGGTGTTTGCGGCCGGTAGTCGTCGTGTACTGTTGTGCAAGGCTATGTGTGTTTTTGTTTTGTTGTTGCAATGTAGTGAAGTTTGTGCCGTTTGTTGTGCTGTAGGTTTTGGTTGTGTTTGGTTTGGAGTTTGAGAGGTGTATGCAGAAAGGGAAATTGTTAGTAGGGTTGGTTAGTTTGCGTCTCTATCCCGAATAGAAGCGCTCGGCTTGCATAGTCTCCCCTGTTGCAGCTCTGTCCTGATCTGGGTCTGACTGGCATACATGCTAACATTCAAAATCCCATCCAGATGTGACGCAAGCCAATGTTCACTATTCTATTTTGTTGTGTACATGCTAATATTCACAATTCTATCTAGGTGTGGACATGCTAATATTCACAATTCTATCTAAGCGTGGACATGCTAACATTCACAATTCTATCTAGGTGTGGACATGCTAATATTCACATTTCTATCTAGGTGTGGACATGCTAATATTCACAATTCTATCTAAGTGTGGGCATGCTAATATTCACAATTCTATCTAGGTGTGGACATGCTAATATTCACAATTCTATATAAGCGTGGACATGCTAACATTCACAATTCTATCTAGGTGTGGACATGCTAATATTCACATTTCTATCTAGGTGTGGACATGCTAATATTCACAATTCTATCTAAGCGTGGACATGCTAGCATTCACAATTCTATCTAGGTGTGGACATGCTAATATTCACAATTCTATCTAAACGTGGACATACTAACATTCAAAATCCCATCCAGATGTGACGCAAGCCAATGTTCACTATTCTATTTAGTTGTGTACATGCTAATATTCACAATTCTATCTAAGTGTGGGCATGCTAATATTCACAATTCTATCCAGGTGTGGACATGCTAATATTCACAATTCTATCTAAGCGTGGACATGCTAACATTCACAATTCTATCTAGGTGTGGACATGCTAATATTCACAATTCTATCTAAACGTGGACATGCTAACAATCAAAATCCCATCCAGATGCGACGCAAGTTAATGTTCACTATTCTATCTAGGTGTGGACATGCTAATATTCACAATTCTATCTAAGTGTGGGCATGCTAATATTCACAATTCTATCTAGGTGTGGACATGCTAATATTCACAATTCTATATAAGCGTGGACATGCTAACATTCACAATTCTATCTAGGTGTGGACATGCTAATATTCACATTTCTATCTAGGTGTGGACATGCTAATATTCACAATTCTATCTAAGCGTGGACATGCTATCATTCACAATTCTATCTAGGTGTGTACATGCTAATATTCACAATTCTATCTAAACGTGGACATGCTAACATTCAAAATCCCATCCAGATGTGACGCAAGTTAATGTTCACTATTCTATCTAGGTGTGGACATGCTAATATTCACAATTCTATCTAAGTGTGGCCATGCTAATATTCACAATTCTATCTAGGTGTGGACATGCTAATATTCACAATTCTATCTAAGTGTGGACATGCTAATATAGGTGTGTGCACTGTTTATGTGCCTATGATGTCTGTCGAAACAGGAAAAAGCCTGTGGCCACATGGGATTCTGGTAGAGAAGGAACATTGAAAGGTTTGTCTAAAGGTCAACAACCATGTGTACTGTGTATGTCTTACATACAGGAAAGAAGATTAACATTGGTTTTGTCATCTGGCAAAAGTAATTGCCCACTGCATGTCCTTCAGTGTGAAGCGGGGGATACTTGTCTTAAACATATTCCTTCCAGCTTTCAATTCTGTGTACGAAGGAGCAATTGTTTTGAATATTGCTAGTCTGTCACTTGAGAGGAAACAGCAGATGTGTTAGAGGGGCTGTGGTGGATGTGGTTGTATTGGGCCAGGACGATAGCATGCAAACCTGCGGTTCTGTCTAGGGATGTGTAGTCACAGTCTATGTCCAGTCTTTCTTAAGAGTAAGCCTTTTTAGTGGTTATAGAACTATATTTGGGTCCTGGTTTAGAGCAGGTCTTTCGTCAATAATCCTCTGTCAGGATCTTCAATGGGTCTTTGTAGTTGGATCTATGTCCAGAATTACCTCTATTGAAGTGTCATTCATTTTGTATTGTCGCTTAGAATAGTGAGAGATGGCGTTTTGGTTTTCCTGCATCCCAGTAGAGTGCATATTCGGAATATTGATTTTGGATGATTGAAGCTGGATATCTATTGCCTGAGAATGGCATGGGGTTACCAATTTAATTAGGAAGGAGATTATATTTTCTATCCTTTTATCCACGTATTTATTTCAACAATAATATTGTTTTGGTTACTGGGGCTCCAACCGTTACTTTAGCAAGAGCTACTTGCAGTTAATGGCCAATACGCGGGAGCTACTGGCAAGAGTTACTCGGGTGCTTATGTCCATGGAGTACGAGAATTTGTACCAAGATTTTAATTTTGTATTTTTTGCTCTTTATATAAAAAAGAGTAACATACATTTAAGATATTCAAAAACATCTTTATTTCATTCTTTTTTTTGATAGCTAGCTCCCAGAAATTATCAAGCCTATCAGAATGTAGGAAACTAATCAGGACACTCAGAGCCTGATTCACAGAAGCATTTTATAATGGCGCAATTCCATTTAAATAGGCTCTGTGAATCAGGCCCACAATGTGAAGTGTGACGCTGCATGCTGTCCACCCAGAAACCTAGTGTGCAGTTTGAAACATCAGCAGCACTCATATGCTGTCAGGTGGGATTTCACGTCTGAAAAGGGCAGCTTTGTAGAGACAGGCAATCACTTCGGCTGATAGTGTATATACCCTCCTTCCCATAGTTTCTGCACCTAACTGCACACCTGACATGGCAGACATAATTTCGGGACAGTTTTTAACATCTCTTACAAGAGACTCAGCCATGGTAGGCATTATGCCCTTCACAGTTGTGCCATCTGGAAAAATTTGTTTGTTTTTCATCAAATAATTAGCAACTTTGAAGGCTGCCTCTGTAACAGCATTTACATTGCAGGGTTTAGTTTACCTACTGTTTAGGATCACAGACAGCTTCCTTTGGGAACAATATTTTCATAATTTGTGTGTATCATTGCAAAATGCCTATCAACGTTGCTCTTTTTCCCCACTGTAAATTTGGCACCATAGATTACAGATGCACATTTTTACGCTGGAAGAACAGAAATTGTTTTTCCACTTTTTGATGGAAATGGTACATCATTCCTTTTGTTGGATGGTGCGCCTGCATCTAGGATTTCAACAAAGATAGCAAAGAGTTACGGGGAAGCCTCAGACGAGCTACCAGTGGCTCGCAATTTGCTGGTTGGGGGCCCTGGGCTTAGAGGCAGTGTTGCTTCCAAATTTACTTTGGGTAGCAATGGTGTTTCTTCTGATTTTACTGAATATTTATTCCGTTATTCTGTAGAGTGTAGTTTGACTCCGACCATTCTGGGTATTTACTTTACATTTGTTGTTTTCATTTTAAAGTCTTCTTTGTACTTCTATGTTCAATACATTTCTAACTGGATTTTGGTGCTTTTATGGTCAGATTATCATTGTTTAAGATCTTCTTATTTGGCATAATTCATAATTCTTTTTTCAATCAAGATCAAAATCAATATTTGAAATCCTCCTTGGTGTACCTATTTGTAAATGGTTGGTACATTGAAGTTATTGTTTTTTCCAGAAACGACTAACTATAAACCTAGTTGAATTTACTTTAAATATCCTTGATGGATTCAAAATGATATTTCCCTAATTTGTTCATTTTGAAATGCTTCGACAATCCTTATTTCCTTAAATTAGATTGCCTTTTGATTGGAAAAGAGAATATTTTGGTTCTGTAAAGCAGAAGATGTGGCTAAACTTTTTCATAACTAGTGCTTTCCGGTTTTGTCCAGGTATCCTCATCTGCCGGAATTTCTCTGCCAGAAAAAAGCTTGATTGTATTATGCACTGTGTCTTTCTTTCTGATTTCTGCTAGATTCTCTAGTATGCTTCACTTCCCCTGTGCTCTTACTCACAACTAGAAGCACATCAGCCTCTGCTTACCTTTGGTGCTCCTTAGGCACAATGGAGGTGTCGCAGCAAAACAGGTTTACCTCCTCTGTCTTGTCCAGGTAGCATTGCAATTTAACCTCCGATGCTGCGTTCCGGTGACACTAGTTATGGGGTAACACTGCATTTACAGTTCTGAGACAGTGGAACGGCTCCAGTTAGTGGCACAGATGAGTGGCATAGCTGGCATAGTGCTGGCTCAATAGTGGAGTTTGCTGTTCTTTTTTGTAACGAAGCAATGCCAATAGCTCCATTGAGAGGCATTAAAGGAATATGAAATCTGCAGCAAAATCTGGTCACCCAAAAGAACTTCATTGAGTGAGGTTCAACAAGGGGTCTTCAGAGTCTCTCCAAATTAGTTCTTATGTGTCTTTATAAAGACTGTGTACAACATGTCATTAAAAACATGGAATCGGCCAGGGAATTAATGTTATTCTGAAAGTCTCCATCTTGGGCCCTGGGCTTCTTTAACAAAGAGCCCAGATGCCTGAGGGTTGGTGCGCTATTTAAATATGAAATAAATAAATAAATAAATAACATTGAAGACTTTAGTTACTGACGAAAAGGCCTGGCCCAGGGAAGCCCTGACAAGTGCGAGCTACAGAAGTAGTTTCCACACTTTCTCCAATTAGAAAGACGAACAGAGAAGGTTCTTCATGTTGCAAAGCAAAGGGGAAAGAACACATTTACTGAAAATTGGCTTTCATTTCAACACATTTAAATAAGGTAAAATTAAATAAAGATACAATAAGGTATCGGGTTCCGGGGTGACCCCATCCAGTTGGGAAGATAAACCGAAGTGGTAGAGATATTGGGTATGTGGCAAGGGTTCTGATGCTGCGTAATGTCTGTGTATTTTTCTTAAATGAATCATTCTTTGGAGTAGTACAGTGAATAGCCAGGGGAGACCTTGGTAAGAAGTGAACATTTAAGTGAAACACTCAGGTTCTTTTGAAATGCCCTCATTTAATTATTTGTGGCTATAAAAAGACAGGCCACCATGATCGAAAGGGTATTCTCCCCTAATGAAGAGTGTTTGAAGTTGGTTTATTTCTTTTTCTTTGGGAAGTAAGGACAGGGAGGCCACAACTTGTCAATCAGGCAAAATGCGACCAATTACAATTGCAGTCACATGGAATCAGGCAATCATTTTAATTGCAGTGCCCAGTGATTGGTTTAAAAAGTGTTAGCACATGTTAGGCCATGTTTTTCAAAGGAGCGAGCCGTTCCTCTTTCGGTGCAGGGTGTGTGAAGCCTTGCGCTTACATCAGATTTCTTGTGACTTTGAAAAAAAAGAGGTGTGACTATAGGCAACTATTCAAAGGAAGCAGTGAAGACATCATTCATAACACACTTGAATAAAATGCACCCACCAAATGATGAGGTGTTGTGTCAATAGGCGAGAACCAGCCCACTGTAATTGGCATATTAAGAGAGGCCAGTCAACTGGGGGGACGGCACAAGGTTTAACTAAGGTCCTCAGGATCTTCTACAAATGTGACAGCTGTCCCAGGCCCTAGCATGTCCCTAGATTTGCACCTAATATCCACGCTTTTGCTTTATCAAATATTCTCCTTTGCAAGAACACTCTCAGGCCACCTGAGACACCGTGACTCAATTCTGATTACATTCTGGGCGAAGCGTCCTAATGCGACCTGGGACTATTGATGGAGCGCACTGTACAATTTGAGTTGAAGTGCGAATACTTGTCATCTATCTACCTGCGTCTCCCGGAGGCCAACTTAAATTCATAGCATTATTCAAGCCGAGTTCTCAAGAGTCTTCATTCCATTGGGTGGAAGGACAGATCAGGGGCAATGTGTTTGTCTTGGAAGCAAGACAAGGCAGTGGAACAAAGGTTGGAATCCCAATCCTGCGCTTAGAAACCACTCGCTGGTATTAAGCGCGCTATAAAAGAACAGTTATAATAATGGCTGGGTATGGTATCCTTTGGATTACGGCTCTTTTAGTTTTGCTCTACCCATTGGAAGTTCTGGGCTCAATCCTACTGATGCATAGAATGGGGAAACTTGAGGGGTCTGTTTGAGGTTTCCTGGAAAGTACTATTCTTTAGTTGGCAAGGCCTGTAGTAGTAGGGTGACTGGTTACTCAAAATAAAACATTGGGACGGCCCTAAACATAAAAGTAGGCCTTCCATTTGACATTGGCTGCCAAGACATCACTGTAGTAGCGGGACAAGGGGTGGGCATTCCTGACATTCCTCTGGATACACATTGTGGACATTTCGTATAAAGCCGGAGTATCTGTGGCATGGGGTTGTTATATGGGCAGTATCTGTGGCGTGGGGTTGTTCTATGGGGAGTATCCACGGCACGGGGTTGTTATATGGGGAGTATCTGCGGCCTGGGGTTGTTACATAGGGAGTATCTGTGGCATGAGGTTGTTATATGGGGAGTATCTGCGGCATTGGGTTGTTATATGGGGAGTATCTGCAGCATGGGGTTGTTATATGGAGAGTATCCATGGCATGAGGTTGTTATATGGGGAGTATCTGAAGCATGGGGTTGTTATATGGGGAGTATCTGCGGCATGGGGTTGTTATATGGGGAGTATCTGCAGCATGGGGTTGATATAAGGGGAGCATCTCTGGCATGGGATTGTTATATGGGGAGTATCTGTGGCATGGGGTTGTTATATGGGCAGTATCTGTGGCGTGGGGTTGTTCTATGGGGAGTATCCACGGCACGGGGTTGTTATATGGGGAGTATCTGCGGCATGGGGTTGTTACATGGGGAGTATCTGTGGCATGAGGTTGTTATATGGGGAGTATCTGCAGCATGGGGTTGATATAAGGGGAGCATCTCTGGCATGGGGTTGTTATATGGGGAGTATCTGTGGCATGAGGTTGTTATATGGGGAGTATCTGAAGCATGGAGTTGTTATATGGGGAGTATCTGCGGCATGGGATTGTTATATGGGGAGTATCTGCAGCATGGGGTTGATATAAGGGGAGCATCTCTGGCATGGGGTTGTTATATGGGGAGTATCTGTGGCATGGGGTTGTTAAATGGGGAGTATCTGCGGCATTGGGTTGTTATGTGGGGAGTATCTGCAGCATGGGGTTGTTATATGGAGAGTATCCGTGGCATGAGGTTGTTATACGGGGATTATATGCAGCATGGGGTTGCTATATGGGGAGTGTCTGCGGCATGGGGTTGTTATATGGGGAGTATCAGTGGCATGGGTTGTTATACAGAGGGTTAGCGGTTCGAGCCCATTTCTGGTGGCAGCCATCTGGCCTCTTAAATTAATATTGCTTAACTGTTAATTTAGATCAGGCGACATTTATTTATTACATTTTTTTTTAATGTAGCGCACAAACAGCCCGCAGGCATCGTGGCGCTGCATGTTTTTGGTTTATCGCTGTGGGATTGTTTGTACGTCACTGCGGTTCATCACCTGCCTACATATGGGTTTGTACGAGGTCCCCCGACGTGGTGCCCAAAACCTAGAATGGTGATTTTTCTTGAAAAAAGACTCGGGACAGAAGGAACAGCGTGCCTAATTCTGGGACAGGCTCTTCAAAACTGCGACAGGACACGCGACTGGGCACGGGTGTGCCTATTTTATTATTAAGGGCCATGAGTGCAGGAGAGTGTCACATGTTTTTTTGTTGTTAAAGCCTCAACTCGACCACGGGTGGAACTAGTTCTTGCTTTATTCCTGGCATTGGTCTGGGGTTTTAGAAAAAGAAGTCACACCGCCTTATGGGACATAACATTTTCCCTCATAGCCCTGAAGAGAAAACAAAAAGCAGCGCATTGCACTGTAGGAACCTCGCTGCAAGGCGGAGCACGCTGGAGTGGTGCACGGCCAGCCCTCCCTCGCAGTGCACTAATAAACACGAGGAAAGCACTCTTGTGCCCCGCAAACACCTGGAGTGGACTTGCTCTCCAGCTTTCTTTATAATGTTCTGTGTATCCTCCAGGGCAGTTTCTAGCCAACTTGGTGCCCAGGGCCATACACTAGAATGCAAAGACCCAATACTCCCACTTCCCCTCCCGACCAACAGACTGGCACATGTCACTCCCAAACTACACCTCATGTCACTTGACAAAACCCCTCCTTAATATCAATAAAACAGTGCTACATATTAAGCTGGTTTCCATACATAGTAATTTAAGTATACATTTCTTGTGAAAACACAGTTGTTGCTGCAAAAGTTAATGGTTCTTCTGTCACCTGGTCTTAGGGAAGGCTTTGCAGTGTCACACTGTCCATACTGGCACACAGTGGTGTGACCAGCCTGCCAGGGTCTGAGGGCCCACTGGCCCTGTGTTGCAGGAGTTCTCTCCTTACCACCTCACTTGTATTACACATGGGGAGATACTATACTAACCATATGAATTATTTTATGATAGAAAATGATAATTCTAAGATGCAAAGTTTGGTACACTCCTATTGTACTCTTTGAAAATACCTCTATTAGAGTGGGAAAGCGGACTAATAGCACCAATGAGTGTTCCAGTCTGTTTTGCATTCAATTACAGAGCATTTCAGGAATATAACAGTGATTACAGATCTCTATATTTGATAAACAAGTCTGTAATAAAAGGATTGGATGTGTGAATCTCTAAATACATAACAGATGCATGACTTGGTGCTCACATCACGGTTCACAACACTCACCCTAACATTAAAATGTTTGTAGCCATGAACCATACATACTCATTCGGACAGCTTACGTTTTTGAATTAGCCACTCAAATGGGGTACAAGGGCTTTTTTGCTTCTTGTTTCTGGAGAATTTTAGATGGGGAGGTGCGGTATCTCAGTGTGAGCATGCCCACACCCCAATACAGAAACATATTTAGGTAATTATAGCTATAAACAGGAAAGTATACCCTACATGAGACACCCAGTAAACAATGCACAGAAAGGAGGATTATTTTGAATGAATCTCCAAACAATGCCTTTAATATTTGATTCAGTGATGTGACCCTCCATTAACTTGGGTCACAAAAAAATGTATGTGCAAAAAGGTTGTTTAATGATGTAAATAATCCTGTGAGGTCATAACAAAATGCCCAAGGATGACATGTGTTTCGGAAATGCTTTTGCCTTTCTCAAATCCGGGCGTATTCACTGACGGACTTTAGATAATTTTTGTTAAAATGGTGAAGAAGTAATAGCGGGGATGAATTGTAACGCCTGTGTGTGCTGATTTCCGCTCGCTAGCACGGATTGAAATCCAGATGGCGGGTACTAGGTCGATGGCAAAGGAGCGGTTAATGAATTTTGTGACGATTGGGATGAGGGATTCTGAACATTCCTTGACAATGGAGACCGGGCAGATGTCTGATTTGCACCTGGTGGGTTTCAGGCTGTTTAGGATGGTAGCCATTTTTGTGTCTAAAGTAGTTGTTATAAAGTATGATATAAATCAACCTTGAGTATGGTAACCTCTTGATGTGAAAGTAAGACCCATTCAAGTGATTCAATTCCCTCTTTGTGTGGAATAGAGGTGTAGCAGCTATTTATGTCCATAGTGAAGAGACTGAGGTTCTCTTCTGTCAGATTCAGTGAATTGATTATTCTCATATATAAATACTGATCTAAATGTTAAAACAGCTTGTAACATATGTTAAGTGTTCTTTCAAATACCGACCTAAATGGAAAAACACCTCAATATCCCTCCTCCTCGAACTTACTAGTCTAGTCCTTTCCATATGAAACATACGTAACAGCATATTGCACAAATAGACTTAGGCCCTAAGAAACAGCCACCTCGTGTAATCACAATACTAAGTTATCCCTGTTTGAGTTTTGAATATTCTCAAACTCTACTCAACAACATCCTGAGCACACTTAAAATATTCCTGGGACGCCATTTGCGCATTGACGTCACGATTTACAATGCAATGGATTATGGACTTACTTAAAACCTGACGTCACTCGCGTATGCGCGGGTGACGTCACTGTTAGGTTCTCCAAACAGAAAAATATAGGGCAAGGAGTGCCTTCTTTTTTGTTTAAGGGGGGCTGTGAGTCAGGAAGGCAAGTTACATATATATAGTGAAGGATGACTCACAAAGCTACCCCTATTCAACCATGCAGTAAAGGTAGGTATGCAAAATAACAAGCTAGGTTTAACACATACTAGCTGATAGAGATCACATGCAAGGCTAGGAAGTTGGAGAAGTCAAAACATTTTTAATCAATTGAAATAGGATTAAGACACATATTTAAAAGCTGTAGATCTAGGTCCACAAAATTAGACCTTAAAAACACAATAATGCCCAAGGGGGCTACTGGTTCGAAAAATTACACTCGAACCAGTAGTGTGGTTACGCTCGGTGGATCTTTTAGACTGCAAGCCCCATCATCCTTAGCCAGCATAGTCAATAAAGATGGGTCTTGGGAGTCAAAGTTCAAAACAACTGGAAGGCCGCCACTTTTAGACCCCTGACCTATTCAATAAGATGCACTGGTATCATCAACCGAGCTACTTTTTTTTCAGTGGCTGACACCACACTGTTGTTAGAATATCCCTTGCTTTGAATAGGTGCAATAGCGGTATCTCTATTATTGGTCTGTGACAGTGGAATGGTCTTCTGCTGCATCTATGAAAAATATATTTTTTAAGGTACACCAAGCAAAAGACATACCACATTTCGTTAAAAAAATCCAGGACTGCGTTATGTGCTGTTGGGGGTACTCCTATATGTCAGGGGGTACGACGTCCTTTCATCGTGGGATGTTTTTTTTCGCAGCGTTTTTTACTGCGAATTTGTTTTTGAAAAAACCCATCGAAATTTTTAGAAAACTGGGGGGTGGTCAGAAGGGGTCTGAGGGGGAACCCGCTCCAAAAATAATTACAAAAAAATTTGATGGGAACCATGTCAGGGCTATCGTGAATGCGAAAGTTTGGGTTCGGTTACGTCAACTTTGCTCAGATATGACAGGGCTGCTCGTACCTGCCAGCTGTGGTGATTAACTATGTCACTACTGCTCAGTCTGCAAGTAGTGCTGCTGTAAAGGGATTTGATAGAACACTTTGGTGGCCAACTCATGCCGGCAGTTTGCCTGCATTTTCCACTGCATTTTTACAGGGGAAAGCCCCATATTCCTCTTTCCTTTCCCAACTCTTAACTACCTGAAGAAATTTACAAAAATATACCTGAACACCGGCAACGCCCCTAAAAATGCAGCAAAACGACCACGAAGCGATGGCCACTATGAGTTGGGCCTGCACCACTGTCAATGAGAGGACTCCCCAACCAGCCAGCGGTGTTCTTCAAAAATGTCTTTCCTGCTTCACTGCGCAGTGGGTGGTCCTCGACTGTGCTTGGAAAACTAACCTGCACTGGGCCTGTTGATTGAATAAGCAAGGATGCCCATGTATGCCAAGGGGTTGCACCGGCCACTAGCCCTGTTCCTGCTTGCGCTCCAGTTGCCTCTGTAAGTGAAATCAATTAAGCTCCTTTGGCAATTGTTCCAATACAAGCAACATCGTCAGCTGGTATGCCCAACACCAACTCCACTTCTTCTGGTTATACAGGGGTCGAACCAGTCACATTCTAGGCTCATGCAGTCCATAGAAGGTTATTTGCCTGGTTGCCTGTTGGCTGGTTGGGACCCTGTGGAGGGCCAAGAGGTGGGACTGCCAGCGAAAAAAGGCAAGTCTTTATAAGAACCTGGGTTTGCTCCCTCAAGGTGATTGAAGGTTGGAGGGGCTTGGACAACTGCTACCCTCCAGGCCCACCTGGGTCTATGGAGAAAGAGTTCTTGTTATGGTTTCAGTCCTACTGAGGTTGACCTGTAAGCATCTAGTGGGAAGTGTGACACAGACTGGGACACAGGAGAAGTTATTCTTTATGCTTCGGTAAACAGATTACCGTGGTTATTGCATCATGTGAAAGTATTCAATTTTAACCAAATTAATCAAAATGTCTGTCTTGTATTTTTTCCTTAGTGGCTGTATCACTGAGAAATCAGAAGGTCTCGATTCCACAGAATGCGAGTATTGGAATTGTGTCTGTTTCCAGCCGGGTGCTGATGCCAGAGCTGAGCCAGTTCACCCTGTGCTTCGAAGCCACCAGGGACCCCGGCAGCACCAAGCAAGATTGGAAAGTCTTCTCTTATTTGGTTTCTTCCACAGACTCCTTCAGTTTTGGAAAAGCAACCAATGGACACTACTTGAAAATTGAAGATGAGCAATGCCCCCTGGACGGGGCACTGCCGGTCAATGCAGACGGGGAGCTGTTTACGGGGTCCTTTGAACAAATCTGCATAACGTGGGATGGTTCGGTGGGGATGGTTGGAGTCAAGACCAGGACCACCAACAACACACTGCCATGCCCAAGAACTAAAGGCTACTCTGTCAAGAGCGGTGGCACTTTAATCTTGGGCTCTTATGATAACATTTCAGCCCCTTTGCCAGGGGACATATACAATTTCCGCCTTTGGAATGTAACCATGGATTTCCAAACACGCTCCGCCCTCAGCTGCAACGAGAGCGGGACCATCATCAACTGGGAGAATGACTTCTGGAATATCCCCCCTGCAGCCCTGAGCGCAGAAAATAACTTAAGTTGTGGTGAGTGACTGAACAACAACCTTCAACTGATTTCCTTCTGGTCTTGTTGAGTGCATTGTTTGTCAAAAAGAAGTGTTTATCCACTATGCTTGCAATGTTCCTCTGAATCGCCCCGCCTCTCTGGACCAGCTCAGACAGTTCACTTTGCTGCAGGGTTTGCTTGTTCTCTTTTGTCATTGATACGTTTTGAACATTTTTCAACGGGTGTTAACAAAAAGTAAACACCATAAAAAAAATTTCCATCCATCAACATCAAGCAGCATTATGGTTGACATTGCATTATTTGTCGTTTGTTAAGGGGTACACCTAACTCACTTAAAGAGGAACAGCTGACTTTTCTTTTAAATGACGTAATATTAACTTGTTAGGTTTTGGCTCTTGGAGGTTGCTTAGCAGCATCTTGTAGTGGAAAAACAATAGGTACGTGGAGGGGAGGATGGCAAATCTGTAGGGAATTGACACACATGTACTGTAGCAGACCGCCATCATTATCCCTCTTTGTATCATCTTGCCATTGTGATTTGGTGAAAATGGTGCACGTGCCTTAGTTGCAGTTGGTTCAATTTGGTGCTGTCAATTTTGTGGCATCAGTTACAGATGTCGCAGTCTTGACAGAACTGTGTTTCTTTAAGTCTGCCTTTTGTTTGAAGTGGTTACCTATTTGTTTATTTTTTTTATTTGTATTGTTATCTTGTTAGATGCTTATACAGGAAGTAAATACTGTTTCAAAGCGACCACAGGGCAACAGGGAGTGGACAAGGGGATGTGAAACAGTTAAACAATTAATACAATTAAATACATTAAGAAAATATTAAATACAGAGGGTGGGGCAGGAAGGACAAACCTACTATGCCTTGTGAGTGTTCAGAACGTGCAAGTGCAGAAGGGAGGGGGAATGGGATAGGTGCTGTGGTGCTCATGGGTGAGCAACAGGGGAAGTGCAATCTAGTGTAAGTGTGTCTCAGATTCAGTCTGTTCCTTGTTATCTCCACCAACCCCCTCCTCACCTGAAGTCTTTATGACTGAGGTACCGTCTGAATCAGAGTCCCAGGATTCATCCGTTGGTATCTCCTTTCTTCTCTGTCTCCAAGAGTCGCTGGGCTTCTTGGGCGTCCTTGCTCCTGGTTTGGTGCGATGGGTATGAGCTCCACTAGAGGCCACTTTGCCTGAGATGCAATTTGCCTGGCAGTGGGGACCCCAGGGAGCCCACCCCAGACCAGGGAAAAAGCCTTGCCGAAAAAACCCTGGTAGGTTGTGATATCTTGCTGGGACTACTGGTCCCAGAATGCACTGAGATACTGAAGGAGTAGGCAAAGTCCACAATGGCTCCAAAGAAACACCCTAGAGGACAGCAGCAGGATACTAGGAGTCCGGAGGGCTAGGTTGCAGAAGAATATCAGGTTTCTCGCAAGAACTGCGAGTTAGGAAAGAGGGAGTTCCAAGAAGGTAAGGTAAGCAGTAGACAGCATACAGCGGAACAGCCGTACGAGAACGGCAGAAACGGAAAGGGGAAGCCGTTCGGAAAGCGGCCAGGAGGAAAACAGGAATTACACACGAGCGCTGGGAAACACTTTCCAAAATACTGGAAGTTGCAACGCAAGTGCGTTAGCAACTTCCGGGAATATAAAGCCAAAAGACTATAACGCGCATAGCGATTCCAGGGAAGGAGTCCGTCTTCTACCTTCTTTCCAGTCTCCATCTTGGGTATAGTCTCCACGGCGGGCGAGTTGTGACAGTATGACCCCTCTTTAGGCCTCCACCCCCTGGTTTTCCGGGATGGAGGTGATGGAATCTCCGTAGTAGACGAGGAGCAGAAATGTTCTTAACTGGTTCCCATGTGCATTCTGACCTTGGGTATCCTTTCCAAAAAAACAGGTATTGTAATACACCTCTTTTGTATCTGGAATCCATGATGTCGGAAACTTCATATTCCTCAGTGGTCTTTGGGGATTTTTGAGGGGAGCTTTTTGTCTTTCGTGAATGAGGGTCCTCAATATATGGTTTAAGGAGTGAGGTATGAAAGACAGGATGAACTCTTTTGAGAATCGGGGGAAGGTCCAGTCTAAAAGCCACAGGATTGATCTTGGCTGAGATACGAAAGGGCCCAAGATACCTGGGTGCAAACTTTCCTGGATGAACCCATCTGGGTAAATACTTGGTGGATAACCACACCTGCCTTCCTACTTCCCACTGAGGATTTGGGCTTCTTTTTTGATCTGCCCATCTTTTACAGTCTTGTCGAGCTTTTGCGAGATTGGATTCTGATACTCGATGCATCCTCTGTATGGTATCCAGTAGATGATCCACTGAAGGTGTGTTTGTAGGAGGGATACCAGAGAGCGGTATATGCTTTGGGTCGTAACCATAAGTGCACTTGAAAGGACTCATGCCTAGGGAGGTATGTCTAGTGTTGTTATAAGAGAACTCGGCCATGGGCAGAAGATGGAACCAATCGTTTTGTTCTTGGTTACAAAAACACCGTATGTACTGTTCGAGAGTGGCGTTCAAACGTTCAGTTTGCCCATTGCTTTCCGGGTGGAACCCTGAGGAAAGAGATCTCCTGATTCCTAATGTTCTGCACAGAACTGTCCAGAATTTGGACGTGAATTGAGCGCCTCTATCTGAGACTATATTGGTGGGAATCCCATGAAGCCTGACTATGTCCTTCAGAAAGACTTCTGCAGTCGTGCTGGCAGTAGGGAGTCCTTTAAGAGGAGAAAAGTGAGCCAGCTTGCTAAAGGAATCGATTGTGACCATTATGGCGGTGTGTCCACAGGATTTTGGCAGCTCCACTATGAAATCTGTCGATATCTGTTGCCAAGGTCCTTCGGGCTGTTTTTCTTGTTGTAGAAGTCCTAGGGGTTTGTGGTAATCGTACTTGTTTTGAGCACACACAGGGCAGGTCTTTACATACTCCTTCACATCCTTAGCCAGGGAAGGCCACCAAAATTGGCGAGATGTTAACTCTAGTGTGGCTCTTTGGCCCTTGTGTCCAGCAGAGGGAATATCGTGACACCAGGACATTGCTTGTACTTGGAGTTCTCGGGATGGTATATACAAAGCTTCCTTTTTAAAGAGAAAGTTGCCCTTCCCTTTCAAATCCATTTCTGAACTCCTATTGTTCTGTTGTTCCGCTTTTACCCGTTGCAAAAATGTGTTTATGTTGACGATGAATGTCTTTCCTGCTAACAAAAGTTCCTGTTCTGGTAGATCTCCCGAATCTTCACCCATACTCCGAGAAAGGGCATCTGCCAGAGTGTTGTCCTTTCCTGGGAGATAGGTAATCTCAAAGTCAAATTGTGAGAAGAAATACGCCCATCTAGCATGTCGTGAGTTGCGGCATTCCATCTTTTGAAGGACTTTAAGGTTTTTATGATCCGTACGGACCAAAAACGGGACTACAGAGCCTTGTAGCAGATGTCTCCATTCCTCACACGCTTGTCGGATGGCCAGGAGTTCTTTTTCTAACACGGAATAGTTGCGTTCACTAGTGGTCAACGTGCGTGAAAAATAAGAGACAGGATGTTCTAAGCCGTCTTCCTCCTTCTGTAGTAATGCTGCCCCGATAGCACCGAGGGAAGCATCAGTTTCCACTATGAAAGGGCGTGTTTGATCTGGTTGTCTGAGGATCGGAGCTGTTACAAAAGATCTTTTCAAGGTTTGAAAGGCTTGTTCAGTGTCAGAATCCCAATGGAATTTCACCCCCTTTTTAAGAAGATTGGTGATAGGTAGAATAATCTCAGAGAAATTGGGGATAAACTTTCTATAGAAGTTCGCTAGTCCTAAGAATCGTTGGATTCCTTTGACATTAGAGGGTACAGGCCAATTTGTAATGGCATTCGTCTTGGCTGGATCCATCTGTATGTTATCTGCAGATAATATAAAACCCAAATATGGTACTGTGGATGCCTCAAATATGCATTTTTCGGGTTTAGCTAGTAGACTGTTTCTCCTTAAACGTTGTAAGACTTCTGTTACCAAGACACGATGTTCAGCCAGGGTGGCAGAAAAGACAAGAATGTCGTCTAGGTAAACGACCACTGAGGAATAAAGCATATTTGAAAACACATTGTCCATGAATCGTTGGAATTGTGCCGGTGCATTGACTAGTCCAAAAGGCATTACTCTATATTCGTAATGTCCTAGAGGTGTCCGGAAAGCCGTTTTCCACTCATCCCCTTCGCGGAGTCTTAAAAGGTGATAAGCTCCTCTTAAATCCAGCTTGGTGAAGACCCGGGCCCCCTGGACAGCTTCAATGATGTCCTTCATTAATGGCATAGGGTATCTATCTCGCACTGTAAGACTATTCAGACCTCTGTAATCTATACAGGGACGTAGTTCTGTTGTTCCTTTCTTTGGAATAAAAAAGAGAGAAGCCCCTGCTGAGGAAGATGACTCTCGAATAAGGCCATTCTCTAGGTTGGTGGCAAGGTACTCTTTCAGAGCTTGCTTTTCCGGTAGTGACAACGGAAACATTCTCCCGAAAGGCACAACTGCTTCCGGTGTCAGATCAATCTTGCAATCTTCTCTGCGATGTGGTGGTAGAAGGCGGGGTTGTGTGTCTGTGAATACATCAATAAATTCCTGGTAGGGAGCTGGTATCATGTTGACACTGAAGGAATGATGCAGTGTTGCTTGAATGACTGGGGTGATCTTTGTAGTTAAGCAATGTTGACTGCAGTACTGTGATTTGAAGTCTACTGTATTCAAACTCCAATCAATGTGAGGATTGTGCTTTCTTAACCAGGGAATACCCAGTATCACCGGAAAATGTGCCGCCCTGATCAGATCAAATGAGAGGTATTCCTGATGATTAGCCATCTTTATCTTCAACTCCTGTGTTTCGTGACTAATCGGGCCTGATGTTAGTGGGGTACCATCGACTCCTTCCACTGGTATAGATCTGATCTTCGGTCGTCTGGGTAAGAGATGTTCCTTGGCCCACTTGTCGTCCACAAAGTTGCCAGCTGCTCCACAGTCTAACATGGCTATGCACTCCACGGACCCTGTCGGTTCCCATTCTATTAGTATCTTGATCACCATTAGACTGCAACAGTCCAAAGCCGACGGCTGCGCTAAGTGACAGGGATTTATGGTGTTCACCCCTTCCCTTTCCCTGTTTAAGGTTGGGGTCCTTCGTTTCCCTGTCTTTTGGGGGGTACCGCAGGACAATCTCTTAATAGATGGCTGTTCGACCCACAATACATACACAAGCCGAAGTCCCTTCTTCTTTTGCGTTCGCTAGTAGATAGAGGTCCACGTGTGGTTCCAATTTGCATAGGTTCTTCCGTGGATTTCTTTTCAGGCATCGAAGAGGGGTTTGGTCCTGGTAAAAAATTGCGTGGTCTTCTTCTTTCTGCCTTCCTTTCTGCCATACGAAACTCTACTTGTAAGACTAAGGAGACCAGGTCTTGGAAAGAACTAGGTCTGGCAACTCTTGCCAATTCGTCCTTAATGTCTTCGTGGAGTCCTCTTCGGAATATAGTCTGTTGGGCAGTTTCAGGCCATCCTGCTTCTGCAGCTATCCTTTGAAATCTCACAAGGTATGTTTGAACATCCGATGACCCTTGACGTATGTCGAGTAGATTTTCAAAGGCGGAATACAAGACCTCCGGTCTCTCGAACCTTTCTTTTAGTCGTTGTGTGAATAGACCGTAATCAATGAGAACCGGATCTGAAGTAGTAACAAAAGGCGTAGCCCATGCCAGAGCGTTGCCTGTCAGATTGGATATCAAGAACCCAACCTTAGTTCTGTCTAATTCGTAGGTCCTGGGGCGAAAGGCGAATTGGATTGTGCAGGCATCCAAGAATTCTTTTAATTTCTTTGGGTCCCCATCATATTTCCCACATGACAAGGGAAGAGGGAGTAGTTCTCCTCTGTTATCCTCCCGTTGAGGTGCCCGTTGTCCCAACTGTTGAACCTGTTGCTGTAATGCTGTATTGTCAGCTCTTAGGGACTGTACTTCAGCCGTCAGGGCCTGGATGGCATTTACCATTTCTTGGTATTGTTCTAGGGAGGCCATAATCTCTGGGCGTTGCAATCTCTCAGATTCAGTCTGTTCCTTGTTATCTCCACCAACCCCCTCCTCACCTGAAGTCTTTATGACTGAGGTACCGTCTGAATCAGAGTCCCAGGATTCATCCGTTGGTATCTCCTTTCTTCTCTGTCTCCAAGAGTCGCTGGGCTTCTTGGGCGTCCTTGCTCCTGGTTTGGTGCGATGGGTATGAGCTCCACTAGAGGCCACTTTGCCTGAGATGCAATTTGCCTGGCAGTGGGGACCCCAGGGAGCCCACCCCAGACCAGGGAAAAAGCCTTGCCGAAAAAACCCTGGTAGGTTGTGATATCTTGCTGGGACTACTGGTCCCAGAATGCACTGAGATACTGAAGGAGTAGGCAAAGTCCACAATGGCTCCAAAGAAACACCCTAGAGGACAGCAGCAGGATACTAGGAGTCCGGAGGGCTAGGTTGCAGAAGAATATCAGGTTTCTCGCAAGAACTGCGAGTTAGGAAAGAGGGAGTTCCAAGAAGGTAAGGTAAGCAGTAGACAGCATACAGCGGAACAGCCGTACGAGAACGGCAGAAACGGAAAGGGGAAGCCGTTCGGAAAGCGGCCAGGAGGAAAACAGGAATTACACACGAGCGCTGGGAAACACTTTCCAAAATACTGGAAGTTGCAACGCAAGTGCGTTAGCAACTTCCGGGAATATAAAGCCAAAAGACTATAACGCGCATAGCGATTCCAGGGAAGGAGTCCGTCTTCTACCTTCTTTCCAGTCTCCATCTTGGGTATAGTCTCCACGGCGGGCGAGTTGTGACAGTGTGAGCCTCCAGGGAGGAGGGTGAGCTGAGGCAAGTGCTGAGGATAGACAGTAGCTGGGCCGATTTGGTGTCGGAGGTCAGGGACCGGAGGATGCATAAGGATCCTGCACACCAAACAGGCAACTGTGAGATTAGCAGAAGGCAAGGAGAAGGTAAGGAGGAAAGTGTTGAGGAGCTTCCGGAATGTAAGAAAGTCCTGCTCAAGATAAAGATGGAGGGGGAGTCTGTTTCAAAGCAGGGAGCCCGCAGAGGAAAGTGATCGACCATCTGCCCTCTGTTTAGTGAAACGCTTTACACAATTTAATTTGTGAAGCAACCGGGAGCCAGTGAAGATTTTTTAAGGCAGGAGAGATGCAGTCCCTGGGCTTGAGGCCAAGGATTAGACTCAATGACCAATTTTGGATTAGCTGGAGAGGTCGCAGAGTGGAAGAAGGGAGATTCAGGAGGAGGCTATTGCAGTAGTCAAGCCTAGAGAGAACCAGGGCTCGGGTAACATTGAGAAGCCCAAGGGAAGGTGATAAAAGGTGGAATTCCTTTGAGAAGAAATAGCTCAAAGTGGGACTTCTTGGCAATGTCCTGAGTGTGAGGGAGGAAGGGAAAGAGAGGAGACGAAGATGACTCCAAGGTGTCTGGCTTAAGAAAAGGGAGGAGGGTGAGAGCCCATGGAGGAAGGGCAGAGTGAAGGGAAGAAGTCAGGACAGGACTCCCAATGGGAAGGATCTCCATTTTGCTGGCATTGAGGCAGAGATCATTGGAAGTGCACCAGGCCTGGATGGTAGAAAGGCAATCAGGGATGATGGAGGGTGCAAGAGGGTCAGGGGGAAGTTTGAGGAAGAGTTGTGTGTCGCCAGCATAACACTGGAAGTTGGGGAAGAAGGAGGAGATGAAGAGTGCCAGCTGAGTGAGGTAGATATTAAAGAGCCAAGGCGAGAGGATAGACCCCTGGAGGTAGGAGAAGAGAAGGTGCCCAGGATGGCTTCAGAGGAGTGATCAGTAACGAACGAGGTCAGCCAGTCCAGTGCCCATTCTGAGATATCAGGGGTGTCGTGGAGCAATTTGGCTATTGTTATTACTAGTAGTCATACCAACTTAATTTCACATTTTTCCATGTGTTTTGCCACATATTTTTTCTCTGCATTTTTGTACTGCATGTTTTTTACTGATGTTGTTTGCCACAAAACGAGGGAGGAGACCCTCCACTCCCAACCCACCGTCCACCCGCTCATCCCAAATTGCCAATCCCCCTACTTTTTACAGTAAAAATTCTGACAAAGTGCAGTAGAAAAAGAACTGTTGTGACTTTTCTTCAGTAAAAAGATTGGATACCTTGCTGCTCTGTGTTGATGGCATGGCGTTTTACATTTGACATAGGATGGCTAAACCCTGTTTGCTTGTCTATTGCTTTTTCTGTAATAGTGCTTTCTATTGAAGACTTGAGTTACAGGGGCCAGAATGCAGAACGTTGTCACTGGTGCTAATCTGAGTGAAAAGGCATTTGGCAAAGGTTTTTCTGCATGGCATGGAAAATGGTTCGGGTCAGCCGTTTGTTTGTGTCAATCCTTATACCGCAATCGTTGACACTTGGGCGAGACACCTGTTCTGCTTAGGCGATAGCGACTAGAGCAGTGGTATTTGTTATGCTGAGCCCCCGCCCCTTGAGTAAAAATACTGATGCCAAGCCCTGCCTCTAATAAACATATTGCTGCTTCCCCCCCCCCACGTGCACCATATCTGTTTATATGTTTATATGTTTTATGAAAAGCAGTCACTGTCTGTCCTTTTTGAAGAGCACCGTGTCCTCCTCGCCTGGCCCACCTTGGGGCAGTGTCAAACTGGGGCAGAACATTGTCTCAGGCACCAATGAAAAAGTGGTCCACAGTTGCCCATGGCAATTCACTCGTTTTGTGACAAACCCTTGGAGTAGTACCCAAGGGGGAATTTCTTGATTAAATGTGATGCAAATTGTGCATTCTAAAGAATATTTATTCAGTAACACTGGTCAAAACTACCAGCTGCATGGTGAAGTAACTCATCAAACTGGCCCACTTTTACCCAAAAAACTGCATTTTTGGTTCGAGCACTGCCCTATTTCCCTATTGGCCAGTCCGAGCTGCCTATGGGGGACCAGCCCTACAGTTTGAAGTCCACTGGACTAGAGCAAAGAGGGTTTGTTTTAATTGCACCTGGGCCATCACAATACGTACGTACATATGTCTAACCGGGAAATGAAGCAAGCAAACTATTATTACATGTGTTTGCTGTAAATAACTATTGCTTAACGTTTCAATTGTGAAAGATGGGTCTCTTCTTGTTCCTTTCAGGCATAATTTGCTCAATTTCCTAAGCGGCAATAGGCAAAGACAATGCAAAAAAAGAGTTTGCTGTATTTTGCCCTGGTTGGGCAATGGTAAAACGCTATTCTACTGAACCGAATCACCACCCTAGTGGTCTCAGAGTGTCTAGGCCTGTCTTAAAGTGGATGTATGGTGCACCCATCCGGGGTAGTAGGGCTTTAGCCCATGGAGGAAAAGATAGAAGAGGAGCGGGAAGGTAGGTGCAGGTGCTACAGAAACAGGGAAGCGGGAGGGGAGAAAGCGGGGGGGGGGGGGCGCAGAGGGGAGCGGGGTGCTTTATGACAGACTGGGCGCATGTAGATCCAGTTACGCTGGACTAGATGTCAGGACTGCAGAAAAGGAGCTATTAGTCTCTGGAGGATAGCTCAAGGGCCACGCAAGACGACACAGAGCAACACAGGTTCAATCCCTGGGTCCGCGCTTAGAAACCTCTGGGTAGTAAGCGTCTTATAAGTAACCTATTATAATTATAAGACATTTGGCATCAAGTGACCTGGCTACAAAGGGCAGTTTTTTGAAGAGCGATAGGTAATTTTCTGACATGTAGGGCGTTTTTCAATGGGAAAGTCCCATTGAAAAGCGCTTTGTTAATCAGGCCGCCAATGTTTGGCTCTGTGATGGCCTCGAGATGAGCTCAATAACACCTTGAAGTGTGATGTACTTTCGCCCAGGATTACACTTAATTTTCCAACAGGGCAAACTCTGGAATTATAATTCTGCGACTAGCTAGAGGCCATGTGCCACCCGGGCAAGTTTAGACTGTGTGACCTGGGGATGTGGTGGTGAAGCAAAAGGTTGTATAAATATATGTTTGTTTCACAGGCTTTATTGAACAATTCGTCTACAGCATCAAACACATGTTTACACACAGTATATGCTTAAAACATACAAAATAGCACTTCTCAATTATAAAAACTAGACCCAAAACAATTAAAGAAAGCAGCATTATGCATAAGTTAAAAAACCCGGAATAATACTACCTTATTTATATGAAATGCTCATCCATCCAAACAATTTTGGGTTTTAGGAAAGTGTTATTGTGCCTACATACTTCGCCAGATTAGATACACATATCAGTATCTTGTATAAACTTGACATATCATTTTGAGAATGATGCAGGAACAGAAGTGAAGGTCTGAGGGCATGTGAGATTCAGATACGTTTGTGTATGTTGTCTGATAAAGCCTGCATCTATCATTTCATGGTAATAGGGACGTGATTTTATTTCGAATGCAATTTCAGGCCCAGATGGAATTGGCATGTCGACATTGGTGCAAGTTCTGGTAGTAGAGACATACAGAGGTTTGCGTACTAATGCGCGCCACTTCAGTCTGAGATCTAAGAGTGGACGAACATCCTGAAACAATGTTCACTGGCCCCTCAAACGTCCTTTGAGGAAGTCAGGGAGGTTTGAGAACTTTTGTGAATGCCCTTAAATCTGTGCCAGTCTCCCTGCAATCCTCATACTTTAAGGAAGTTTGAGTCACAGGTCGAGTTATAAGGTTATTTGAGGGCAATAGATTTCTAGGTACATTGTAGGCCCCACTGGCCCAATAAGATAGCTCAGTAGGTTCGCAGACCTTCTGCAGGCATCTGTGTAAAACCTGTAGATCACAGGTTTGACTATATCCAGGTAAGACTCAGGCATGAGTAAAATTGAGAAGGGAAATAACATATTTCGCTGCACTAAGGAAAAATTGCATGTGTGCCTTGCGCCGTGCACATCACAAACCGAACTATTCCTTGGTGCCGAGTTTGGAACGTTTTCCAAACTCAGTTTTCATTTAGTGTTTCACCTTCAGTCGAGGGAGCGGCTGATTTGTCACTGCCTGGACCTGTTATCAACTTTTAGTACATGGATGTTTGCAGTGTGTCCGCTATCCCACTAATCTTTCCTACCAAAGAGTAAGGGCAAGGAAGGTCGTGATATTGCAAAAGTAATATAGAGTACACATAATGCAAACAAAAGAAAACCAACATTCTTTACATAAGACCATTCTTGAATGATGATCTCAGACAGCTACTTAGTATCAATCGTTGTCCTACCGATGTAAGGTTATAATTCAAGGACACTTTTATGCAAAGAGTGACTTGGCCGGATACTAAAAATGCTGTGTTGCAATTCCTCTGCCTATGAGCTAGCACCCGCACAGCCACAAAGACTCTGTGGCAGTCCTTGTGGCTTCTCCAGGGCCAGCGTATGCACTAAGGAATCTGTGTGCTGTCTAGGAGGCACTGCACTCCTTCTGCAATGGATGTCAATGATTTCACCGAATCCACTTCACCTAAAGGTGAAATCTTCGATCTACCCCACCTCCCATCTATGTTTTAAAATGTACCTACTTACCTAATCAATTGGAAGAAAAAAAAAATGTGAAGATGTCTGATAGATGAAATTGGATTCGGTGAGATGGTATACTCCGAGTTCTGCAACAGGGCTCTGGATTTCTCTAGTATGTTCCTTTACAAAGTACCCATGATTTATGTAGTCCTAACACAAGTTTCCCTTTTACTGTGCACAAGACACAGTGTCAATTACAGGGCTAATAGCAAGCAGGTGCTCTGTTTGGCAGCTGGTCTGATCAATTACACGCGGGTCAACTTGAGAGCACGGAAGCAGATGCGGCTAATGGACCTCACAGTGGAATCTGTGCGTCAAAGCTCTCTCATGTATGATAGCGTCCTGTAAATGATGCGTATGAAAGCAATTAAAGGTAAATAAGGGGGCACCAGCTGGTGGAGTATGGTGGTTGGCAACTTTTCGATGCTGTAGCACTAGGTCAAAAATTCACTGGTGGGTGAAAGAGCAAGTGGCAGCATTGTCTACTGTGGGTACAGGTCAGAAAGTAGTCTTTCTGCTACCTTTTTTGTCTCGTTCTAGCGCTCCCGCTATTTCAAGTTTGCAAATAATCCCTGATAACTCCTTCAGGAACTGAGATGGCTACATTGCATGTGTGCTAGCTAAACCATATAAGTGGGTTGAAGTTTCTTACTGGCATACCCTGATAGAGTCCCCAACCATCAAAACCCACACATCTAGCTGTTATGCAGTGTGTTTGGCCTCCTTCCTAACTTTCAGTTCTGTCAATCTTGCTCCCGTCCGTCTGTGCCTCTTCACTCCGTGTCTTCTTGTCTGTGTAGCTACTGTACATGACGTGTGGCTACTTTTTTGGTATGGTATGGTAATGTTTATTTATATAGCGCCTATACACAGGCAAGTGTTTCAAAGCACTTAAGGAGGGAAGAAACACGGCGGGAAAACAAAAGTCGCTCAGAGCCCTTGCATTTCATGCAGATTAATTGAATATTATACATTTAACAGTTTAGATACAGCAAATAGACCTGCCGGCAATTCTGCATTTTTTTCAAGTGGACATTCAGGAGTGAAGACAAGGGAGAACAGACAGACGATCTTCAGGCAGGGATGTATACAGATCATGCAAGTGCTGGAAGGGAAGGGAGGGGCAAGTGACCAAGTGCACCCAGTCAGTAGAGACTGGTGAAGTGCGGGGAGAGAAGCTCTTAGGGTTTTATCTCATCAGATTGTGTCATCAAATGGCTCCAAGGACGACTTTATAGATCCAAATGGTTGTTTAGTGCAATATTTTTCCATATTTTTCATTCATAACGGCAAGCCAAAACCTCTGCCACCCATTTTTTTTTCTTGTTCGACCTTTAATTTAGAGCAATAGGGGATCATAAATCGGGGATTGACCCGCAGATCAGTAAGGTTCAGCGCAAGATTCAACTTTCCGATTAACCACTAAAACTCTGCCTTGTTTTTGTTTTTAAACCTTTTGACGGCTCTTCCTGAAGCAGATGTAAGCCACTAACATACTTTATTTAATATTTATTTAATTGCTTTTGTATATCTCATGGCACAGGTCTAGTGTCTTGGATGAGATAAGATAGCATGGGATCGAATGTGTTGCAATGAGATGAGATGGGATACATTACAATGGAATGGGATCAAATTCAATAATATGTACTCTTATTAAGTCATAGAGACACACTGAGATTTCAGACATTATAATGAAGGAATCTTGCCTGGCGGAGCTGGAATGCATTTTGGGTCTCTGATCCCATCCCAATGAGGATGAAGTGAGCGATGAGAGGACAGGCCAGCCAAGGCCTGTCAGGTGACTTAAGTGATCCCAGTCCACGTCACTCACGTCAGGGAAAGATATATCCTGTGCATGACACATTGGTGATCCATTCAAAGCACTAAAGGACAGTGCAGGCCCCTCCCACGAGCATAGACTTCTCACTGTTCTTCGTCTCTGAGCGAGCTCGCCGAGTTACCGTGACGAACAATGCCCTCTTCTTCATTACCCGTTGAGCGCGTCATGTCCCCGGGTAGATGCTTGTCCTGCTGCGTTCCACAGGGTTGCGCGGACCTTCTGCATCTGGGGACCTCATGAGTGGGCCTTTCATTCCTGGGAGCGTTGCAGAAAGGGCTGCATTCATTGATGGCACTTGAGATGAGCAGATACCAGAGTCAATGTATCGCGGTTCCTGAGATGAGCAGATACCAGAGTCAATGTATCACGGTTGCTATCCCTGTTATCAGGCTGGTGCCGCAAGGGTTTCTGATTCCCTCCAGCCTAATAAGGTTTTCATTCAGTCTATCGAGGCTAAATGTTAATATAGGAGGAGAGTGTGCCTCCGTTAGAAACCCAGTCCTTGCTTTTGTCATTTCATTCAAAGGAAAGTTGTACAAGCTGTTTATATCCCGCGTCACCCCTTATCGACTGCATTCCTTTGCAATAATTACTCTTTTAAAACATTGTGTTCTTAAAATAGGTTTAGAAAAGAACTTCGGTAAAAATAATTGTCTGCTAGCTTTAACCCAGAAATCTTAAAAATAAAATAGAAAAGAGTTTGAAAAGAATACTGCTTATGGAATTACTCACCTTTCTGCTAAATTCCTCATGCTCCTACGTGTTTGTATTTGTTGAGGAAATCCCAGTACGCTCCTTTTCTTTTCCAGCCTAAGAGCAACCGCACTTGCTAGCTCAAGGCAGCTTTGAAATAATGGTATGCGTGTTTAAATAGGTTTTGACACTCATCCTTGTATGTGGGTATATCCTGTATCTATGTATGCTTTTTATCACATCTTTTTTTATGGTGTAAATTGAAATTCTTTAGAAAAGTAATTTTTGCACAAACCTGTTTTTAAAACTTTATTTTTAAAATCAATATGTTTTACAAAGCTCTATTTTTTCACTTGCAATTTAGAAATGGCTGAGTTCCCATTTGTCGCGCGCGTTGTGAACCTCTGAGATGCTGCTAGGCTTTGAGATGTTTTTCACTTGCCTGAGGGGCGGAGCTGGGCCACCGCTTTTCATGCTGCATAACTTGGCTGGGTGCATTGACTATTAATTGCTATTTCTTTTCTGCTGAAGGTCACCCCGTATTGATCCTCATTTTTTTATTCGCTGGTTTGTTAAAGAGGTGCTGAGTAGTTGACTTGGGCATGTCACATGATGACGGGATGCAGAGGCGGTTTACTAGATATATATATATATATATATATCTTCTTTACAAGTACATTTTTCTTAACATGTTCCAACAGTAAATGACCCCTTTCCCCCTGCCGCGGGGTTCGAACCTCTGCCACCCGTTAGTCCAAGTTGCACCTTGTAGATTGCCCAAGTCTTGTTATTCCCATGGATTCCTTTTAGAGACCAGCTGTCCCGTACACCTCTCAGAGCTTTCCTATGTTAGACCCAATATTATCATCCTCCTCGGGCACCATGCTGCTCTCGCCCCCTGCTGGAGGAATCTCAACACCCGAGACCCGTCTGCGAGGTATCCCTGTTGGTCTCCCTGTAGGGAGTAGGTCACCCATGCCAGGGTTATGAAGTGCCACACCTTTCCCACCCGTTCATGTTCTTGGGGGGGATCTTTTGATTTCCACTTCTGCTCCAGGGTGAGCGCCCCTGCCAACAGCGTTATGGTGTAGACCTTTCACTCCGCTCTTGTGGGTAGATCGTCTAGATGAGCCCCCACTCCCAGTAGCATTAGTCCTTTGTTTCCCCTTGCCGTAGTCCCCAGGCTAGCCTCTATTGCTTCTAAGATTACGCACCCAGTACTTCTGCATCCAAGGTCACTCCCATCGTATGTGGCCCCAGCATATTTGTGACCCCGAACCGCAGCACCTGTGTACCCTAGCCGGGGTTAGGTGCCATTGTGCCATCAGCTTCACCCACATCTCCTGAGTTTGGATCGACCTGGTCAGTTTGGGGAGCTGTCGCCACAGTTGCTGCCAATCCTCTTCTTCTATGGCATGGCCTATCGATTCCTCCCATTTTTTCATGTATAGCATCACCCCGCCTCCTCACCCTGTTTGGCCTTTGAGTATATTGCCCCCACTATATGATCATTTCCTGTCTCAGTTGCTAGGTATTTTTCAAACGGGGTTAAGGCCCGGGTGGCTGCTTCTCTCACCGGGCCCTGCATTGCCCAGTGTCTTATCTGGGCATATCTAAACCTTCCCCCTTCACCTAGCCCGAAGTCCACTTTGCATTGGTTGAAGGTTTTAATTTCATTTTCCTCGAACATATCCAGACGTTTGTGGCACCCCCTCTTTCCATTCCTGAAATCAACTACTTTCCATCCCTGGTGAGAACTGAGGGTTACTGAATATTAGATTACAAGGGGATGGGAATCTTGTAAAAGGGGCTCTTTTCACCATTCATCCCAGGCCTCCCCCACCACACCTACTATTCACCTCTGATACATATTTGCCGGCCTATCTGCCTTCTGTTTCCACAGTACCTCTGATAGATTCCCTCCCAGCGCTGTAGTATTAATAGGATGTCGTCCGTAAAAGCAGCTTCCTTATGCTCTACGTCTCTGAAGGGGATCCCTTTTATCTAGCTATTTGCCCTGAGTGCTTCCAGCAGAGACTCCAGGTAGATCGCTTACAATAGGGGCGATAGAGGGCAACCCTGCTTTGTGCCTCTGTGAACTTTGATGTAGGGTGACAGCTGGCCATTGATAGCCAAGTGTATCAAAGGGTTCTGATAGTTGACCTTGACTCTTGATATGAATTTATCGCCAAATCTCATCCTCTGCATCGTTGGAAACAGGAACTGCCATTCCACACTGTCAAAGACCTGTTCGGCGCCCACGGCGATCAGGATGGAGGTCCTACCCTTTTTGCTAATTTTGACTATAAGGTGAGCTAATCTCCTAGTATTGTCACCAGTTTGACTTCCCTTGATGAAACCTGATTGGTCTGTGCATACCAATTAGGGGAGAATATGCTCTAGGTGCTTTCAAAGGACTTTCATGTAGATTTTTGCTTTCACATTGATCAGGGCGATCAGTATTTATGACCCGCAGAAGGTGGGGCCTTTACCCTGTTTGACCCGTAGAACCACTTTGGATCCCTCCATTTAATTAATTAAAAAGGGGGACCATGTATGGGAGCAAGGTTTCTCTGAAGGCGTTGTAGAATTCAGTGGTGAATCGGTCCGGTCCTGGAGCTTTGTTGAGGGGTAGGGAAGCGATAGCTCTCCTCACCTCTTCTATTGTTATCTCCTGGTCGAGTGCTACTCTCTCCTGCTGAGATATTTGTATTAACCCCTTGCTCGTCAGATACTCTCTGTGCTATCCTCAGATTTCCCTTCTGAGCTGTACAGCTGTGAGTAGAATTTACCAAATGTCCGGGCAATATCTTCCATCTCTGTGCTCGTCTCCCCTCCCTCCAGTTTTATTTTCAAGATAGTCTTTGCCTTTTCCTCCCTTCTCAACATCCTCGCCAGCAGCCTTTCTGCCTTATTTGCTTTAACATAGTATTTATGTTTCAGAAAAAGGAGGGAGCGTCAGGCAGCGCGCGCCTGGTTCAGCTCCAATTGTCCCCTCACTGCCCTATATTCCCTCCTTGTTTCCCTACTGGTGCCACTTCCCATCTGGCTCATCACCTGCTTCAATTTCTCCTCTAACTCTTGTTCGACTTGCCATACTTCCCAGTCTCTTCTCGTTTTTAGTGCTATCAACTTCCCCCTTATTGTGGCTTTGAAAGCGTCCCACCTAATCTGTTGTGAGGTAACTCCTTCTTTGTTGTCCCCAAAGTAGTACCCAATCCCCTCCTTGATGTCATCTCTCAACGTGGTATCTTTCAGTAGGTAGGTCGGATACCGCCATCTCAAGATTCCTGGGGGTCCACCCTTCCTCCTAAGCTGCAGTGTGTCGGGCACGTGGTCCGAGAGATTCATGGTCCCCACCTTCATCACCGTGATCCTTCCCAGTAAGGATCGAGAAGTCCAGGCGTAATCTATCCTTGATGACGTTCGATGAACGTGAGAGAAATAGGTGTAATCTTCCCTGTCCCTCTCTCTCTGCCTCCATATGTCCACCACCCCTAGCCCACCCAACCTTGCTATTAACCACTTTGACGGTTTGCCTTGTGCCCCATGTGTCCTCCTGCTTCTGTCTTTGCCCGCGTCCCATGCCAAATTAAAATCCACAGTAAGTATTATAGGGGCCTTTGCAAACTTCTCCAACTTGCTTAGGGATGACTGAAGAAAGCGATCCTGGCCTTGGTTGGGAGCGTATACCATGGCAATAGTATATCTCTCACCCCTGCCTTTAATGTTTAGCGCTACATACCTCCCCAGGGAATCTTTCTCCATGCCTTCTAATGAAAGGTCAATGTTGTTCCTAAGAGCTATCATTTCGCCTTCCTTATTGGACTTTTCATTTGCTTGATATGTCTGCTGGTACCCTTGTATTCCCACCCTATCCCGGTTCCGAAGTTGAACATGTGTCTCCTGCAAGGTGACTATATGTAGTCCCTCCCGCAGTAGAAATCGCTCCAATCTTTTCCTCTTCACAGGGGAGTTAATGCCATTGATATTTATGGAAATGACCTTCAGGTTCCCAGCGTTATCCATTCTCCCATGTGATGGCTTTGCTATGCAGTGCTCCCGGCTCATTCTTTCTGAACCCCTGCCTTCCCCTCCCCATCAACATTTCCCTCTGCCTGCCCCCCTTGTTCCCCTCTGTTCTCCACTTCCCACCCCTGACTCTGCGCCCCAGTCGCTAGAGGTGCTCAACCGGCCTCTAGCTCCCCTCAAATCGCCCCCTCGAGGATTGAGCGCCTTCTCTTCCCCAGCATACGCGCCTGGGGATCCTCCCATACCCCTTCCAAATGGTCCGCCCCCTCCTCCGGGACTTCCTTCTTCTCTCTCTTTCATTCCACTCCCTAGGCTTGTCACCTAAACTGATGCCCGTGTGAACCTTGTATGATTTTCTCCCATATGACTCTTCTCAGATGTTTACTCCTCCTCCTGTCGCCCGCAGATCGTTGGGCCTTTAAGTTGACGTTCATATCCCTGTTTTTTGCTTCTTTTGGCCTTCGTTGTTGACTATTCCAAACTCCCAGGCTTATCCTGTTTCCTCTGCCCAGAGCCATTCGTGTTGTGTTCCTCCTCCTCGATGCCCAGTATTCACGCCCCTTCCTCGTAGGATCCAATCTGTCTTTGCTTCCCCTGTTATTCAAAGACCACCCCAAATGAAAATGTCTCTCTATATTTAATGTATTTGTCCTTTAAGAGTCAGAGGACCAGGGACATCTACCTCCTCTTGATCAGTGTGCTTTGGGCGAGGTCCTGGAACAGGAACATTTCTGAACCATTGTATGAAATTCGAATTTCTTTCCTTGCTGCCTGCAGGATCTTTTCCTTCATTGAGTAGTTGTGGAGTCCAGCCAGGACATCCCTTTGCCATGCTCCTGGTTCTGATCTTGGCGGCCCCACTCTATGGACTCTATCCAGTCGGATGTCCCCCTGGGTCTCTGGGTCCAGGAGCACTTTGAAAATACTACTGATTGCTCCTAGTAGATCCTTGTCTAGAACTTCCTCCAGCAGTGCTTTTATGCACATATTGGATCTCCTGGCTCTGTTTTCCAAATCCTCCGCCTGGAGTTCCAGGTTGTGGGAGGCTGTTGCAAGTTGGTCCATAAGCATGTCCACCTTCCTAGAGTCGTCGGCCAAGTCCTGAATTGCCCTTTTGTTGGTGTCCACCCTCTCCACTATCTTGTTCACATCTTTCTTTATGTCTTGGAGGGCATCCGCAAGGTCCTTCCTCACCTTATCCATTTGCCTCTGGACGGTGTCTGCTATTTTATCCCAGAAGTCCATAAAGTATTGTTTGAGGACTGTTGTGGTGACCACCTGGTCTTGGGAGTCCTGCAGGTAGTGGTCCCCTTTGTCAGGCAGGTCTGGAGCTGTTCCTCTTTGTGGGGGAGGGCTCAACTCCAGGCCCCACATTTTATGGATATTGTTATCCTTCTTGGCCCCCTTCATTGGCAGGGAGGGCTCCTTCCCTCTGGTTTAGTACATATTCTGAGAGTTTCCCTCCCTCTGTGGGGTGGATTGCCCCGTGGGTCTCTGTCCAGCTCTTCACCCCTTTCTCCCAGTGGGTTTCTTCTTCTCTTTGTGTGAGGGTGTAAGTGTTTCCCCCCTGCTCCCCAACGTGTCTGCCTAGCGATTGGATTGTTGAAGAACTGCAGGCTAGCTGCCAGGCCTGGGCAGGCCCCTTTCTCCTCCTGCTTATGGCGTTGTGGTATGCTTACGGGGTGCCCCTGCTTGGCCCGTTTCTCCCTCTCTTCCTGAGGGCTCTTTTTACCTAGTTGCTCAGTGGGGAGGGAAGAGCTTGATATCAATGTTATATTGACAATCTGGACAGCTCCCTGCTCCTCACCCCGAAGGGCGACTGCTTTGTCTTTCTAGGGAATCTCCATTTCCTTTAACTGGGCCTCAGCCCCTCCTCCAGACCTGCGCTGGGCAGAGGCTTCCCCACCTACCCGTGCCACAGCGTTCCGTCCTTCTTGGATCCTCTTTCACTTGGCCTCTTCCCGGACATCCTCACTCCTGAAAAAGCCACCCAGAGATTCTAGCGAGTGACTTTCTCACTTTCATGTCAGCCTCTGATGTTTGGTCGTCCGCCTCGCAGATGGTCTAGGCTGCGTCCTTCTAGCTTGCTCCCACACCGTTGTTGTGCCAGCCGACTCTGCTGCATTTTAGCTTCCCCGGCTCCGGCATATACCTTTGCAAACTTCTCTTTTTGGGGGCCGCGGGCTATGTCTTCTGGGCCCCCACCTGTGGGGGCTCCCAGACTGTCAATATGGCACCTGGGGAGGGCAAAAGCCGCTTATTATGAGCCTGTGACAGTCCCGAGGAACATTGATCACAGTGTTCCCAGTACGGCGGCCATCTTGGAATCCCATTAGATATTTTTTACCCACTGAATAAGTATATAAGAATCCATCTCTTTCCACATTGAAATGAAACTTCAGCTAAAAATGTCTTCCTCCATCTTAGAGTGGCTCATCTTGCCCAAATGAGTAATTTGGCGGAGGAGATCCGTTACTTTTACAGTGAAACGTAAATATCTCTCAGCCACCACATTTTTGTAATTTGTGCTATGGGCGCAAGGGCAAAGGGTGGCGTACAAGCGTGTTGCAGCCTTTTGCCCATCACATTGCACTTCGTGACATCCTGTGAGGGCAAGAGAGAGTGCCCTGTGTGGTTGTTCTGTTGACTTCCACTCAGCAGTGTCTTGAGAACGTGTTGCCTACCTCTTCACTCCCAGCAGAATTGAGTCTGTTAACATGCACACGAATTTAAGTTGGATGTTTGTGCTCACCGTTAGCACTGATTCTGGTCTCCAGACCTCTAGGGGGAAGTGCGACTCTTACAAGAGCGATGGAAGAAGGTGGACACGTAACAGGACAGCACTCTTCACTCCCCCCCCCTAGCGTTATGAAGAGACATTCAGCAGCAGGCAGGTGGAAATCAGGTAAACATCATTGGATGAGGCAGGATGGGAGGGGTGGGATGGCATAGACCCTCTGGGGGGGCACATACTGGGACAAGAGTGTGGGGCAAACCCTCTGAAAGCTTAGGGGTGAGTTTTGTGACGGATAGAGCAGACAAGGAGAGAGAGGCCTTCGGCAGGCAGCCTTCTCCAAGGCTGTTTTTTTTAGAGCAATTTTGGCTCAGATTCATTAGCAGGTAATACTCTCTCTGATATTTTAAAATGTTTTGTTCATTTGTAATGCGCCTATGCGCAAGTGTTTCGACTCACCATGTGGTTTCTTTATTTATATAGTTTCAAAATAGATGAAATTGTGTTAAGTGTGTTTAATACATCTTTTTCAGATGTTGTTCGGAATAAAAGTATGTCTGTTAAGTGCATTTCAACAACACATATTTTCTACATAGAATTTATTTCAGAAACATTACAGTAAACAAAGCTGCTTATGAGAAGTATCAGAGCCGTGTGACTTCATACCCTGCTTAGTTCTGGCATCTTATAGAATTCTAAAAATCCTGGGTGACAAGCAAAGGTATATCCTGGCCGCGTGGCCATAGTCAACATTGAGGCTGAAGATTTTCAAATTCTGGGTCCGCTGATACTTGATCAACCTGTAAAACACCCAGGCATAAAACTGAAATTATTGAGGCAGTTGACTTACAAGAGCTCAACACTCTTTATGTAACAAGTTCAAAGCTCAAAACTTGCTCTATGAAAGAGCAAGCACAACTTTAACCATAAAAATGCATTCTTCGTACTTGACGTTGATGTCATCAGACTTCAAGAATTGGTCTCATCTGGTATTAGCAACTTTTGGTCTACGCCTTTCATAAAAAATGTACTTGCAAATAGTGAAACTAATAGAAGTTATTTACAGTTAGCTTTTATCCTGAAAACCTAGTGTAGTTGTGGACTGAGGACCTGTTTTGGAGGCCCGTGGGTTGCACAGTTCCTTATCAAATCAGCAATCAAGGATTAGCCCTCCTGTTGACAAAGAACATCTATTTTTGGAATTCTTACATTTTTAGCCTTCAGCGATAAAAATGAATGCTTTCCCATCATGTCCCACTTCTACAACAGCCAATAAGTGCACTGAGGTGATGCAGTTGATAGTGAAATCGTGTTAACATCACCTTGTAAAGTGATGGCTGGAAGGTTTTGAATGAATGATAACTACTGAAATTGATTCAAGCAACCCTCCAGATCCTCGTTTTTTAACTTTACAGGCCATTACAGAAGGAGAAAGACCTTATGCAAGTCAGGCTTGCTCCCACCGCAAAAGGAGCAGGCCAGCCTAAACTGCGAGGACACATCCCTTCTGCAAGGGATCACAAGGAACCCAAGACCTGTGTTTTGCCCTTATTGGTCATCATCGTTGAGGAGTAGAGTGGGTCTCTAGGCACTGCAAGGCAGGGCTAACAATTGGGCATACCTATCCCATGCGGTATTACTATGCAAAACCTATGCCTGCCATATTCACTAGATCTGCTCTGGTCAACTTGTAGTCTTTTGCAGAAGGAATGTGACTTAGCAGTTCTGGCTGGACTGCCCCTTTTGTGGTGGGACCAAGCCTGATCTGCACCTGGTCTTTCTCCTTCTGTAATGGCATGGCAGGGAGTACAATTATGGTTTGGAGTGTTGTCCAGAGCAATGCCAGTGGTTACTATTTCTTCTACTATTTCTTCAAAACATTACAGCCATCACTCTGTAGTTTCTTAATTCATAGATATTTATGAATCAGATGTATTTGTTCCCAATATCTTCTGCCTACTTAATTAATTTCAATTTATCGAAACCGTGAGGTGGTGTCTACCAGATGCATACTGGAGTGGGCTTTTCATTGCAAACCAACAAGGAGATTTGCTTTATTTGCAAACCTGTATCGATCTTTGACACCAGGCTAGTCTAGATAGAGGTATAGATGTGATGTTGGTAGTTCCCCTTTTCAATTTAACATCGGTGGTAATGACAATACAGTGCTCTGTCCCCTTTCGTTTACCACTTCTTTAAAAGCATTTCAACCAATAACATACAAGCACTGTAAATTAATGATAATATGTATTAATGTACCCATTCCAAGACAGACTCTCATACCTGAAATCAATAAAAGTACTGATTGCGCACACCCTACATCGGTGGGTGGGGATCAGCAACCTGGTCCTACGCTGGTTCAAGTCCTACCTCGCCAACCACCAGCAGTTTGTTTCCAATGGACTCCTCAAGATCGCCAATGCTACCCATCACCTGTGGAATCCCACAGGGTTCCATCCTCTCCCCTTACGCCTTTGACACACAGCTGTACCTCAAGATAAAATCCATCAAGGATATCCACAGGCTCAAAACTTGCCTCGATTGCTTATCCAGTCTTGGATTTCCAGTGCATACTTGAAGCTCAACCCCTTCAAGACCGAATTCCTACTCCTCACCAACTATACCGGACACCCAGACATGCAGCCCCGGCTATCATCCATGAACTCAGAGGGCTTCAGACAAATACCTCTCCTTCAAGACACATAGAGCTAAGACCACTCTGACAACTTGGTATCAGCTCTCCCTCCTGGGAAAAGTCAAGTCCTTCCTCCCTCCGGGCAACTCTAGATCCACCATTCAAGCACTGGTGCTATCCCACCTGAATGGGGGCATTGCACTCCCTTGTGCCTCTGAGAAGTGTCCTAAATGTGGCTGCATACCTCTTCAAGGGTCTACGCAGATACGACCACACACCCCAGCCTTCATCAACCTCCACTGGCTCCCACTGCACGCACAAATCACCTTCAAGTCTTTCTGCATCATTTATAAGGTAGTTGCCCTCAAGTCACCCAGCTACCTCATGGAGAAACTCAGCATCTCTGGTGGACAGCGCACCACCAGAAGCCAGGACACGTGCAGACTTGAAATGAGGCTGCTGCAAAAAGGAAAGGACCAGAAAACAAGCCTTCTCTGTCTACGCCCCAAGACTATGGAACCTTCTCCCTGTCATCATCAGACTCGCCCACACGCTCCTACAATTAAGAAAAGAGCTGAAAACCCATCACTTCAAGGAGTCTCTCCTACGCAACACCTAGGCCTTTACGTCGCCCCTCGCGCCACCTGACTCACTAGATGCCACTCACCCCTCTCCTCTCTGCCACCCGGTAAAGCTGTGCCCCTCTGTATCCTACTTGGCTGTATATCTGTTCTGTTGTTAACTCTGAAAAACGTTCTGTTATGCATCTCTACTGTTGTATACCCCTGTAAAGCGCTCGGTTATGTATCTGTATTGTTTTATGCCTCTGTAACACGCTCGGTTGCTTCTGAAATCTAGGTCCTTGCTCAATCAATACCATAATAATAATAATAATAAAAACCAGAGGTATCAGATGACGTACAGCTTGTACTCACAGCTAGGAGGTCTTCTTCAATGGAGTTATCAGAGATGGAAGAGTATTTGGAGGTTCGGCTGTGCTGGAAAACCTGTATTGGATATCAACGGGTTGCCAGGTTATAGAGTTCTTAAACTACCAGACGCCAGGTGGTCCACCTGACTGATAGTTATAGGACCCAGACACCTTCATCTTCAGGGGTCTCCATGTAAACTGGCGATGCACTACAGGGGGGAGAAGAGAAATGTAAGCAGTACTGATTTATTGTATACCATAAGATCAGGAATCTTGAGGGAAATCATGGCACCTTGCACAGGCATTCGGTGAGAGAGTGGTGACGGGTATGCGGGTGGGATGAAGAATACAGTTATTCCACTGGATCCACCAACGCGAAACCCGACAAATCCTGCAGACCACTCTGAATAGTAGGAGTCCAGACACAATTACCCTGGTCAGACTGGGCAGTTTTACTCGACACATTAACATTGAAATGCAAACCTTTCTGCAAGGTTGCTTATCAAGTGGGCAAGCTTGAACATCCCAATTGACCACTTTCACATCTTACCATCAGCACTTTTTAGAACTCCTCCTACACTGGATCTTATAGATTGCACATGATCTCAGTGCCAAATAGACCAAGTCACCTCTACAATTAGAAAAGGTCTGCTTCGGGGCCTTAAGTTGACTGGTGGTAGCCCGGGCAGAGCCTGAGCAGTCTCAAAGATTGGCTCCTCAGCAAGGGTTCTACCTGGGCTCAGCCACTTCCTGAGCACCTGAGCCTTATGTTCTTATGTGTGAGCTGTGCTTTGTGCTTTTCGAGGAGTGAAGGGACCAGCAGTCTGCAATTTTTTGAGAGTCTATGAATGCTTTTAGGGAAATTAGATGTTCTCCATTCAGAGCAGCCCAAGCTGCACCAACACAGCATATATGGCTTATGGCTAGCATTCATTTCACTGTTTGGGTGAGTGCTGTGACTGACAAATGAAATGAGCACTAAGCCGAGTATGATATCAAGCTCAGGAGGATTTCATTCTTAAATCAATATCGCGGAAATATAAACAAAGATGTGGTCATTCGTATGCTCCCAAAATGCTCTTTGATTTTATGTAAAGTGGGCAGGGGCTACTTTCCCTTTCATGTTGGTGATTTATTTATAGAACAAGGGTGATTTCTTCACTGACTGAATTGTTTACATGCTGAGAGAGGACTTTTTATTTATAGACAGCAATTTACTTGGCGGACTGGATGCAAACAAGGCAGACCCTCCAGTTTATCGCAATTTTTCAATCCCGCAAAATACCACAAAAATGGCCGTTTATAGAAAAAAAAGCAAAAACTATCGGTTTTTGCAAAAACGTCCACGAAATCGACCATTTTTGCATGTAGAGACGTTTTTAAATAAAAAAAAAACACAACAGGCAAGGTTCTCGAAACCTTTTGGGGCGCATATAATGAAACGAGCAGGCACATCTCATCACATCAAAAAAAGGAGCGGCCCAACCCACAAAGGATATCTGAATGGCTGCATCGTATGTGCACCTATCCAGATGGCCTTTTCCAATCCTTTGTGCACTTGCACTTGTGCAAATCAGAGAGTTTGTGAGCACTTAAAACGCCTCCCAAATTCACAAACCGGGTGCGCTTTTAAATGTGCAGAAAACTAAGACAACCCCATGCATCTGCTTGAAATAGGCGCAGGGAAGTGCGCATTGCATGACAGGGTCTTTCCTGAGCCTGCCATGCAATTCTTTTACTTGTTTTAAGTGTGACAGTAGAGGTATGAACCGCTGATGTCTTTTAGTTGCATTTCGATTGCTCATATGAGATAGAATATTTATTTTGTATCACATTTTACAGTGACATGTCCTTTGAGCGCCCCGGCGCAGTGAAATGCGGTGGGAAACTGTAGAACATTAGTGTCAGGAGAGCGCTGCCGACACTGATGAGGCAGGGAAGAGTATCATTTGCGCTGCAGCTCAGCCCCCTGGAAATGCACAGGTCACCTTTGAGAATAAGGTGACCTGCTCATTTCCAAAAATGGGGCCTTTAAAAACAGCACTACCTCAGTCCCATTTTTTGAGGGTCTTGCCAAAAATCTACATTTTAAAATGAATAGTCACAATATGCGGGGGAAAGGATAGAGCGGGGGCGCGACAGGCCAGATGGGGAGTGATGGGCAAGAGAACAGAGGTGGTGTAGTGGGCCAGAAAGCGCAGAGGGAGTGGCGGATCAGAAATCAGGGAGGGCGCAGAGATCTAGAAAGTAGGGAGAGAGGTGGACTAGAGGGGGAGCGGCTGGCCAGACAGCAGAGAGGAAGAGGCTGGCCGGAAAGAGGCAGTGAGCTATAGATTGGAAAGGATGGGAGAAGAGTGTGATAGAATAGGAGATAGGAAGCGGGAGGCAGTAGGAGCGAGAAAGAATGAAGGACTGTTGACTGCAGGAGGAACTGGGGAGTGTACGGTGTGAGTGGGGAGCAAGGTTTTGAGTGTGGCAGGGAGTGAGGAGTGCAAGTGTGACCTGGCAGTGGGACAGAGCATGTGAGTAGGCGCATTTCTGGCAGAGCGAACTGTTTAGTGGTGTAAATTGTGATGGTTTTTTGGTGAGTGTGAGGGGTATTGTTGAGTAGAGTCTGTGGGTGCTTGGGGGATTGGAGAACGTAGATGGGGAATATTTCACCATTACAATCGATAATGATCAGTAAAGTTAGTAATATTAAATAGGCACACACATTAAGCTAAAAAGGTAGAGCAAACACTGGGATTCTTTCTATTAAGTTGATACTATCATATCATACTGAAAGTGGAAATAACGGCAACCTGGCTCTGTTATAGCCTCTTAGTTACACTTTGCCAATTTGACACCCTCCAGTCAATCAAAAATGTGCCACAAAAATGGGCAATAAATACAATTTTGAGCCGCAAAATGTGCTTTTCATGCCAAAAAAAGTTTCGATTTTATGCTGCAATATCCTGTAGGGTGTTACCATGCTGAGCAACCTCAAATACATGTTTGCTTTTGTCAACACATGATGTATTGTTTGGGGCAGGTGCTCCCCCCTTTAGGCCACACCCTGGACTCTTTAGGACGTGCCGCCGTGTTCGACCTCCTCCCCCCATTACGCACTGGTTGGCTTTAAGAACAGTGTTTGGTGGGCACGGCCTGTTCACCTTGGTATTTTAATGGAAAGGCCCTTTGGGTTATACGAGTTGTGGGCAGGCACATATCTGTTAAAATATTCTGCCTCTCTCAATCCTAAGGAGGGCATGAAGCACGGAGGCCTTGATGTGTGCGCACCCTGCAGCCCACACAGCCTCTGGTACCCAATGGTAAAGGGAAATACATTGCTGAAAGGCAGCTGCAGGACTACAGAAGACCTGCACCCCCACTAATGTTGAGAGTGTGGCACCTGTCGCACTGAACATCACGTCATACGTGACCACATGCGGACCAGGCCTGAGTTTGGCAGGGGATCAGGAAGCTCCTGTGGTGGATGGGTGCACCCTGGACCTAGCTCACCCCGTCAGTAGCCCCCTATCCTATGCATGCACAGCATGACCACAGGCACTAGGGTGCCCTTCATTAGTGCTGCCACAGTCCTAGGGAAATGAAGGATTGCCCCTTTTCTCAAGGCACTCCACTGTTTCTACAAGCATACGTGTAGTGTTAAGACATTGGCTTCACAGCCACTTGTGTAATGCCAAACTGCCGCCATTGCACACGGGGCCTCTTGGCGAGTTTGGCAGTCACTCTATTGCGGCCATTCCACTGCCATTGTTTTTCCCACACCGCCAAACTCGCAATGAGGCCCAATGTACTGTTTGCCGGTGGGTGGAAATGTCTGCTATGTGTTCCCAGAGAAATCAATAAGGCGCGTTCATCTCATGTGGCTGGATTTATGTTATGTTATGTGCATACTTCTAACGCGCTGAGAGCCCGCGGGCATCAGGGCATGGAGAGCCGATAAACAAATTCACATCTTGATTCCAATTTACAGTTAGAACAGACCTGACATTGGAGTGCTTCCTTTAATGAAGAGTTTTATAAGTTGACTTCTGGTGTTTGTACAATACCAGAACAACATGAAATGAAGTGCAAAAGCTGTGATCACCTGGCGGACAGACTGAGGTTTGCCAATTGGCAGAAAGCAGATGGGAAAACCAAGTGCCACGGGTTTCCAGTTTTATTTGGTGTTTTGCCACATCACCACAAAAAAAGAAAAGACCGCCACAGTACCCGCCAATATCTTCACACCTCCGTTTTCCAGAAAATAGAAAACTTGGAGTTTTATGCAAGTACCATTTCAATAAAAAAGAAAGTGTACAGAGAGAGCGCGGGCACATAAAGCACAATTGCCCCATCAAGGGGTGATGCAGACTGATTTGAAGCCTGAGGCCGGAGCCTGAGTGGTTTCTAAAGGTTGGGAGAAGCTAGTGTTCGTATGACGAGGCAGGTACCGATTATGAATACTTTTATATTAATCAGCCCTTTTTTTCTTTTTTTTCTTTATCTATTTACAATTGAAAAATGAAAGACAAATGACCCTTTTTGCTCAAGTTGCTTTCACTGCATCTATTTAAGGCCCCTTATTGGATGTCAATGTGTTTGAAAATGTTAAAGATCCTTTCGCAGTATTTGCTCATGGCAGTGGGCACGCGCCTGCATGCGGGCAGCCGTGCTGTCCATATGGAATGGGAGGGTGTTGTGCGCCTCACCCCTCCCAGGGAGTGGACGCCCTGCCTCCTTTATGATGGGGGCAGGCGGTGCAAGCCTGCCTGCTGCTGCTGGAAGCCCTGATGCTAGTCGCACTGTCAGCTGCATGGGGCCCTGCCGGCAGGATCAGTGTGCACAGGGCATGGCAGGGGCCCTCCCTCAGAGGGCACACTGTGTAGGCCCACTCATTCCAGGGTAGGGCTGAGGGTGATGTCAGCTCTGGATGATTTCATAACCATAACTGGCCAATCTTTATTCATCCTTCACATTTATGTAGCACGCTTAACACTGGGGCGTCTAGGCGCTTGTTGCATCAAAGTATGTTACAAACAGCAGGCTTTGTGCCGCTAATGAAGTCAGTTTAGAATGTTACAAACATATAGCAGGAAGAGTTCTGCTAATTTGACTTGTTTTTAGATTTTGCCTTGAAACCGTAATGTCACTCCAACTAAAGATTTAAAATCTGTTGAAGATGTTTTCAAAGAACACTCAAACGTGGACTCCAAAAAGTAGAGGTATATTTTCTTTGCCTCAGCAAACAGTTTGCATACTCAACATTTGATTAGAATCCAGGGCTGTCCTGTGGTTGATATACGGCCGAATACATGTTTTGAGTCCGGCATCCATTTTAAGTTTGCAAACTCTGAACCGAGGTTCACTGTGTCTGGGCCTTAGCCACTGGCTATGCCCAGTGGCATCAGCAAGTAGGGTGGTATTACCCAAAATGACCTTTTACAATTGACCTTTTGCTCAATTGACCTCATTATAGTGGTCCTAATTGACCTTCTGGACAATTTACCATTATATTATTTTGGTTATATAATATATGTATTGGGTTGGTTTTGAATTATAAATAATATAAGGGGATTGTGTGCGTGGTTTCAGGGGGTTTTGGATTGGGGTGGGGGTTTGCAGGGGGTTTCCCCCCACAAATATGTCCTAAATGACCTTCTAAATTAGGTCAATTCTCCCGAGGTAAATTCTCCCGAGGTCAATTGTGAAAAGGTCAATTAGTATAAAACCAGTGGGGTCCCTGTGTCCAGGGTCTGGCTGTAGCCCGTATCCTGCGGGCTCTGCGGGTAGGATCAGGGAACATGGCCAATTTGAGAGTCACAGTGACAGCTGGGCCAGTGTAGAAACTGCATGTAGAGAAAACATGCAAATGGCACTGTTATATGGTCACAAATGACTCAAAAGAGACTTAGGGTAATTAAGGGGAGAGGGGATCGTCCCCAGAACACAAAAAAAGACCAAAAAGGATCCCGAACCCACTACCCTGTTTCCAAACATTTCTAAAGAAATGGCCAAGTAAATCTTGAATCGGGCTTGATCTAATCAAACATCCACTATAAGTTAATTACAAAACATACAGGCGTGTTCAGTCTAAAAGAGGCAAAAGATCATAAGACATTTTATTATATTTTACTGAATAAAAACTCAATTTAAAGCATATATTTAATAAAACTTCAAAAAGAAATTTGCATGGAGAACTTTGGTATGTGCTACTTCTCTCTCCAAAACTTTAGTATATAATAGCAAGTCCCTACTAAATAGCAATGGTACTTTTCTACCAAATAAAATAGTTTTTAGGAGCAACCTATTTCAAGGTTCTTATAGATGTAAATGCCAAATTAATTTTACTGCTAAACATAGCAGTAGCCAAAACCCAACATGTTTCGTTCTTTAGTATATTTTTATACAGATGAAAGAACTTCTTCAGGGGATTTAATTCTTATAACGTCATGGACTGTTCTCAACATTCACCATTCTTAAACCAGATGCCCATTTCCAAAGGTACAGGAGATACATTCTTCACTCCAATAGTGTTAACTCACCTGAAAACAGTGTTAACAGTCTTTATGAGTGCTGTTCATCAATTAATTAGGTACTCGTCAAGAAAATAAATAACTCGAGGAGCACTTATCACTAGGTTTTCATTATTTTCATAAAGCAGCGGGTCAGGGAGCCTTGATATTAGGCTAGTACCTGTATTCACGAATAATGGATAACAAAGGTGTGATGAGCAAATTGCTCACTCTTCAATTCACAAGAAGTCTCATCATTTTCTCAAGCATATACCAAAATCCAAATGAACTATGTTCTCTTCAAACACCACAGCAACGGCCGCCATACCTTAGGAAATGCGAACTATGTTCCATTTGAATACCACAACAGTCGCCGTTCATTAAAACAAACAACATTTGCTAGTTACAACTGTTTTCTGATCAGTCGGGTTGGGTAGAGTCTATTCTTTAACGTCAAGCATTGTTCTGTAGTCCCAACACTACACAGCTTCTACATAGTCTGCCATTATTTTAACTTAAGTCCTTCATTGGCATGTTAATAACGCATCTTGGTTATAAAAGAACACTGAGTGTGCTCACTTGTTGTTCCGAAATTGATGTAGAACCGGCAGTTCTTCGAATAGTCTCACGAGTCATGTATTCGGTTTGAAGGCTTCTCATATAATGTCATACGAAACTGTTGGACAGCACAAAAACATAGAGAACGCTCTTTAGTACACAAATCTCAACATATTGATACTCGTTCTACTTCCGTATTCATATTGGTATGCCGAGTACTTACTATTGTTTTTTCATTAGCGCCCTGTAAGGTATTAATCCGTAGTCAATGGAGATCTGGTTAGTTTAACCCAAATTCCCTGAGGCTGGTGTCTCATTTAAGACTGGTTGTTGGGGAAACTGATTCCCGTTGCCAGTCGCATGATCATTCCTCTATGGTTATTGACTACTAAGACGTCAGCCATCTTGCAATGAAGTGTATGTTGCTATATGAAAGCAATTAACGAGTGTCACAATAGCATTAATGCTATCTCGTATTCTAAATAACATATACTACTCCGATTTTAGAAGATATTCAATTATGACCATAGACATAACAAAAATATGTTATACCCAAAGGGACATTTGTTTGTCGCCTCCATCAATATCACCTGCAAGAATAAGACTTATTTACATATCTTCTCAAAATGTCTTAAGTGTACGTTTAGTTGTATGGTCAACATGATATTGGCATTGCCTCATGCCTTGTCTGCAGGTAGAACCACTTTGACTGGGGCATGTGCACAGGCAATGCACACTTCCATTGCATGTAGGTTTAATAAGCTCACATGCTTACCCACACTCAATTCCCAGTGAAAACTGCATGCTGGCCACTAAGCTAATGGGCATGGGTCTCGACACTTCAAGCAGTGTCGTTGAGCATACTGTAGCTCACAAAACTGGGAAATACATGTTTACTGAGACCATATAACTCATCATCCCCAAACTAGAACACAGGAATGAGCATTAGCTACCGATAAAAAACATTTTCAAAACTTTGTCACTCACACACAGATGCCTCTCCAACTCTGCTCCCCTTACATCACACAGACACACAGAAAATCATGAACGTCCAATCTACCAGACCTACTAGATCGGCCTACGCCTGCTGGCTTGTTCAGCCAAAATTCAAACGAGCTAAAGCCGGCGGGTCTAGCTTCCCAACTATGGCAGCCAAAAACTGGAACTCTTTACCACCTGGGAGCTGAAAAATCCTACTGGGCTTTCAAGAAAGCCTTAAAAACCTGGCTCTTGGCGTAACGCGAGTTGTACCTCATCGCAGACACAGAACCTTTCTTGGTGGGTGGCAGTCGATTTGCTGGCCCTTTACTAGTGTTCACGTCCCACACTAAAGAGGTCAAGAGAGTGGGTTCAAGGTGCATGGAAGATATTTCTGGTGTAAACATTAGACTGATAAGATTATGTAAATCATAATTATCCTTAGCATCTCAGTGTTAATGGACCCTGACACACAGATCCAGCAGCATCTTTCAGTTATGGCTTCCACCCAATGTCGCGTCCTTTGAGTTCCAGCCTCTGCCAGCGGAGTGAGATGCTGGGGTGTTTCTAGATTTAACATCCATTCATGCACACTTTGTAGGGTTGTTCCTTTCTGTTTTCTTTCCTTTCCTGGCGGTTTTCACACGTGCTTGGTATTTGACAGTGTAGACACACATTCAGGATGACATGTGTTATTTGTCTTTTATACTGCACACATCGCCATCCTAGTGGTCTTAAAGTGCTGAGTGTTGTCCGCATAGCAGCATGTTGTGATCCGGCCCAGGTTGGCAGTCAGACGGTGGTCTCTGGGGTGAAAAGGAAACTGGGCCAAGGAGAGCTGGTAAGGAAAAGTCAGGGAGTCAGAAATGTACCGACGTAACTCACAACATGGAAGGAAAGCAAGACATTAAGGCGAATGATAGTGATTGTTGAGATGAGTGTACGGTTGTCACTGCTTCAGCCGGAACACAATGTGATCAAAGGTACGGTTGAACGTTTCCCTGATTGGCTGTCAGAACCTTGTGGTGGTCATTACTAGTATGGTGTCGGTATCACGTTAAGTTTTGTTGTGAATGTTTGATGGCCTGAGGGTGTGCCCAAGAGTTCTTGGGAGTTGTGTGGGCTACTAGCCAGGGAATTATCTTGAATCCCCACCCGCTGACAGCTGCAGGGGATTTTGGTAGAGGTGAGCCATCGACGAGGTGTCCGAGGAGGGAATTGGCTGTGTGCAGAGTGAGTGCTGCAGGGCACACCAGGAGTGTTTGATAAAAAGCACCCCCCTCACCCTGAGCCATAGCAGCTTCCGTCTCCGTGGAGTAGAGACGAGTGCGTGCTATGTTACATAGTATTTGTAAGGCACCTGCTGCCATGGTTATGCTGTCGAAGGAAGGGCTGCGGGGGGAGGGAGACGCCTTTCAACACTATGCACAAGAAGAGGCAAGAGAATTTTGTATTGGATACAGATATAGTGTTGCACTGTTGCACATAGTGGAAAAAGCATCTGTGGTATATGTAGCAATAGGCAGTATATAGCCAGAATATGCAGAATATGCAGCTAGCAATATGAGCTACCAATCAGATTGAGTACCTTAGACTGCGTGAAAGGTGCAGGTGGATGTGGGCCAAGCAGGATACATAAGGCAGAAAGGTCTGGGTGGCTGTCTTTCTGTTTGGCAGTGACAGGCTGGCACCCTCCAGTCCAAATTGACAGAATGAATCATTTGTTGTGCAGACAATGCAGTCCGTAAGACTCTGTCAAAAATAACTGATCGGACCTAGAAGGGCAATCCTGACGGTAGGTCTATGTTCTCGGGTTTTGAGTGGCAAATCCCCAGCAAAAGGGAGAGACACCGAAAGAGATTGAAGCACTGCTTTGTGGGTTCCTGAGACCCGAATCCCAGACAGATCTGACGACCTTGGGAGGATAGCTCAGGGGCAACGTGCTCGCCTTGAAAGCAAGACGACATGCAGCATCACAGGGTCGATCCCCGGGTCCGCGCTTGGAAACCAAGACAGTTCACGTTTGTTAAATGTTGTTGTTTTGTTTAGTTTGTTGTTTCTTTTCAGGAACCAATCGAATATGTTTTGAAATTGTAAAATGGCGCAAGAAATCAGTAAGGGGGTAGATTGACACTGATGTAATGCCAACTTCAAAATGTCAATAAAAATACTTTGAAATGAAATCATAAACCCATCCTGAAACCCCCTTTAAATTTAGCACCATGAAGGCTTTAGCTTTACTGCTGAAAACGCTCATTCATTTTACCTCGAGTCTGCGACAAAATACAATAGGCTTCCGAATTTCTGATTACACTGGGCGGCTTACTATCCGCCTCACTTTCAGGAGTGCTCAAGATATGCGTAACTAACAACATTTCCTAGACCTTGAAATTGATCTTTACTCTTGACTGGTAAAAGGGGTGGCACACAACACTGCACAATAAGCCCACATTATTGTGTCACCAGCCAATGCAAGTAGGGAGTGGCACCTGAAAACCCAAGCCCCTTTTATAGGGCAGCTGTGCTCCACACCATCCCTCGAGAGGGCAGCTATGCAAACTTACACAGAGGTGCTTATATCAGGGGCAAGGGTAGGAGGCACCCTCGAAGAGGCAGGGCCACCTCCAAATTCTGACATCAGAGCAATGAGCCTACTAGCCCTGACAAGATGGCGCACAGACCCCCACAATCCACCATTCCCTGCAGAATTCCACCCCTCTAGCAGCTGCACCGACAATCCCTCAGGCACTTCAAGGCAAAGGTAGGCCAGCGGAAGAGACTATGAACTGGTTTTTCCGTTCTTCTTTCCTCTTGAGGAGCTAAAGAGGAGAACATGTCCAGAAAACATGGAATCATGCCTCTGCATTGCCTGCAGGACAATCTCAGTCGCGCTGGCGATATAAATACCATTTATTCTAATTGTTCTAGTTCTGGGAGTAGTAAATGTTTCTGGTGGGACCTTGGGGCAGTCCCTTGACCTGTACTAGAAACAGGAAACATGTTATTGCTGTCTGCGTCATAAGGACTACACAACGTCCCCATTGCCGCTAGGACGCCAGGCAATGAGGCACGGGTGTTGCAGGGAGTGTTAGACTGCCTTTCCCCGCATGGGGATTTCTTTGAGTCAGATCTCCGAAAAAGTGGTGTGAGTTGACAGTGTGGTTGGTTTGGCACGTTCCTCAGACGAGTTGCATAAGGGACAACTCCAGGCCTAAGTGACAGCAACAGACTTTCCAAGTCAGACCATGCTGGTGCCCCTTACACTGTTTCCATGTATGTATTTATCATGGGATGAACAATTAAGCAAGAAAACCCTTTGCTATAGTCTAGAGTTCAAAACAGCACCGCTATTAAGTTATCTCAGTCAACCTTTATAACGAAACACGAATATTTATACTTAATCATGCATACATGCAATTCAATGATTATGCCACTAAATGTTCCACGTATGCACAGTAACAATTTGTGATTCCAATTAAAAATCTTACACAAATAGTGAATCATCGATTAACAAAAGGAATTTTTTCTCGGTATATCTGTATTCATGCACCAAAAACATTGATTTTGGGATTTCCGTAGAAATCCTAAAAATACAAAAGACCCACAAAAGCACGAGCCGTTCATGCCTGGATAAAGAGATCTCTGCATACTTTGTGCTCTTATAATGACAGAATAAGGCAGCCACCCCCTTTGTAATGGCTAATCAATACTGACTGTCAGGGCCTTGCACAGAGGCACCTGGTGAGCTGTGAATGTCATGCCTGGACTCCATATGTGTAGGGGATAAGTGCAGCAAATGGCAACACGCATCCCCGTGGCACCTTTTTGTGATGTTGCCCATGTGGGGGTAGCTCACGATGCATGTACTTGCCTCACACATGGAGCCAGCATGCACTTCCAAAGTTCGAATCGCGGCATGGCCTACTCAGCCCTTCATTCTTCCAAAGCCTTGAAGTTGGGTAGTACTAAAATAACACCTTTTACTCCAGCGCTTAGAAGCCGGTGTGCTCCGGCTACACCGTGAACATGATCATGCATGCATGCTGGATAACACTGAATGCACACAGCAGAATCCGGCCCTAGTGAAATGATAGTTTATTTATATTGCGCTCATACACAAAGTGTTTCAGAGCGCGACCAGCCAAAGGGTTAGGGGGACAGTCACAGAAAGAACGCGCAAGTGCATGGAAAAGGGAAAAGGGGGAAAGTGCGTGGGAGGGGGGAGAGGCGGAAAGTGCAGAACAGAAGAGAGAATAGAATAAATAAATAAGTTGATAGTGTATGTTATTTATTTTTTTGCCAGCTCATTTGTCCTGCAATGAAAAGCCTCACCTGCCCAACCTTTGGGCTCCCCTCATCCCCACTTTTTTGAAGACTCAAGGTGTCAAAACAAAGTTATGAAAAACTTGAGAACCTCTTACAATCAGGTTTTGTGCCCAGTCGTTTTGACACTTCTCTCCTCTCCGCCAGCACTGCATATCTCCTTTCTGCGACGTGTACTCTTTCCACAGCGTCATGGCGCAGAGAAGGCCTGCGATGGCTGAACTACCTCGAGGGCAGTCGCAATTATGTGTATTACCCTGCATAAAACTCTTATGCCAAATTAGCATTGTACAGCTCTTACTTAGTGAGCTGTTAGCTTTGCTCAATACTTCTTAGCGACTGGAGCCCGGGTTCCTGGAGCCTTTAATGGGAAAAACAACTGGGCTGATTTACAAAGAAGTTACATTGACTTACCATTGACACATACCTCGAGAGGGCTACTCGATTCCAAAAGTAGTAAGTAAAGGTAACTCAAACAAACTCCTAAGAAGTCAGGAGTGAGACATGAGTTAGTTGCTCCTAGTCATTTTCTGTTTGCACAGCATTCCTCTCGAGCTTAAAGTCTTGAGTAAGTCAAGAGTTATTCATGATAACCTTTTAGTGACGTGGCACCAATGTGCCTAGATGCACCTGTTATGCAATTGTTATCTTGTAGTGTGCCCCCTCACCCCCCGCCCCCATCCGTGAAAGGGCATAGTATGTTCTAACAGTTGGGTTTCAACATGTACCTCTGTCACGGAATGTTCAGTTCCTTGGGCGAGAAGTTCCTCTTCTGTAATTGCAAATTGTAATTGGTTATTTATAACACACTTAATACCCAGAGGTTTCTAAGCGCGGACCTGGGGATCGAACATGTGTTGCTCTGCATCTCTGCTTGGTCAGCGTGCCATCATGGCGTGGAGCACAATACTTTAATCAATATTCAATGTTCTCTCTAAAACAGGTTACCAAAGTACAGTGTACCATGGCAGTCTTGGGTGAATTTTGTGGTAAAATAGAACGTTTGTCTAGGTTGTTTTGTGAGTAATTCCCTCGACCCTTTGTCTTAAATTCACGTTGTTTCGGTTGTGCTGAAGGATTTGCACGTCTATGAGATAACACTTGTGTATTTTAATTCTTTCTTGGCGTGGATTTTTTTTGTATTTTTAAGTTTTCTTTGCGTGGATTTTTTTTTTTACCTTTCTCGATTATAAATATCTGACGTTTCTGCTCTATTTGTAAGTCTACCGAGGAATGATTTTGCCAACTTGTATAGTCTTTGATCTTCATTGAATGCCCCTCTTTTGGCCACGTGACACCCGTGTTCCTGTGGCCACGTACGATTTACCAGGTGGTTGTCTAATAATCGGTCTAAGAAAATCAAACCGACAATACAAGGTCAACTACAACGTATACATTGGTTTTGTGTTTCACGTAAATACACAAGAAATATTGCAATGTAATGCTGGCACCTTGCGCTTGACCTGTTACTCCTCAGGGACCCTCGTGTACTTTTCGTTTTCAAACCATGTTGACAAGGACTTCAGGCATCACTGGCCTCAAGTCTCAATGCTCCAAATTTCCTGTAAGCTTTTATTTTTTATTCTTTAGAAAGGCCACTATCACTCATCAGTATAGTGCTGTAACCAGACTGTTGCGGTGGGGAAGTTCCGGCTTTCACAAAAGTCATTTTCATATCCTTAGCCTGACTAGTCACCATGTTCCATTTCCCTGCGCATTTAACGTGGTAACCTATGGCTTGGAAATCAACCAGCTTCATTGAAAGTATACACTAAGAGCCCGATTCATGGAATACTTGCCCGGTTCAAAGTGAATTTGCACTGCTGGCTTCGACTGAACGCGAGCAACATGCTGTCTTACCAACTAGCTTAAACCAAACCTGTACATTTGAACCAGATGTCTCCTTTTTATATTAAAATAATCTTAATGTGTTAATAAGCCATTGATCGTGTCCCTGGATGTGAGTCAAGAAGTGTTGCTTGACTGTCTCGTCTGACATTTCTGGGTACCTTCTTGCTAATATCTGGGTTGTCTAATTCAGCTAACAAGCCTTATTATTTATTCATCAATGCAGTTAATGTAAACAAATGTAAGAACTGACATATAATTAAGATGTAAGTTAAACTATCTGCGAACGTTTTTGTAGTAAGATTTCGTTAATATAAAATCAGTTTTTAAATTGTAAAAAAATAATAAAAAAATAAAATAAATAAATGAAAAAAAAGAATTTGCACTGCTGAAAAGTGACTTTGTACTGCCCACACAGACCCATATTCATGGAACCCTGCAAAGTGTATTTGTGCACTGCAAAGTCCAGGCAAAGTACACTTTGCATGGTTCCATGAATCCGGGGTTGTCTCGGCAGTCCAAAGTCGCTTTTCAGCAGTGCAAAGTCACTTTGAACCAGACAAATATTCCATGAATCGGGCCCTATGAAATTTTTTGCACGTTTTAAAGTGACTCTCCACTAATGAAGAGTGACTTTGCACTGATGACAGTAAACCTGATTCATGGAACTGTGCAAAGTGTATTTTTGTACTGCAAAAATTAATTTGCACTGACTTTGCATGGACGCTGCACTGCAAAAATACACTTTACACAATTCCACGAATCAGGGTTAGCGTCGGCAGTGCAAAGTCACTTTTCAGCAGTGCAAAGTCACTTTGAACTGTGCAAAAAATTCCATGAATCGGGCCCTTAAGATAATAGAATCATAATTACACATGCATGGTAGTGGGCTTGCCTACTCACTTCTGCATTCCGCACAGCGTTTGGTGACACCTGTGTTTGTAACCGAGCAGAAACCGCCACATGCCTTCTCTAAGCAGAGAATCGGTCATTTCAGCTAAAAAGCGACACGTCGCAATGCCACCTAGTCTCCTTTCCTGGAGTTTTAGTTCCAGTTCAGAGCCACAAAGCAAAGCACTGTGAGTTTGCAAATTAGCTGAAAAGCTTGCATTTTTGCACCATCTGATCTTATTCAGTATGATTGCTATAGGGCAGCTCTGTTTTATGCATCCGCTGAAAACTGACAGACAGTTGCCAAGGAAGCATCAACCACTTACAGCGTTTCACCCTCACTAAACATCATGAGGGCGGTGTAGTTGGCATCCTTCTGAATGGAGCATTGGGACATGTTTACCAAATACCATCAATATATGGAATTTCTCAAGTTTAGTCTGCGCCAAATCTAGACAGAAATGTCATTGTTATCACATGCCACACTTAGATGGAATTCTCAAGCATAGTTTGCGCCAAATCTAGGCAGAAATTTGATTGTTGGCATGTGCCACACTTAGACGGAATTCTCAAGCTTAGCCCGCGTTGCATCTTGATAGAAATGTGATTGTTAGCAAATACCACACCTAGATGGAATCTCAGAAATGTGATTGTTAGCATAAGTGATTCTTAGCATGCACCACACTTAGAATTATGAACCTAGCTTGCGCGGCATCTAGATAGAAATGTGACTGTTAGCATGTACCGGACCTAGATGGAATCCCACAATTGCAAGGACAGCAATGCCAACTAAGCAACCAACTAACAATTCCATCCCTCTGCATACACCTCTCAAACCATAACCAAACACAACCACAAGCCTTAAACGCAGCAATCCGCACAAACTTCACAACAATGCAACAACAAAACAAACCACACATAGACTTGCACAACAGCACACGATGACTACGGACCATAAAACACCCCAAGCCCAGCCGACGGACCCACCGGGTTGAGGCTGCCAACAGCACATCACTGCTCTCTTGCACTTTTCCAGCTTATTCCCACTAACCCAAACCCTCTCCTCCCCTTTTTCAGAGCCGCCAGAGCGCCAGGGGACCACTTCGGTGGTGATAGTGCGCGGTACAAATGTCCTTTAACATTAACATTAACAATATCAGAGTGGCGTTAGACAAATGCAAGAAAAAACTATTCTAACTGTAATGTGAGGGTTGAAACAGATTGACCTTTGACCCCATGGCCTTTTGTCCTCAGAGAAGTATATCCCATCACTTTTACGTTCTTTTTTCAATTATCTTTAGTGAATCAGTTGCTTCTAAATCAAGGTGTGGCCCATGGTTTATAGTGACATTTTCGAATAACATTTGGTAGAAAGTCAAAATGTCGAAAATATAATGTCTAAAAAAAAAATGCCGAATTTCTTTTTTTGTTTGTTTTTTTGTTCGAAATGGGGGTTTCCCCACAACTCCCCTTTTTGTATTTTTTTTTAAACCTCGTTATACTCGCGAAAGCAAAACAAACATGTAAATAAAAAAATAAAGCATTCGAAAAACATTTTTTTCGACATATTTTTTTCGACATTTTTGTCATTCGACCAAATGTTTTCGACATTTTCACTGGATACCGTGGCCCATGATCCTGACAAGCGGGTGAAGACCCATGACATAAAGAGGTGAAACCGTCGATCAGTGGCTCCAATCATAGTGCACATATACCACAACATTTTTGTGTGGAGGCATTGCTTCCCGCACCCTACTACGAGGAGTCTGGGCTCCTGCCCTGGGACAGGGGAGTATCCAGGGACAACTCTGCACCAGAAGGAGAGTAGGAACTGACAGAGATGGGTCTGTAGATTGGAAGAGCCGGAGTGTAGATCCCGGGAGGTTGCAGGCAAAGGGGAATTGGAAACCCCATGACCTGGAGGGAGACCTTGGCGAAGTTCCAGTTCCATAACAGCGACACTACAATGGCCTTTGGAGGCGCCCCTGCGCCCCCAGCAGAGCTGGGCTCCAGAAGATCAGACATACAGACAATCCTGGAGGAGGTTAGGGTTATGAGGACGGACATGGGGCAAAATTGGCAGACCTATCGGCCAAGGTGACCACACTTGACGACAGAATGGACGGATTCGAGGCGAATCAAACATGGGGCTCTTGGAAATGCAGATGGAGGCCCGCTTTATGGAAATGGAGCACCGTGAAGAGAATCTACGTCTCAAGGTAGATGATATTGAAAACCGCGAGCGGATGAATAATCTTATGATTTGACATGATATAATATGATAAGGCATTTATAACGCGCCTATACACAAGTGTTTCAAGGTGCGACGAGGCAAGGGAGGGGGAACATAGGGAAGACAGAGACAATGATCCAACTAGGCCAGGTGTCATTCAGATCGCGCAAGTGCATGGGGAGGGGCAAGGGGGAAAGTGCGGGAAGGAGGCGGAGGGGACAGTGCAGTACAACGGATAAAAGAATAAATAACAATAAGTAAAAGTACAGCAAGCTGGTGGCAAATGCAAGGGTAAGTGCAGACATCAGGTGTCAAGTGCTGGAAGTGGGACTGTAGGGATACAGAAACAGTCCCCAAGTGCGGGTGTTGCCAGGAAGGCAGTGCATATGCAGATGTGCGGGGGAGTGGGCCTGGGCCCGAGCTCAGAGGATGGCCAGATAACCAGTGCAGTTACAGCCAGCGGAGTCAGCAGGGGAGAGGAGGAGAAAAAGCAGAAGCAAAGTGAAAGGGTTTGAGGTGCTTCCGGAACCGGAGATGATTCTCCTCAAGTTTCAGGGAGGCAGGGAGGCTGTTCCAGAGGGAGGCCCCAGCCGAAGAAAGAGATCTACCACCAACTCGAAGGATCTTCAGACTCGTGGAGGAGGAATGGGAGACCCCAGTAGGTTTGGAGAAGAAGGTACAAGACATAATAAGGATAGTCTTGGGCTCGGGTGATGGTGAAAAGGCCACAATAGACAGAGTTCACCGTGCTGGGGGTGGAGCCCGAGGATCAAGATCGGTCCTAGCACGTAAGCACTACTAGAGCGAGATGGTAAAGATCAAAGGCGAAGCGTTTGAGAGAAGTCAACTATGGTGACTCAAGGGTGACCATCTTCCAGGACCTTTCGGCCCATACGCTGTTGAGGCGGAAGAAATGTGGGGCCCTCACTAGATGGCTACAGGAGAAGTGTGTGAGGTACCGTTGGGGCTACCTCTTCTCGCAGATTTTTGAGAGAAGGGAGAAAGACACCACTTGGTGGAAGAAGAAGATATACAAATGGTCACAGATGATCTGGTGGGCAGTCAGGAGGGTCCGTCCACGGAGCAGGGCGGCCATGGAGGAGATCCCAATCGGAGGCCCGTGGCCGGAATTGACGCATGGAAAAGAGAAGGGTGAAAGGAAGTTGGAAATATCAAAAGTTGAATACCCCCCCCTCGCGGGACGCTGAGACATGAAGGGGATACCTGTATACTCACATTGAGCATGTACATCCTTTATGTGCCACCCTGTCCAGCACGGGGATCTGTTGTTTGATTGTGTTTTGCTCTTGTTTACCGCTTTTTTACGGCTACCATAGGGGGGACACGTTGAGTAGCCTGATTGTGATTTGAGTTGATGGAATGGGATACTGTTCCTGGTGGTGCTGCATGGTTGACGAGGGGGGACAAGGGAGTTGGGAGGTTTGGTTTGGTGTGGGGTTCAGTTCAGAGCCAGGGGGTTAAAATGACCGATATATAGGGGTCCAAGGTTAGGGACGAGTCCCTGTTGGTTCGACGACCATGCTCAGCACGGTGAGGGCATGGGGTTGGATGCCTCGGCTTACAGCAGGGATGAGGGGGGGGCGGAGGAGAGGGTGGGGGTTTGAGGGGTGGGGGACGAGGGGGGCGTAGACTGTGTATGCCATGGGATTAGTATACTGGAACGGCCTGGTTGGTTACGAGAGGCATAAAGGGGACTGGGTGAAGAGGGGAAATGGTTGATACGCTGAATGTTAAGGGCCCGACTTCTCAAAATACGAGATCCCTGACCACCAAGATGTTCTGCTTTTCCTACAAGAGACACGCTATTAACAGGGGGCAGAGTCGCTGATAAAAGGCAAAGAGATAGGTCGGAATTTTTGGGCCTCCCATGAATCCTCTAAGAAGGAGGGGGTTGGGATACTCCTGGGCAAATCGTTCCATCTGACGGAAATAGAGATCAAGAGGTGTTTCAGGGGGGAGATTTCTGGGAAGAAAAGGCACATGCGAAGGGATTCGGATCACACTCGCCACCCTTTATGCACCCAATGTGGGGCAGATCGAGTTTCTACATCAGATCTTCAGGGTGATGGATGAGTGGGCAGAGGGCGCCACAATGTTAGGTGGGTATTTCAATTTGATACTGGACCCCAAGCTGGACTGGTGGTCGGAAAAGGGGTCGGGCGAGGGGGGAGATAAGGGACAACCTAGCCCTGTGAGACCTTTGTTGGACCACTTCTGGGTGGATGTGTGGTGTAGATCTTGGCCCGGGGTCGGGGGTTATACCTTGTTCTCAACTCTGCATCAATCGTACACGATAGTTGACCTCCTGCTGACATCGACGGAGGGGCAAGCGGAGTGCCAAGGGTTGAGGCCATCACTTGGTCAGACCACACGCTTGTAGTAGTGGATTGGTGATTAATGAAGCCCTTGCAGAGCTATAGATGGCGGTGTAACAACACTCTCTTGAGAGATCAAGTGTTCAGGGAGATTATGAGGGAGGAGATACAGGTCTATTTCGAAATTAATGATAATGGGGAGACGGGCATGACGACAGTGTGGGAAGCTGCCAAGGCCACTTTTCGGGGCCTGCTCATTGTGGGGGGCTCTTGTAGGAAATGTGGAAGGGCATTGATCGAAGGTAAGCTCCGAGAGGAACTGAGAACTATGTGGTTACAGCTGAATCAGGGTGGTAAAGACAGGGAGGCCCTTCTGGGGAAAATGAGACAAGAAACAGGCACTTCACTTGGTCCTGATTGGGGAGGTCATCAAGAAGATGAGATACACCCGACAGAGGTACTATGAAAGGGGCAACGCAGCGGGCACCCTCCTCGCAAATAGGACAAAAGGGTGTAGGGTTGATAGGAGGATAGTACGTATCTGAGACACAGGGGGCCAGATGAGGACAGGCGGGTGGATATAACGGAACGCTATGCACATTTTATAAGGAGTTGTACGCTAGGCAGGAGAGGCAGTTGGTGGAGGACATACAGCAGTACTTCGCCGGGCAAAACCTGCCCAAACTTACAGGGACAGAGAGGGATGCCTTGGAAGGGGATATAACAGGGGACGAGGTCCTGGAAGTCATTAAAAGGTTGAAGACAGGGAATGCCCCGGGAGGAGACGGCTTCACAGCCGATTTCTATAAACAATACCAAACTCTGCTAGCAAAGCCACTGGCTAAGCTGTTTAATCTAATAGTGGGGCTGGACACAATACCACTGACATTTCTTCAGGCCCTGATTGCGGTTATACCAAAATCGGGGAAAGACCCTGCAGAATGTGCCTCATACAGGGCCATCAATATGTGGGTGCAAAGGTTTTTTCTAGGATCCTAGCAAAGCGTTTGGAGACATGTTTTCTTCGATTGATTCACCCGGTTCAGGTGGGGTTTGTGTGAAACAGGCAGGGAGCGGACAGTATGAGGAAAACCCTTCACGTGCTCTGCGTTCAGGCAGTCCGGGAGGAGGGATCGCTCTTGCTAACCCTGGACGCTGAGAAGGCGTTCGACTGGTGAGCTGGGCGATCATGGGGGAGGTTTTTCGTCACTGGGAATGGGCCAGAGATGGATGGGTTGGATATCGGCCTTGTACTCAAAACCCACGGCTAAAGTTGTGGTCAATGGGAACGAATCCAGGGCCCTTTACACCAGGGATGGGCACACGGCAGGGATGCCCCCTGTACCCGCTCATATATGCACTAGTGATGGAACCGTGGGTGGCATCGATCCCGGACAACAAGTAGATTAGAGGTGTCATGTTGGGTGGGAAGCATTGTAAGATTAGCCTATTTGCGGACGAGTCACTACTCTATATTTCAAGGCCATCCCAATCGGTCCCCCATGTGCTGCATAGTCTAGAAAGTTATGGGAAGCTGTCAGGCTTCAAGGTTAACCTGGGGAAATCTGTGGCGTTTATAGCAGGAGGGCTGTCAGACAGAGAGAAAGAGTTGGTGACGGGGCTTCCTTTTAAGGTACAGAGGGAAATGTTTTGCTACTTGGGGATTCAGGTGACACGATGCCCGAGGGATCTTAGGAGAGAGCTGACAGACTTCGAAAGGTTCCTGATCACACAGAAGGGGTCCAAGGGACTGATAGCTAGACTCTATAGAATGCTTCTCCTGGCAGCTCCAATGGAACCCCCCCTGCAAGAGTGCGGCGGGGACAGGATCTGAGCAGAGATATCGGGGACACAATGTGGGCCTGCATGTGTAGACAGGCTAACCGCTCCACTACATCGCTTCAATATAGACATCAAGCCCTGAAACTACTGCCTAGGTGGCACTACCCCCCAGTGAGGATAGCCCGGATGAGGGAGGGATATGACCCCTACTGCTGGAGGTGTCACTGTGAAAAGGGGGATTATATACACATGTGGTGGAAGTGCCCCAGGGCGCCGGCATACTGGAGAGAGGTCCCGACCTGGATAAAGGGGGTGGATGGAATCCAGAGGGACCTCTCCCCGTGGCCCATTCTCTTTGGTGTCAATATGGAAGGGGAGCCTGAGGACGAACTGGGCCACACGTTTCATGTTATGTTGGTGGCAGCGAGGAGCTGCCTGGGCCAAAAGTGGAAAAGTCCAGGAATGCCAAGGGAAAAGGAGTGGACCTCCAAAATCTGTGCGCTATACAATATGAAATACCTTACCCACCACTTAGATGAGTCCAGATCCAACATTGAGGGAATTTGGCTACTCTTCTCTGAGAAATATGGTTGGTTGGCCTAGGAAGGCAGGGAGATAGCTGGTAGATGGACTGAACAATTAATGTTTTTGTCATGAAGAATATGCCTGATGGGCTTGTCGTCTAAGTCAGGCATATTCTAAGTCTAAGTCTAAGTCATCGTCTAAGCCTATGCACCCAGCATTCTAGCGTACCCAGGGGGAATACCCTGATTTGGAGAAGAGATGTTAACATGTGTCCAACGTCTGGTGGAGTTAACGTGGACAGATCCATGGCTGGGGGGCAGGGAGGGGCGCCTTATTGTTGGGGTTAATGAGCAATGCATAATTGCAATGTTGTGTTGTTATAACCAAAATGCCAATAAAATTTGATTTTCAAAAATAAAATCAAACTTTGCACTCAAGGTGCCTGCTAGGTTTTTTCCAATGCAGCCTTCTGAGAATTAATGACTTAATTGGAGCTGAAAACAGGCTACTGCAGTAATAAACATGTCTTAACCAGGTCTGCCTTCAGCCACACTATTTATAAGCCCTATGCATGTCCTTTTGAAAACAGTTTTGGCTTGTGTATAAGTATTAGGCATTTCACCAGGTGATCACACCATTTTGCAGTTCATACCACTACGGCAGTGCCTGGCAAATTCCTATCCCATGCCTACACAAAAGCCCAAACTTTTGGCATTGCCAAAGCTTGTTTAAATTATTAGCAAGGCATTATGAATATTTCGGCATACGCTTGGAGATGCGGTTCTCGAAGGGCTGTGCGAGATCACATGACTCCTTCAGGACACACAGTGTGGCTGCATCTAATATGGCCGCTCCCCCCACTCCCTGCTGGCACAGGGGTGCTTTTGCTCTTACCCCCACTGAATGAAGCGAATATGGCCCGCATCTGCCGAGTCCATGTGCAGCCGCTTCCAGCGCCACAATCGCCCACTTCAGTGAAAATAATGAACAGCAGACCCATAGACTCTTGGATGGAACACAGCCTTGTTATTTAGGAAATATAAATGGAATAATTCAAGATGCCCGTCTTGAATTGATTCGCATCATGCGGGGAACTCACTTGACCCCACGGTAGCAAGCCGCTGCCGGAGACTAGGAGAGAATGTGCAGCGTGTTTAGAAAACCGCATAGGGCGACTTCAGCATGTTTCATTGATGGCGATTTTTTTAATTTGCCCATTCCATTATCTTTTACAGTTTTGAAGTATGCTTCGCTGCCCATATAGCCTTGGGTTCAGCGTGCTCTATAAATAAACAAACAAACAAACAAACAAATCATTTAGTCCCAGTCCACTAGCCCATTACCCTGAAGACATTACAAGGGAACAGCGTTCCTAACCAAAGCAGGTTTGGCAAACCTAAGACCATTACAATCCAACAATGAAGACATTTACTTATTCCTCTTGCCCCTTCCCCTGCACTTGTGCGATCTGAATGACACCTGGCCTAGTAGGGTCGCTGTCTCTCTCCTCCCTCTGGTCCCCTCCTTTGCCGCATCGCGCCTTGAAACACTTGTGTATAGGCGCGTTATAAATGCCATATCATATCATATCAAAGAAGAGAAAAGGAAAGCAACCAAGGGTCACCTGTTGGACATTATCATAGTTAATCAATTCCATTTTGTAATTCAGAAGCAGCCTATTAAAAAAATTGATGCTTTCCCCCATGTACCATCTGTCTATTATGACAAGGGGTTTCGCTCCATACTAAATAAAATACTTCTTCGCATAACTTTTCGCCCCCCTTCATTTTCCTGGCTGATTACCAGTGCCTTTAAAACTTAATTCTAAACACAATGTTGCAAGTAATTGCTCTCTGTTTTAGTCTGCCCATCCCCTTATTATCAAGAGCCTTACATGCTGTGCCATTTCTCCCTCTGTTAAAAGCGTCTGCCTCTCCTTTCTTCGTTTTGAATCGTTGTAACATCCTATCCAGTAGCACAACTCCTCCATATGTGGCCTGCTACGCCATCTGCCCTGTTTAAGGCCTCACCTGTTCCTAGAATTCCCTTCCAAAAGGTTATCCAGCAATCCCATTTCATGACTAGCAAACCTCCCTCCCGAGGCCCCGTTCCCAGATGCTCTGCCCACTCTTCTTTCCACTTGATAGTTCTCCTTCAAGAAGAACATGAGTACCTGGTCCACGTCTGTGCACGGCCTACGCTCCCGCCTCTCAGTGGTTTAGCAGGAACAGCAGATCAGCCTCGCCATGTCCTTCTCACTACTTCTGAAGTCTCCAGGCGCTGCTTTGTGCTTGGCAAGTGGAGCAGCTAATATTCCATATTGTGGATCCTAAAACATAATTATTTTTCCTCAGTATGGTGTCTGAAATCTTTGTCTCTGCAGTTTTTTGTGGACTACAAGTCCCATCAGCCCTAGCCAGAATAGTCAATGGTGATGGATCATAGGACAGAAACAGAAAGAACCCCTATTTAATTCTTGGTTGCTTCCAAATGCCTCCCTCCTTCCACACGTGTAGAATCTTCAAGAATGGAATTCAGTTTGTCCTCGTTGACCTCTAGATGGCTGACACAAAGAGTTCTGCTTTACCTCAAGACAGCACCACTTAACGGAAAAGCAAACAAACGTCAGAGCTTGCTTGGCATGAATTGTGATTCTGGCAATAACAATGTATTTATCGCTGAATTACAGAGAACCGCTCTACGCTATATGTCAATATTAGACATTTCATCGGAAGAGGTACCAAACATTCCCAACATCAAAGTAATCGTAAAAAATAAATCTAAGAATTGGGATAAAGTTTGTAACATCGAAAAACATTCTAGTATGTGGAGATATATTGAATATACAAGTAAAAGTTTTACAGCAAATACGCCGCAAACGTATCTTACAAAACTCTGCTAGATGGCTGACACAAAGAGTTCTGCTTTACCAGAAGACAGCACCGCTTAACAGAAATTCAAGCAAACGTCAGAGCTTGCTTGGCATGAAATGTGATTCAGGCAATAACAATGTATTTATTGCTGAATTACAGAGATCCGCTCTACGCTATATGTCAATATTAGACATTTCATCTGAAGAGGTACCTAACATTCCCAACATCGAAGTAATCGTAAAAATTGAATCTAAGAATTGGGACAAAGTTTGTAACATCGAAAAACACTCTATTATGAGGAGATATATTCAATATTCACGTCAAAGTTTTACAGCAAATACACTGCAAACTTATCTTACAAAAACTCTGCTCAATTGAACTTAAGCGTTTTGTTTTATATTTGCGCTTAAATCTCCTCCAAACAAGAGAAGATGTTGGAGCATGGGTGAAAGTTCCATTGGAGGATCGACTTTGTCGCCTGTGTGGAACAAAATATTGAGACAAGCCCCCACATACTAGCCTCCTGCCCTACACGAAAACACTATTATGTGAAGGATTATGGTCATTTTGTTAGGCACCTTGATCAGATTGAATCTATTCTCGCGCCCAGAAACACTTGTGTACAGGCGCGTTATAAATGCTGTATCGTATGGAAAGAAGCTCTACAGCTGTTTGACATCTGCCGGAATCACGTTTAGTTTCGATGAATGTTTTATTAATCATTTTACATGCTGGCCCATATATGTTTTTTATTCTTTTAATCTTAGGAACCCGCAATTTTGACTGTGTTTTGATAAGTATGGGAAAGGCTAACTCTCTCCCTACCTGAAATCGCTTTCGCTAGTTGGTGGTGGTGTGCCGTCTATCTAGAAAAGGGATAGAGGCGAAAAGCTAACGCTAACTATTCAGACACATACATAGGGCCCAATTCATGGAATATTTGCCCAGTTCAAAATGACTTTGCACTGCTGAAAAGTGACTTTGTACTGCTGGCTGTCGACGCAAACCCTGATCCATGGAACCGTGCAAAGTGTATTTTTGCTGTGCAAAGTCCGGACAAAGTAATTTTGTACTGCAAAAATGACTATGCGCTGACTTTGCCCGGACTTTGCACTGCAAAAATACACTTTGTACGGTTCCATGAATCGGGGTTTGTGTCGGCAGTGCAAAGTCACTTTTCAGCAGTGCAAAGTCACTTTGAACCAGGCAAATATTCCATGAATCAGGCACAGCAAACCAAATGACAATACTCCCCCAGTATTTCACCAAATTCTTCTTTTAATGGGTTAATTTACTTATAATAAATAAAGCCTGTATAGTTCAATGCCAGACCATCCAGAATAATGCGGTGAGAGTCATCAGAAGGAAAACTAGGAGGGACCACATCACCGGAGATAGGAAGTCGATCCATTGGCTAGCCGTGGATGACCGTATTGCCTTCAAAGCAGTTTCAATTGTACACTACTGTCTCTATGGCTCCGCTCCAGCATACTTGAAAGAGCAAATAACCTCATATGAACCAGGTCGGTGTCTGAGATCTAAAGCTCAAGGATTGGTGAAAACCATACGCGTCAAGAAAGCAAATGGATTAGGACGATCTTTCCCAGCCAAAGCAGCATCAAAGTGGAAAGAACTTCCGTCCTCACCAAGATTAGAATCCAACTTCTTGACTTTGAAGAAGAAACTGAAAACACTGCTCTTCAGATAAAAGTCTAGTCTGCCCAACCATGTATGGTTGTCTGTTGTCTCTATGTCCGCCCCCGATGCATGCAGGCTCCGGCGCACTATAAATAAATAAATGAATAAATAAATAAATAAAAAATACTATTTGAACAGATGAGTCGGGAGTAATTCAAGTAGGAAATAATTCCCACCTGTTCTACTCTCTGGCACATGCAGAGGGAGTCTTTAAAACGTTTTTTTGTGATGATGACATTGCCCAGGTATTTATATATTCTGCATAACACCCAGGTTAGGATCCTGGACTGTGAATTTGAACTTATCAAAACAGCTTTGCTTTGCTGAAACTGTTGTTGTGGGAGTCTAAGCCAAGAATAGCTCTGCTATCTCTGTTTGGTTCAGTGTGGAGTGGGGGAATCAGCCTCCCGGATCTCAGAAAAATACTAATGGGCTTCATAGTTGGTGCTAGTAAATGGGTGGCTACATGCAGATAGGAGCAGCCCACACATTGGGTTGGAGTGAGCCAGTATGGTTCCCAAAGACCCATTACAGACGCTGCATGGAGGAATGACTAAGAGTGGATTGCCCTCTATCTGGCAGCAAGTAGTGAGAGTATGGGACAGAGCTAGGAAAGGAGTGAGGTGGGGGGAGAAGTAACATTGCAGGTCCCGTTATGGCACAACCGTGATAGGCCGGAATTGGTGAAGCTGACATTCTCATCTCAATGGCATGGAAAAGGCATAAGAATGCTCCCAGATGTGATACTGGGCAACCGTCTAAAGTCCTTCCAAGAACGAAGGGAGATCTCGTAATTGGCAAGGCACGATTTTTTACTTGTGCATCTGATTTTGGCACACCATGTCCTTACAATTCTGTGGAACTTATGATTGCCCAGTGCAATCACAGCTAGAGGCCAATACAGCCACTGAGGTTGTGGTGGGGAAGGCCATCTTGACCCTGTATCAGGTGCTCTGTAGTTTTACCAAGCGCCACCTGACTTGTGTCTAAAATATATGGGAAGTGGGTGTAGGCCCTTTGGAGGCAGAAGAGTGGCAGGTAGCCCTTATGGCACCATGTGAAAAAGTGATACCGCCTAGATGCCGACTGATTCAATTAGAAACTCTGTATCAGACATACTATAGTAGGGAGGCATTGTTCGGCGGGGCCCGTAGTGGGGACCCTGACTGTCTGCGCTGTTGCATGGAATTGGAGTCATTCTAACACACTATATAGGCATGTGTGAAAATCCAGGAGTACTGGCAGAAGGTTGTGCGGCGGGTATCAGAGGCTGTGCCACTGCCGATCCCGCTGGAACCCAAGCTACTCTCAACTCTTACTGGAAGTCTGAGTGGACACAGCCGTTTCGCGATATGACAAATTGTTTATTGCAAACACCTTGATAATAGAAAAAAGGATTATTGCCATGTTATGGGGGGTGATAGACAGCCCAAAATTATCCAAATGAGTGTTGGACATGGACTGTTCTAGGGCAATGGAGGAAAGAGTATATAAAGCAAGGGGGTGACCTGACAAATTTGCGAAGATTTGGAACAAATGGGCTGCGGCCCTGTACATTTTATGTGCTGCCGTAGCGATGGCCTGCTTTTCTGTTGTCACGAGTAGTGTTGTGTATCACCTACAACTCCTTATTGGTTTTTCTTGGGACATTTGCAGTGTTGCCTTGAGCATCTTGAACATGCTGAGAAGTGCTGTCCTCTTATGTTGGTTTGTTTTGAAAATGAATACAAATTGTTTTTTAAAAAGTTTTTTTGTATTGTCACTTGGGTAGCTGTGTACACTACGTGCTCGCGCACACACAATTTACGGAATGTAGATGGGGCCATCATCCCTTGGGCCTTCATAGTGACCTAATCACACATTACATGTCTAAATAGTTAGAGTTAGCTTTTCGCCTCTATCCCTTTTCTAGATAGACGGCACACCACCACCAACTAGCGAAAGCGATTTCAGGTAGGGAGAGTTAGTCTTTCCGAAGGGAGACACAGCCAGTGATAGGCGTTTGGAAGCAACCAAGAATCAAATAGGGGTTCTTTCTCATTTTGTGTCATATACATTGAGCATTGGTTGGAACCAGTTGGCTCTTCTTTGGCCTCAATTTGTGTTTTTGATGGATCATAGGAGTCATAGTCCAAACGATCCGAAGAGCCGCGGGTTGCAGATGGCGACTGGCCATCTCTGTTCCACTTCCACTGCATTCCATAGAGCTCCTTTTTACTGAGTGTGCCTAAGCCATCATCAGCTGCCCATGGTTACTTTTCATACTCTCTGCACATTTTGTCTATTTCACTCACCCAACTTTTCGTCATATCTCAACCAATTAATTCTTAGTCATTTTATCCCCAAATTAAGCTTGAGAACTCTACCTGTGGCAGCATCTGCAATGGCAAGTGGGGACAAGGCATACACAAGAGTATGTAACCTGAGCCAGGTTGGACCAGTGAATGCCTTCTTTAAGTAGTGTCCCTCCACCTGGATGTAAATGGACAGTCCCATGAAAACCAATGTCCTGACCGAGACTTCAGACAATCAACATTTGAATGCATTGTAGTCTTTGCTTTCACACACATATGCATAAGGATTGTGCAAGGCAACAATTCAATTAGGTACAGAATAAACCGATGTATACTAATTGACCTTTTCACAATTGACCTCGGGAGAATTGACCTCTGGAGAATTGACCTAATTTAAAAGGTCAATTAGGACATATATGCGGGGCACCCACCACCCAATTCAAAATCCCCCGCGACCCCCCACCCAATCCCCTCATATTATTTCTATTCCAAAACCAACCCAATACATATATAAAATAACTCAAATTATATAAATGTCAATTGTGCAGAAGGTCAATTAGGACCACTATAATTGGGTCAATTAGGACAAAAGGTCAATTGTAAAAGGTCAATTTGGGTAATACCGAATAAACACTGAGACCCTCATTTCTGTAGATGTAAGCGGTCTTTAGAGGCCCTATTCCACATATCTACTTAACGAACTTGGTCCATAGTCTGATGTCTGACCGCAAATCCCACAATGACGTCTGTCCTTTTCTAGCTCTGACGCCACCCCTACTCCTCTCAGCACCCATCCACTTGCCTGACCGCACGGGTTGCTTCTCTACCAGAGCCTGGCCAGCTCTGCTAAACCTTCTTGGACAAATGCACACACGCATCATAATCGTACTCTATGACCTCCAACACTCTGGACTTCGGTCTGCCGAGGGCATTCCCACTCACACTGCATTGAAACTATAATAATGGTAATATTGGTGCTATAAAAATGACAAGTACACCACAAGACAAGTTCTATCTGAGGTCTGGTGTACAGCGGTCTGCGCTAGTCACGAGATCGGAAAATCAATGAGTTTGAAAAAACTGCAATCATAATTAACAGATTTGGGTGTTCTTGTTGGTAGTGCCGGTGCCCCAAGCTCTTACCCTCTGCAGGACCCTCTTCCCGGCACCAAAATGTTTAGGGGTTCTTGTGGCAGCAGAAAGCAGCACAGAGGAGCCTGCAGCTTATTGGCTATGCACAGATTGGGTTATACCATATATCCTCCAAGCCACCTCTCGATTGTCTCAACAGTGCGACCATGCAGCCCGCCGATTCCCCGGAGAACCTGAATCCCCCAAGTGAGTGACAACTAAGAGAGTGAACCCTAAATTGCAGGAGCCTCTTGTTGCCTCTGTCCTAGAGGCCGAGGCAAGCTCCAATCTGGTGCAGATCAATGAGGGGTTGGAGGGTCTGGGACTAGAACTTTCTGTCCCCTACAGGAATATTCCGAGAACCATGAGGCCTAGGACTGCATCACCCTCCATCTCAGTCCACGTTGCACACTCTCTATAAGCCTCACTTCGAATACGCAGCAAGGAGGACATCTCCTGTGAAACGGTTCCATGCTTCCAGATACATGCTTATATTGCATTGCGTCCACAACTCGGACGAATACACATCTGCGCCCTCACCACTGGGTACCAGAGCCAGGCGTGACACAGTACACAGTCGTTTTACATACATTTCATCGATGTGTTACTCGTTCCATTCATACACCTTATGCATGCTGCTCCATGACAAATGGCACCGTTCAAGCTCACAGCTAGCTAAGCTGCATAGAGCCGGGCAGAATCCTAGAATGCAAATGCATCAATACAATACTAACATGGACGTGTTGCAAAAAAAGCACCTGAGAGGAGTAGAGCAATGGCTGCCATGTTTCTACAGGGGAAATTCTTTTGGTATTAAGGGTCGTTTTGGGGCATAAAGAATGAATAATTAACTAGGAGCCATCCATCACTTTGAGTCTTTCACGAATTTCACAAGTCCTCTCAAGACTGGATAATACCAACAACCTTCACCTAGTTCTCCAGGAATACCTGCTGACTGGCTACAAAGAGTACACAGCTCAGCAGCCTGACTCCCACTAAGACTGGTAAAATGGGGACACATTGACCCGTCCCTCAAAAAACACCACTGGGTCCAGGTCAAATGCAGAATCCACTTCAAAACACTGAACATTGCCCACTGGCATAAAGTAATTAAAACGACCCATTATACCAAAAGAATGAATAATCAACTAGGAGCCATCTATCACATTGTGTCTTTCATGAATTTCACAAGTACTCTCAAGACTGGATAATGCCAACAGCCTTCACCTAGTCCTCCAGGAATCAGTGATGTAATTTCACCAAAATGCAAGGGGATAGCGGCAGTGATATCAAATGACTCTTGACCTCTGGTGACTTCACAGGAAGTAATGTCATTTAATCCAACCCCGAAGTGACATCACAAGAAGCGATGGAACATGACCTTTCACCCATTGACAAAATAGGCAGTGGCATCACATAGCATTGTTCCTAAGTAAACTATGACAAATATAGTTATGATTTCACTGTAATGTGATAAACATTTCATTCAAGAATGGATCCCCATATGTATCGCTAATATCAGTGTGTATAACCCCATATTACCAAATTGCTGTGAATGCAAGCAGATCTCCAAGGCCAAATGATAATGATGTGTTATCATATAGCACTTACGCTTAAGCGCTTTATGTAGAACACATATACATACAATATCACCCAACCTGTATTGGTAGTCTTTTAGTAACCTCCGAAGGATGAAAGGCTGAGTTTGCCTTGCCGGTATTCGAACCTGTAGATTACACACACATCGCAGCAGCGAGTGCTCAACTCATTGAGCTATCTTACCGGCTATAGCTATCTTACCGACTACAGTAAAATGAGCAATTACATGTCTGAATGTTCTCAAAGTCAGAAAGCAAATTACACTCTTTAGGGGATACCATTAAACTGGTAACTGAGATCTAACAGCAGGCCAGTTCATCTGCAGGTCTGGTGCAAAGTTGGCCAAATGTGAAGCCTGGATGGATCTACTTTTCAGGCTTCACAGGTTGGCAAAATACATACCATTGGGAGGGTTCATAACTGTGTATTAAACAATTTAGAGTAGCGCAGTGAAAGCAGCTTACTCACATGGCATCCCGTACTCGGGGTACTCATTACCTCATGCATTTATATATTTAATTTATTTTTATTTTTATTTTTTATTTATTGAGCATTTCTTAGGCGCCTATATAACAAAACAGTGTTTAAAGGCACCACAAGGCAAAGTGGGGAGGGAGCAGGGGGGTAAATAACAATGGCAAACCAGAAAATATAGAATTGTGGTCCTTCTAGGCCTTGTGACATTCAGACGTGCAAGCGCAGTGCAGAGAAGTGCTGCGGATAGGGAAGGGAGGGGTGGAGGGCGGAGAAAGGTATGAACAAGTGCTGGTGGGTAGCCCGGGAGGGAAGTTCCACTGGGAGCCAAGGGAGGAGGCCAGTGGCTAAGTGGTAGGGTGGAGGAATCCCAAGGGTGGAATGCACAGCTGCCAGGCAGGGGGGCCTCAAGGCCATTGCGGGGGGGGGCTTCGGTCGACTGGGTATACATGCAAACAAACATCCTGAACAGCATGCCATGGAGATAGGAAAGATAGACACATTACAACAAAGTATTAATTGTGGCACAATGAAATCAAGGGCCACTTTATGTGCTATGGCCAAACATTTCTACACTGGTCACAAGCTTTTAGGCAAAAGGATTTTGTCAAGTGACCGAGGAAACCGAGATGGAGTGTCTTGTGATGATCGTAACAGGGACAACGGCAGAACAAAACATGCTATAAGAACATCTTGCGAAAAGCAAAATACATAGTCCAAAATGGATGTTTATTCTACTCTAAATGTGGGATGTTTATTCTACTCTAAATGTGCTAGGGCATTTTTGTCTGCATTGTGAATTTGAGGTGTTAACGAACAGACTAAATCAGTAACCCACCCCATGAAGTGTGCCTAATGAGTCCAGAAAATATTGTATAGAATTTCAGAAATAAAATGATTTGTTATTTCTGTACTTTCTCATTTAGGGCCACAGCTGAAAGTGTTAAACTTGTGGAACCCCCCTGTTTTTTTTTAAGAGGCCTGAACAAGAAAGCCACCCACTCCAGAAACAAAGAGCCAGGTGGTGCTGGCCACAGTCCAGGACCTTCAATTTAAAAAAAGAAAATGTTTTTCTTAATTTCTTTTTTTAGGGGTAGCAAGGCAGACTATAGGGGTGGCCAGGGAGACACCGGGGTTTGCATGTGCGACACCCAAATTACATCCCTGCTGGGAACACATTGCCCTGTCCCTCAGAAAACATTAGTGGTTCCCGGTGAAATGCAGAATGCACTTCAAAACAGTGACCATTGGCCACTGTGCCTTACATTCGGGGCCCAGAAACACCACTAAGAGGCTCATCTCATATGCGCCTCTTCGAATGATTTGATGCAGCAACACAGCTCTGGTAACAGTCTCACAATTCACCTGTAAACTCCAAGGAGGATGCTCCTTCTCTGTCCTAACTCCATACCTTAGAAGACCACATGACCTACATTCAATCCCTTAAAACGTGGCTGTTCACCCAGCCACAATACAAAAAACAGCACTGATGCACATGCTCCGTAAGCCGAACGAAATTCGGTCAGTTCCACACCCACACTGCACGTCGAACTCGACACTCCAAGACCTCCCCTTGAGCACAACAAAGGGGTCCCTGGGAGTCTCTCTACCAGAACAAACACAGCCCATTGACCTGTTCTTGGGTGGATGGCCCCTTGGAGAGTCTCAACCAAGTCTTTAGCTCACTGTCCCTTTCACAGGGGAGAAATATCCCTGCATATCAGTCTTTGTCCTGCCCAGGGACAGCCACGCACCAAAATGCTCGGTAATTCTTATCTGAAAAAGTGTACCAACAGCAGCCTCAGACTAGTCAGGGCTCATCAGTGAGGTGGAGCTGTGCCTCTGTAACAACAGTGAGCAAGGGGTCCACGTCTGGATTCCCTTGGTAACTTAGGGTGAGATCCAAAGTTACTTAATATGCAAAACAAAGGGGGGTCTGAGAGTCTCTCTACCAGCACGAACACAGCCCATTGACCTGTTTTTGGGTGGATGGCCCCTGGGAGAGTCTCAACCAAGTCTTTAGCTCACTGTCCTTTGAGCACAGTGGTGCAGACGCGCGTGCTCCCAAGGCCTTAGGAAATCAGGTTTGTTTTGCCGCCATACAGACACAAGGCATCAGTACCAATTGTTGCAATCGGTTCAGTCTCATCCATGCAGGATGCTACAACTCATCTGCTGCCAACCACATATTCACCCAACTTCTTTCAGACCACCCAATCTCCCAGCACCACTTGTCTGCCACTTTGGCTTGCCATATAACCACCTCTTTGCGTAACCTGCACAACAACTTGAGCCGCGTCAGTGCCTTTGGGCCTCATTACAATACCGGCGGTAGTCGTGCCGGTATAACAGGCACGGCTGCCGCCGGTATGATTTTTTTTCTGGCAGCCAGGAATGGGCAATTACCGGGTCATTACGGCCCCGTCGGACCCGGTAATTGCTCATTCCTGGGCGCCGGAATAAAATGATTCCCATTTGAGCCCCATAGGACTCAATGGGAACGGGGAGGCCGGATGCACCGGCACCATTCACAATGGTGCCGGTGCATCTGGCATGGTCTGCTCATGGGTGCCGGTCTGCCGAATAGCGTTGTTACTGTACCGGCAAACTTGGAATGAGGCCCATTGTGTACAATGTTCTGTCTTCATGACGATGTGACAAGATTTAGGGCCTGATTCATGGAACTTTTAGTGCAGTTCAAAGTGGCTTTGCACTGGAGCAAAGACACTTTACACTGCAAAAATACACTTTACACCGCTCTCTGAATCAGGGTGTTTGTTGGCAGTGGAAAGCCACTTTGCACTGCCATCAGCTTTTAAGCAGCACCCGCATGAGCACAGGCCCAACCTCTATAGCAGAGCTTTAATTTTTATTGTATATCGCAATATGTATCATTTTATTAAAGTAGACGACTGACCTGTATTGCGCCACTGACTCTAACATGCCCTGCTCTTCTGATTGTCTAGGTACGTTCCCGACGCCGCCACCTTCGGCAGAACCTACAAGCTGTGAAAGCCTGGGGGGAGTTTGTGAAGGTGAGTTTGACAGACATGTTCATTTCTTCATGGGCAGCCCTGCAACACATGTATTGAACTCGTTTCCATGTCACCTTGTGGTCAATTCAGAGCGCCAGTGTTCCCGAGGCAATGAGACTGGTTTTGAAAAATTGGACTTGCTCTGATGGGGTGGGTGTTGTCGACGTAAACATCATTCGGCCGGGTCCAAATTCTAGTTCACCAGTTGCTAGAACTTTCTACGGAATCCAGTTGGTATCACGTGGTTTGTTTGCCACTTACTGGACAGTTATCTAGAATATTCCAGTTGTATCTCAGCATTGCTATTAGTGTCTGCTTTGTATTTTTATTTACCAGGGAGACATTCACTTTTTTCTGCAAGAATGCTAAGTGTTCAACAATGCATATCCTGCGGCTGGATCCAGTGGATCTCATTTGCAACTGGTTCATTGGAATTTCCAGCAGGATTAGTCAAGTTGATAAACAAAGAACTGGGCAATGACAGCAGCGGGTCAATGCTTCTTTCTGTGCCTGAGACATTTTGAAACTAGACTTTTTCAAGTCAATGGGCCTCATTACGATTTTGGCAGAAGCCATGCCACTATAATCGGGTCTGGGTTCCCAGAATGGGGAATTACCGGGCCAATTCCTCCCTCCAGGAACCCGGGCACGGACCTTTCCCATTCCCATTCCCATTCGCATTTCAGCCCCCATAGGGTTGAATCCGAATGGGGGAGGGAGCAAACAACGGGCCGATTACGAGCGGCCCGTTGTTTGCTCCCTCCTCCCCTCACGGGATCCTGGTAAAACCAGACGTGCAGAGCGGGTCCCGCAAAGGGACCTCGTAATGAGGCGGTACGGGGTTAACGGCGCCGGCACCTTTACCGGTGCTGTTAACCCCTTACCGCCTCACTTATAATGAGGCCCAATCACTCTTTGTTAACTGCGCAGGTTCTTCACTGCTGCTTTCAGTACCTGGTTAGCCAAACTACTTCATTTGTTGAGCGATTACTATTTGTAATTCATGATGGGATATAAAGACGCCTTGATAAGAGTTTGCAGCCCACGCAACGGTATGTGCACTGCTTTCTTCTTTGCAAACGATCAAAGCACTTCATAAATCCATCCTCCCCCGCCAGCGTCACACACCTGCACTGCCCACCTGGCAACCCCCGCACTTGGTGATTGTTTCAGTATCCCTACAGTCCCCCTAACAGCCCTTGACACCTGATGTCTGCACTTACTCATGCACTTGCCACTTGCTGGCCGTTACTTACTTATTGTTTTATCTATTCCCATGTACTGCACTGTCCCCGCCCCCTTCCCACGCACTTGCGCGATCTGAATGACACATGGGCTAGTAGGATCGTTGTCTGTCCTCCCTTTGTTCTCCTCCCTTGCCTCGTCGTGCCTTGAAACACTTGTGTATAGGCGCGTTACAAATGCCATATCATATCATATCGCTAAAGAGGAGCTGTCTCAGCATACTGGTAGAGTATGGCGTGTGTGTGTGTGCATGTATGTGTGTGTGTGTGTGTGTGTGTGTGTGTGTGTGTGTGTGAGAGAGACTTTGATGGGAGGCGTGTTTCCAGTCTGTGCCGCTGGTGAGGATTGGCAAAGAAATGAAATGTGCCACAAGTATTTGTAATAGTTACAAAAGTCATGAGGTTTGGCAGCGCTCTCGGACCGGGGCTGCTGTTGTGCCAATATTTTAAGACATGCATAACAGGTTGTTTTGTTTACACTCGAATCTATGAATAAAGCATAAGCCGTCAGAAAGTATAAAAAGTTCAAATGTGGCAGTGATAGAGGGGGCAGCTCAAGGCTATAATATGAAAGCCCAGAGATTGTTGATGTCACAAGAGAGGTGGGTACTGTGTGAGCTTGCAATCAGTTACTTGCCTTCATTGCCCACTTTGCACTTATCTGCATGGCATTGTTTGCGCAGATATGTTAATCTCTGGCTTACTACAGAATGGGATATGCCATCAACTAGACAGGCAAGCCCCTGATCCTCTCCTCAATGCCTGACCAATTCTTAGCTGAACTACCCATCCCGCTGCTGAAGAGATGTACGATGGATGCCTTCCTTCAAACATTCTCCCACACCTCCATGCATCCGCCTACAGCAGCCCAGTTGCCACCCTGAATGAATCTGCGGATAGCATGACGCATGCTCTAGACCGGATGACGCTCGAAGTAGATGAACGTAATTGTCCCAAAGCCACTTTCACCAAGCGGTTCAGCTTAGACCTATGTGGCGAGACACAGTGGGGCAAAGCACTCCAAAATTCCCACAGAAACCCTCAATTCTGCGACAGGTGCTACCAGCATACCTGCCTTCGGATGAAGAGAGCTAATTTACTGACCCACGTTGCCCTCATCTCAAGCAAGGAACTCTTTAATGTCTTCCAAGAAAGGCTGGACCCTCAAGCGGAATCAGCAACCGAGCCTCATCCCAACACCTGAACACTGGTCTGAGGCAGCTCTGCCACTCAAAAACTGAAACCTTTGCACCGCCGTTGAGTGCCCATTTCCCTCTATGCATTGGTCTTGTCCATTGGTGCAGCAACACGTGGTCACTCTCCCTGAGCTCATGTCCATAACAAGATAGACATCCTCAAGACTGTGCGAAAACATTGTGCTCTTCCACGCATATCTGCAATATTGATTTAATGAAACTGGGGCTTCCCTTCTTGTCCCCCCCTTATTATGCAACTAGTGGACACTTCACACCAAACTCTTGTTTCATCAAAGGCCTAAAAACTCCCATAAGGAACAAGCTAGCTTTGATCCTGATGTGATGTCAAACTGCAGGCCCGTCTCAGGGCTCCCTTTCAAATCTAAGGTTCTGGAAACAGTTGTCGCGGCACACCTCTCCTCACTCAGGAAGGCCAACTGCCTCAATGTGACTACTACTTATGATTCCCCTTAAGCTAAGACACTGAAACTGCTTTACCTGGCATCCGTGAAGTTTATCTCTCTGATAGAGACGTGGAACACTCGTGTGTGGCGATACTCCTATGACAAGTTGGAAAACAGTCCTCCTTGTACAACCACAAAGGTGAAATTGGCATTGGCTGGGTTCTTTTCTCTCATACCGCATCCACCAATTGAAGCTCTCCTTCTTTATCTCCTGCACATTCAAGTCACCCACAGTGTACCTCCTGTCACTTTAACATTCAAGTGTCCGATCAGCCAACGCCATCAACAACTACACATTGCTTACTACATCTATGTTGATGAGCCTCAGGCCACAACAAATTCACTCAATGGCTAAACTGTTTACTTACAGCAAAAAAATGAGTCCCAGTGCTCTGAAGTCTGATATTCTTTTAATAGGTCATAAGGCCCCCAACCTTGTCCTTTTCGGACGACGCCCAGGTCCTTAGCCAAACCCACATCAAAAACTAACCAGCTCTGTGTGATCTTTGATGCCAACATGACCATCAAAACTCAAATGAGCATAATACCACCTCGGCTTTACAGGAGCTACACTTCCTGTGAGTTATCCTTCATCTCTTACTCACCACACGGGAAGACACTAGTCTTTTCACCAGTAATGGCTCAAGTTGAATACTGCACTAAAATCTACTCCTAGCACCAAGAAACGACCTAAAAAAACCTGCCATGGCCCAAAACCAAGTGATCTGACTTACATTTGGGTAAAAAGAGCATGCAACCACCACATTTCACCCACCATCAAAACACAGCATGGACACTTATCCAAAGAGGGCATAGACTGTTAAGGCCTGCTGCCTTGTCCACAAAGATGCCCACCGCCGTGTGACCAGATATTCTACTAGCAAATTGTATCCCTACCTGCCAATTACATGCTTACGGTCAGCCTCCAAAAACCTGCCATCTCTGCAGCAGAGCAGATATAAACACTTTGGGGCATGATACTTCTTCACCTTAGGCTCCATAGCTCCATATCCGGGGAGTCAAGCCACCCTCCCTCCCTCCCCCCAACCATCCATCTCGACCTGGGTCTTAAACCTGAGATTCTGCTCATCATTATTCTCTATCCCAAGTCTTCCATCCTCACCGACCCACACACCTCATGCAAAAGCACCTTAAGCAGCCTCATGGGCACTTTAAATCACTCTCATGAGCAGTGTAAAGCACCTTAAGCAGCCTCATGGGCACTGTAAATCACTCATGAGCAGTGTAAAGCACCTTAAGCAGCCTCATGGGCACTGTAAAGCACTCTCATGAGCAGTGTAAAGCACCTTAAGCAGCCTCATGGGCACTCTAAAGCACTGTAAGCAGCCTCATGGGCACTGTAAAGCACCGTAAGCAGTCATGTGGGCACTGTAAAGCACTCTCATGGGCACTGTAAAGCACTGTAAGCAGCCTCATGAGTACTGTAAAGCACTGTAAGCAGCCTTATGGGCACGGTAAAGCACTCTCATAGGCACTGTAAAGGACTGTAAGCAGCCTCTTGAGCACTGTAAAGCACTGTAAGCAACCTATTGGGCACGGTAAGGAATCTCATGGGCACTGTAAAGCACTGTAAGCAGCCTCTTAGGCACTGTAAAGCACTGTAAGCAACCTTATGGGCAAGGTAAAGCACTCTCATGGGCACTGTAAAACACGGTACAGCAGCCCCATGGACTCTGCAAAATCAATAATTCAATTCAATTCAATTCAATTTTTCGAATAACTGTAAGCAGCCCATGAGTATGCATCTTAATTTCGAACATCACAATGCTAGTTGTGGTCCTGGGGACAGTGTGAGATGACACAGTAATGTCTCATTGCAGCTAAGCAAAAAAACCAGACATTTGTGTATAGTTGCATAAAAAAGACATACAGCAGCACAGTATGTTGCAAAACGGAGGATATTAATGAATGATACAATAACGTTTAACACGTTCAGAGATTGTTTGTGGTGTCCTTTGATACATCAGGAAACAAGCGAGGAAGAATCACAGAAGAACACCCTCCATTGTTTCTGCTGCGATGAGGTTTCATATCTTTGTGTGCATGTTCAAACTCACCTCCAGGATCAGGACAAAGCCCTCGCCGCCAGGTCCTCGGTCTTTGGGCGGCTCACAGTGAAGTTTGCATGCACACAAATCTCTTTGTGATGCAGGCATTGTGATGATTTCAAAAGAAATAGGTTTTGGACAAAAAAGGCTGTTGTGGCTTGTCAGTGAGTTAAAGCTGGGCATTTTTCTGTAGGAGCATTGGTCATGAACAAGGGCATGAGGCCAACTATCTACAATAGTCTCCCTTGTGTTGACTTGCTCAGCCGTGATTCACTGTCCTGTACTTGATGAAACAGCCGGAGACGCACAGACTCACACATTATATAGTCCTGTGTCCTTAAAGGCGTTGGCCAGGTTTTTTATTTTGTTTATAAAAGATCATCAGAAAAGAAAGACATTGATTAGTTGCACACATGTTTTCATACAGTGCACAGAAAAAGATTCAAAAAGCGTGCCCACAGAAGTCAAAATGGAATCCCGCATTTTCCCTAATAAAACTTGCTGCACCTCATTAGGAAACGGACACGACTTAAAACTTAAAAATGTATAGAACGGCGATTACCAGTAGGCACGCCATTTCACCAAAATGCCAGGGGTAGCAGAAGTGACATCACACGACCCTTGACCCCCTGATGACATCACAGGAAGTGATGTGATTTGACCCCACCCCAAAGTGATATTGCGGGAAGCGATGGAACACAACCTTTCACCCATTCCCAAAACAGGAAGTGGCATCTCATAGCATTGTACACGACGAAAAATATGGTTACAATATCACTATAATGGGATGTACATTTCATACCTGAATGGATTGCCATATGTATCATTAAGATCAGTGTGTATAGGCCCATATTACAGACGTCCATGACCAAATGGTAATGATGTGTTATTATATAGCACTTATGCTTTAGCGCTTTATATAGAAAAAATATACACCCAATACCATATCACCCAACCTGTGTTGGTACTCATTTTTCGACCTCAGAAGGATGAAAGGCTGAGTTGAGGCGTTTAAGAACAGAATAAATAAGTGACTCACCCCCTGAAGTGTGCCTAAAATAAACCTTTAATAAGTCTAGCAATTATTGTATAGAATTCCAGAAAGACACATTATTTGGTATTCCTATTCTTTCTTATTTAGGGTCAGTGCTGAAAGTGTTAGACTTGTGGCACTCCTGTTTTTATTTTTCTTCTTTTTTTGAAGGGGGCCTGAACAAGAAAGCCACCCATCCCAGAAGTAAAGAGCCACATGGTGCTGACCACAGCCCAGGAGCTGGCATTGCAAAAAAAATATGTATTTTCTTTTAGAGGTCGCAAGGGAGACCTCAGAGGTCGCAGTTGCGATCTCTGGTGACCCCTAAATGACGTGCCTGAAATGACAGGAACTTTGATCCTACTTTTTGCAGCAGGTGCTTCAATATAACAGAATGGGGCAACACTGCACGCAAAGCGTTGCCATGCTCCACAGCATGTGGATTGTTGCAGTGTTGTCCATCTTGACTGGCGTTTGCCAGAGCAACAGTGCACACTGTAGTGCACCCTGTGCATGGCAGAGGACACCCCTTCACTGGGAAGGAACACCAGGGAGACTAAGCTTGAGCTCGTCCCATCCGCAGGGGACTGGATTGCTCTCAGGGTGTGATATGGCAAGCTCGTCCATCTGCTAATCCCTACAGTGCCACCCAGGGTTGCTCATACTCTGCAGAGGCCTACCAGACTACTCGACCTGCCTAGTACTTGCACCCATGAGTACCACGTCTTGCCCTGGCAATGCAGTCCTTGATTTACCAAAACCCCTCTGATGCCTGTTTGTTAATTGGGAACTGGGAAGTTTTTTTAAATTTCATGAAGACTCGTCAAGCTCCAGTGCATATCTGATCAGGCCATTAGCATGGGCTCCCCCATACTGATATTCCCATTAGTGTGAATGACAGGCCTAAACATATATGCATGCCTCCAACGTTTCCTAATGACATACTGCTTACTTATCACTTTCATTTATCGTGAAGCCCCCTGCAAGGGCTCCTCTCCATCCACTGATATTGTCCATATGTACAGCGTTTCCGATTGATCTTTGGCAGGCAGCGCTCTGCAAACCAGGTGTTCTGTGAGTGGTCTATTGTAATTGTAATTTTGTAATTGTCCTTCGTTATTTATAACTGCACAGACCGGGTATCGACGTAGTCTTGCTTCCAAAGTGAGCGTGTTGCCCCTGAGGTATCCTCCGGAGACTTGCTCATAGATAGAAAATAACAAATGTTGTAGGTAATGTGTGACCTTTAGTGAGGGATTCATGTTATATCAACCTGCCTAACTCCCCACAACTCAAATGCTCCACTCACCACCCTGCCAATCCCCCCTGATCATCCCCACCTCGTCTCCCACTTACCTACTAAGGCACGCCTACTCTTCCCGCCCCACATTGACGTAGCCCTCTTATCCGACACTCAAAGTGCAAAGGCATCCAGTTCCTACTCAACCCCCCTCAGCCAGTCCCAACCACCCAGAATGATCCTACCACATCCCCCACCTCATCAGACACCCATGTCCACTGAGCACTCCCTCTGAAGAGCGTCACGATAACCACCTCCCCTCACAAAGTCCCATGCATCCTCTTTAATGCCCGCTCTGTAGCAAGAAACAGACACAGCATCTTTGACTGCCTATCCTTTGACAATCCTGACCTAATTTTTATCGCCGAAACCTGGTTCTCTGATGATTTTTTGCCAGTTGCGCATGATGCCTTCACCCCTGGCTACTCGCTTATCACACACAATAGACCCTGCAGAGGTGGCGGAGAGGCAATCCTCTACAAAACCCATTTTTCCGTCTCACTTGTCGAATCCCAGACTTGCAAAGCTTCCTGTGAATCCCTTCTAGTAAAACTCTTGCTACCATCGACTTTCCCTCACAGCTTCCTACTCATCTGCAGACCCCCTGGTTATGACAGGCATTTCGCCAACAACCTCTGTGACGCAATAGCTACCATTCAGGTAAATCACCCATCTCTTAGACTCCTGGGAGATTTCAATATCTGGTTTGATATGCCCAAAAACCCTGTGACCCATCCTCTGGTCGACAGTCTTAATGCACTCAACCTCTCCCAACATACCACTGGACCAACTCACTCAGGTGGCCACACCCTTGATGCGATCTTCAGCTCCTATGACATGGTCTCTATATCCAGTCCCAAACCGCTGATCTGGACAGACCACTTTGCCATCCCTTTCTCTATCCACACACCAGTCCCTCCTCCTACAGCTCCTTCTGCCCCCACCTCAGATCACAAATGCTGAACAAAGTCAAGATACTCCTCGACCTAGCTGAAGCCCTGCTACTCCATCCCCCTGCAACGCTGCCCTGTTGTAGACCCATAACCATTGAATCCTTCGACTCCTGGCTTAAAGAATTACTAATTCCTCTCAGCCCCTCACGCCCCACAAATTCATGCAAAGAACTGTCTCCCAAATGGTTCATCCCCCACCTGAAGACATTAAAAAAACAAAAATAATACTCTTGAATGCAAATGGCGAGCATCTAAAACCGAACTCAGCATATCCATGTCTGCCCTCCACCACCATAATTACAAATCTGAGATCCGAAAAGGCAAAAAAGCCTATTACAATAAACGAATTGTGAACTGTGGCAGCAGCAGCAAAGAACTCCACAAGATCATCTCCGAATTAGTGAAACCTACTTGCAGCTCTGCCCAATCCACTCCCACACAATCACTCTCTCTCGCTACATTTCTACAACAATGCACTTGACAGGATGGCAAACCTTAACACCAAATTGTCGTCGCTCACCCCTTACCCTACACCAACCCCTCCTGATCCCATTGCCCAGATGCCCACTTTACCAATCTTCGACTCTTTCAAACCCATCTCCAGAGATGAGCTCCTTCACCTACTGTTAGCCAGCAGACCCCTAGGGTCACCCCTCGAGCCCTGCCTCAGCTCAGTTCTGAAAGAAATATTCTCTACCTGCGCAGGAGAACATGCAAGAGCCATACTAAACGACTCCCTCACCTCTGGCATCTTCCCTGAAGCCTTTAAAATTGCGCATGTCAAGTCACTTCTAAAAAAGGCATCCCTCGACCCCCTTGACCCTAAGAATTACAGGCCGATCTCCTACACCAGATTTCTCGTGAAACTCATTGACCAGACTGAAACTCACAGCTCAACTGCTTTGTAGAATCCAACAAACTCCTCAACCCCGCACAATCAGGCTTCAGACCTTGACATGGAACAGAAAGCACTGTGATCTCGATCTGTGATGATCTCCAGGTCACAGCAGACTCTGGGGGTTGCGCAGCGCTGATTCTCCTCGATCTCTCTGCAGCCTTTGTCACCGTTAAGCACTCAATCCTTGTTGACCGCGTTCACACCCTAGCAATCCAGGGCTCGGCACTCAAATGGATTGCCTTTTTCCTCAGCAACAGGAAACAAATCGCCTTCCTCTCCCCCTTTGTCTCCACTGCTCGCGCTATGAACACTGGAGTACCCCAAGGCGCAAGCCTCTCTGCTATCCTTTTCAATCTCTATCTGACCAGTCTACCAGGAATCATCCACGTGTGCAACCTTTCCTGTTACAACTACGCTGACGATACCCAAATGATCCTTAAAATCCATAAGAAAAGCACCAACCCACGCCCCGACCTTGAAGCCTGTCTCTGTGATATTGACCGATGGATGACAAGTAGCCACCTCCTTTTGAACCCTGATAAAACTGAAATCATGGTGTGCGGCAATACTGCTCTTCTTCCACAACTGCGCCCATGGCCCCCTTCGCTCGGCCAACCATCCCCTCCCTCCAATATAGTCAAAAACCTAGGCTGCACTATGGAATCAGGCCTAACCCTCTCTCATCAGATCAATAATGTTTCAAAATTCTGTCACTACCACCTCAAACTTCTTAGATGAATTTTTCCTTACCTCTCCTACCCCAACCGACTTGCCGCAGTTATGTCTATTGTTATGTCGAGACTGGACTACGCCAACTCCTTATACCTGGAAGCACCGCCATACCAACTCAACAAACTCCAAAGTCCCCAAAACGCTGCTGTCAAACTCCTCCTCGCCCTGAGACACAGAGGCCACATCTCACCCGCTCTCCACACCCTCCACTGGCAAGTCGGACAAAGGGCCACTTTCAAGACCCTACGCATTACCCACTGAGCAGTGCACAAGACCGGTCCAACGTACCTACAAGAGAAGATAAAACCCTACCTCCGATCTTGCACCCTAAAATCAAGCACTGCCCTCTTTCTAGTGATTCCAACCTCTAATTCTTTCAGGATCAGAGGATCAGCCTTCTCATCCTTGGCCCCAACTCTGTGGTACTCACTCCCCCCACATATTCGACACACCCAAGACTACATTGCCTTCCGCAAAGCTCCAAAAACCTGTCTCTTTCCATAAATGCCAATTAAGACCATCTAAGGCTGCTGAGACCTTGCAACCTGCTGACAAATGTCAAAGAGATCCGAAGCAATGACGCCACTGAATGCATCCATTAAGTCTATAATAATTTTACTCAACACGCAGCAATCTCAAACGAGCACCTGAAATCTGGAATAGCGAGCTTGTTAGATCAAAACCTCCAGACACTCACCTCTCCTATTACCATGCTCACTCTCTACTCTACACAAACACACAATTAGAGTGCAGCTACACTCCTCTATCAATTTCAGCCTAGCTGCTCACATACGAACAATACTTCATGAACACCTCAACATTCTGATAAATCACAGCTATACCCCACGAAAATCGGCCTAGCTGCACACATAAGTGTCCTACACAGGCATAACGCAGCCAGAACCCAGTCTTGGTGACCAACCTCCAGACTGCACACTTTCACCGGATATCAAATACCACCCCACCTAATTGCTAGGATACATCTACCATCAGGCAATCGCATCAGCCGCACACATAATCGGTGCACCCAAGCACCCTACAACACCTTACTCTCTCGACTGACCTGGACTACATTCCCCAAGGGCGTTCAACCTACCAGCGCTTTGAGGTCATACCAATGATGCCAAATAACATAACATAACATAATAAAGCAAATGTGGTCTATTAAAGCATTACATTTATTTTAGAGAGAACCGGAACATTTTTTATACAGACTTCAATTTGCTCCATCATTTTCCCCCTTGTCTTGGTATGTGGAATGGATTGGAGATGCATTTCCATCACTACCTTTTCTTTTTAAGAGATGACAAAGAACAACATTTCCCAGGCAAGGATTGGTACTTGCCATTAAACATTTTAGGACACTACAATGCACCACTTGAATTCTAGGTGTAAAATCTCTCTGTGTTACATCTATTCATTCGGACTGGCAATCCGCCAATGGCATTGCTTTTCAAAGGCCCCTCACTTACACCGGCCTTTTTTTCTCCAATAGTCCAGGCCCTGAACCTAGTAAGGGAATGGTTCTTGATCTCCTGAGACAACATTTCCGGATAAGAAAGGAATCCAAAATGAGTGTCATCTGATACAATCTACATATTCCAATATATTCCCAATATGGAATACACAGAGCGGCAATAACTGATGCGTCTCTAAATATTCAAGACCATTTAAGTCAGGCTTTCACTGACTGACCCTGTAGACCACAGAAAACAGGTGATTTTAGTGTACTGTGGCTGGCATCCGGCATAGGGCCAAATACCTGACAATTAACACAAGTAAATAATAAACTGCTGTGTTATGAGTGTCACAAGTTTAGCGCTTGCCAACGATAGCTGTCCTCCGCCTCACGATCGGGCTCAGCTCTTCATCCTTCCAAGATCAAACTCTTAAATTACTAATACAAGGAGTCTTTATATTGCTCTACATGGCAGACTCCAGCCTTTTAGCGCAGAGCCGGGTATCAAACCCATACTGCTTGGCCTTGTCTAGTTCCCAAGAAGAGTGCGTTGTCCTCGAGCAATCTTCTGTGCCCTACTAATGATTGCTCCTGTTATTAGAGCAATGAGAAGGATGATCTGTACCAAACACTCCACGCTATAAACAATATCACACCGCAGCTCACACAGGAAACAACATTAGTATTAGATTTGTTGAGGCTGGTTTGCCCTCCAGGTTGACTTGCCGTTCAATGATATTTCCATTCAAAATCGTGAAGCGTGTTTTGGGGGATACAAAATTGGCAACAAACTTAAAAGAATTGGGACAAGTGAAAATCCGCCATTTGGTGTAAGAAGCAGAATCTTCTGTTGAATGCTAAGATAAAGAGCACAACTTTTGTCTAGCAGTTGTATGCCCCTTGAAACATCTAAGTGAGTGGCTCTTAATTTAATCAATCCTGCACCACGAGATACAATAGAGCCTTTATTGTTCGACCCACAGTGTGTTGACATACATTAAGCTGATCAATGTGTTCACTTGCCTGCTTGGGTTTTTCTCCTTGCATCCTTTGCATTCGATTTCATGTTGTTTTCTTGTCAATTCTCACTTTTTCTTTATCTGTCATCCAACTGGTTTTGGGGAACAATTGAAATCAGTGAAGCCCACCCGCCCCATTCCTATTGGCTCCCACAGCCCACTTTTGCAAACATCAGATGTGCACCAAAAACAGGGAAAAAAGTAATACACATTGCAGGCTTTGTTTGACAATCAAAATCCAGTCACGTTTTTCCTGTAGAGGTCACAATTTCTTGTACTCTTTTTGTTGTTGTTTTGTGGTTTATCATATGCCCTGCAATTGTGTCTCAACGCCATATGACAAACAGCAGCGTGACCCAGGGGTGACATTCCTCTCACATCCCCCACATCCAACCATCTCTGAAGGGAAGAGCCCTCCTCCACAAATTCATGAGTCCCCTCGTTGACACCTACACAACCTCGATCCAACCAAACAAGTCCATGCCAATGTCAATTGGTACCTCCTAATAACAACACCCCTTCTGCCACTCCAGCTGACTTTCCAGGGTTGCATTGAAGAGGTGAACAAATACAAACGAATACCACCATGAATGGCTGACATCATAGATGTGGGCAGGTATTGGGCATTATATAGCTCAAAACTAGACGGCTAGCAGCAGAGCCGTGTACAACACGGTGATACAGTCATGGGATATAGGATTGTAAATGCAACTAGAAGGGTAGACTATTAAGAGTGTAGTTACAAAGGCATGGAGAGAGGGTGTACAGAGGTTTTACAGGAAGGAAACACCACTCAGTGTTTCCTGACTATGGACGATGAGCTGTATAGTCTAAAACAAGTAGCTTGTCAGTTTTCTTTCTGGCAATTCTGTGATTTGTTCAATTGTGGATTTCAGCAAGTAGTGCCTGCCACAATGCAGCTAAATGAATTGGAAAACAGCACCCCCCTTTTCCAGTTTTTATTGGATTTTGAGACGGTGTTGCAGGGGTTTCTAGGCACTCTTAAGATGCTTTTGAGAACGTTTGATTTTCCCAAGATCATGTTCTTTTGAATGAATCCACAGCAAACACATGCTTCTTGGCCCTGAAACAGCGATAAATGATTGGGGATAATGCTATAGATGGTGCAAGAGCAGGCCAGGAAGACTTAATTGCTGATGAAGTAGCCAAGGATTGGATACCAGGATTGGGAAATTCCAGAAGTCAGGAGGTCATAGGGCCTCATTACGACCCTGGCGGTAGGGGGTTAACGGCCCCGTTAACCTGCTACCACCTCATTACGAGGTCTGCTCGCGGGACCCGCTAAGGACGCCTGGTAGAACCAGGCGTCCTTAGCGGGTCCGCGAGCAGACCAGGATGCTAACAACGGGCCTGTAATTAACAGGCCCGTTGTTAGCATGATCCCCATTCCTATTGAGCCCTATGGGGGCTGAAATGGGAATGGGGATGTACCGGGTCCGGGTTCCCTGAATGGGGAAATACCGGGCCCTCCAAGGTCGGAATTGCCTGGTATTTCCCCATTCAGGGAATCCGGACCCGGTACCCAGAATCGGGGTAGCCATGCCGCAAAAAGCGGCATGGTTACCTGCAGGGTCGTAATGAGGCCCATAGTCTTGGTTGTAAGAGGACCAGGGAAAGAGAGAAAGAGAGAGAGAGAGAGAGAGAGAGGGAGAGAGAGAGAGAGAGAGAGAGAGAGAGAAAAAGAGAGAGAGAGTGAGAGAGAGAGTGAGAGGGAGAGGGAGAGAGAGACTGTGAACATGGTGATTGGGTAGGCCTGCATAGAGTGTATTGGCATAGTTCAGGCATGAGTTGATTGAGGTGCCCACAGTCACTGATTGGATTTTTTGGGGATTTGTATGGTTGCTGTGAGAAATTTGACCATCCGCTCACCTGCACTTTTTTAAATTTTAAATTAAATTAAATGATGGTAGATCAACCTCCTGAAAATGTGTCGGGCTTATCCACACACATTTTCCTATGCTCACCGAATGGCATACACATAGACCTGTGTACCCTGGGTGAACAGAGCCTACAGGTGCCACCTCCCCCTGCAATATTTAGTTGGAATATGACAGCCCAGGATATATCAAGGCAGATCAGAAGGGGGAAGGAAAAACCTTCCTCCTGCCATGGGCAGCCTAATTAACTAACAATGGCTCCATGGACCCGCCCTTAATTTGTTAGCTGCTGGTGGCAGCCTCACATACTAATCAGAGTTAATTCAAACAGGCTCACGGAGGCCTGGTTGCAGGATTAACAGAGGACATGAAAACCTCAACAACCCTTGATATGCACTATGTCAACCTGAAGCCAGCTCCCTCCTCTCAGTATCAAGGACAGGGACCTGTCATGTCTGGAACTATGTATTTACAGTAGTCATCCCGACAGGGGGACCCTATTCTAAGGTATGAGTATGTGGTATGGCAGAGACCAAAAGTCGGTCTCACCACAGCTTCAAGGAAGACCTGCCCCTTTAATCAGGAACCACAGAGAACTTAATTAACCAGACAGACCCATTGATCCACAACAGATCGGAGATGGGTGGGACTTACTATTACATGTTTTCACCCCTTTAGCTTTTCTGTCGCAAAGCACCCTGGTTATGACCTCACGCATACAGGAGATTGTTGTTGAGGACCCAGGATTGGTTCATTAAGGTAGGCTTAGCCTACACCAATCACCGGAGCCCATTTGGCTGAGTCCCTCTTTTGGCAGATCAACTGAAGACTTTGCAAGGAGTAACAAGAAGAACTCATTTGGACACTGTCTGAATGTACACTCTGCCTTACAGCTTCTTCCAGTGAAGGAAGGCCAGGATTTCCAAAGAGGAAAGCAATATCCCTCCCCCAAACATCTCCCAGGGAACAGAGGGAGATACTGAATCCAGAGGACCCTTCAGCAGCTCCTGATCTGGTACCCAGCCAGCACACAGCGTGCCCTGCTAGGCTCTGCAAGCAAGCCTCCTAGGTGGCAAGTGCCAGAGAGTCTCTGAACCAAACCAAGGTCAAGGCCTTTGCCAGAAACACTCTCCTCAGCTTTGGGCCATCCGCCTTAAAGGATGACAGGAACCCAGTGAAGAGGCTAGGAGGAGTGCATCAACATACAGCCACCGAAGTCTGCCTTAAAGGACTTTTTCATGCCAGTTGAGCCCCTCGAGCTGCAACCAACTGTACTGATTACTGTTGTCATGCAGCAGTCGCTAACCTCGTCCGAGATGCCTCAACCAGTGCTTCAGACCTCTCAACCAGCACTGAGATAACGATTCCTGATCCTGAGCCGCTGTGTATGCTAGCCTGCAGTCATCCGTCCAGCCTCCCTCGCCAAACTTCCTGCTGCATGATACATGCAGCTGTCTCCCATCTTGAACTCTGTCACAGGAGCTACAAAGCACCCTGTAGCTGACTCGACCCTGTCGAGCACCAAGAACCTCTACAAGCACAAGGTACATTGTGGTTCTGTCCCCTTGATTCTTCTCCGGAAGCTGCTAGAGACATTTTACGACCCATTGCTCCCTTTGTGCTGAAACCAAGTATCCTTGAACTATTGCAATTAATTACTTTACCAACTAACCTCCTGTCAGTATCCAGCGTGCATCCCTTTTCTTTCTTGAAACTGTCTGTCTTCTGCAATCCTTTACAGGGTGGGTTGTATTTTGTAGTGTGCTAAAACTGTCAGTTGTATAATAATAAAGCAGAGATTTGTATACAACCTTGACTGGACAATCCCTTTTATCATTGGGTAATAATTGTATTTTCGCTGTGTTTCAACTAACCAACGATCCACAACCTTGCAGAGATAAGCCTGTTGTTCCATCCACATTACCAAAATTGGACAAGGAGTTGTATAATTTACTTGTGTTTCCAATCTGTTCGTATCCCTTCTGGTGTACTAAGGTGTGGGGCTGATTGATTATTTGGAAACCGAAATTCATCCCTGGACCACTGGTGCCCCAGAGGTTGATTCGTCACAGTAGCATTACTTTTCTTAATTAAATTGATTGTTAGAAGTTCTCACCCACGCCAGTCTCATGGAGAATGAGGCCCAAATCAGCATCCCATTAAACACCAAATCATTTTTAGATGACTTTCAGAGGCGCATTTCCTCCATGGTCAAGCAAGTCCTGCTTAAGAGATATTTTGGCCTTGGGAAATAAATGAAGTCGAACAGAATGATATTTGAGAAGGTTACGATTGGTTGCTGATCCAAAACAGGTTTACTTCTGCATGGTTGTGTTGGAGTGGATGCTGATACAGAATGTCCCTTAAGGGTCAAATTTAACTGTTGAAGAAAGGGGGCGATCTTTGTGTAACTGCATATGATACTACTCTGGGTCTGAAGGGAGGTTTCCAAGTCTTCCGTTTTGTTCTGTATCAGAGAGGAAGGATGAGAACAATCAGAGAGAGGGCTCAAAAACCTACACATTGCAAGCAATGGATTAGAATGTTGTGGTTTACTCTACTGGATGAAGCCTAGAGGAAGAGTAGCATGAGCATGAGAATGGAGCATCGTCCACTATTTCCAGGATGTCATCTAAGAGTGCTGAATCCCTGATGTGGTGGTGCCGGAATCCAGATTGGCACTTGTCTATAATGCTGTGTGTCTCGATTAAGTGTTGTAACTAGGGGTGGGGGGTGATTAGGTTTTTTAGAATCTTCAAGGTTTGGAAAGACATGCAATGCGTCTATGGTTGATATAATATGCTGATTTAAGAGAGAGTTTCTTGAGGAAAGGTATGATCAGCTGATCAACTATTTAGGTGCTAATTCCTCTTGGGGAAGCTATTAATGAAGTTGGAGGGGGACAGGGAAAAGTGTCAGTAAGTGACTCAGGAATATCTGCAGTTCATGGGTTGACTCTTTCCTTTAAAAGTCTGAGACTCTTCGCCAGTGGGAATACACTAATCTCATTCAGAGGAGCAATTGTGCGTTCGGGGGTTGGCCATAATGCCAGGGGTAGCGGAAGTGACATCACACAACCCTTAACCCCCTAATGACTTCACAGTGATATCATGAGATCCCGTCCCCAAGTGACATCACAGTATGTGATGGCAAATAACCTTCTGATTTTTGAGATGCGTCTAGCACCCGTGTTTCCAGGTGCTTTAATTTCAGCCAGATATAAGAACCGAAGCACTGGAGGGAGGCATGGTTTGTCCACAATCACACATTTGGGGAATGTCAATTTCCAAATTCGACGTGGGGTCTATATGTAAAACATACATAATGCAGTACTTGTAACAGGGTAGACAAAATCTCTAACGCAGGCTACAGCGGGTGTATGAAACCTCTATAGATGAATGGACACAGAAGTACTAGTTATCCATGGCCTTGTTGTATTAAACTAGCCAAAAAGCACTGACCATTGATTTACCAGGATTTACTTTCATCAAAAATCCCTGGTTATGAATGTATCTATGAGTCAGTTACCACTACGATAGAAGAAACCTATTAGACTGGTCTGCATTCACACAGAGCCATACAGCTGATAATGTTATCTTTGCTGGAGTGTAATACCTGGGAAAGATCCTTTCAATATACCCAAGACCCATCATAGTTATTATTATCTAAGCATAATACTGGGTGCCACAGGACTTAAAAAGCCCCCACCATTTAATGTAATATCATTGCTGCACACATAAATCCGTGGCACCACACAGTTATTTTAAATTGAAAACACCCCTGAGTTGCTTCTCTCACGGGGACTCAGTGGCAGACTGCAAGGTCTGCACTGCACACAACCCCTTTGTCAGACCCAGTGGTGCTCAATGGCATAGCACAAAATTGGGCAGCCCCCTGCAAGCCACGCTGTGGAGGCCCCCCCCAAGCTCCTTAACAAAGCACACTGCACGCCACACCCCGGGCTGGTCCGGACCACCATGTGTGCGCGATGTCCATGATGATTATGCCGCTGCTGGGGCATGCACTACTGCAAGTGAAAGAAGTAAATATGTTTTTTTTAATCAAAGCTTAAATGTTTCACTAACCGTAGAAAGAAGGGGGCAGTGCATGGCCTGCAAATATACCATCCACCACTGGTGGCTGGTGAGTTGTTTTTTTTGGAGGGTTTAAATATTTGCCACAAGTTTGTGATTGCGATCGAGCCTAGCGATTGGGCCAGGACCAGCTAAAACATGTTTGGGGGGATCAGGGTGATTCTTCTCCCTCCCCTGATGAAATGTTTTCAATAATGGGTTCAAATGGTTCATTACACAGCATACCTTCTGTGAAAACGTGGGTAAAAGGCCAACAATTTGGGTAAAAGGACAACAATTGGTTTTGTAGGGTGTAGGGAAAATCATGAAACAAAGTACAATAGATGCAAGTCACCAATGCATTATCATGCCAGTCCCTGCAATATATGGCAGCATAAAAAACATTTGGATGCTGGCTGTGCCCATATATTTCCATGTTGGCTCCACCAATATATGCTAGTATTCCCATATAAGACCATAGTCATGTTCTCTTTAAGAGGTTTTTTTTTATAGTATCATTATTGGCACTAGGCACAAAATTGGCTCTACCAATATATGCCAGTACTCCTATGTAAGAACATGCTCTGTTTCATTTCGTTAAAAGTGAGATGTCACAATATGAAAACATGTCCAAACTGGTTCCAATGTAAGCTAGTCTAGACCCATAAAAACACTTATCATGATTGAGTCATCATAGATGCCAAAGTAATAAAAGGTCATGCAACAGTAAAAAAATATACAGGCCGCAACACCAAAACATCAGGCTAGCGAGGTCACACTACTTATCATGCTTGCTTTTTTAAAGATGCTGAGTAATAAATGTCATGTGACAGCATGCAATGGCTAGACTGACTACACCAAAATGCCAGTGAAGCCAGGTAATGACACATATGAACTTGGATCTTCCCGAAAATACCAGTAAAACATGCAAAGTCAATAAACGGTGTGGTGAAAATACTCCAGTGATCCCCAGTCTCACCCACCGGTCACTCACCCATACACCCCCTCTCACATTCATTCACACTGCATTCACTACATAGGCAAACACCAAACGCCCACCCAGAACATTCAAACACAGACCATCACATTCATACTCATTCACCCGCCAGTCACTCACTCACACCTTCTGTTACATCCACTCAGTGCGTTCTCTACACAGGCACACACCCACCCAGAACATTCAAAAACACAAAATCACATTCATATTCATTCACCCACCAGTCACTCAAACCTTCTCTTACATCCACTCAGTGCATTCTCTACACAGGCACACACCCACCCACCCAGAACATTCAAAAACACATCACACTACTTCTCATTCATCCACCATTCACATACATACATCTGACACGCACTTCATGCATGGAAAATACACATAATATTTTCTTTTAAAAGGCTTCTTACTATTTTCTTCCAGCTTCGGTCCGTCTTTCCAGGCCACCCTCGTCTCCTCCTTGCTGCTGACCAACAGCAACGAGGAAGCTGCAAGAACTTCCCGATTCCTGTATGTGAGCTGCAAGGAAGCCGAAGGGAGAAGGGGTTTGAGCTGAAAGTGGCATGTAACATGTGCAACATGTCATGGTCAGCTCCAACGCCAACCCCTACTGAGCACCTACCCCGGCCCATCCTTCACCCTGATGGTTGAGGACTGGTCCAAGGACCTAACAGACCTGGTGTGGCGGGGGCCCCTGCACCATGGGGGCACCCTCTACGGTTGTACACTAATTGACCTTTTCACAATTGACCTCGGGAGAATTGACCTCAGGAGAATTGACCTAATTTAAAAGCTCAATTAGTACATATATGTGGGATGAAACCCCCCACAACCCTCCCACCCAATCCAAACCCCCTGCAACTCCCCACCCAATCCCCTTATGTTATTTATAATCCAAAACCAACCCAATACATATATAAAATAACTAAAATAATATAAAGGTCAATTGTGCAGAAGGTCAATTAGGACCACTATAATTAGGTCAATTGTGCAAAAGGTCAACTGTAAAAGGTCAATTTGGGTAATACACCCTCTACACCAGGAGCTTCTGTATAAAAAAAAAACAAAATGTTGGTTCGCAAGGAGTCCCCAGGGGTTGTAACTGCTGCGACCTCTGGTGACTCCCAAATGACGTTCCTGGTCTGTGTTATACATACGGCACAGAGAGATTTGGGTCACAAGGACACTGACACGTACATCAGTAAAAACACTAATTTCCTTGCATAGAGCTATCCCCTGTACACATGAAACTATTTGTTTAATGCCTCAAACAGCAAGAAAAAGACACATGTTAAATTTCAGGGCTTTAAAGAAGAGCTCAGATACAGGCTTCAGAGCTGGTTTTCCTGGGTGCAGCATTCCACGGGGCAAGGGTCAATCCACCGTAATGTCAAATTGGTTAAACTAGAACTGTCATCAGACATTGGCTTGTCATGGTCATATTCTGTTCTTCAGGAGAAAAAAAAATCAATCAAATGATATACAACAATTCTTAGCATACATGTGATTCAGATCAATATAATAAAATACATGATACCAAATACATCAAAAAGTAATAAAATACAACTAGAAAAAAAAAAACTTTTCCAAATGATGCAAACTATAAAACTGGCCTTCTTAAAACGTTAAAAACCTTCAATTGACATCTAGAGCAGGAAGAGAATCATCCACATATGATTTTCTGACTTTGATACCTCTTCTCAAATAAGACAGAAAACCCCATGCAACACATGACGGACTCTCCCAAAGAAGATAGTATAATGCAGGACGACATTGAACAAAATGTGGATGCCTTAAAACAGGGAGTAGAGTGCTTTCCCCAATATCTGTGTAAGCTGCGCAAAACATTAGAAAGTGAAATAAGTCTTCTACGGCTTGGTTGCATAGCTAACAGCTAGTATCCTCTGCATTCCCTTGCCCTCACCATTCTAGTTTTTAACCAAGAATAATCTCCCTTGTTGCTTATATATATATATATATATATATATATATATATATATATATATATATATATATATATATATATATATATATAGAGTACTTCACGCAAGGACCATATCTCAGGTCTCAGAAAACAAGTCCACTGGCTCCCAGTCAAGGACAGAATCATATTCAAAACCCTTGCCCTGACGCACAAATGCCTCCATGACATGGTCCCACCTTACCTTGTCCAAAGGATCGCCAAACCCTGCACCACCAGGCCAGCCAGAACAGCATATGCCAACATGATTACTGTTCCAAAAACTAACAAAGCACGTGCTGGTGGCACCAGCTTCCCCACCATGGCTGCCACCCACTGGAACGCCTTACCACCACACCTTAGGCTAATTGAATCCCATGGTGCCTTTCGTAAGGCCATCAAAACCAAGCTCTTTGTGTAAACCTGCAGGCCCTACATGTACATCCTAACAGTCTGGATGTTTTCTGCTAATGTATCTACCAATGTGTTCTGTAACATGTAATTTCAAGAATACTTGCTGGGCGGCTTTTTGTAACCCTTAAATATGCCTTCTTACGATCCGTTTTAAGCGCCTCAATGCCCGTGGGCTGTAGAGCGCTCTACAAATGGAAAAAAATAAAATAAAATAAAATAAATACAATATTCTCAATTTCGTGTTTGGGATTGCATCACCCTTCAGCAGCAGCATCAAGAATCCCACATGTTTGGGAAAGGAGTTACAGTTAAAGGTATAGGATTTAACATTGTCTGGTGTCCACCTAGCCTCCCCATCTTCATGGACCTTGCTGAACGCCTGGCTCATGCATGATCCCTGGATCATGAGAAGGCTTGCTCTTGAGGTCACTGGTCTCCTTTCTTTCCGCACTGGAATCAGGTGGTATTTATCCAGAGCGTCAGGTTTTCATACAGTTCGGATAGCGGCCATGCTCGACTGTCAGGTTCTCCTTCAGCTGGCCTGGAAGGAGAAGGCTGGTGCAGACTTTGAGATTTGCAGGTGTGGTTAACTGAATGATACCTTTTCTATAGGAGGGCCCTGAAATAAAGAGAACTTGTTCCTGCGAGTTGTTGACGTAGAGTGCTAAACTACCCTTGGGTATTTCTGTTTCCCGTCACTACCGCTGCGAAGGGCCTTGCAGATCACATCCGCCGAGAATTTTCAAGCAGAGTGCTCCATTTGCAACAAAAATAAGTTTGACTGCTGGACTGTGTGCTCATGTTATTTTGAATTATATTTGCAAGAAGGTTCACCTCTCAGTGCTTCATATAAGGGCAATGATATCATGTTGATTGGGTGCAAGAGATCGTGAGGTTTGGCGGAAATGAATACGATTGGTGTTGCTTCCGGATGGTCAAAGGTACATTTAGAAGAACGTCATCAAAGTGAGATAAACATATTTAGATATCCATTTAATTAATCAAAGGTTAGAGGAAGAACAAAGAAAAAAGTCCCATGGTGTATTTGAAAGACGAGAACTTATGGTAAGAGGAAAACTAGAACCATTGGCAATAAGGGTTTGATGGTCATTTATGAGCGGTTATGCACCATTTCCACATGTATAATGATTAAGTCCACCATGAACTTCTCACCCACTAGCCAGTGATTGGCAGCCCGGGGACTGCTCCCTCTGCGACCCAGCATTGCTCACACACATGCTTCCTGCGTTCCTATTACTGTGACTCTGCATGTTTCCCAGCATGCGTTCTGTTGCTATATTCTGCATTAATTCCTACATTGACTATATTTCCTTGCAAGTTTACCTATTTCTTGTCTTTGTTGCCAGCAACCACTCGTTTTCCTCCAGTAACCTCTCCTTCGTCACCTGCTACCACCACTAACATGCCTCCTACTAATACAACAGGCACCCCCGTGAATGGTAAGAGACCATCATGTCCTACGTTTTACCTTATATGTTATCTGGTAGGCATATTGATTGTGTTTGATGTGCATGACACCATAAAGCGTGTGACAGGTTCCTGGAGATGGCAACGCTGTGAAGAGTTGTTTAAGAGGCGGCACTAATGTAAAATGAGGGAACAGCAGGGGGTATCCAGTCAATATATTTAAAACATTACAGAGTGTTAAATTTCAGAGTGGACCATAATACCGAAAAACACTGCTAACATTAATTAAATAAATAAAGGGTAGTGGGGTGAAGGGGTTAAAATGGGTCGAGATGGGGTTGGGGTGGTGTTATAAGCGTAAAGAAACAGGGGGGGTTCGGGGTGACCCCCCCCAATTTAAAAATAAATAAAATGTGGTGTTTTTCTTTATTTTGTCCATGATGAAATTTACCGCCCTGTCATTGTGGTTGGTAAAATCACATATAACCACAGCAGGGTTAGGTAGAGAAAACTACCATCCATCGCTACATTCTGCTACACTTCAAGTGGTTTTGTGCAGCTATGGAACATGCAATGCTCGCTCCATGTCAAGGGTGGAAATGCAAGTGGATTTCAAAGTACTAATTGGTGTGTACAGTCTGTTCTTAAAACAGAATGCTGGGGCAAAGCAAAATGTCCCTTAACGGGGAACAGATGAGTACCGTGCACATTGTATTTGCATCCATTTTCAGTTGTCGTCAATGCACTGCAACCAAGAAACGAGGGATGTCCTGCCATTGGGCTATGTTGCTCTACTTATGCAAATGTGAATTTACCAGTGTCATCTCAACAAATCATCGGGAGGCGCTGTCTTTGTCAATATTTGGTAGGGTGACCAGATTTTAAAAACTAAAACCAGGGACGGGCCATGGAAATAGAAGTAGGACTAAAGTAAAACTTTAGTGCTACTTCCATGTCGCTGGCCCGTTGCAGGGGGGCGGGAAGGGGGAGTGCTAATAGGCACACTCCTCTCATTGGAGGAGCGCGCCTGGAGGGGAAGGAGGAAGAAATGGGGGCGTGAAAAGCATTTCACGCCCCCATTTTCACAGGAAGAGTTGCGCTGGGACCCGATTTTGTGATTTCGAAATTGGGTCCCGGCACAAAAAGGGATCGTAGGCAAAACCCCAGAAGGGGTTTGTGAAATAAAAAACTTCCGGGACCTGGGGACGTCAGGTGATTTCCCCGGACTGTCACAGGAAAACCTGGACGTTTGGTCACCCTAATATTTGGTAACTGATATAACAATCTGTAGGCCCCTCTAAAATGGCGTTGTTTGACTGAAGGTATGCACCATATGCCTCCTTGGTACACGCAAACTTTAATTATTATTGTGCTGAATTTCTTTTACAGTCGCTTTGCTTTTTTGTACTTTCAAAGAACAAACACTTGCTTTTAGTATTTAAACCAGGTTTTAGTAGCTGTTCACCAGAGGCAAAGTACTGTGTCATTCAGTTAACCATTTTTTGGTAGGATTGTCCTAAATTTCTCCCAAGCCCAAAGTTGCTTCCCATTTGCTCAATGTGCTCTGATGGCACCACACCTTGCTTTGCCGTGCACGTGTTACCTTATTCTACAGAATTTGGCAACTAGCATGCGCTGCTTCTAGGCCTTATTCCATTGCCCTGTCTTTAGCCTAATCATTTGCTCAAGGAGCTGGTGGTAAGGAAAAACCAGAGTGCTTATCCAAGGCCGGTTGCCCTAGAAGGCTCTCCCGCATAGCAGACATCTGGCTGGCTCCTCAAAGGACCAAGGAATGCTCCATTCTCTGGACAGGAAGCCAATGCACTGGGTGTGTGTTGCATATCGGCTTTCAGAATGCACTTTGCCCTCGGCCACCAGAGGTTTGCACAGGATGCAGACCTGTAAACAAAAGACTTCTGAAACTATAGAGTGGAAAGGCAAAAGACAGCTTTTCATCCTCTGGGACACGAGTAGAGATGACGTCTAACTTCCTCCCCAGAGTAGAAATGACCTTACACAGGATCCCAGTCATTTTGATGGAATATTTGTAAACATCAAAAAAAATCACTGGCATATGATTAAGGCTTCCAGTTTTCAGTTTTTACTGATTTTTACACTTAAATACAGATGGAAATCAATCTGCTTTCTGTCTGTATTTATTTATAAAAATGGAAAAAAACGTAAACATGTCTTTCTGTCTGGTCCTCTATGATATCAATCATACATCGCAGGCCAATCACATTGCAGATTGGCAGCATGGAGAGTGTAAACGTTGCATACAAATAGCATTTATGTTCTGCAAATTGCTGACAGCATATATTTTAAGGCAGAAGCAGTCACCGGAGCAACCATTTGTTGTTATGGAAAAAAATGAAGCTTGCATTTCTTTTCTCTATGGATGCATGTGTGCTGTGATAAATGCATTTTTTATTAGAATAATGCAGAAAAATACTGGGTGCAAATTATTTTGTTATATGACAAAATATAAATGTGACTAAATACAGAAAAAAAGACCCAAAAATAAATATAAATACATACAGACGGAAATGGCAGAAAAATAAATACCATAAAACCGTAAGCCTTACACATGATTTACGCGCCTGATTGATATGCCTGATCCAGTAGCTTTTGAATCACCTGTGTGAGGTAGAGTGGTGAAAGTGACGTGTGCATAAGCAATCCATCAGCTAGTCATCAGGTCATGTTATGTGTGGTAGTTTACTCATGTTATTCACAAACAATAACACAATATTTTTAAACAGTGCTATTGCGTACATCTCTGCAGCAATGTCCAGCTAAAGTCCACTGCTAGCATACTGGTGTCATTGTAACAAAATCAACAATGCGGGAGAAGTGACGTACCTTGACTTGACCGCCTGATGACATCACAATAAATAGCATTGCATGACGTATGACCCAAATACATTACACTGAGGGACGTCACATCGACTTTTGACGAAATCTCAAAGAAACGAATACAAGTATATGAGTTACGAGGGGAGTCTAGTGTTTGCACTGTAAGACCATTTCCCCCACTAATGACGTCCCTGTCATTATGATATGATAGATTATTCATAACACGCTTAATACCCAGAGGTTTCTAAGTGCGGACCCGAGGATCGAACCTGTGGTGCTCCGTGTCATCTTGTTTCCAAGGCGAGCATGTTGCCCCTGAGCTATCTTCCCAAGACAACTATGCCACCGAATTCCTGCCCATCGGTTCTCTCCTCACTCCTGACAGAACGTGTGGTGCGACTCAAGCGAGGACCCATCTGAACACTTTGCTCCCACTGGTGGAAATTAAGCTATAGCATATTCAATATACCCATAGATGTGCAACACATACATGCTAAATGCAGTCTTACCTTGACAGCACAAAACCCACATATCCCTTAGTCAACACTTGCCTCGAAACCTCTGCTTGCATTCTTGTTAAGTACGCCTGTGCTAGGATAGACTGCTCTTCTATTTTTCAAGTTCAGAGCTGATTCGGTTGCCTGTGAGTCTATTCAGTTCCCTTCACTGATTAAGTGTGATCCTCAATAAATCAGCCTTATGAAGTGTGGAGGCCTTGTTAGCTGTCATTGACTTACCCGCACAGGACATAGATGTCTTTGGTGCCCTGGTGATCCAGTGCAGGTACACATTTCCCTAGCCAATCGTCGCCACTAGAATTCTGATACTGACTCAGTACTGTACCAGCTGGTGCTGTTGCCTCGTGGCTGAATGGTTGAACTGGGGAGCAATGGTGGCCTGGACGCTTGACCAAAATATGATGTTTTTCAGAGCTCATCACTTCATCTCACTGTTAGCATGGTTGTAAATATCTATAATTAAGCAACTAACTCTATCCATTCTCACCCACACTCCCCATCTCACTCATCTCACCCTGTAATCTGGTCTCCACTGGACTCTACGCAACATATAGATCTCCATCAAATTTCGAAAAAAAAGTAACAGAAAGAGATTAAGAACACAAATGTTATTCTCTTCAAAGTGATCATTGGAAGACATGAGTTGTTTCTTATGCAACAACCCTGTCGGGTCATTTTCCCTGTGGGAGATGTTTTTCAACATTTAGATCATGGACAGGTAAAGTTGAGTTGTGTCCTTGAATGAGAACCTATCCCCAAAACTTCAACAGTAACGCATCAAGCAAACAATGGAGTCTTCAATTTTCCAGTAGGGAGCCGAGTTCAAGGCATCCATGCAGAAGGGATCAGGGTAAGGTTAAATAAGTAATTCAATTAAAGTACTTGAAACAATAAATAGCAAGGGCTGATGATGGATTGAGAAAAGTACAACAATTTAGCTATTAAGAATACTACTAAAAGAATTACTCAAACAAGAACTACGGAATAATCAAAGACAGATTAGGAAAATGCAAGTTAAATTGTTACATGGTTCCGGACAATCTCTGCGCATAGTACATAATGGGGGTCATTACGACCCCAGTGGTAAAAACGGCACGGCTGCCGCCAGAGTTGTGTTTTTTCCAGTGCCTGGCAATGCAGAGTCACTGCGGCATTAGGACTGAATGGGAACGGGGAGGACGGATGCACCGGCACTGTGTGGATCCGTCAACGTCTGCGAGCGGGTGCCTTTCCACCCACCAGGGCAGACCTTGTGGGCAGAAAGGCACTCGCACGCAGAACTCAGGGTGTGCCGAGTATAGCTTACCGGCACTGTTGTTACCGGACCGGCATACTCATAATGAGGCCCAATGACAGCAAAAATGGTCACTTAGCACAGGAGACTGGGAAGTGTGAGAAAAAGCACTTATCCAATGGGGTTGGATAAAAGCCATTGTCAGCTCTTTCCTGACCCATACATGATGCTGTATGGATTGGATTCCTGCAGGTAGGTTGTTGAATAATACTAGAACAGAAAAGTGTAGGCCAACCAATCAAGATGTAGAGAGCAGATGAATGACGAACCCCCATGAACTCCGTACCACCGCAAGCTGATGCAGTGAACTGACAGCAGAATGTGTGTGGCCGTATTGTGCCTCACAAAGGATCCTGGAAGTGGAAGGTGCGGGTGGTGCGCATGGTGCTTGTGCTTGATGGGAGATGGAAGATATTAGAGGAGCAAAGATGTATAATTCGAAAGTGAAATGGCATCTCACCATGACAGACACTGTACCATGAGAGGTTTGTTTCTTAAACTGGGCTCTTTTCCTTTTCTGAAAACAGCAAGACATCTCCAGTGAGGGGGTAGGAAGGTGTTCCGGCCTGAAGTCCAGCTTCAGCTTTTTGTTAATAGAGAGTGTGGAATGCTGAGTGGTTAATGTGACAGGAACCAAGCCGCAGTGTCGATCCTGCATAAACAGTACTCAAAGAAGCTATCCTTGATGTATTTGCTCAGCTGAAAGTACCTGCAGCAAACATAGGGCCTGATTCATGGAAGCATTTTATAATGGCACAATCCCATAGGAAAACGTTCTGTGAATCAGGCCCATAGTCATAGGCATGGACAGAGGTAAAAGACTAGAGTGTGACAACCCCCGGATGGATACTTGCTGCCTATACAGTCTGATCCTGGATTCTCATAGCAGTGTGTGTTCACCTACCAAATTATGAAGATGCTTACAGCCTCATTTGTCAGGTAGAGGCGAGTTGCCATGGGCATGCAGGCACTTTGCAGCAGGATCTGCAGAGTGTAGATGGCTGGAAATTCTGCTGTACATGGCACTCTCTACAACCTCAGATCCACCACACTAAAACTGACAACATCATTTGTGTTGCCTTATTGTACTTCATGAATGATCCTGCCAGTGGACTGTTGTGTGGGAAGGTGTGCACCAGTGGTGTCTCATGCATAATGGGCAAAGGGGCAGCGACCCGGCAGTTACATCAGCTATTGTGGAGGTGCCGAGCCAGCCCAGTGTAAACACAGAACAGTCTACCGGCTACTTTCTGTAGCTGTGGGAGCGCTCCTGGGCTGGCTTAAACTATAAAAGGCAAATGTGTTTTCCCTTTGACAGTTCAGTAGTACCACAACATAGATGCCCAAGAAGCCATGAATGACTGTGGGTGCTTTGCTTCCCTTGCTTTGAGTGGCCCTTTAGGGATATACATTCAAAAAATAGTCCATAGGCACCCCTCTGCGGGAAACGCACACGGCTAAATGACCTGTTCTTTGGGAAGGTACCCACTCCAGAGTCCACAGCCACACTGTACCTTTCACAGAGGGAAATAAACATTTGCATATCAGTCTTTGTCCCGGCCACATGGGCAGTCCAGCACCAAAATGCTATGGCAATTCCCTTCTGAATAAGAGTACCAACAGCAACCCCATACACGCGTTTCAGCCTTGTTGGGCCTCATCACTGAGGTGGAGCTGTGCCTCTCTTAGCACAGTGAGCAAGGGGTCCATGTCTGGATGACCCTAGGAAACTTAGGGTGACTAAACCTAAGTCCCTCAAATAATCAAAAAATAGTTCATAGGCGCCCCTCTGCGAGAACGCACACGGCTAAATGACATGTTCTTTGGGAAGGTACCCACTCCAGAGTCCGCAGCCACACTGTACCTTTCACAGAGGGAAAAAAAACATTTGCATATCAGTCTTTGTCCCGGCCACATGGGCAGTCCAGCACCAAAATGCTATGGCAATTCCCTTCTGAATAAGAGTACCAACAGCAACCCCATACACGCGTTTCAGCCTTGTTGGGCCTCATCACTGAGGTGGAGCTGTGCCTCTCTTAGCACAGTGAGCAAGGGGTCCATGTCTGGATGACCCTAGGAAACTTAGGGTGACTAAACCTAAGTCCCTCAAATAATCAAAAAATAGTTCATAGGCGCCCCTCTGCGAGAACGCACACAGCTAAATTACCCGTTCTTTGGGAAGGTACCCACTCGAGCGTCCGCAGCCACACTTTAGCTCACTGTACCTTTCACAGAAGGGAAATGAACATTTGCATATCAGTCTTTGTCCTGCCCACAGTCCGTGGCATGGACAAATCTCTTCTGAACAAGAGTACCAACAGCAACCCCATACACGTGTTTCAGCCTTGTTGGGCCTCATCAGTGAGGTGGAGCTGTGCCTCTCTGAGCAGAGTGAGCAAGGGGTCCACATCTGGATGACCCTAGAAAACCTAGGGTGAATAAACCTATGTCCCTCAAACAATAAAAAAATAGTCCATAGGCGCCCCTCTGCGAGAACGAACATGGCTAAATGAGATGTTCTTCGTGAAGGTACCCACTTTGAGAGTCCGCAGCCACACTTAAGCTCACTCTACCTTTCACAGAAGGGAAATATCCATTTGCATATCAGTCTTTGTGCCACCCTTTAGGGATATATGCTGGGATACTGCAGGCCCAAATGCGCAAAGTGACGCTCTTGCACCTCACTGCACGTGCGTGTATGCAGGAGCCAGGATGCAATGTCTGCTTCCTGGTTCCTGTTGCATGGTAACTGGAAGATGCTCATCGCAAGGCTGAGAGGACTGGAAACTGGAGCAAGGATGCAGGTAAGAACATTTTAAACAAATTACTTGTGTGTGCATGCCTGCAAGAGGTTGAGTTTGGAAACGGGTGCATGAATGAGAGAATGTATGTTGTTTGGGTACATGTGCGAATGAGAGAGCCTATGACTGCTGCGTGGGTGCACAGCGCAGTTGAAAGCGAGAGTGAATGAAGAATGACTGTCATATGAATACTATTCCGTGTGTGAATGTGAGAGTAAATGTAAAATGAATGCTGTATGAATGCTGATGCGTGTTTGTCAATGTGCGAGGGAATGAGGAATGAATGATGCTGTGTGAATGGTGATGCATGTGCGCCAGTGCATGGGAGCAGGAATCTGACTGGGGAGGATAACGGGATGCAAGGGGGGTGAGGAGAGGGATTGCAGCTTTTATTTTGCCATGGCTTTTTTTTACTGGACATCAAGTTTATACCCAGCAAAAATTTCAATGCAGGGTTAAAGACAGCATAATGATCGTGCCTACATGGTACTGACCTACATTGGTGGGTCCTATGTGGACACTCGTTTACTGTGATTATGCCATTTTATAAAGAGTATTATATTAAGGGTGAAGACAGCATAAGTGTTACTAAGTGGTACTGGCCCACATTGGAGGTCTCGAGTGGACATATTTATTTACTGTGGCATGGCATTTTGTACTGGGCACCAAGGGAGAAGGCGGCATGATGAGTGATCCTACGTGGTACTGGCACACATTGGTGGGTCCACTCTGGACATATTTCTTTACTGCTACGTGGCATTTTGTCCTGGTAAAACCAATAGGATTAGGTTCATGTTTGGTAAGGTGGCATATGTTGGTACACAGCCAGCATTGACATGCTTTTTATTTTGGCAACTATTATTGGCAAAGGTGTAATGAAAAGGAGTTGGAAACTGCTCCTCTGCAATGTTAGTGGCTTGTTGCGTTTGTTAGATTTATATATTGTTACCCTACAAAACCCATTGCAAACTGGGCCTTTTTAGCCACATTTTCACAGAAAGTGTGCTGAAAATGTACAATTTTCACCAAACTTTAAAAGAAATATCTCAGGGGGAACTCCCCCACCCCCGCCCTACCCGAACCACCCTTGGTTGGCTCGGGCTCCCTCGCTGTGCTCGGTCACTACAAATATTGAGGTAATCGTTTACGCCCTCCAATTAAACAAATAACCAGCCATCAATGCTGTGCAGGGTGCATGCGCAAGATGGGAGATAGCATTTGTGTGGGGCGTCAGGGACGTCAGCGAGAATATGGTGATATTCTAGAAGCATGCTGCGATCCCCGATCCCTGGTGACCAACCCTGAAAGGGATTCTTTGCTAGGATCACTGCATGCTTGGCAATTATCCCAGCTCGATTTGTTTAGTACCCTTAAAATGGGTAATGATGCCAGCTATTACAGCGCATACACGCAAGAGGAATTGGCTATCAAGGGCTATATGCAAACCATATAATAATATCCTGATTGTGGCATTTGAACCCTTACTCTTTAAGTGTAACTTTAAAACTTGAGGTTTCCTTCCAATCAACCACTGTCAAAGCACACAGTTCTATAGCCTGTGCGGCGTGTCCAAACTGGCACAGATGGGCCTCACCGGTTGAGCCTTTACTATTGGAGCTGGCAGAATAAATCAGACAGTTAAGCACTCACTTCCTGGTTATAACTTCGAATTCCAGCAATACCAATTGCCACTCAACCCTTCATCCTTCCTTGGTCGATAAAGCGAGTATCGTTAAATTGGTTAATAATAGCACCTGTGAATACAGCACTTAGTAGCAGGAGAAATCCGACATGGAGCTCTGCTAAATACATGCTATTGTTATTATTAACTGCTTGCTGAAGCTGTGCATGCGTGTTCCCTCCTCACCATTACATGCAGTTACACAGAAATGAATATGCAGGCACAAGCTTGCAACATGACAGGTGCATGCAGTTTAGGGTCTCTGTGAGAGCACAGGCATGTCCAGGCCTAGCACCAATGCCTGTTTGATCTCATGACCATAACGACAGGCAGAATGTTGAATTGTTCACAGCACACACTGAACGACAATGTGTGAAGGAACTCTAGACAATGGAATTCCCAGGGAGTGAGAAGTTCTTCCTCAAGTCTTTCAATGGATCTCTGTTCTTTTGTACATGTACATATCAGACAGGAAATATCGCTTTAGTTCTGTTTGTTTTAGCGCCTTCAGTGCTGTGTAAGAGAGATAGTTGTGCTGTGCCCCTGTACACTGTCAGCACCAGGGGACGCTTTCACTGTCTTCACTGTTTGTGAGGGAACGAGTCCTACCAGAAAGGATTTCATGGCATCCATTTTAGAATGTTTTGCATGTTGAATTCGTTATTGATGAAGCATGTAAGGGGCTCCATATGCCAACAGGTGCTATCATGCTTGAAAGGCATTTCCCAAAGCAATGTGTCCCTGACCTGAGGTGAGCAGACATTATGAGGGTCATTCGCATGCTTTCTGTGAGAAGTGTTGTCCAGGTGGCAGTTGAAGAACATGCACCCAGTTTGGGAAAGAAGTGCTCAGTTCTATGTCTAAACACCAAACCTAAGGTCACGCCCTCCAAGGAGCCATTGCCTCCCAGCAGATCCCACAGAGTATGGCTGGAAGGCAGCTAGATTTGAGAGTAAGGCAAACCACTCATTATATTCATTTAGAGACTCTCAGACTATCGTCTCCTCCCAAAACCCAGCAGAAATTGAAAACCCTGGTTAGGCTTCGGCCCAAAATTGAGACTTACACAGGACTAACGAATGAGGCCCATCGATTAGGTTAATACAGGTGGGCAGGTTCCTATTTTCTCATAAACTCACAATTAAATAGTTAAGGACTGAATCAATGTATTATTTGGTTATGTATGGATTCATTCATTGTGACATCCAAGACTGATGGTCCAAGGATATGTGACTATAATAACAAAGTGTGTTCTTATATAGCACAGCAAGGCAGATTCCACCTGCCGCAGTAGCAGGTGGTATTGTGATGATTTCGAACATCCGCACAGTGGGTGTGCGCTCACCTGGGCTTTTTTGAAAAGTTTAATGAAATTGAATAATGGTAGATTAACCTCTGGAAAATGCGTGGGGCTAATCTGCACACATTTTCCTGTGCTCACCACACGCCATACACATAGACCTGTGTATTCTGGGTGGACACAGCCTACAGTCACCACCCTGTCATATTTAGTTGGAATAAGACAGCCAAGAGTACATCAAGGCATCTCAGAAGGGAGAAGGCAAAACATTCCTCCTGCCTTGGCCAGTCTAAGTAACTAACAAAGGCTCCATGGATCTGCCCTGCCCCTTGGTGGCTGCTGGTGGCCACTTTGTATACTAATCAGGGTTAATTCAAGCAGGCCCAAGGGAGGTCTGGTTGCAGGACTATCAAAAGACAGGAACAACCCAACAGCCTTTGATATGTACTGTGTCAACCTGAAGCCAGCTCCCGCCTCTCAGTATCAAGGGCAGTGATCTGTCATGTCTGGGACTATGTGTGTACAGTAGGTAACCACCACAGGGGGACCCCATTCAGAAGGTACGAGTATGTGGGTTGATGGAGACAGAAAGTCTGTTCTTGCTGCAACTTCCAGGGAGACCTGCCGCTTTAATTAGGAACCACAGAGCTCCATTAACTACAGAAACCCTTTGATCCACAACAGACAGGAATATGAGTGAGACTTAGTATTACGTGTTTTCACATCTTTACCTTTTCTGTTGTAAATCACTCTGGTTATGACCTCACGCATAAAGGTTTTTTTTTGGTTGGGACCCAGGATTGGTTCATTAAGGTAGGCTTAGCCTACACCAAATCACTGTGGTCCATTTGGCTTTAAAAGAGGGCTGAGCCCCTCTTTTGGGCAGATCATCAAAAGACTGTGCAAGGAGTAACAAGAAGAACTCAGCATTGGACCCTGGCTGAAGGTGCAGTCTGCCTTACAGGTTCCACCAATGAAGGAAGGCCAGGATTTCCAAAAGGGAAGCAAGATCCCTCCCCAAAACATCTCCCGGGAGCAGAGGGAGATACTGAATCCAGAGGACCCTCCAGCAGCTCCAGAACTGGTACCAGCCAGCACACAGCGTGCCCTGCTCTGTAGCAAGCTTCCTAGGTGAGAAGTGCCAGGGAGTCTCTGAACCAAACCAAGGAAAAGGCCTTTGACTGCAACACTGTACTCAGCTTTGGACCATCCGCCTTAAAGGATCTCACGAGTCCAGTGAAGAAGCTAGGAGGAGTGCATCGACAAGCATAAAACACTGCCTGCCGTAAAGGACATTTTCGAGCTAGTCGAGCTCCACTAGCTTCAACGAACTGCACCGCTGACTGTTGTTATGCTGCAGTCGCTCACTCCGTCCGAGACACCTTGACCAGTGCTTCAGACATGCCAACCAGCACTGAGACAACGATTCCTGACCCCGAGTCGCCATGTAGGCCAGCCTGCAGCCACTCATCCAGCCTCGCTCGCCAAACTGCCTGGCACCTGGTACCACCAGCTGTTTCCCGTCTTGAACTCTGTCACAGGAGCTGCAATGCTCCCTGAAAGCGACTTGACCCTGTCGAGCACCAAGAACTTCTATAACTTCTACAAGCAAAAGGTACATTGTGGTTCTGTCCCCCTAGTACTTCTGCGAGGGCCCCTAGTGACATTTCATGGCCCATTGCTCTTTTTGTGCTGAAACCAAGTATCCTTGAACTATTGCCTTTAATTACTTTACTGCCTACCCTCCTGTCAGTATCCAGAGTGAATCCCTTTTCCTTCTTGAAACTGTCTGTCCTCTGCATTCCTTTACAGGGTGGGTTGCATTTTGTAGTGTGCTAGAACTGTCTGTTGTAATAATAATAAAGTAGAGATTTATATACAACCTTGACTGGACAGTCCCTTTTATCATTGGGTAATAATTGTATTTTCGCTGTGTTGCAACTAACCATGGATTCTCGACCTTGCAGATATTAGTCTGCCATTCCATCCACGTTACCAAAATTGGACAAGGAGGTTTATAATTTGCTTGTGTTTCCAATCTATTTGAATCCCTTCTGGTGTACTAGAGGTGTGGGGCTGATTGATGGTTTTCGAAACTGATATTCATCCTTGGATCAATGGTGCCCCGCAATTTGATTAGTCACAGATATCCTTACCCAATGTATAAGCCACAAATAACGAGGGCACTTGGTGATGCCAATATCCATCTGACTGAGACAAAAAGCATAATGTTTGGTGATATATTCAATGAATGTTTACTGCTACTTAAAGTTTTGATCCGCCTTATGGATTTGCCTTTATTAGCTCTCAAATATTTTACACACAGGCACGCACGCCCACACGCACACACACACACACACGTTTATGTTTCTATTTCTGCCCCTCCCACCGCTCTCTCTGATTCTCTCTTCCCTGTTAAATTTCATGCTGTTTTTCCAGGGGATAATTGTTATTAAATGGCTGTCCAGGGACGCTCCCTCTTGTGAAAGTGTGGAAATAAAATGTGTCAAATGTGCTTATTAATTAGATTTACTATTTAAGTGGTCTTACTTAAAGCTCTATCAATTTGAAATAAAAAGACTTATCTACTACTTGTCTCCAGAAAAAGACATGGCATATTGTTAGAAATAATATGGTATACAGTAGCACTGCTTCAGAAATGCCACTCAAAACGCTTTGACATGGATTCCTATAACAAAGTATGCCTGGCCTACCATGGCAAAAGGTGTGGCATGCATTTTACGCAACATGGTCCACACAAAAATGCATAGCAGATGCACTCGAGGACAAGGATCCAGTACAAAAAAATATCACTTTATTCTACTTTGATAAAGGTCATGGGGAAAAATGAGACTAGTTACGGGGCAGACCAGAGATTGGGGTGGGAGGTGGTGCTTATGGTCTATATACTGTCACAATGATATTACATAATATAGCAAATATTGTTACCTACTCTTTGAAATCATTCAATATTGTCGCAGTGTTCATATCCAAGGGCATGGTGTCTTCAAGCTAATGGTGAGAAGTGATGTAGTAAATTCTAGGGGGAATAAATCCTGCTACAGCAAAGGAAGTGCCATATTGGAGCAAATGATGTGGCACATAGCTAAAAAGTGTTTTACACAATATAAGAAAATATATGACTTGCATCCAGTTTTGCTTCTTCTGTATTGTCCTCGAGTGCCTTCATGGACGCCCTCTTATCTCTTTACCCTTGTTTCAGCCTATTCTCCAGGTCAGGTGCTTCATTCCTCCTCTTTTTTCCTTCTGCCTGTTCCCTGTTACCCTCCATTCTCTCTTCTGCGTGATGGAACGCCCTCGCTCTAGCTGTACATTCTGCATCAGCTCACGGCTCTTTTCACTTCTTTTTGCAAGCGTGTCTTCTTTTAACTGCATGTTGTTTTCCATCTGGTGATCATAATTGTGTTGCCATTTATTTAGCTCAGTTGTACCGCTCCTTGGCGAAAGAACTTTGTAAATACAAACATAGAGAAATAAGTACAGTAAAAAAGGATACAGCAGGCCATTGAGATGAATATGGATTTCTGAGGAAATGTATTTGATAGGCTGTTGAAAAGGATATGGAACAATTAATCAATGAGCCCCGAGCTGCCTGGGCATTGCAGAGTCCAGTAAAGCACAGGGGACCATAGTTACAGGCCCGATCAAAGCTTTGTTTTAATAGCATTGTTTTTCTGTTCCAAAACACTTGTTTCGGAACAGAAAAAAAAGTTACAAAAATGTCTGCCAGGGGAAAGGAAAACAGAGTCTTTTTTCCCTTTCTATGGCGCCTATTTAAAGTGAATTGAAAAAGGAAAACAAATAAAAAGGCCGCCATGGAAAGGAAGAAGGGACTATATGTAGTCTATTCTTCCTTTCCATGACGTAGTCCCTTCTTCCTTTCCATTACGGCTGTCACGGATCGGAAGAGGACGCGCTGGGGACAGAAGTATTCCCAGTGCATCCGCTCCTGAAATGGACCAAAAAGAAGGTAAGTGGGGTTGGGAGGGCAGGGAATGGATTGTTTGGATTGGGGGGTGGGTAGAGGAGGGGAAGAACACTTACCTCACTCCCTGATGGGGGAGGATGGCAGCTTCCAACCCAGTTCCGAGCCTCCTCAATGGCTGAGGGGCTCCCCCAAACCCCCACAGTGGGACAACAGAAAACAACGCTGGGAGAGGGATTCCCGGTCGGGTAAAGCCCCGGTAAGGGCCAATCAGATTGCACGTTACAATCTGATTGTCCCTCACTAAGCACTCATGTTCAATAAACATACTCTAGCAGAAGACCACGTGTCACTGTAAATAAGACAGGACATGAAATAGCAAACTATGATAAACATTACAGACAAGTGTTTGTTAATGTAGAGAAATTCATGCACTTCATACTTGAGAAAGAAGGATGTGATTATGCGGCATGGAGGAAATAACATACTAGAGATCATAGGCCATACCTCAGCATAAGACATACACCACTATTTTCCAATATACAGGATTTATTTTTTAGAATGATAGTATCAAATCATAATTTGGTTTTAGATTTTACCCTGAAAATCAAACAAAGCATACATTAAACTAGGCTCTCTGGGCTTAAAACACAAGACAATACATGGCTTTCCATTGCAATGATGGTGCTTCAATTGAGCCTCACTGTATTTTTCATGTGCCGTAAACAATCGAGCACAGGTAAGTGCCCAAATGTCCCAATGCACTGCAAGAGACACTTTACAAATTCTGATAATTATGTTGAGATGAAACATAGCTCTGGAAGGTAAGACCCAATCCGGAAAGCCGGATTGGGTGTTATCAGCCCGGGGCCCGAGTTAAAGGTCGGAGCGAAGCAACAGATTTTAACAAGGGTCTCTGGGCTGAAAAGGCACGCTGTGACCAACCGGAGAGGGTCGTAATGCGATTAGCACCCTGGTGGAAAACTGGGTTGTTAAAAAATTTTCATTCATTGAACAGGATGCGCGCTGTGTCCAGTTCAATGAATGAAAATACTGTGGCAAGATTGACCGCCATGGATCTGGAAGGCAGGGCTCCATGACAGTTACAGCGCAGCAGCAAAAGCGCAGCCGTGACAGGGGGTCCACCGCTGCCAAAGAAAACAGGTCAGTGGTACGAGGGGGGTGCAGGGAACCTAAAAAAAAAGATACAGGAGGCTGAGGGGAAGATGGTGCTGTGGGGCAGGAGAAGTAGCCTCCAGGTTTCATGGAAGGCAGGCTGAGATTGGCGGTTTCAGCTACCGATCCGCGGAACCTGATTGTCTGCTCCTCCCACCCCTTTATCGCGGCCAGCTCATATGGTTCCATGGTATCCAAAGTAAGTTGGGGTCTGGCAAAGCAGCGTCAAGAGTGAGTGTGGACTGCTGGCGAAGGCCTTCATTATACAGCAACCCGAGCAGGTCTCCATGCAACAAACAACTGGATGGGATGAGAGAGCATGCTCCTTCTCTTCTTTCTTCATACCATGTTATGAAAGAAACGAGAAAATAAAAAGACATGTATTGTTTTATTTTTTTTAAATTTTATTAATTTATTCAAACCAAACAACAATACAAACCAAACATGCAGTCAATTTATGACAGTTCCATTAAACACATTTAGTCTTTAGTCACTGCTCCCCCAATTCCACCCCCCTTTATGAGCCTGTTTGTTCTTTGCATTCAGTATCTGCTTCGTGTGGCAGGGTTTCGCTGCCCTCGGATTCTGTTGGATCCGATTCTACTCCAAACATTTCCGCTATCAATGACTTCCATGCCATCAGGGAGCCCACTTCTTCCTCCCCACTCATGCTGCTCGTCTCTTGCCATACCATCGTTTCAGCCTCCGCCCATTTCTGTAACTCTTTCCATCATACCTCCACCCGTGGCTTGTGACACTTCTTCCATCCCATGGCAATCCTTCATTTTGCAAGCACATATGCCAAATCTTTCAATTTCCCAACATGTTTAAATTTCCGTGATCTGGGGAACCCTCCCAGCAAGCAGGCCCAGGCCGTGTCTATGACGAGCGTGACCCCTTTCTCCACTAGTATTTGTGCCACTTCGCCCCAGAAAAATTTAATTACCGGGCATGACCAAAACATGTGTGTCATGTCGGCGTTATCCTTGTCGCACTTAGGACACGCCTGGCGCCCAACGTTTTTAAACTTTGATATCCTCAGAGGGGTCATGTATGCCCTGTGCGTTATATATAGCTGTATTTGTTTTAATCTGGCATTTCTCAACACCTTCTTGTGGTATCCCAAGGCACGTTCCCACATCCCATCCTCTATCGGGGCTCCCACTTCCGCTTCCCATTCCAGTCTCAAATGTACCAATTCCTTCCCGACCTTAGTCATCACCATATCATACAATCTAGAGATCTCATGCCCCCCCTCCGATATGTCATATATTGCCCCAATATTAGCATCTGGTTCCTCTGTCAAAATTGTTTCAGGCCACATTTTCCGAATTTTCTGAACCATTCTGTGATACTTAACATATTGACCTGTATGTAATCCCGCTACTTCCGCAAGTCCTTCAAAATCCCTAATGGTCCCTGCTTGCCAAATGTCCCCCAAAGTAACCAGCCCCACCGATTCCCAGTAGGTCCTGATAATCACCTTCAGCTGCTTATCTCCCCCTGCCAGTGCAACCAACGGTATCTGTGGGGAGCATGGGAATGGGTCCCCCATCATCCGGCAAGCTCGACGCCACATTTTCCACCCAAGCATCATCATCCCAGGGCGCTCCTTCATTTCTGACTCAGGCAACCAGATCATTTCCTTAAGTAAAATGGGGTACAGTTCTGCACAAACAGCCTATGTTCAGGGGTCTCTTCATCAGATAGCCACTTGGCCACATATTGCAGTTGACCCGCTACATAATAAGCCTCAAAATTAGGCAGTTTAATACCACCTTTTTCATAGAAGTTCTGCAACTTCCCTAGTGCCACTCTATTCCGGGTGCCATGCCACAGAAAGTCCCTACACATACTGTTCAGCTTAGCAAAGCACTTCTTAGGTATCATATATGGAATGTTACTAAAATAATGTAAAAGCCTAGGTAGGACCAAGATCTTAAGCATTGCCCCCGTCCCCTCATTGCTAGGGGCAACTTCTCCCAAAACTTCATGCATTTCCTGATTTTCTCGATGGCTATCTCGGTGTAACACTTATATTCCTCTTCTGCCGTGTGGTACACGTCTATCCCAAGGTAACGGAAATAACTCACCGCCCATGGTATTTGTAACACCGGCAACCTTTCTACAGAGGTTCCCACATAGCCACCCAGCAGGAGTATGCTAGATTTTTGGGGGTTCACCGCTATGCCAGACAGCCTGGCATACCTCTCCAACACTTCCAAAATATATTGGAGATTTTCTTCCAGGTATTTCAGATATAATAACAAATCATCTGCATACAAGGTTATTAAGTGTCGCTCCCCCCACCTCAATACCTATTGTATCATATTGTTGCCTAAGGTATATCGCTAGGGGCTCTGGGGCTAGAATGTAAAGCATCGGGGACCAGGGGCATCCCTGCCTAATACCTCTGCTTAGTTGCCATCTCTCAGATATCACTGATCCTGTTCGAACTCTGGCCAGCGGCTCACTGTATAGCATCTTAGCCCATTTGATATAACCTGGCCCTACTCCATAACCTCCCAGGGCCGCCAACAGCCATGGCCACTTAACCGAGTTGAAAGCTTTAACTGCGTCTAGTGACACAATCGCCATTTCGCCTTCACTCCTACCCCCCATTCGACCACACAGTGGAGTCGCCTGTGGTTGTGAGTTATATTCCTATTCGGGACATAGCCCGTTTGATCTGGATGAATTAATTTGCCAATTACTCTCCGCAATCTGTTTGCCAGGACAGCTGTCAATAACTTACTGTCCTGGTTCAGCATCGATAAGGGCCTGTAGGAGCCACAACTATGCCCTGGTTTATTGGGTTTGGGGAGAGGTACTATGATCGCTTCTCTGAGCGACTCCGGCAACCGTCCCACCTCAAACGCTTCATTAAGCATTTCTAGCATTCGGGGGAGCACTTCCACCCTATATACGTTATCAAAAGTTTTGCTCGTGGGCAACTGCCTCACAACCTCTTCCAATTCCTCTTCCAATTCCTCCAAGGTAATTGGTGCATCAGCTCTTCCCTTTCCTCTTCACTTATCTTGGGCAGTCCTATATCTTCTAGTGTTTCGATTATCTCCTCTTGGCTGCCCCTCTCCTCTTGGCTGCTCCCTCTCCTCGTATAGCACGCTGTAATACTCCACAAATTCCTTGTTGACTCCTTCTTGGGTATCCGATACCTCGCCATCCTCTCTAGTTATAGTCCTAATCGGGGGTCTAGGGGTTTCGTTCTTGTACAACCACGCTAGGAGCCGGCCCGTTTTATCTCCTCCTGCATGCTGTCTCTCTATGTACTTTTTATAATTGAGGTTGCAGAGCCTTTCCCAGTGTTCCACGCACTGCTGCTGTAATTTGAGTAAAAGACATGTATTGTTATTGTGTTTCTTATCAGACCAAATAAAATGGCCTAGCTTTTATTTCTGTGCTCATCTTTTTCAGATTTTCACCCGCCCCTACTGCATGTACTTACCTCATCGGCACAGATTTCCAGAAAGGCTGCATACTGTAGTTCGAAAATAAATGCATGCAACATTGCTTTTTAAACATTTTTTGGCTGGAAATGGATTGTGTACAGTAGTACATCATGCATGTGCAGACAAGTCTCCACAATGAAACAGGGGTGCAAATGCAGCCAGCGGAGATGCCTGCATTTTCACCCCCCTTTTGCGTGTCCTGTAGACTTTATTTTTCCTGGAGTGACAGGATGCACTCTTGCTTCCCTTCGAAACAGGAAAACATGCTAACCAAAAAAAAAAGGCGGTTTTTACAATTTTTATTGGTTGGAGTTGAAGGTTGGAGGCTTTTTTATGAGATGTTCCTCCTGATAATGGAATGGTGTACTGAATGTGGCAACCTCCCCACACCTCATAACTACACAGGCAGTGGAGACAGGCAGTATTTACGAATATATGGGCCTCATTAGGACCCGGGCGTTAAGGGGTTAACGGCGCCGTAAAAGGTTTCTGCGCCGTTAATCCCTTAACGCCTTACTACGAGGTCCCTTTGCGGTACCCGACCTTAACGGCTGGTCTAGACCAGCCGTTAAAGTAGGGGCCCGCAAAGGGACTCTCGAGGTAAGTACGGTACCGCAGTTTGCGGTACCGTACTTACCGCCTTCCCCATTCCCATTATGCCCTATGGGGCAAAAATGGGAATGGGGAGGGGCCATGGTGGCATGGGGAATTACCGCCCCGCCAACCTTGAAATGGGGTGGTAATTCCCCATATTTTGCCATGGCGGACTCCGGCATCGACCATGGTGCTAATAGCACCATGGTTTTCCGCCGGAGTCCTAATGAGGGCCATTGCCTGTTTACACCATTAGCACCAACCTTATCAGGGGGGCCAAGTTGTGCCAGCTGTTTTGAGCCAAGGGGATTCTAGTTGGATGAAGAACAGCTGTCAGCGAGACGCCTCCGGTTCCCAGCCCACTTACCTGCATTCACGATTGATTATTCCACATTTGCATTTGACCTATGTAAAAGAAAAAAACCATCACTATATTTCTGTGTACATTTAACATCACTGAGACTAGGAGTAGCAAGTAGAAAACAGACTTGGTTAAACTTCACACTCTAAGGGAGAAGTAAATAAAGAGTGAGCGGGCAGTGAGAAACCGCTAGTATGGATTTCGACTGGTTTACGGTGAGTTTACCTGAGTTATTCTTTTGTGTCCATTAACTATCTGGCTTCACATGTTTAGACTTGCAGGAGCTCAAAGTACCTGCTACCTTATTCATCAGAATGAAGAGAAAGTCGGCCGACTACCTCCACGACGCAGAGCCGCCGGACTCCAGAATAAAAGGCGTCAGGCGCATTGGAATCATCTCCACCCCAATCATTTGGCCGGTGAAGCAAAGACCCCTCCTTTTGGATAAAAGCGTAACCACGCAGGGTCAAAGGTCAGAAAGAAAAAACCTGCATGACCCCCCATTCATGTCCACCATAATGGCTGTCTTGACCGTCTCTGGGAGGGCAGATTTTGGAGCATTGGTTCCTATAACAGAAAACATGCATACAGAGGACAAGGCTGCTCTAAACGAGTCCGCGTATGAAACATCTGCTCCGTCTTACGAGTATGCATTAGACGTCCAAGGAACAGCGGCATTTCAGCCACCACCTGCAGAAACAGAGTCAGAGGCAAGCCTGGCCTCATGGAAGGTCGATGGATCCGGAGGAGAAACCGCATGGGCTGATGCTTCTGTCCCACGACGCGGGAGTGATGACTCCAAGCTAGGTTCTTTGGTGCAGGTAAATGCCACACAATCTAGCATAGAGCCATCACTCCAGATGCCCCTTCCTCGCTACAGTATATCCTCTACTTCTCATGCCAACTCAGAAGGCACCCCGAGACCAGCAAACTGGCAAAACCAATCAGCCTTATATCATCTCACTGCAGAGAAGAGTCTGCAGACCGGTAAATATTTGGAGGATGTTTTTTCTTTGAGACCTACTGAGAAAGTCTTAGAAAGTTATTCAAGAATGTCTTCTCTTACCTCAGTGTTGGGAGGAATGTCGGCTATAAATGCCATCTCATACAAAGGAACTTATGAAATGAACGCTATGAAGAACATCCCTCCTCCAGCATCACCGAACGACTCGTTTATCCAGAAAACCAGAGAACCATCAATCTCCAATCCGTCCGATACTCTTGTTTCACCACTGGAGTACAGTCGGGAGTTGCACAGTATATCAACCGTATGGACGCAGGAAGAAAACTCACAGTCAACCTTACAACAGGATGAATTTGTGTTATTTGATAAAGCACCTCTATGCCAAGGATCGGCAAGTTGTTCGGTGGTAACTACCAGCTTTATTGTGCAAGGTCCTCACTCTGTGTTCCCCAAACCTCTCCATGATGGCATATCTGAGCCAGCAGCGAATTCCAGACTCTTAGGCACAGCCCTGCCTAACCTCAACTACATACATATACTTTTAAAGCCTTCTGCGAGCGAGCGAGGGAAAAGCAAAGAGCTACTACGCAGCGAACACAACCAAGACATTAATACCTATATGGATCCTCTGTTGCCCTCCCGTCCATCGGAAAAAGTGATGTCAACCAGTAACTCTTGGAACACTGAACATTTCCGTCTTTCAAGTCAGAGTTCTGTTGGGTCCACATCCGCACGTCAGCAGGCAAAGGAGCACTCTATTGTGCTTTCTGGGACATCTCACATAAACTGGCGATTCTCGCTCGGTGGCCAGGTACATACCCACACTGAAAAAGTACCCATAGTCACTGACTCCGCTACTTTCGATAATATGTTAGGACAGCACTCAACTGATACAGTAGCAGCAGTTGGGTCAGAAACAATGTCTGCTTTTAGACAAACAGTCCCAGTTGATTTAGGCATGTCTCGGTCAATCCCACTTGTGAGTATATCAGAAATTGACGAATTGTCCCATTTGACGCCAGAGAGAACTGTTTCCCTTGATGGCGATGTTTCTTTAAAGCACACATCCACACCCCTTTCTTCATTCCTTTCAGAAGAGCTGCTCCCAAGCCGCTCTCCATTGCTGTTGCAAATCAGCGCATCCACCATAACAAAAGGACTGCATGGTCTGGATCTGGAGACATTTGAAAATTCCGCCCACTCGTCAGCTACTGATATGCAGAGCGTGCAAGGTGTATCAAAGGATGAAGTCAGCATTCTGCTCCAGTCTGCACAAGTGCACCATGCACAGTCTGCACATCAGTCCTCATGCGCTGGAAGTAACGGAACACAGCAATCCTGCCTTCCGATTGGGCCATTTCAGCCACTCGCAAATTCTTCATCGATCCCCGCACCAGTTAATCATGATCTGAAGACTTTTTCAGTGCTAGGACCTAATATAAACAGTTCTGTAACACAGTCAAACCCATCTTTTAGCCATGGAAAGGGGAATAATGATGCAGACGACACAGCATCTTCAGCAGCTGCAACACTCCCTACAAATAGCTTCAACATCATGCTTAGTAGATTGGCAGTGACACGCACGGCACATTCAGAAATAGCAGAGGCGTCTTATGTGCCTCTTAATGAGCTCATATCAACAGTCCTATATTCTACTGCCGCCTTGCCAGACAGCCAAGAACCCTCTCTAGTCCATATGTCCGAAACCTCAGAGGCTCCCAGGACAAGTGGTCTTCATTTGATAACAAGTCCGATTGGTCAATTTTCAGTGCTAGCTATGCATAGCTCCGACAAGGAATCAGCGGATGATCAAATGCCTCTATATTATAGCACTCATAGTAAACCTGATGGCACAACAGCAATAGAAGGCGGCCATTCTACAAGTACAACTTTCATTGTGGATAATGAAGGTGATCTCTTGGTAGGGCCCCTAACTTGGGAGCCTGGTACATATTCGTTCGAATCCAGTGAAGGATCTGGACAAGATCACTTGTCCATGGAAACAGAACTCTCTTATTTTGGATCAACTTCTTCCCAGCAAGATGGTTATGCTTTTATGGCAACAAAAAGCACTAGTAGCACCCTAGCTCTTGCAACTGACAAGGCAATCCACCTGGTTTCTGCCTATGCAGCCTCTGATGGCCATCCAAAAGAAACCGTCTTCAATACGCTTATAGCAGCTGGACCAACCTCGCTTCAATTGCTCCGACCATCCCTAGCTGCAGGTTCTTCCGAATACGATCCACATGTCTCGTTGGAAGAGGGCAACAATGCGACGGACTCGCCTCCTGGAGCAGGTCAACATCAAGATGCCAACGGGCAGTTAAATCCTCTCGCAAGACCCACCGTTGCTGTGTTGCATTGCGTGTGTGATGCTTCTGCCACAAACTGCCTGTGCGGATCCAAGAGCAAGTACAGTATGTTAAAACCGTAGACTACAGCATTGTAGATAGTGCCGCTCTCTGTAGATTTAGATTTAGAGCTGAATTACCTTTAGGTAGTAGATTTGCTACTTTGATGTAGAGAGTTAGAAACTTATAGAACTGTCTTTTGTTTAGATCATTTGTACCATTTAGAAATAATACTAGTTAGAGCCATTACATAATGACCTTCAACCGCTGCCGTCTTCTAGTTACCTAACCCACAAAAGACTGCTGTGGGAAAATTAAAGGAAGCCACAAATATGGGTCTCAATCATTTAATGCAATTCCTAAATATATCCATGGAGGCATGGTAAGCGCTAGTAGGGTATTCTTCTAGTTAGGCAGAAACTGATTTGCCTCATGACTCCTCCCGCTTCCATTGATGCCAGAAGAGAACAGCCTCAGTTCTGCAAAAGTGGGGGTCGCAGCTGGGGGTGCGCATGCTCTGCATGCTGGCGCGCCTACACAAAGTTCCGGTCTGCATATATCATCTTTTGTACGTTTTTCCAGCAAGCTGGACTTCAGTTCAGTCTGTTAGGCATGGGAATCCGGATACAATCATTCAGAGCCAGGGAAGCTGCTGCCTCCTTCAGAAACCAATCAGAAATGAGTTATATTTAACTGAGTTCCCCTCTGTGATTTTACGCTTTTCACCCAGGGAACAGTCTAGATTGTACCTCTCACTACTACAGAAACTATTACCATGCCTCATAGGATTCTTGCACCCGTGCTGAGTAGAGTATCCCACAACGAAATGCAAAGAATTTTGTATTTTTATTGCAACCGACAAGTAATATGCTCTTTATACTAGATAAAAAAAATATAATGAATATCCGAAACGAGCGATGCACAAAGTGTTCCTCTCAGCATCTCATGAGAGATTCTTGTTTGCAACTTGAGTTACTGTATCTTCTAAGCGTCTTCTCTCCTACACCGAATCACAAGCAATTCAGGACAACACTTCTGCGTCCCACAGTCAAATCATCTTTAGGTCCATGGTACTTGGACATACAATGTCAACATCGACTAAAGAGCTAGTCTTCTGGCCCTCAGGCCCCTAGTGTGGGTTTCCTGGGAAAGGTTTCAGTGGTGACCCCACACCCTGCCATGATAACATTTTGCATGTTGGAAACGGCTCACTCTGGGGCCCTCTTCAGATAATAATCTACTACGGCTAATTTATCTTTACCCCTCTTTTGGGGGTGGGGGTTGTATTGTGTGAGAAGAAAATGATAATCCAGAGACTGTCCTCTCCGAATCTCCAACATTCTCCACTAGAGCTCAACTACTCAGTCTTGAAGTTGAGAGTAAACCAGAGCCAACACAGCATATGACTCGGGAGGATAGCTCAGGGGGGCAACGTGCTCACTTTGGAAGCAAGATGTGGCGGAGCAACACAGGTTTGATCCCTGGGTACATGCTTAGAAATCTCTGGGTATTAAGCTTGTTATGAATAATCAATTATTTAATTATGCCTTATCACAAAGTTGTATCCCGAAACCCAGGCTACTATCGTCTCCACAATCCCTGGATTGAAGTTACGACCAGGTTTCCATTTTAACAAGCTCGCCCGTGCATGATAATTTGCTGTCTTCACCACTGAACAGACCTATGAGCCAGGTAGTAGTAGGACAATCCCGTTAGTGATTTTTCTAATGGTATATTCATTCGTATTGCTAGTGCGTTATGCCCAATATCCTCACCACGCCAGAGCAGGGCCCTTCATACTAGCTGGCTCGATTGCAAGTGAAGCACAGGTCCGTGAGAGCACTTGCGTTTAGGAGGTGTGAGGAGCATAGGCGTGTCCAGGGAGTGGCCCGATGTGGCACGTGCTACCCCTGGAATCTAATTGGCCACCCTATTATCCTTATCCTGTGTGTGTGTGTGCACTCGTACTTCTTGCCACACCTGCATAAGTCAGTGCCCCACTTGGGCAACCCTAGTCAAAAGGTTCTGGACACTCCATTGGTGGTCCAATAGAGCTGTAAACCAACCACAAATATAAATAAATAAATAAATAAACAAACAAACAACAAACACCTCACTGTTTCATGGCAAACAAAATGGGATCTATGCATCAGAAAGTAAACAGTAAGTCGGTTTAATCAAAACTGATACAATAACCACCGTATCCTGCCAGATCTGGCTCATCAAACACCAGCCACCATTTGTTGACAGATCAGATGATTTAAGAAAATGAATTGACACATTCCAATGTTTTCAATGTATTTGATATATGCAGCAATATTTCGAACTCATATGTTTGGTTGTATGTGCAACCAGCAGACAAAAACAAATTTCAAAACAGCATGCAAACAGCCTAAATGACACCAAGACCAATCATATAAACATGTTAACTTGTGCAGACATTTAAACATAGCCATAAGCTGAAGTCAACGTGCTCGAGTTTAGCAAATGGGTTGCACAACCAGGACTTCTCCCCATCTTCTTCAGGACAATAATGAGAAGAATTCATTCGAAGGAGGGAAATCTCCCTGCCCATAAATAATACAAATTGAAATTGAAACCCCGAATACAATTATGCCTCAGATATATAACATTCTTCTAACGTATGTGTATCTAATCCTAAATACAATCCAACGAAGATCCATTTGGGCCGTACAGCTAAGCTGCTGTATATCCATAAAGGCTTCACTGATACATAATGTACTGTGGTTAACTCTGTTACTCTTGCAGCGCTCCGCATCCCCGATATTTAAACAGCAAGGGGTACCCACACTTCTAGAAATGAACGGTATCAGGGAGAGAAAAAGACACCCACATGCCCATTTGTGTAAGCACTTACCACTCGTCCTCAGCGACTCGCCTCTCTCCCCAAAGGCTGGTGGCGTACCCTTTGTGGGGTTCACTCAGCTGCACGTGTATGCAGACAATCACATTCGGGCTGCATGACGATGTGCCTGGTAGTCCTATTATGGGGACAGTACCTCTACGTTTCCTCTAATATAAGCATAATTCCGTCCAAACAAAATGTGAAAATGAGTCACCAATTCAAACTGTGCTCCATCCAGAAAATAGTTAATAGATGAAAAAGTGGGGGGGGGCTAATAAGTGCAAAGGACGAGTAGACTTGCATAATAGCCTGGCACTTAATGGCTGACCTTATCTACCAAACATGCAGTCGTGTTTGGTCTGGTTGCCCCTCGCCTATACATTAGCCACTTAATTGCCACATCAACAGACTCCCACCCTTTGGTCAGCATCAACCTCATCTGATGGGTTCTAGAAAAAAATCAAATAAAAGAACAGGGGGAGAGGGAAAATAATTAGAACCACTATTCTCAGGATGGGGATTCCTTCGGGGCGAGGCACCTTAGGAGGGGGGCACAGCACTCACCAGAGGCCTGGAAGAATTGAATGAATCCATGTTTGCCAACTCTTAGTGCTGGGCCTTCTAAATTGAACAGGTGGCTCTTTCCAGTGTGGAGCCACGTTTTCCCTACGAGCCTTGCATTTTGCACATGAGCTCTGTGCATGTCACTGAACTGCGTTTCCTTATTGCACAGAAAGGGGGCCTGCCATCGTTTGCTTCACATAATCTACTCTGCCCAAGAATTCTGGGGCTTGCTGTACAAACGGGGCCTTGCTTGGGCAGTTGGTGCTATTGGCATATCTGCTCAATAGAGCACAAGTGTACACGTTCATGTTTTAGCATGAAACTCTCCAAATGGAGAGATTGCACTGACTGTTCAGAACAGGTTCAATTCGGGGGTGGTTTTTCCTAGGCACGGGTAGTATAGCTCAGTGGCAACACACTCGTCTTGGAAGCAGGACGACACAGGGCAACACAGGTTCGAATCCGGGTTCTTGCTTAGTAACCGCTTAGTGCGTTAAAAAAAAATTATGATTAATTATTGCCTAGCGTTATTGTTTCTGGCAGTATGTGTATTCTGTTGTATTCCCCCACTGTTCCCTGTAGCTTGGCAATGTTCATCGTGGTGCTCTGTGGGCAACAACAGAATGCTGATCTTTGCCTAGCTGGTGTTTGTGCCAGCCAATTATAGTGTAGCTTCCGTAACCACAACATTAGGCGCAATTGACCCATGCTCTTAGTGCTGAAGGGAACCTCTGTATTAAAGATCCACTGGTCCCTCACACAGGGTGCTTGGATTGCGTGAGGATAAGTGCATGGATGGTATCTCTGGCTGCAATCTACTCTGGGAAATACCAAGTCACATGGAGCCATCCGGTCATTCCTCTGCAGAGGAGAGACGCTGGGTCTTAGTTGCTTCCAATATCTCATCGATATCAAACTTTGGCTTGCAGGCCGATGCCAGCGTGCCCGGGTTATCTTCCACAGGGAGTAGCTTGAATAGTAGCAAAGTGCACGCACACCATTTGGTCCAGAATGTATGTCTTCCGGGATTATGTTCTTGAGCTATATGTTAATGTCTATCAAGTGCAATAGTCCATCAGGATTGACCTCTCACATTATATAGCCTCAGCAGGCACTCCTGAGAGCCGCATTCTGCCAGGGTTGCCCTTCTGTGACCCCTGCGGGGTTTGGTGTGTTCTTTTCCGGCAATCTCCTACAGGGTGCCCAGATTTCTCTAAGCAAAAACCGAGAAAGGTTTTCAAAGTTAAAAATAGAAAAGGGACATTAATGGTGGAGAACAAAATAGGACAGATCAGAATGGCTAAGGCCACATAATGATGGGTGTATCCAGGTTGTCTACATTTCAGCGATTTCTTCAGTTTCTTTAGCTTCTTTCTGTCTCATTGAAGGGTTATTGCAACTATTTCAGGAACACTTTGATTACTTGAAAATGTTTTAGGGCGACATGGGGTCTTTTCCTGCACAGCACTGATGTGCACTAACTAACACTGGTGAACTGTGATGGGTGCACATTTGCAAGTTCCGTTCCTTCCTCTGCGTAGACCCATCCTTCATGATATTGCATTCTTTTCCTTACTTTCGCCCTCATACAGTTGCCTATGTTCTTTCCTATACCAGTACTTAGCCACGCAGTCTTTCCTCTTTTTCTAATTGTTTTTGTGTTTGTGCATTCTGTTTTTCTGGCAGCAATACACGCTGCCCATGTTAAACTGTCTATCCATCACAGGATGCTCGACCTGCAGCTGGAACGTGACCTGCACGTCATCAGAGAAGGGGTCTGTTAAGGGCCTAGCTTGAAAGTCTTTGAAGTCCAAAACTGGAACATTTGAGTGTTTTGCAAACGCTTGATGGGACAGGAAGACTTGGTGTGAACGGGGACTTCTGGCTATCCTGTCTCTTTTCTGTGTCAGTGTACCGCCAAGCCACATCTCCATTTGAGCGACTGATCGAGAGCCCAGTGCCGCAGTGCGATATTGCATTGTTTGCGGCAGTGGTGTCCGATTGTCAGGGGTGTCTTTAGGCCCCATCATAGGTGCATGTGTAGTCCCCTTTTTTGTGCAGACTTTCATTAGGGGTGTGATGATGGCTTGACATGGCTAGTACTTGCACTCTCTCATCTCAGTTTGAAGGCTTCTTCTGCAGTCAGGTGCTGCATCTTATCTCTGTATTGCAATCCTACCTGCAAGATCATGCATTTGAGTGCATAGAGTTGCTGCTGGATTGTGCTCGAATTGTGTTGCTTTGGTGGTTGCAAGTGCTGCTTTTTTGCAGTGTGGTCTGTTCTGTGGTTGTACTTGAGGTTGATTTTGTATTTGTAGCTGTTGTTTTCTGCTAAACCGTTGTTTGTGATGGAGACATTATTGCATTGGTAAGGCCCTGTTTGATTCACTCAGGCGTCAACTCTGGCAGGTTTTAACATGCTATTCTCATGATATTCATTCAGTTAATAGTTAGCAACTTCTACTTGCATGTTGTCTTGGTGATACTCTGCCTATAGATCTGTTTCACCACTAAGATGCTTGCTCAGGCTGGCCTTATCATGACCTGATTCATGGAATTTTTAGCGTGCTGCAAAGTGGCTTTGCACTGCCAATAAACAAAGAGCGGTGAAAGTGTATTTTTGCAGTGCAAAATTACTTTGCACTAACTTTGCACTGTTGCATTTTGCAATGTAAAAATACACGTTGCACCACTCTGTGAATCAGGGTGTGTGTTGGCTGTGCAAAGTCACTTTTCACCATCCTAAAAAAATCCATGCCTCAGGCCATAGGCTCTTCAAACTGACGCAAAGACCTACTGAATTCTACTGTGCAATTCCAGAGCAACAAACTCAACAGCAACACGTATTTAGGACCCCGAAGGGAGAAAAGGGAGTTACTCACTAGTGCTGAACACCTTTCCCCGTGCTAGGGAGTTCTGGATGTTTCATCCGCAGAGTCCAGGCCCATGCACGTAAAGGCTGGTGCACACACGTGTTAATGCTGCCCGCGTGGGATGCCAATGGTTTTGTTGCTAACGCCGCATATTTGTGAAATGAAACATATGTGTATTGCGCAATGACATGTCATCGCTGCGACCGACCAGGCCACAGTCTCCCACTGTTGTAACTGAAAGAACAGCTGCGGCTGTCAATTTCCACCGTGAATTGCTTTCTTCCACCAAGAGAAGAGGGGTCTATGGATTTCACGGCGGGGGAGGTACCTGCAGCTCTTGAGTGGTAAATATTCCATAGGGTAGTAGTGCTATGGGATACCTGTATGCGCTCAGCTAGTTCCCGGCCGTTTATTAGCCTTGTACTAACCTGACAATAGTGTGTAGTTGTGGAGTAGGGGGAATTACATTGGAATTCTCGTAAACTTCTGAGCTGGTTTTTAACACCTGGGACCCGCGCGCTCGAAGCAGGTTCAACGAGCTGGGCCTCACCCCTTTGCCATTTGGCATACGCACTGAGTGTACACAAGACCTGGCGGCAGCTGCCAGGCGTCATGATGGCAGAGGGCCATTGCGAAGATTACCTGGGTAAACACAGATAGGTTCTGCTGTGTGCAAAAGCGTCTGCAGGGTGAGGATCCGCGCGGCAGAGGTCTTACAGCACAGAGGTGTGTTCCCAGAGTGGCGTACTGTGCCCCTGCCTGGGGTTGGGGGCGGGAGACCAGACCGTGCTCTGGGCTGGAAAGGAAATGGGAAACGGGTGAGAGGGTAGCAGAAGCGGGAGTAGGGATGCACGTGAACAGAGGCATGGAAAGGGCTTGATGCAACCGAACCTAACTAACTAAATAAATAAATAAATATCAAACGCATCCATTGTCCTTTCACATTTCGGTCTGAAGGGTCCATCATGTAAATGCACTGGTTGCAATCAAGTTGACAGTACTTTCAAAACAAAACAGGCATGCTTCTTCTAAGACGGGTTGAATTGGGACCAAAAATTGTCCTGGGTACCGAAACAAATGTCGCCAATATTCTATCAGCAATATGAGAGTGTTCCTGAGAACCTGCTTGAGTTGTACCCCTGGCGCATTTTGCACACAGATCCTAGCAAACAGAACACTTAAAAGAAATTTGGGACACCATTGGACCAATTCTTAAACTGGCCTATGGAACCTGACCAGGTTGACTTGGGTTGACTTTGGTTGACTTTGGCCTACAGGTATTGGTTGCCCGACTGCTCTACGACCTCTTTGATGGATCCTTTGCTCTGGTGCATATTGGTCCCGTGCAGCCATAAAGCAAATTTCCTGAGAGGCTGCCACAATAGACGTACTAGCCACTCATTCTGCCAAAAAGAGCCGAAGCGTATTCGTTTGGACAGAAGAACCTGCTTTGAGCCCGCCGGTCCCGGGTATCTCCGGCGGCAAGCCCTTGAACAGTAGAAGTGTGGCAAGTTTGCCTGTGGTAAATGTTCTGGTGTGTAACTTGTTTCTTTGATGGGCAGGTGGGATCTTCTACCGGATTTCCATCACTGTGGTTAATAAGGACCTGGACACGGAGTCGGAGGTGCAGCACACGGTGACGGAGTGGGTAAGCAAACACCGGTTTTGGACTGTAATCGGCCTCACTTCTGCATGTTGGCAAGCTACCGACAAACAAGTGCCTGAGTTTTAGGAAATATGGAAGCAAACCGAAACAATAAGTAGGTTATTCGCTTTGGCGGCATCCAGTGGTGATGGTTGCCTTGGTGCTAGTCCCACACTGACCACTTCACTCCCCCCAAAAGTAGACTTTTGCACCATTGACATTTTGAGGGTGGGTGGAACTGGCCGGTGACAGTGCTGCTTCCCTCTGTAATGGCCCTCGCTTTGCCTGGCCCGTTACCGTGGGCTAGTAGGTCATCAATAGTGGGTACAGCTTGCACCCAAATTCTCTATCAGCTAAGCAGTTTTCAGATGGGACAAGCATTTTGACACATGGATAAGCCAGACCTGTATGTTCACAGTTTGATACTGCCGGGGTCCTCTGTGGAATTCACACTATGTTTCTAATAGCCAATGTATTGGAAGTGTAGGCTTTTGCCAGTAAGATGCACGCAAAACAAATACACCCAGATACCTGCTTCAGACTGCCAAGCTCTGAGATCCGAAAAGCACAGTGAGTTCCGGAAATGAGTCCTCGTCTTACATAATTAGTTTCTTAGACGCAGAGGAAATAGTTAGGCAATGGTATTCCTGGGTAAAGGCAGTCACAGGTAGTTTTGATGAGGGCTAAGGTCACATGGTCCATACTTTTCGCCAAGGATTCCCACCCTAATGAAGTCATTTCCTGAAAGTGCTCTCACCCTCTTGCAAACTGCGTAATGTTTTTGTAAAGCGTCACAGAGACTAAGGGCCTCAATCACGGAATATTTGCCCGGGTCAAAGTGAAAAGTGGCTTTGCAGTGCCAACACAAACCCTGATTCATGGAACAGTGCAAGGTGTATTTATGCAGTGCAAAGTCAGTGCCTAGTCATGTTTGCAGTACAACATGACTTTGCCCGGACTTTGCATTGCAAAAATATAGTTTGCACGGTTGCATGAATCAGGGTTTGTGTCGGCAGCGCAAAGTCACTTTGAACCGGGCAAATATTCCGTGAATCGGGCCCAAAGAGTCGGTTTACAATGTCGGGTAGAGACCCTGTCGTAACGCCCACCAGTAGGCCCCTCCCTGGCTGAACCTCTAAGCCTGTTGCCCCCCCCCCCCTGAGAATCCAGTCCCCCTATATTTGGTGACAGCCTCCAGACCAACTACACAGCTTTGAACCCCTTTGTCTGTTAGCACCCCGGTGTTTACAGCAATGGAGAGAAAGGGGACGACGTTTCCAGGGAGACGAGCAGGAGCTTCACACCAGTTGTGAGAATCTTTCATGACACAAACTAGCAACGCACCAAGCACGTGGTGCATCTACGCGATTTTATCGAACCCGATTTGACTGAATGTATCTTTTAATAAGTTAATTTTACTGCATATATATGAGGGTGAGAACCACGCAGCCCCCCCCCCACATTTATTATTACCCTAACCCACCCCCCACATATACATGCAGTGAAATTCGATGGACAATATTCGATCAAATCGAATTCGGCTAAATAAGTCTGCGCAGTAATCTACCTATACCATGTGGGCCAGCTTCTGCGCTCTGTTGCTTCCAAGGGGCTGCATGGAGCATCCTTGGTCCCTCGCATCACACTTCCGGCTTGCGTTTGTCCGACTCCGTTAGCCGACATTATTTAGAATTCTGAGCTGGCAGGTTGGGTCATTTGCTAATACTGTGAATGTTTATAGGAGGTTGACGAAATTCGTCTTTGAAATGTACCTTTAAAACTTAATTTGACTCAAGCCTTTTTCTTTTATAGCTCAATGCAACATTTCAGAGCTGGAATTACTCCGTCTTTGTGGTAAACGTCAGGTATGTAGTCTTTTGTAGCCTCCTCCTCCTCCCGGAAATGTACTCCCTTTTGGGGGTCCCTCTGGCCCCTTAGGTGACACGATGGGACATTCTGCTCGCCCGCCTTTGCAGCGTGCTTTGGGGCTGCACTGAATGTTGTGCACATTGCAGGGCGCCTCAGCTAGCCAGCCTCCTAAAACTCTGCTTGAGCCAGGCCAGATAAATACTCATAACAGGAGTCTGAAACCACAATCCAACCAATCCACAATCTGTGAAAGGAATGCCATTAGGGAAATGCGACGTCATCAGCTACTCCCACAGACCAGCCTAAGCCTCACCCCTGAAACTTCAGGCTGTCCAAATGAGTATACCGACATTTTGCTGTTAGTGTGAGTATTGTGACGCATGCAATCAGCACCAAGCATGTTCAGAAGTTTGAATCAATGTCACAGTCCTTTGCGTAAGTGCTTCTCTGCCCCAGCCCTGCCTGCCCTCCTCTTCTTGAGTGGCTCCTAGCCAGGTGTCTCCCATTTTCTCCTGTCCATTTCACTTTGTGAGTGCCCTGCTCCTGCACCATCTTCAAGGTGGGTGTTTCGTTTCAGCTTTCCCTCTCTGGCATGCTTATTTATTTATTTATTGTGCATTCGTAAGGCCCTTATACATCAAATAAATTGTGTTTCAAAGCGCCCGCAGTGCAACAGGGAGGGAACATGGGATTGAAACACAAATATAAAAATTAAAGATAGAGGCGGACCTACTAGGCCGTGTGAGCATTCAGAATGTGCAAGTGCAGAGGTAGGGATGAGGGATTAGGGGGTGCTAGGTGTATCAAGAGAGAAGTGCTAGGGAGTGAGCAGCTGTAAGTACCTAGGTGGAGTATACCACCGATAAATAAGTGCAGGCCTGTGGTGACATAGGCCAGTGGGTGCCAAAGCAAAGTGCTGGGAGGGGTGGAGGCTGTAGGCTATTGGGTGTGGGAGGCCAGGGCCCAAGTGGACCAGTGGTCGAATTTTGCGAAAAGAAGTAGTGGAACTATGTTCCCTGCTGGTCTGCCCCGCTCCCCACAAACCCCACCCCTGCACCCCCTACCACACACAATCCAAACCCCCAAACAGACACACCTGCTCTTTATGGGAATGTTCACTGCAGTGCACTGAAGTGCAAGCTTTAACTTCTTCCTACACTTGTTTTTTAAAACGAAACCATTCCAGAACGGTTTCTTCTAAAATAGAAGTGTAGGAACAGTGAAACTTAAAAATAAAAAGTATAGGAGCACCGCTCCCGACCACTCCTGCCCACTTCGACCTCTGAAGTGGACACATAAAGGGCCATGGTCACCAATCTCAGCAACTGTGGGATTTAGCAGGGGAGGGAGGAAGGAAAGGAAGAGGTGCAAAGGAAAGTCTTGCAGAGCTTCTGGAATTTGAGGAGATCCGGCTCAAGACAAAGAGGAAGGGAGAGGCTGTTCCATAGGAGGGAGCCTGCTGAGGAAAGAGATCGGCCACCTGCTCGCTGTTTAGCGAAGCGCTTAACAAACACAGAGAGTTGGTGCCGGAGGAACGTAAAGATCTGGAGGCAGAGTATTTAGTGAGAGAAAGTTGTAGATAGCGTGGACATAAAGCAATTGACCAAGTGTCCGTTGCTCAGGAGCACGTAGCTAAATGTTTTATATTGTATTTTTAGATCTCACCTAGAAAGTAAATGCTGCCAATAGCATCTGGCCCAGTGCCTGAGGTCTTTTAGCCTCACTGCCCACGAGGCATTGGGTAGTGAGAGATATTTTATTCCCTTAGCCCTAGTAAACATCCTTGCTATGCCTGGCCCCAGAAGTTGGCTTCCAAGCTCATAATATCCCCTATGCTCTGCACCTCCAGGCAACACTATTTAATAAATCAAATGCCAATGGGACATTTATTTTGGCGACACATCCCTTTTCAGGTGATTTTGCTGTGCCATGCTGGAACATACTGTTGCAAAATGACCCCCTTTCACTCATGCTCAGGTTTCCTCTTCTAACAAAGTCAAAAGCAATCCAGTTGTCATTATCGAAAAGCATTGCGTAGTCGAATCCTTTGGTACGTCTTCCTTTCTGAAAAATATCATGCTCACAAGCAGGCACGTGTTTCGTTCTTCATGGTGCTTCTACAAGCCCTAGGATCCTTCTTTTGTGTGCCGGAGCATGGATCATTCTATGAAAGACTGTTCGGAAATAAATTGATTGACTGCTCAGAGGAGGCATTGCGGATCGCACTGAAATGCCCCCTTCATTAACATGCATATGGACATGCTTCCTTTCCAGCATCGAGCTTGCACCAGAGACCCCCAGAACAATCGTGAAGAGGAGCGTTGGCAGAATCAATAATTCTAGGTATGTCATCTTCTTTGATTCTTCTGAAAGCCAGTCGTTGCCCCAAGAGCACAGGATCACTCAGCTTGGGCTGTAGTCGCATTCCCAGGGTCGGACTGGGCCATAAAATTAGCCCAGGCACCAATGAAAAAGTGGTCCACAGTTGCAAATGGCAATTCATTTCTTTTGTGAGAGACTGTTTGAGTAGTACCGAAGGAGGACTCTTTTGTGATGAAAATTGTGCGATTTAAAGAATATGTATGCAGCAACAATGGTCAAAATTAGTAGCCGCATGGTGAAGTAACTCATCCACAGGCCCATATTGGCCAGAAAAGATGTTCTCTTTTGACCAAATAAACTGGCCCATACTAGCATTTTGCATTTTTGTTCCGGAATTACTCTATTGCCCTACAGGCCAGTCCGAGCCTGCACATTACTGTATCAGGCTCCATTCCCATCATCCAGATTGGCGCATCACAGAGACACCAGTGCGGCATTGGCTAAGAGATTGCCAGACAATTTGCCCACTTCTTGCTGAGGAGGTGATGTGGTTGCCATTTTCTCACCTGCCACTGTATTCTTTAGCGAACACGGCTACTAACTAACGTTGACATGTTACGTGAACATAGCTAGTGATATTCCCATTGATTACACTCCTGTACATACATTTCACACTGTCGAAAACCCATACACCACAACAGGATCCAGTAGAAACCATTTGTAATGAGTCGACTGGCATCCCCACCAAGGTGTAGGCATTTTATCTTTCTTTGAAGGTACTCATTTTAACATTCTAAGTGAAAGATGTGGCAAGTTGTCTTTCCACTGTAGATAAGCACCTTGCAATGTTATCTTGTTAATGGATGGAGGAGTACAAATACATAATGTCCACCTAATAAAATACCACATTTGAAAACACCTACCCCTCCATTGTCCATGCACAAGATTTTCCCTGAGAAAATATATGCAGCAGTATTCTTTCTACCATTGAATTGATCCAGTCCTATGCTAATATTAGGCTTGTGCTGGGACAGGCTCTGATGTCTGTTGTTGTATTTTATTGCCATACTTTTGACTAAGCTAGCAGAGAATGCATTTCTGTTCTACTACTATGCAAATTAACAACGGGGGTCCTGGCAGTCCCTCTGCCAGACATTAGTCCTGGTTATGAGAGATTTACCCAGAGTCTTTAGCTCACTATCTTTCACAGAGAAGAAATATCCCATACATATCAGTCTTTGTCCGGCCCTGGGGCAGTCCAGCACCAGCACCGAAATGCTAGGCAATTCTCCTCTGATCAAGAGTACTATTAAACAGTTTGAATTCCATAATTTACTGAGACCTGGTCCTAGAGGTTTGACTGTCAGTATGGACTAATATATACAGACTTGATGACAGGACGACAGGAGATAATCTAAACAAGGAATTTCTCCCTTATCATGCAGAGACTGCATGACCCAAGGGGGCCAATGGGATGGTGACAGCACAGGAGGCCCTCAATTCTCCAAGAGTGTCTGGCAATGGTCAACATGTGTCCACAGATTAGAGTACGTAAACTGGGTTGTGCTTTTGATACTAGACTATGATGGCTGCCACCCAAGAAAAATACACTATCACTATGTATGTCGGTGGTACTGAGCCATTACATCTACTAGATTTTTCGATATGGTGACAAGCTATAACAATGCTGCATTCTGAGGGCATTATCAGGTTTCGTCATGCCATCGAAGAGGGCCAAGGAAGAGGGCCATCACTTGGCAATAGCCTGCAGAGGTGGGGCATTATTGCTATTAGAACATTACATCCAATGAGGATAGAATTTATTCCGGATTAGGTGGTAATGGCCCTGGTCCCAAGTTATATGCCTGAGTGAAGTGAGGGCCTTAACGATGGGCTCCAGTGACATTATCACCCGATCATGCCTGCAGGCTCGGGTGTTATTGCTATTAGCACCCTGGGTTTTTAATCCGAAAACCCAGGCAACTGAAAGCAATATATTTGTTTGAATGAATGGGACGCTCGTTCACATCGTCCCATTCATTCAAACTAATACTCACCTAAAATGGCCGCCATGGAAATGGAAGGTGGGGCTGCTCTTCCATTTCCGTGGATGCCTGGCATGCGGAACCAGCGGCTGTGCTGGCACCGCTGCCAGAGGAATCAGGTAAGTAGGGTAAGGAGGGCTGGGGGTGCAGGAGTGGAGACAGGAGGCAGGGGGACAGAGGGGAGGTGGGAGGAAAGTGGAGGGGCGGGTGCTTGCAGTGCCGAGCTTGCTCAGCACGTGGGATTCAGCCCACAATTTAAGCAGGCTGATTGGCTGCATCGCCGGGCCCAGGTGCTAATGTAACATTTAAGTAAAGACAAAGGGGAAATGATGGAATGCTGGAGCAGAAGACCTATACCAGCCATTACAGCCCTGTATCGCTGAATTGTCTACAGCAGAACTTCCAACATTTTAGTAATCAGGCCTGTAACCATGGGCCCCGGGGCATTACCTGAAGTGGTAATGCCCAACCTGCTTGGGGCCTATTGCTATTAGTACCCCAGCCCGTAAGACCGGGGTACTAAGAGCATTTTGTTTTCTGTTCCAAAAGAAAAAATGTCAAAAAATGGCAGCCGGTGAAGGGAAAATGAAGTCTGTTTTCCCTTTCCATGGCGGCCATTGAAAATCATTGGAAAAAGGTAAAAACACAAAATGGCTGCAATGGAAAGGGAGCCAGGACTACAAATAGTCCCTTCTCCCTTTCCATGGAGGCCATTCAAAAAATTGGAAAAATGTAAACAAAGAAAATGGCCTCCATGGAAAGGAGAGAAGGGACTACGTGTAGTCTCTTTTTTCTTTTCATGACAGCCTGTCGCGGATCGGGAGCGGACACGCTGGGGACAGAAGTGTTCCCAGCACCTCCGCTCCTGAAATTTACAAAAAAGAAGGTAAATTGGGTTGGGAGGGTGGGGAGCGGATTCTTTGAATTGAGGGATTGCTGGGGATGGGAACAAGACTTACCTCGATCCCCAGCGGTGGTGGTCGTTTAGTGGCTCGGAGCGTGGATTACCCCGTTCCGAGCCTCCTCATTGGCTGAGTGGCTGCTGCACACCCCCGCTGGGGACAAGGAAGGAACATTATGGGGAGAGGGATTAACGGTCGGGTAACGCCCCGGCGAGGCCCAATGAAATTGCATGTTACATTCTCTTCGTCCCTCGCCGGGTACTAATTAAGCTTTATAGGCCCTGACCAAGAGCTGAACAGGCACCAGGGGCTCTGAAGAATGAGTTAAAAGCTCGAGTGCACTGAGACATTTTAATGAGGTTTAAAGGCCCATTATACCTGGTATGGCCCATGGTCTGGATCTATCAAGCTAATGCCACCTTCATTTGGTATTTAAATGAACATGGTATGCACAGGCCTGTGCATAGTATATTAATCTGCCTGAGTGATGTTAGGGAATTGGCTGCAGATCAGAGGGCTATACACATCTGGAGGCTATATCAGCTTGTGTGGCTGCACGATTGTAAAATGACAGTACTACTCAAACACTCCAAAGGTGATCATTTTTCATAAACACCACATTGATATTTAATTTCCAATGGGAACAGGAAACAAATGGGGTAATAGTTTTCAGCTGTATTAAGGCAATGCCTTACTTTATGCCGACATGCTAATTTAAAACTATGCATGCTGTGGATTGCTGTCTGTGCACACATCAGGGGTATTGGGATATGGCGTTATGCCATCGCAGCGTGGTCTACTAATAACAATATTGCACGAGTGCAAGCACATGTCACATTATAGCGGAATATTTTTAAAAAAAGGATAGCGTGACGAAGGGCTATTATCAATCAAATGCATTTCCAATTAGACACAGACCGATTACACACATATATGCCTGGATAAAAAATAGGACGCAGTATAATAAATTCACTAAGGCCAGAGTGAAGTGGAAAAAGAAATGGTGGCACCAATGAATGAGGCGGAAACAGTAAACTATGAAAGTAGAAAGGGGACACTGTCTCGGATAAGACATCTTTAAAGAAGCAGCACGTTTCACGGTATGGAGGAACATTAATTGAAAATTGAGGGCAAGTGGGAGTTGACCTAGGGAAGGGGAGGATGCTGAGCTAAGCAAGAAGAAACGCCCCATCATGCGTAAGCAGTGTTAAACAAAGAAGGCAGTGCTGGGTAAAAACACTGGCCAAAGCAATGCCTACACGGCGTGACGCATCACCTGCACCGGCCTGCTTCGTCGCCCAGCGCGACTGCACAGGCAGAGCTTTGCACCGTTAGCGATGAACCAATCAAATGCAGGGCAAAGGGGCCGTGTATAATGAGGTGCACACTGGCCTGATTGTCCAGAGCAAGGAATGTAAGGATGAAGTTCTGCAAAGGAAAGCAGCCTCCCTCATTGCGCCCTTTACCCTGCCCAAAGTGAATTGATCGTGTACATTGAGAAGGACTGGTCTGATCTCAGCACTGCTAGAAGACCAGTCGGTCCATCTGGGCCCAGATGATGTACTCTTTGGCAAGACAGGCAGAGCACTCCAAACTCTCATTTCTAAACCCTTGGGTCTGCTGCCCTTTAGGAGCGAGGTACTTCTGAATAGAAAGGTTCCGCAGAGCAACGGATGCAATTGGATCGGAGTTCATCACACGTCACAAAGCCTGACATGTGATCCAATTGATGCAAACCCATTGAGTGCCAAGAAGGCCTTTGCCTGTTGGGAAGTCTATCCATCACGCTGCATGTCAGTCCACGGCACTTGCCCTTCCTCCTTTCCACCACACCAGATGAGGAAAGGCCCTGTGGCTTTCTCTGGGCCTCTCAATCTGCAACTCTACACCCAACAACACCAGAACGGGCTTGCTATCATGTTCTGTCCACACAGAAAAGTGCCCTCATCCCTCCCACATCTCCTTTTGAGGCAGACTGCCCAATAATGTAACGGGGAGGTTTACCAATGGGGACCTGTAGGACAGCCAGCCTCCCAGTTGGAACTGGTTCCAGGCAGGCATGCCAGAAGACAGAGGACCGCAAAAGTTCAGACTCGCCCCTCGTTTCCTGTCTTTACAGAACTCTAGCGCAGTGGTCTTCAAACTTTTTATGCCAAGGCCCCCCTGAGCAAACAATACATTGTTCGGGACCCCCCTGCCCCACCCCTCTTTGTTGGTGTTATTTTTTTTATTTTTTATGGAGATAGCTGTGAAATGTCTGATGTCCATACACGAGCACACTGGATTGTTTTCAGTTGCGGCTGGTGAGTTTGAAAGCTGGTGGGGCATACATTTCCCAGGGGGAATTTTTGAGCGAGCGTGCGCAGTGCGCAAGCCCACAGCACCCAAGAGGAGTGCAGGGGGGTTCTCCCCCTGTGAAATGTTTGGGAAAATAGCCTCCAAAATGTGCACCCAAATATGACAAAAGCATTAGGTTTTACATACTAATGGTGGTACATTATTCTTACGTGTGCAAGTGGGATGGTGTATTTTACAGCAGCTTGTATTGAGAATAGATGGTACTATGGTGTATGCATAAAGAAATTCATTATATAGTGAGTAATGATGGAAACATATATGTTTGTCCTTCTGTTACTGGCATTCACATGCGTTCATCCTCTTCCTAAGGTGGAAACTAAGCTAAAATATGACTTTAGTTTTTGACCACTTAATTAATGCAACATTTGTCCTACCTCGTTCTGGGGCTTTAAACGTTCGCTTTGCAGAGCTCACATTACAACATTAATTTGCTGCAGCCCTTCAGGCACCCAATTTAAAAGCACTCTGCGTGTCCTTCGTTGAAGTCCTGTTAAAAACAGCATAACTGTGTATGATGTAATACAAAGTGATGTTGTAAAGTGTATGTATACATGTGCAGTACCTGTGTGCATTATTAAATAAAGAGTTTAAAAAAAATAAATTAAAAAAAAACAGCATAGGCAAAGCCACTGAGGTTTTGTTCAAAGAGAAGTTGCGCCTCGTGCACTAGTGTCTCCCACCACCCTTCACCCGCTTCATACTGCAGAACCTATTGATCTCACGTGACAGCAGAAACACACGGATGTGCAGAGGCCTGTTTTGTTAACGTGGCCTCTGCTCCTGGACTACGTGCAGCAGAGGGCGCATTCCTGGAACATGCATTTATTTTTTTAACTGGCCGAATAAATAACGAATCATGTTGTTTTGCCCCTGAATGTTAGAGAAACTGGAAACCCAGGCCAATGATTTACTACAAAAAGAGTTGTATGGGAATTGGGAATTCAGCCATCCCGTACAACCCCAGCACACACGTTGCTGCTGCATGCGTCCAGCTGGAGCCAGGGCCCCGGCCTCTGTGCCTCCGCTCTGCCAGCTTCCAGGCACTGAAGTGCCAGCAGACAGCAGTCACCTCCCCGCCACATGCGGGTGTACAGGGTGGGCCACCAGCCTCAGTAACAAAAGGGACCCAGACTTCTAGGCGCCCAAACTGCCAGAAGTTGACAGGGGCAGGTGACAGCAGGCAGCCCCTTCCCCTGACACCCCCACACCAAAGGGCCGCTCCCATCCGAATGGATGGGGAACAAAGGGCCTTTTTATGCTTCAAAGGGGGCTGCCTGCCCTCAGGCCACTTCTGGCCTCTATCTGAGGAGGGCAGGTAGCCCCCAGTCTTCTTTCCCCTGCTGTTCCCAGCACTTGCAGGAGCAGTGCCATCGCCGTCCTCACAGCAAGATAAAGATACTCATTCATATTGGCAATTAGCTGGAGTGTCGTTGAGGACAGGATCTTATGCGGCTTCAGCAGAACGTGGACCTGCTAGAGATTGACTTCTCCCCAACCCTCCAGGCTTCAGCGGGGCACGGAACAAACAAAGCAATAAAGGTACAAAGTAACTGCTTCTGGGAGCACGACGGCGCAGAGCCACCATCAGTAGAGACGCAGGTCTGCTGAATACTGTAGCGACGGGGGGAGAACAATAAGCACATTGGCTTAAATAACAGTGCCACAGAAGTGTAAGCTGTCTGGCCAGACCACGTGGTGTGTAAACACAGCAAACCATACATGTACATCAAGTGATGTATAAACACAGTAAACCACATAGGTACAACTGGCCAAACGAAAAAAATATATACATTCAGGCCAAACCAAGTAATATATGGGTCAAACTAAATGATGCACGTACCAGCCAAACCAACTGATGCGTATACACATGACCGTTCCAGGTAGATGTCGGATATCAGAGATGTGTGCCCGCCTCTATCCCCCCCTGCTTCAGCCTGACCATGTGAGCCGCCCCTGCCCATTTCTTCCAACATTTCATGCTGGCCTCTCATGGCCCCCAGGCATGCGGCCGCGGCCCCCCGCGACCCACAGTTTGAATACCGCTGCTCTAGCACCTCAATGATCTTCACAAAGGATGCCCGCCGAAGACAAAAGTTAAACCCGGACCTCCCCTGCTCAGGACGGCAGAAGAAAGACCAAGATAGAATAAGCATACAACAAATGGCAAAAAAAGAATACAGTCGATATTTAGGGTTAATGATGACCCTTCTGTGCATTACCGTGGCTCTGAACACAGCCTGCGGGTAAGAAATTACACAGAATGCGCCCACTGCCACCAGCTATTCAGGTATGCCTGTCATTGTAACACAAATGTTACAGGATCACTGAGAACGGGGATAATATGTAACCCCTCAGCACTCCTCATAAGGTGGGGTGTGCTGACCTCACCATTGTAGAAAGGATAAAACCATTTCTACCATTGGGAACATTAATTCACTCAAGGTAAATGTGAAAAAATAAAAAGGTAAGCCTAAGGGGGTCCCCAGTAACGCTGGAGGTTGTAGATGCCCAAACAGTTATAGGAAAGTATGATTCCACTAATAAAGTATGGAGAGAGACACACACATGACTCCCATAGATAGAGTAAAAGAAAGGGTGAGGGGGGAAAAGGTTCCCACTCACTCAGGAACATAGAAAAAGAATCCACAAGTCCGGCAAAAAGTGCCCGGGGGTCTCAGAGGTGAAGGTGATGTGGCATAAATATGGAAATCTAGCCTAACAGCCATATTTTGCATCAAACAACATGTACCCGACTCTTCCCCAGACCTATAGACGTACTGGGCATCCAGTTGGGAAGTCTTTCAGTTTTTAAACATCCTAGTCCACCTCGGCTCTGCTCATACCAGTTTCACCAACAGAGCGTACTCTCTGTGGGCTGTACAATCCTCACGCCTGTCCTTCTATACCTGCTCCGGCAGAAAGCCACACACAGGGGTGCTGCAGAGATTTCCCAACATGATGTCCCACTGACAGGGGTGGGCATGTCCCTCTGCCTTGCATATGACTGACTTTATCCCAGCCCTACAGGTCTCCATTGCCTGTTGCGAATCCTTCAAGTTGCCCAATAAACCTTTCCCATAAGAACAACCCGTGCTCGCCTGCCGCTCATCCTCACCATTCCTTTCTCCAACATACAAACACATTCACTTTAGACTGATTTTTAATCAAGAATGCTGTCAGACAACATTTTATTCACTTCACGTTTGCACATTGCACATTGCACTCCACAGTGATCTCTCTCTGATTTGTTCATTGGCTTCCATTAAGAAGACTGGAGCTGAACAGCAAGAAAGTATTCGTCAGAGCCAAATAGCTTTTATTGGGCCAGGATTTGTCTGACCACCTACAGGTGGCCAAAGATCAGGACAGTCCTCCCCATATGGCCCATAGGGCCATTGCATTACGTGCAGAAGGTAGGGCCCTGTGAGTATGCGCGGCCACGCGAGCCAGAAGTACAAACAAACTCCACAGTTATGACAAATGAACAGCTTGAATGCAAGCCAGAGGATGTGCTGAAGACTCAACATCTGGAAGAGGTAAGGGCAGCTTTTATTGCAACCACTTTGGCATTGCTCGACACCGGCCAGCAGGGGGCAGTGCACGGGACGGTTATGCAATTGCTTATACAGCACTTCAGAGAGAAATATGCTGGAAGCGAAACGTAACCACACAAAGCCACGCAGCCCAGCGCTGCTAGAATTGTCACAAACATAATTTAACTTCTGATGATTTGGTCATATTTTTAAATATGGACTGGTTGATTTATTTAATAGGAAGTTAAAAGATAAATCACAATTTACTAATCCCAACTCTTCCCCCACATGACCCCCAGGAGACGGGTAAACCATTGATACTTCAGTTTTTCTAAAATGCCACAGGAAAAAGATACAACTGCACAGGCAGCGCTTACTCTGTTCCCCGCTGGGAGGCCTTGCCTGGAACCAGTCTTCTTGTGGGTTCTGCCTCATTTCCAGCACTGAGAAGCAAGCGGCGAGAGTTGCGCCGCAGCATGGATTGAATATCTTCATCCCACGTTTTTCACTCTCGGAACGTTGACAGGGGGCCTACAGGATTGCCAGGAAAAACCACAAGAGGATCTGAAGCCAGAGCGAGACCTCGGCCGAATGAGCAGAAAGAGCCCTTCTTTGGGCACATGATCGAGGCATTTTACAGTATGAAAGTTATGCTTTCCACAGCTGACAACACCTTTAGGTATATCCACGTCAACGTGGTATGCCAAGATATAGGGGGTCATTACGAGTAATCCAGTCTGGGAAAAATGCAGTTAAAACAAGTCTGCCAGTAGGGGCAGTGAGCTACCAGCAAGCACGACCTGTCGTCAGTTCAGGCCCCTACGGCAGAGAAATCACTGAAGCACCAGCACTGTTAACAACATTGCTGGTGCTTCAGTGGTTCCCATCCCATGGAGTGTTATGGACTCCATGGAATGGGAATTTACCGCTGTTGCCGGCGCCCATAATATACCGGTTACATCAGGATACCAGGTGCCGATAACGGTAAAGTGTGTCTGCAGGTGGTTACCGGCAGACCCGTAATGAGGCCCTATATAGTCTGGAAAAATGAGAATGACGTTTACTTTCTCTGCATTGGGGGTTAGCTGATCCGTCCCTGCTCCTACTGAAATATCTGTATGCCAAGCCCGTGGTGCCCTTCACGGGTCGAAGAAGGCGACTTCTCGTTTCCAGCACTTTTCTATCAGACTCTGGGTCCATCCGCTAAGTGTTGTGTTTGGTCTCTAAACTGAGCTTTGCCTGAATAGACATCTAGTCCATAGAGGTAAAGGCATTTGTGATGGGATTCCTTCACCTTGGTAGAACACTGCTTGAGAAGTGCCAGAAATGTCAGACACTATGATCAAGACTTACGCTGGGACTTTCCAAAAGACTTAAACAGAGAGTGGCTAGGAGACATGGGACTAAGGCTTAATCAGGGGCTACCGGATCCCCCAAATGGGATGTGTAATATTGCCCTGAGCGGCTGAGAATTGTACTCAACTAAAGGCCTACAATATTTTCTTATACCTCCTTATGCTAAGTCTCTGAAGCTTCCATGCGTAAGCTCTTCTGTGGTTTTCGATTAAATCCCTAGCACGCCACTCTAACTTTTCATCCACCCTCTTGTATAAGAGAACATCTGCAGCCTCTTGATTGGTTCATGCCTTTTCTCCAGATCCTAGAACAAGTCCCTAGTCATCCATGTTTAGCCGTGCCGTGAACCTGACTATTCATCACCGCAGCGACTATCAACTCGTCAGTCTTGGATGAAGCACACACCCCAGAATGTGTCCAGGCCACTGTCCAAATGTAATCACGCCATCACTCAAGAGTCACTTGCTTGGGTTTTGCAAGCATCAGCACTACAGGATTGCCACCTCCCTTCCTCTCTCTCTCCCACTGACAACCCCACCCACTTACTAACCCCCAACCTCCCACTTTTTCTTGCAAAGCGATGCACAGTAAGGCCCCCAAAATGGGAGCTATGAGCAACACAACAAACAGGGAGTGCGACAATCCATCACTTCGCAAAAACGAAAGCACGAACACAGCCATTTCCTCATGAGTAAGTGGCAAAAAGGATAAAACAGTAGAACATGCATTTAAGTTCCCTCGCTGGTCAAATCACGTAAACAAACCCTATATTGAGTAGCAATGAGTAGCCAGGGAAAGAATTTCACATAGATTACCGGAAGTGGATGGGGTGGTCCAAGGAAACAGCTAGAATTTTGCCAATGTATGCTGGTAGACTGTCCCAATTGGCCTAGGGTATTGACAAATCTGATTCTGTCAGACTTTGTATCTTTGGGAGCCCAACCCCACCTGAAACAGCCCCCCCCCCCCAATTAAGCCACCTGGGCATCAAGCCCAGCACACACCAATCATGTAATGTAAATACTAGAATGAAAGATTGTAAATATGTATTACTGAACCTTAATTACTGTGTCTATGCTCTAAGTTCCCCTCTGGTCAAGCTCGCTCGGTGCATCCCTCTACACCTCCTGTAAGTAATTAATACTGCATGCTTCAAATATGCCAACATGTATCAACTAAGTGTCTAAGTAATCTTGTAAGCTACGCCATGATACCCGAGGGTTTGGGCGTATAACCAAATGCAATAAATAAATAAATAAGCCTGCCTGATCCTGTTCCTCCTGTGATAGAATCAGAAGCTTCACAGCACCATATAACTTAAACACACGTTTTGGTTTAGCAATGCCATCCAGGTCATCCTTATAAAACGTGGCAGCTTAACTGTTAGCTATGGCTGCCTGGCCATGCTCCTTTCTGCTGTATACTTTGAAAAAGGTCAGACAGACTGCTGGGACTGATTACCAGGGTCCCGATAAACTTCATCAAGCACAGAACAATCCAGGCACTGAATGCTGTGGTTGGGACAGTACCCATCCACCTCTTTGTGGACATTTTGCCACATTGTTCGTGTCATTTATTTAGGGGGGCAAGGTAAGGGAAAAATATTATTGCTTTTTAGGATAGTGGGGTATGGATGAGGTTTGGGGGGGGGTAGGAGTGGAGGATAGTGAGCTTGAACCCATAAAACAAATGCCACAAAAAAGGCAGTGAAATGCCGATCATGACGAAATGCCCCAAATCTATTGGGAAAGGGGCCTATGAGACGTTGTTCTGAAGGAGTCAAGGCTCGCGAAATGTACTGACCCACTCACATTGGCAAGAGGATTTTGTGAGGGGAAAGTACCATCTGCATGGAAGTCAAACCTAGCTGGCGAGTAAGGGGATGTGTGAAACTTTTATTTGACTTGTATGCGATTGGCAAATTAAAGTGTCACTCTGCAGGACCTTTGGGTGTCACCACTACACACAATATCAAGTGTGCTCATGGTGTCATGCACCATTTCACAGAAAGCACTGGTAAATATTTTTTCACCCCTCACCATGTGGCGAGTGCATTCCTCTTAGGTTGCGTGAGTAAACTAAGGAACCTGCCCTGCATGTGTAGTGGGATTTTTAAGACTTTTATTTGGGTGCTGTGTAGAAAGGAGGGGTGCTCTCATCAATAAAGAGGAAAACGAAGTCCTTGATTTCCACTTATTAGAGGTGTCAAATCTGTTTTGACCAATGTTCTCCTCTTTATGTCACAGATATCCCCTTTATTTGAAATGTTATCTCTTAAGTGAATCATCGATGCATCCTGCCACAATATGTTGCGCTTCATGGTATGGATCCCATAGATCAGGGTGATGTTTCTCTTAGTATCAGTAACATGCTCTGAGTTTGATTATATCATTAGAAGAAACATTCTCTATGACACCCTATGTTAAGTGTTAAGTTTCATATCCTGCCCACAAAGTATTGCACTGAATTGATTGGATGTCTTGAAGTGGACAATTTTCTTTATCGGAAATAAGTGCAGGTCCTTCAGTGCAGCATTATGAGGCCATACTGCCTTGGGCCAAAATAGGCCTCATGTTGTTAGATTGTTTGCATGTACTATACTGATGTCATCAAGATGCCTGTGTAAGGGATTTTGCTGTAATCCAGGTGATTTGTTACTACTGTCAGGGAAATTGAGCAATTTTGTGGTGGCGGTTCCATTAGGCATACAACCCGTGGAGGACGCATGGCAGAGCCCATTTTTGACACCCATTTCTCCTAGTGGTTAAAGGAAATGTCCTGGTCAAATGGCCTGCACATTGTGTGAGTGTTGTAGCCAGCATTTGGTCCGGTGCCAGTAAGTCCGGCCCCATGAATGATGGGTCTACTGGCTAAAAGAGCAGGATCTTTGCTTTTCGGCCATTATTGCGGGGCTAATTCCTCTGCGTCAAGAGCTGCATTTGGTTGAGGCAGTTCACTAACCAATAGCGATCTCCAGATTGTTTGTCCAGCTTTGGGTGAATTGGCTGTTATCTGCAGCAGATTTATGTTATGGGAGTCAACATTGGGGCCTTGTAGAGTTTGTAGGACAGCAGATTTAAAGCTTGAGGTGCTTCACAGGAGATGTTGGTAAAATTGGAAAATATAAGATTCCTAGTTTCACTTGGTGGATGTAGTCATCCAGGAAAAGCCTATTGCTATAGTGCACAAAGTGCAGTTTCCGGTTAGTGGAGCCGATCCTGTGGTCAACGGAGCCACGCAATGCTGGGTCATGTAATAGACGTAGCCGGCATGGCTTGATTTGTTCCTAAAATGTGAGAGCATTTTTCTTATGTTTAGTATTTTGGTTCCTATCCAACGCATGGCCTGAATTGTGACTAGAAGTCACAAAGTAGAATTTTGGACTCAATAATTATATAGAGTTGGGTAGACATCACAGCTTTCCTTAATTTAGTGATGCATGGAGGATGGGAGAAATTCCAGTAACAAGCCGAGCAAGATGTCTGAGTCTAGTGGTGGTTAATGTGTGGACACAGTGCTTCAGGGATATTTTGAGTTGAGAGGAAAGCATGGATGAAGAATGCAATAGGGGATTCAAGGTGATGGAGCCAATGGATTGGGAACCTTGTATTTCAGCGGTCCGCAGGGAGGGGGAGTCTTTTTAATGAAGTGAAGACCTTTCAGACTCCTGCCTTATGCACAAGGGCAAACCCGCTGAGTGGCAGTTAATAGTAGAACTATGGCCTATCAGGCTGTTCACTTGGTAGGGAAACAGGTGTGATGTTTCCCATTTGGGACTCTTATCCCAGAAGTTCAAACAGAGGTGATGCGTCTGTGCAGTAGTAGCATGTGCCAGTCTGGGGGCTACTAGTTCCCTGTAGATGTACAGATGTGCATGTCTCTGGGAGTAGTTCCGCCAGCGAGGAAACAACTGAGTATTCAAAGAGGTTAGCCTCTAACAGATGCATCTCTGGGATTTTCAGTACTGCGCGGAGGCAGCAGTAGCATCCCGTGCTGAGGTCTGTTACACCATGGGAAAGTCCCCCAAGAAGATTGACCAGGATTATAGCAAAATATTTCACCACAGAAACATTAAGGCAGCTTTGTGGGAACCTTTCTTGGATATACTAATACTTGTATATTGTTCATTTAGAGCAAGGGCCTGAACCTTTGGCTCTACACATGTTTTGAACTACAACTCCCATCATCCCTAGCCAGCATAGTCAATGGTGAGGGATCATGGGAGTCGTGGTCTAAAACATCCGAGGAGCCGCAGGTTGCAGACCAGTGGTTTAGAGGATAGTGACAGCCCACCAAGTCCTGGTCCTGCCATGGTGCATGTAACATGCAGTGTCGATATGTCCTCATATGTATCCTTTGAATTTAGTTTTGGCCTCCCCACAGTAAGTGATTCACTGGATTTTCACCAGTCAGTCAGGAAATGACCAATCAAAATAAAGCCAAGGAAACTGGTCACATACAAGTTCGGGCCCTAGTGCCAGCAAGGATTTTGCAAGCAGGGTAATACAAAGATATGTGTGGAAGCTGCAGGGAATGGTTTGTAGACCGTGCAGGCTGGCACAGACTTTGAGCCTCCCAAAGTTGCCAAAATGAGTTTCATTCAGTTAGATAATGGTAGCATTGCTCTTTGAAAAGATTGAATAAACAGCGTGGTCACATTCACCAATCCTTCAAATCGTCCTTCCATCCTTTTGGCCTTACTTGATAAAACTCTACTCCAAATTTGAAATGCTTTGGTCATATAATTAGAAATCAAGAATGTTCTGGTTGTGTAAAGCTGGAAAATGTTGCTTAACGTTGTTCAGAAGCCTTAGTCCAAAGTAAGACAGAGCTGCTAAGAAAGGTTGAGGTGTTGAAGATATGATGTGTTATAGGGGTCGCAAACGTCCTTGTAAAGCTGGGGAAAGAGAATGGCTTGCCCAAACAATGCGGGTGCAAATATGTTATGTTACATTCTGCAGCAATTACTTGGTAGTAAGGTTAGGGTGTTGGTACCTTGGCATATTGTTCCCCCGGCTAGGGTAACCAGACCTTACTCTATGCAGGAAGAAGACAGGCAACAGGGCAGAGTGAGGGGTAGGGAGAAGCCAGCATAGGAAAGGGATGACAGAACTGACAAATTGGGAAGACATGATGGGACTGAGGTAAAGGGGTTGTGGGTGTACCTGCTGAGGTCTACGGCAATTCTTTGTTGAAGCTGAAGATATGGAAGCCATGGAATATGTAATACCCTACCGGTATTTTGTCTGTGATTATGGCCCTCATTCTGACTCAGGCGTTAAGGGGTTTACGGCGCCGTAACAACATGATATCACATATGCCATAAACAGTGCACGATCAACCAATGAGATGTGTGGACATTGATCTTTGTGTACTAGGCCATCATAGGCGTACAGTCCATATTGTGCATGTCCCAGACACACACAGTGCCACGAATCCCGTGTCCATGTATCAGCCACCAGGCGTGAGTGCTAGAAGCATACATCAATGAGATGCTGACGAATGTCACGGCCCTCCGGTGCCTCGCAGACTCCTTGAGGTGCTGCCACATCCCCGCCCTCATCATGACCATCATCAGGTGCTTGCAGTTCTGCGTCAGGGGGCATGGGCACATTTCTACGTACGCACATGTTGTGGAGCATGACACATGCCATCACCATCTTTGCAACCTTCTCATGGCGGTACAGGAGTGCCCCGCCAGACCTGCTGAGGCAGCGGAAACGACCCTTCAGTAGGCCGAATGCCTGTTCAATGACTACACGGGTACGTGAGTGGGCATGGTTGTAGTCCTCCTCATGCTGGTCCCGTGGGTTCCGGACTGGTGTGAGGAGCCATCTCTTCAGTGGATATCCGGCATCACCTGTATGTGGACGATAAACGTATGATGTGGAATGCCATTGCTACGTACGCACACCCCCCCCCCCTTCCTGCCAGGTCATTGCCGAATCACATACCCCACATTATCATGCATGTAATGAGACTCACCGAGTAGCCAGGATCTGTTCCCTGCGTGTCGCTCCATGTAGCGTGGTATTGTAGAGTTCCTCAAGACCATAGAATCATGGGTTGATCCAGGGAATCTGGCACAACAATGTGTAATGATCCTGTTGGAGTCACACACCATTTGTACATTCAGAGAATGAAATTGTTTTCGGTTGCGGTACTGGGCCTCCATGGCATGTGGGACGACCAATTCCACATGGGTGCAGTCGATGGCACCAATGCAACCCGGTATGCCGGCAAGTGCATGGAATCCCACTTTTGTGTTGGTAATTTCCTGCTCCGAGCGTGGTAGGGAGATGTAGTCGTCTGCGTGCTGCAGGAGGGCATCGAGCACTTGCAATAGTGTCCGTGAGAACAGTGGCTGAGAAATGCCATGCAACTGTCCGACTGTGTGCTGGTAGGTGCCTGTGGCCAGGAAGTGTAGTACAGACACCACCTTCAGTAGGGGTGGGATGGCGGTTGGGCTATCTATCATGCTGACAAGGTCAGCCTGTGTCATGTCCACAATGGCGGCTATGGTGTCCCGGTCCAGACGGTAGAGGGTGTGGATCTGCTCATCAGTGAGGTTGAACGGATGTGCTCGGAGGCGTGGGATTGCGGGCTGCCTGCGTGGTGGTAGTGGCTGTGCTGGCGGCCCTTGCTGGCCCTGCCTTGCCCTCCTCCTCCTCCTGCGTCTCCTCCGTGCGGCCGGTTGTAGTTGGTGTTCGTCTTCTTCTTGGAGTTGGAGTACTTGCAGTGCTATCATGTCCCCCAGGGCCAACATCGCGAGTCCTGCCGGTAGCATTTCGGTGTGGTTGTGGGAGGAGACTGGGTGTGCAATTTATGTGTTTTCAGGCTGTATGGCCTCCACCTGTGGTGATTCATTCCACCTGTGCAAACTGCTCTCCCCTTTGGCCGAGCACGTCCCGCACACAACGCTGCAATTCGGGGAATGGCATCTTGCTATTGCAATCATGTATTTGTACCCGATGGCCGTGTAACATTGGTTGATATGTTCATTCTGCTGTGGTCCCATTGTTTCACATTCTATCTGTGCAGTCACGAACAGACTTGTGAAGGGTCAGTGGAACGTAGTACTCGAGTAACGGTGGACCCTCATGCATCACTGTACCGAGTTGCAACGACGGGCGGGGCGTCCCATTTGTGGGTGAAGGCAGTTGCCATTTTCACACACAGCCGCACTCGATGGATTAATTAGTGATTTCAAACGGCCACAGATGCCTCTTCGACGTGATGTTGCAAATGAGGAATTCGAAGGGCGGCGCTTTCGGTTTTCAGCTAGCGGCGAGGAAATGCCCACAGGTCTGACTGCAAATATAACGTACTATTGTTCAATGTCCTTGGGACAGGGGCCATGGCGAGGATGCAATGATTGATATGAATGGTTTGGGATGCGCAATGGCGACGTGGGCGATGAGGCCGGACGTTCCCAAATACATGTTACTTCACTACACTGGAATTACGGGCTGGGGCACTGTGGATTTTGCAGGCTGCATAACGCACAGACTCAATGGATATTTCTAATGTTATGTGAGTAAATATTCAGGCGTTTTAATCCCGGGATGAGGGAATGATGAATGGATGCATGGGCAGGTGATTTGATACAGAGTTTGCCATGTACAGGGCTTCTTGGAATCTATCCGCCTCCCCTACGCTATGTGATGCAGGGCTGCCATAGTGGGACCATCGTCTATCTGGCCTTGTTGAGCCCTCCCTGTCTCGACGCGCCCTCAGACACTTGTGTCCATGCACGTTACCAATCCCATCTGATGGATTCTGTTTTGACAGACGCATGCACAGGTACACTCGTTTGTGATGGTGTTTACACCTCAATATAGATAGTTATGAGTCGCAAGTGGTTTTTGGGTGGTGATGAACCTTTGGAGTGGGCTAGCATGCATATGGCTGTGGATTTAGTGTGATCATTGAAGTGAGTTGTTCGAATGTAGTTCTGATGGCCATTCTGTTCTTTTTCTTTTCTTTTGGTTGACAGGTATCTCCTCCCCTTTTGCCACTGCCATCTGTATGCCACTCCTGCAGATGGCTTTTACTCCCGACACCTGCTGCTTCGTGTTAATCAGTGGAGCAGCATTACGAGCTTATGGGACGATCGCCAATGGGCCACATGCCCTTACGCAGTACTGGTGGCTCGGAGCAACATTTCGGCCTTTCAGCTGGACTAGTGCCTCCCCATTGGGACGGCCCTGCGGTTCTGTGCGCTTCCATGTTGCCTTTTCGTACGTGAATGTGGCTCTGTGTACCATGATGGAACAGGGCGTCACACAAGTAGTGGCTGGTCATTTCTTGCGGATGCAGCCCACAATGGTGAAATGTGTTTTGGAGTTCATGGCCTGATGGCTGTATGGGCTTGGTGATTTTGTTGTGCATTAAATTTCTATTCTGATTTGGCCCGTGTAGCGTTCTTCTTTGCAAGTGATGTGGCATATTCCTATTTGGGGAGCGATGTATTGTGAGGAGATCTGCATTGGGTTCCAGCTTCGGAGTTTAGTTGCGTGGTACTGTACTGGGCGCGTTTGCCTACGAAGCCCGTGAGGTCAGGGATGGGGGCTGCCAATATGACTGTTTGAATGTTGTCATGCTCAGGGGCGGGGGATTGGGTTTTGTGTAACAGATGCCGGTCAGCCAGGTGGACTGGTGGAATGATGTGATTTTCGGAATATTGCTGGTCACAGGTGCCTGTGTTTGCGTGCGTTTCTTGGTGGGGGACTGTGGTCATGTCCATTGGGATGGCTTCTGTATTCGTGCCATCTGTGCCCTGCAGCTCCCATTGGCCCCTCTTGTGTTTCATTTGTTCGTTGGCATGCATGGGTGACTTGTACATTTCACTGGTTGCATTGTGACTTCATTGCACCTACGGGGAGTTGTACTTTGTGGGCAGGGAGCGGTGTACAGGCACTCAGTGGGGCCGTTTACGGTTGATTCGCGATGCCGTACTTCTCACCATGGCGGAATGGTACATTCCGCCATGCTTGATGGCGTTAGGTACATGTCCGCTAGGGTCGGAATTGGCGTACCCTTGCGCCATGGTGGTGTTTACGGTTTGGCATGGCGCGCGCGCGCGTGCTTGGTGCAGTTAGCGTTGGCGTTCACTACGGTGTCGCTAATGGCTTCGTACTTTGCGGTGACGGGTCATAGTCGCACCGAGCGCTATTCGATGGCGGTATTGCATTTCCGCCATCGTTTTCCGAATTCCGCCAGGGTCGTAATGAGGGCCATTGTGATTTTGAAAATGTAATTGCGGTCATCTACTCCCACCAAAGCTTTTGTATCAAGAGAAGTTGCTGAACAATGTTTTTTTGGTTATATGTGATATCATTGCTGGAAAAAACATTGAGGGTGACTCGATATATTTTTTTAAAGGCATGAAACACGCACCCCAACGTATTATAGGACTGGTGCAATTATATTTATTTGCATTTTGAAAGCGCTCACACAGCCTGGGGGCATCGAGGCGCTGTTAGAACATTTTTTTGTTTTCGTTTTTTTGTTTTGTTGTTGTCTTAGTTGCATATTTATAACGTGCTTAAATACCCAGAAGTTTCTAAGCACGGACACGGGGATCGAACCTGTGTTGCTTCGTGTGGTCTTGCTTTCAAGGCGAGCATGTTGCCACTAAGCTATCCTCCCTATATAAACAAGCTCCAGTCCTATTTTATGCACCACTCCTCATAGAACTTATAGATAGAGCTTCCTGCATTCACAGTGGGATCAAACAACCCAGTGTAAATCGGCACCATCGCCCAACATGCAAACGCTGCGGTAAAGCGTGCGGGCTGAAGTACGGTGGATCAGTGGCATAACAAGGTTGCCCTCCTTCCCAACGTCCATTGAGAGAGATGATGCCCCATGAATCAATCTCCCCTTCCTCGTCATTCATGCCACTTCTCTTCTCTGCCGTTTCCCCCAGTTGCATTTTCCCATGTATTTCTTGCCACGCCTCCCTTTCTCTGAATCCTGCCTCAGTGCCACCCTCTTTTCTCCGGCTCTACCTTACTGTCAGTCTAGGCTGAGATGGTTCTACAAAAAGGAATTGTTAGTAGGCAGCCCTTTGGTGCCACTACACGAGGCTAACCGAACCACCATTTTGGTCCACAAGGAAGTTGTGCCCCACTTGAAAGGAGGCACCTAATTTGCATTTGACCAGCAGTGGCATATTGACTTGCATGAGCCCTGCCTCCACCTAATATGAGCTTGTGACCCCCCACCCCAGCTGCTATGTTAAAGATGCCCTTCCCATGGGTGCGGGTGAACAAGCAATCAGAAATGGTAAGGTATTGTCACATGCATGCCTTGTAAGACTGGCCTTTAGCTATGGAACACATTCTAGAGCACGGCTCGAGAAGCAGATCCGCGCATCGTCTTTTTGCTTCTTGGCATGGCATAGTGCACTGTGGTTGGTGCCAGTGGTTTGTTTATTGCAGCGAGCAACTATTGAGCCACACGCACACTTGCTTAGCGCAAGAGCGCTTATGACCATCAGCCACATGAACAGTTGGACAGCCCTTTCTGCGCAAACCGCCTAAAAAGACAGCCCTCTGCCAAATGTGGATGAAGTTAACATCTGTGACCGAGGATAGGAAACCGAGTACGGCATCCGCAGGATGTCTTCCACATGCGCACCGCAGGTTTCCCAGACGCCGACTGCCAGCATCATCGAAAGGACCTACACCAATGCTATAAGCAACTTTAGCGCAGCAGTTTATGGACACAGTAAAGTGCCCCTTCAAAATACACATCCAGAAAATGCAACTCCTGAAACAAAGGCCCATACATATATACATTTTGCTACTTGACCTAAATACTAAATGAAGACATCTTTAGAAATCCGAGAAGCGTTCTTATTGTAAGCATTACCTTGCCAATAAATGTAAAGTAATCCCCTTCATGACACGTGCTAAGCTCATTTGACCAATCTTTGCACATGGTCGCTTGTGGTTTGGCTTTTCTTGACCAATGATCTGGGAGAAGGAGAACTGTGCTCCAGATGTGATCAGGCAGAGACGAAGAAAACGCTGAGGCAGCAATTTTCTCGCCATTAAAAAGGACAACTAAAATGCATCCAAGGCGCTTCACCAAAGTATAACTTTCAGCTTGGATTACTGGTATGGAAGGGGGTTTGATCTGAAATTAATTTTGTTTTGTGAGGTGACTTACAGCTAGTGTCACGGCAAGGGCTCCATGACACTTACGGGAATGTCAAGGATACGCTGCAGAGTTTGGAACATTCTGTGTTCAAATACATTTTCCATGCATATCTATTTTTGGTATCTTTAATAGAAAGGGTTTATAGCAAACATATTGTGCTGAGCCATTAAAGAACAATTTCAGAGCTGCATTGGGCATAGTTTGGTAGTCTCATATCGAACATCGTCAAGAACCGGACAAATTGTAGCCTGCTCGCAGCGTGCTTCACATGCGGGATGAGGCTACTTACTCACCACGCATGAATGGAATGTGTTTCCTCAGCAATGTTTTTTATCTTTCAGTATACAAGCTATGAACTCTGGTGATTAGCACTTGGTGCATTAAATAATACAATTGGTGCAGGTGGGAAGGAGGATGATGGGGGGCCGGGGACTGATGCAGAAGTTAAACCAAGTTAAGGTGGACGGCTATGAGAGAAGGGAAAGAGAAGAGTGAGCAGAAGGAGGAATAGCGTGAAACCAAGATGCATGATGGAAAGTAGAAGAAATAGGCAGGTGAAGACAATGAAATAAGGGTGCTGCTGAAGAGAGAGGCAGGTTTGTTAGGTGAGCGGAAATGGAAGGGGGGATGGCTGGCTGAGAACAAACTGGTGTATGTTCTGAGTTGGGCTTGAATGGGTCTATAGGTATCCAAAGGACAGTTAACAGACATAAAACAACAATGTTCCCTGGACCTGTGCGCTAACAGAAACTCTGCAGTGAATGGATAGTCAATGGGTGGAAGGATCCCCATGTGTCGAAGCAGACGTCTAGTCTAGTTAAGGCGACCTTGGTGAGGTCTAAGCTGAGATTGTCTTTGAAATATGTGGTTGGTTAGTCAAATCATTATATATGTTGAACATTAAAAAGTAAGTATGTTAGAAATTGCAGAATATCTCAAGTAGGCACTACTCACAGAATGAAGGAGTGTGGATGGTTTACATCTGATGTGACATCGCTCATATAGTCTGCTTGTTTTTTAAGTTTTTCAAGTTTTGTTGTGAAAGACTTCTGTTCTTATGACGAAATTATGGTAATTGCTGTGCACCCTCATTTTGAATGTATTTCTCCAATGAGAACATTTTTCTTGAATTGATTTTGTCAGTGAATACATGTTTTTTGATTTGTCTTTTATTAATTTGAGTAGAATTAAGAATAGATGTATTGGATTTTGTTCCATACGTTTGGTTTGGTTCTTGACAATGTTTCTAGTATCCCTGGGTGGTGATGACAGAGTACCAAGTACATCCTATGGTGTGCTTCATATGATAGTGTAATGAGTGATCATGGTGTGCACTACGTATGCAACATTGAAGGTTTGGGGTAGTTCACTGGGTGACTCTTCTCGCTGAAGCTGGCCCAAGGATGTTGAGCGTCTTTGCCATAGCATGTTCTAATGATGGGCTGTTCCAGTGATGGCATTCTTGAAGGCTCCATGAGGGGAATACATACTCTTTCTGGAGACTGAATCTAGGAGTTGTTATGTCTAATTTGCTCCCCTGCGTTCCAGTCAGATTCTTCAAACAAGCTAATTGTTTAGACCTTTTTTCCATGGACATTGGTTCTTTCATCTGCCAAAATCGTGAGCGCTTACAAACAGGGGTCATTGGTTGGCATTGTATACAACGAGGGCACACTCCTGACCTGAATCTTGATGCGGTTCAGGTGTAGTGAGGTGTGGTGATGAAGCATTGAATTCACCAAGGAAGCCCACCATGTGCGTAAGAGGAGATGGCGGGTTCTAAGTGAAGGTGCTCGGGGGAGTGTGCCGGGCCAGGAAAAGTAGAATGCAAAACGTGTTTGGGGATACGGGTAGTCTGTAAGCCAGCTTCTCTGGTGTCTCTGAGAAGGATCTACGTGATTTTACTGAACCCAAAAAGTTCGACCCTCAAAAGTAAATTTTTTGTTGTTGTTTTTTTTCTTCAATTTTCCACAAATATATATGTGGGGAGACCCTTCGCAGCTCCCCACCTTACCCCTATACATTTTTTATTCCATTTACCCCCTCCCCCACATATATATATATGCAGAAAATTGGGGGTCAGACTTTTGGAGGTCGAATTTTTGGGAGTAGGTAATTTTGTACAATACCCTCTGAGAAGAGGTGGATCTTGGGAGGCTACACTGGGAGCATGGGCATATACTTTCAAGGTATTGGAAGGGGCTGTGTGATAGGCCAAGGAAGAGGCTGCAGCACTATTTTAGCCCTAGATCCCCAGCACTTGTGAACCGAATAAGATCGCTGTAAGGGAGCGGATATGGGGGAAGATTTCATGAATGTGAAGCAAAATGGTCATAGAGTGACATCATGCTGATCAACTAGACATGCATCATTTTGGTGTTACAGTTCACCACAAGGAGATAGGAGAAGGAACTAGGGAGACATGTGTTTTGGGCAGTGGAAGAGGAAAAGCAACCAAACGTTGTCCTGTCCGCATTGAGCATTAGGAATTACATGGCCATACAGTAACAGTTGCCAGTAATGCAACCTCTTGTATATGTGGGAGACATGGAAACAGCTGCATTCCATGCCTGCAATAGCAGATCCACCCCGACGGAAGCCGCGTGTGCGTTTGTGCTTCTCCCCTTCCCCATACGATTTTAGGAGACGACTGGTTAGGAAACTGTTCTTTCTTCTCATTTATTGGTTTAGGTGGATGTGTCAGATACCCACAGTAGCGTCTCAGAGATGGAGGCATGCATAGATAAAGTCCAGTGCATCAACCCTTACCCTTCCTTCATCTGTGTGCCACTTCCAGACATAAGTGACAAAGCAGCCAGTTCAAGGCCCGAAATAGACAGCAGACTTCGGAATGATACATTGGTCTTGGGGTTGGGAATGAAAGAGAAGAAATACTCAAGAAATTGATGTAGTAGAAAGATGTAGAAAATGACAGGCGGTGGACAGTAAAAAATGGTCATTCTCAGGGTATGCGCTGGACCAGAAGAGAAAACAGACTTTGAATATTAGCAGGATTCACCATACAGTTGCTTTGATTGTCAAGTGTTTTGTTATTGAGTAATTCACCTTTTATGGCTCAGGTTCCCAATTCTTCTTCATTATGGCCCTCATCTCTGTGATAGTTGGAAGATGCAGTGATATCTTTATAGATTCATGCTCGTCCATCCTACTGAAGCCTTTTTGGTGTCACTAACACAGACCTGGATTTGGTGGGAATCCCAGTTTTCAAAGTTCCACAACCTAGCTTCAGTCTTTGGATAATCTTAATCCATTGTTTTTGCAGCAATACAGTAGGAAGGTCAGGATCATGCCCGCGTCTAACAGAAAGTGCGTAGTAAAACATATTGCAGTGCCACTGGACCATATCCCACTTGAACATGCCAGCTGCATGTTTATGCAGGAACTACAATGTTTTATCAATGTATGTGAGCAATCGTGAAACAGGGTAATATGGATGGAACTTTCAAATGTCAGCATTGGCTTCTTGAACATGGGACTATTTTCTTAAGTGACTTTCTTTGCACGTTTGAATGCTGCTGCTGTCCTTGTGCTCTTCTTTTTCATGTCCTCTCTGCCTCTTCTGACACCACAGTAAAACCACACAGCTGTGCTCCTGTGGCTGCTGTGACTCTCAGGGTGGGGGTGAAGTTCCCAGATGGCGTCATGTCATAGCGCAGGGGTCACGGTAAGGCGATAAGATTCTAAAGCGAGTACATGAGAGATTTTCTAACACCTGTACTCCGTCCTAACTTTGTCAGCGTCTTGGCCCCTTCCACCCCTTACCAATTTACCAAATATGTTACCTGACTGTCACTAATCAGGAACTCCTCAGTATGCCTCTGTGTCTGTCTGCTGAAGTAGAAGTTTCTTTCAACCAGTGTCTGAGAATGAGAACATGACCAAATCAAGGAGCGTCAAACTCCAGTCTTCGAGGACCAAATTCACCCCAGGTTTTCTGGATAGCCACAAAATGTGATGTAGTGCTGTAGTCATATACTCCGGTACATCTACCACCGTGGTGGTCTCCCCATGCCAAGGCTTAAGATAAACGTCTAAACAATCTAAATGGGAATTATTTACATAGTCAGTGGTAGTCCAGAAAACCTGGTGTGACCCTTGGGGGCTGTCCATTCAACACAGTCAACAGTACAGCTATTAAAAAGAACGTGGGTGGAGAGCTACAAAGCAAGCTAAATGGTTTTAATTTTAGGGTATGATTTTATTGTTGAAAATGGAACTGGTTTAGGCTTTATACTTTTAAGGCTTTGCTTGCACAACATAACACAAATGTCAAAAAGTAAACCTAAAGTATTTACTATTGTTCAAATGAGTTTTAAATGTAGGTCAAGTATCATCCCACCAGCTGTAAGCGGTTCAGACTGAACAATAGTGCATTTCAATGAACTCTTCCTGGATACTGTGTTATTGATAACGCAGTCTTTTACTTTCTTTTCATAGCCAAAAGAATCGATATATGTTTAAAAGACTCATTTTCTGCCTTGTATGTACCCCTCTTTGATGTCCACCTACTTGTATCATGGGAGATGTGTCATGCCATGTGTGAACGATGGGATTGAGGAAACCAGAATGCATGGGATGGAGATCTATGTTCCATGTGTGCGGGTGTAATAGGCAACGAGGAGCATCCAAGCAAACGTGTGGCAGAGCGACACGCAAGATAGAAAACAATCATTGGCAGAGTTCATAGGTATGGCTTTGGAAAGTTAGAGGATAACAAATAGTGCACTATCCCAAGGACAAGCAGTGGCTTCCCTTCTTCATTTTGCAAAGGCAGCCATTTTAGCTTGTTTTATATTATGGCAGGGCTTTCTTTGTTGCAAAGGCTGCAGAAGGTCCATTATAATGGAGGAGAGACTGCATGGGCAAAAATGCAATTATGGACCAAATGCACCTGAGCTTTGCAACACGTGTCAACGTTTGTAAAGTTGCCTTGTGCTGTACCAGTCCTCGTTTCTTGGTATCTTGCAATGGTTGGTTGGTGAGGAGTACAAATGGTTCTTACAGGTATCACCAAACCTGCCGATCTGTGTAGAGAAGGCTTCTATGATCAGGTGATCGTTCTACTAATAGTTCTCTGCCTCCTGGGAACAATCCACTCACCAATTCCATTGTTTCTTGGTTGCTTCCCACTTCTCCCAGATCACTACTCAGATCCTCATTCTGATGCCCCTCCATCCCAGCCCAGGCCTCCTCCTGGATGGCAAGGGCTGTAGTGGAGCGCCCCGGGAGTGGAAGCCAAAGAAAAAGCAAGGATGGTGACACATGCTTGCAATCAGGGAAGAGGTGCCTGAAAGGAGCAGGCCTGTTCAATGTCCCACGCAAGGAATGTGTGTGATCTGGCTCCTCCTCCGGACCATCTTTTCCCAGCTCATTCTTGTGTCGATGCTCACCAGTGCTTTAAGACACAAGACCATAGAAGTCAGTCTTTTCTGTATTTTTATAATGGCAGCCATGATAGATTGGGAGCCTCACAACGGTTTATATTATGAGTGTCCTAATCCATCATGGTCACCATTACAAAACAGAAATAAAACGGTAGAATTAAAATTTGCTCCAGCCTATGTTGACCATTATATAGTGTGGGTTTGCCGTGTACTTTCTTAACAAATGCATAGTGGCAAGAATAGACAACAACAAAAACAGCGGTAGTGATATAAATAATAATAATATTAACAATAAGTAACACGTTATGGATTGCAGAACAAAAGTGGAACACACAACAACGTACTGATCACCATGAACGGACATCAAGCTTTTAATGGGAACGTTCACACATGCTCCTTCCAACTTTAGCATGTTGCTTGTTTCTACAAAATGTCTGACTCTCTTACAGGCCTTCACCGTGATGCACGCTGTGCGCATTATGGAGCAGTTGATTGACACCAAGAACCCACTGCATTCTGCTGCCAGAGCTCTGGCAGAGAGCTAAAGGTCTCTCTGTCCTGACCTAACAAGGGGAAACATATGCTATTGGGGGCATTTGAGCTCCTGGTGTTGACTGCGGCCAAGTGACACCTACTGCTACAAACGCTGAAATGAATGATGAGTATTAGAGGGCTTCTCGGTCCTCTTACAGCGCACACTCATTGTGGGGTGGTAATAGATTAGTCGCCAGCAATTAAGTGAAGAAAACCACAGAAAAGTCTCCCGCTGGCCCCCAGAGGGCTATTTCACAGGCTTAAAGAGGCGTCTTTCCTCAGTGTTTTAAAATAAATGTTGTAAGGTCATGACAGGCGAACTCCCAAAGAATTACTTGTTTTCCTTTCTGTTAAACTGAAGATAATAACCTTTTAAGTGATTCACAAACACGAAACCGAAAATAGCTTAAAACCATCTGTCATAAAGACAGATATGAATACAGTGTTAGCCATCTGAACAGTGCAGGTTGTTGTTGTGTTTATAGAAAAAGCAAGAAACAATGGTGGCTCTTCGCCAATGATACTTTTATTAAGCTGACTACATACTTTTGTCTGCTAGCTTTCAAGGCCACATGGGTCTCTTTCTCAAACACCTTAGTCCTGGAAGGCAGGAAAGTCCACAGTGTAAAGGTAATGGAAATGCCTCACATTCCAGCCAATCAGGTGGCGAGGAGTGCAAGTTTGAACCACCGTTACAAGGCTGTGTTTCAAGCTGCCTGGCAGCCGGCTCTCCACGCCACCATCTTCCCCCCCACCCTCCGTCCCTGTTTCTTTTTCTCCCCCCACACCTCCCACTTACCTTATTTCGGCTTCAGCGGCCCTTGCCGGCGCAGCCACACCTTCCTCTCAGCTTCTCATGGCCGCCATGGAAAGGGAAGATGGGCACCGTACGGTAGGTCTGAGAGAAACAAGAACCTGGTGAGGGCTTAAGGTTCTTACCCTCAAGACCACAAGAGAACACGAAGCGTAACGCTATTATCATCTGGCTTGTTTTGCCTGTGAGGTCAGAGGGGCTCTGGACTGGGGCCCTTGTCACTTACTATGGAGGCTTCTTGAACTTTGAGATAGTGGAAGGTGGCGTGTGGTTCCGCTGGAGATGTAATTGGGGTGGGAGAGAGATCTGGGGTGTAAAGCGAAGAGGAAGAGCATAGCGATGGGAGCCGCATGCCTAGTGCATGGGGGAGCAGTGTCTTTGAATGGGCGCTTATACTTGGAGATTCTGGCTGGCGTTCAGGGAATCTGATTGGTTGTAACTCTGCTGCGAGTGCTAATGGACAATAACAACACGAATTGGGCTAGTGCATGGGAACTGTAATTCATTACAAAAGGGGGTTTGCATCTCGAGTGAAGTGATTGGATTGAAAACAATGCATTTATTTTTATTTTTATTTTTTATTTTATTTATTTGTTAAACGCCCAAACCCTTGGGTATCACAGCGTTGTTACAGACATCTTACAAGAAAATTCAAACAGTGTTCCAATAACTTCCAGTGAGACACTGGTACAAGGATACATAGGTTAAACAGTACATGGTCACTTTCACTATATGCATTTTCTAGTTTACTATATAACAATTTGCTATATACAAGTATACAATTTATGGTGACAATCTACCCTAGGGAGGCAACAAGCTGGGCCTGATAGGGTGGATATTTGATCATGTGTAGTTAGGCTAGTATTTATAAAGTTCACAAATGATGCTATTCCATTTCTTCAAATACTAGCTCCCCTGATAATTCTCTATTATATTGCATGTGCTATGTTCCACAGCACATGCATGGCTGGTAAGGGATCGACTTAAATACAAATCATCAGCGATATTTGCTGTTCTTGTGCCAGACCAGTAACATTTCATGAGCAGAGGAAACTGAAATTAAGGTAAATAGTAGTAAGGCCCACACTATGGCGCCAGATGTAGAGTAAAGGACCCAGTTGAAAGTATGGCAGAAATATTCTGCTGTCTTGGGATTCAGGTGACCTCTGATTATACTCAGCTGTTTCATGCGAGCTATTAGCAAATATGGAAGATAATTGGACTGGACTTGACCGGATGGGCTTGGCCAAAGCTCTCACTTCTCGGACATAGCAAGGTCTGTAGTGTGAGAACCCTACCCGAACATGTGTTCTTTTTTCAAAACTTACCAACAAAGGTTCACTTCAAACGTGTATACAGAGGGCAGCAGGATTTGACTAGATGTCTTGTGGTGGGTGCCTCTGCATGGGATATTAGCATGCCTACAATTACAATGGGGGTGGGGTCTGCCAGATTTAAACTTATCGAAAGACATTTATAAAGCAGTGGTCAGCAACTAACTTTATTCACTCAGAACTCAAAAAATGCCCGAAGCGCGTGCCTATGCCCAACCATTATTTGGATTGCTGTTGACATTTTCTAACCAACTAATCCACATTTTTTAAGTTAAATCTATCTGAAGCGCATACTAATGTTCATAAAATCATGGTGGCACATACCCCACAGCCTTCATGCGTGGAAGATTAAATGTTACCTGTCTTGAGAGTGCGAGGGAGAGTGTCTTTGAAAGCAATCTTGCTGGAAGATTGCTTTGCTGTTTCTTGAACGCACAGACATGCTTACCGTTCTTTTGCTGTCTGTTTCTGATCTGAATGTTTGGAGTGAATTCCATACCCGTAGTTATTGACTCCATTCCGACCATTCTGTATGGCTGAGACAAGGTCAATAATGACCTTCATGTGCCCGCCAGTACGTTTTATGTGTATATGAAAATGCTGATGGACTCACAACAAACCCGGGCATTCTATGAACTAAGTCAATGGACTTATTGCGAGGAGCAACGTGAAACGCATGGACATTGGAGCGGCATCCCACATTCATTCTGTGCCCTTTCCTCTATGCGTGAAATCAAATGTCATAAAAGCAAAGAATAGCCCTCAAAGTGCAGTCCAGTGTAATGCTGTGGCGGAAGTAAGGTGCATCAACTATTTTACAACGGAATTTGAAGGCGTAAATCAAGACCCAGCAATGATCAACCAGGTTTTCAACACACCCTGGGAAGACCTCTCGAACGCAGAAAACATCGAAGTAGCCATAAGGAAACTTAAAACATCGAGAGCCCAAGGTCCTGATGGGTTGACGAATGTGGACTTAAAAATGTTCCCAAAACAATGGTCAGAAATGATTAGCAAGATTTTCGCTGAATGCGGTAGAACAAAGATGATCCCTATCAAAGGTGATAGTCCCGATTTACAAAAAAGGAGCTAGAAACGAACCTGAGAGTTACAGGCCAATAGCCCTTTTGGACATAATAGGGAAAATCTATGCAACCCTCCTGCTAGCTCACTTCAGAATTTGGGAAAAAGACGGCCCTTCAAAAGACCATCTACAAACGGGCTTTAAAAAAAATGGCTGTACAACAATCAACCTAATGGTAATAAACATCTTGAAAGCCAAAGTCAAAGAAGGTGCACCAAAGATCTACTTGGCTTTTGTTGACCCTTCGAAAGCTTTTGATAGGATCGACAGGAACAGATCGTGGTTGAAACTTCAAGGTTGGAATTGTCTAAAAAAAAATACTCGACCCAATAAAAGCTCTTCATTCGCACACAAAAATCAGAGTTAAACTAAACCTCCAAGGTGCATTTTCCGAGGAGATAGTGGGGAATAGAGGGGTCAAGCAGGGATGCCTTTTGGCCCCGGCCTTGGTCATAGCGTTTCTAGGCGATTACCAGCTCTCAGAAAGTAAAATAAGATCTTTTCATCCTAAAATCGGGAAAATGGAAATCCCACGTCTTCTGTACGCCGATGACGTCATCTTAATAGATCAGACCAAAGTGGGGCTTCAAAGAAAACTAGTAAACCTGGAGAAATACATCGCTGAAAACCAATTGGAGATAAACAAAACAAAGACCAAAATTTTGGTAATTGAAAAAGTAACCAATAAAGCAACGAAAAAACTAAATTGGTTTCTCGACAAGACCAAAATTGAAATTGTCAAAAATATCAAATATCTAGGGGTCCAGATGGACAGATCAAGAACAGACATGAGTGCACAAAACCAACTGTTGGAAAAAGTGAGATGTCTAACCTCCCAGACAAGAGTGGTTGACTCCAAGTTTGGAAAGTTCTCCTTAATACCAGCGATAACCTTCTACAAGGCTAAAGTCATTCCCGCGATGACATATGGAATGGAAGCTTCTTTGTATATACCACGCCATCTCTGGAGCAAACTAGAGGGCTATGTTTGGAAAACACTTTTGGGCCTTCCGAAATCAACTGCCATCCCGGCCATCAGGAGAGAGCTGGGGCTAGTCTCACTAGCGTCGATGGTAGATCAAAGCGCCAGGAGACTGTACAGGAGAATAATCATGGTGCATACATTACCCATTTTTAACTTCATGAAGGAGGAAATTGAAACAGGCAATTGTGAGGCTTTGAAAACATGGGTCAAGACCAGAAAGGCCGATCTAGCACTAATAGCATGTACAGAAGTAGAGCTGAAGGAAAACCCAGATCGAATCAAAAGAAAAATGGAAGAGATGGACTGGATCCTGACAATAGAGAAAGCGGTGGGGAACAAACTCTTAAGCCACCTGCCACTGGCTTTTAATAAACTGAGAAAACCGATGAACTACTGCCAAATATTTCTGGACAAGAAGATCAGAATATACGCCATGAAACTGAGATTGAACCTTTTGTTCACCCGAGAGATCATAGCAACTCGAGGAACCACAACCGACAAGAGATGTTGCCTATGTAAGGAGGATTCATCTGTTGAAACACTTAAACACGTGGTGATTGATTGCTCTAAAACCAACGCAAACAGAAACATCTACCTCCCATCGCTGGTGGAAAACCTATGGATATTCAAATCTGACGATATGTGGAACAGACTGATCTCTGGTGAAAAAAACGAGATGGACCATTGCACTGGTCAAACTACTCGAGCTCGCATTTGAACCGATAAATCGCCAAGGGCCCGAGGGTGGTGTGGCGTAGGGCGTCGATTTCAAAAGGCTATTTTTTAGTTCCTTGTTCTCATATAACAGCCACTGCTACGTACCAGTTAGTGTGGAAGGATTATGTAGTTTGGTGAAGTTTTTTCTCTTTTCTTTCGGCTGCAGATGAGGCGAAATTTTGATAAAACTTATTGTAAATAAGTAAAAGTTCAAATAAAAAAAATAAAAAAATGTCATCATAGTTGACTTCATGAAAGTGGTTTGTGACATCACAATGACATCAGGCACACGGCATGGTAGCACAGGCCAAATAAAATGAGTGACTGTACGTTTTTGTGCTGTGCACAAGTGGCCCTTGAGCTTGGAATAATAATGTGAGCGGAGAAATGAGTTATTAGATGGAAAAAGCTTTTATTAAAAGGTGTTACAATCCCTGTTCTGCTTAGCGTTGTACATTGTTTTGGTTTACTTTGTGAAACAGGTGGAAGGCATACACAATGGATCCAATACGAACCAATTAATGAGAAGGTATCATTAAAATTATAGAATAAAACGTTGTACAGTTTTCAAATTGAGATGGATTTTGAAGTCCTTTATTATTTTTTATTTGTGACACTACACAGACTGTGAAGGAAGACTTGGAAAGTTGCACTGTACCTGTGTGTATTAGAGACATTCTCAGTATTTAACATTGTTTCCGAATGCTGACTGTATGCATGTGTGCTCATAAGTGACCACGGAATTGTGGTATTTAAATAGGCAGTGTGGAAAAGGTTGAACTTGGCAAGGTGTGTCTCCTAACAAAACAGTAACATGAAGCACCCTTGGCTTGTGGTTAACCATGACTAAATTGTGTGGTAACATTGAAATAACTGCCACTGGACCGCATTAGCGCGCCGCGTATCCTGGCTTCCGTTCTGTTCTTCATGCTGTACATTGCTGCAAAGCAGTGCATTTACTGGCAATGTGTTTGCAAATAATGAACAAACTCGCTTTAACTTGCAGCTTTGTGGTCTGGGCTCTTCTGGTTTACAACAAAAAAAACAACGCTACCCTGACAAAGGACGACATTAAGAGTAGACTAGCAAACTACAACGATACCATCCCAAGTGCTCTGATGCTGCGAAGGATCGATGTGCAAAAAATTGGTAAGTAGGGAAATGTTCCTTACTCTCCTGTCTATGTCCTCTTTCTTTGTCTAACAGATTGGCGCTGAGCAACTGCTATTTAGAGGGTACAGGAACATTTGACTATCTCAGAGCAAAATATGAACAGTAGGATGGGACAATGGTAACATAAAGGCCAACAGCTGAGTGTGGAAGCAGAGCAAGAGAGGACAAGACCCGAGGTGGAGAGAGAACAAAACAAAACTGGCGAAAGGTTAAGAGTAGAGACAGACCGTTAGGTAAAGAGAAATGAGGGCTAGAACAGGAGGGAGGAAGAACAGAGGGAACGGTGAGAAGGAGGAGAAGCACAGTCTAAGGGACAGAAAGAGAGGAAGCAGAATGTGGAAAGGAAAGAAAAGTCAACAAGAAGGGAGGAGACAGAATAGGAAGGCAGTACTACAAGATACTAAAGAGAGTTGTGGCGGAAGTGAGAAAACAGAAAGAACATGAGAGAGAAAATGTGAAGGAAGGAGGAAAAGGTGAGAGAGAGCGGGAGAGGACTGTTGAAGGGGAGTGGGGGTGGGAGGTGTAGACAACAAGGGAGTGAGCATAATGTGGAGGTATTTTAGGGAAGGAGTCTGTGCTACACTGGAAACCCCTTCCTTGTTGACAAACGGTTTGAAGGTGAGCAATTTGCAACTTTGATGCCTGACACCCCCTGGCAGTTATGTGATCTGGAACATTAGATTCCAGGAGAAGGTCCCTGTCCTTAAGCACATGCATGGCAACATATCCCACTCCATTCAGTAGAGGGTGGGCCAGTTAGTGTTTATCTTTGCAGTCTAGGACGTGTCGTCCTGGATATGTGATGGGGCAATTCCTGACTAAGTGCCCCAGAATGCAAGAATAATACAGGACTTTGATAATATCTATCATGCTGCATATGCTTTATGCTGCACATTTTTGCTACATATAACACACATTTGTTTTGAGAGAAAACAACCATAGAGTCTAAATAGAAGCAAAAGGCATCATTCATGTGTGTGATGTCTACCCCCAGGATAGCAGCGTTGATCATTCTATACAAAAATAGTTTGTGCTAGTTGGATATTGCACAACTCATGTGTGGTTCATGGAGACACTCCATGATCTACATTTGGGGGCATCAGGGGTCATTACAAGGTTGGAGGTAACCATGATGCAAATTGCGGCATGGTTACCCCCTTACTGCGTGCCGGGTCCGGGTTCCTCAAATGAGGAATTACTGGTCCATTCCAACCTTGGCGGACCCGTTAATTCCTCATTCGAGGAACCCGGACCCGGTACATCCCCATTCCCATTCAAGCCCCCATAGGGCTCAATGGGAATGGGGAGGGAGATAACAACGGGTCCGTTAATAACAGGCCTGTTGTTTCTCCCTGGTCTGCTAGCGGGACCCGCTAAGGGCACCTGGTTTTACCAGGCGCCCTATGCAGGTCCCGCGAGCAGATTCGTAATGGGGCAGTAAGGAGTTAACGGCTCCAGCACCATCACCGGTGCTGTTAACCCCTTAACGCCTCACTTGTAATGACCCCCATAGTCTTTTTTATGTTATGCTTATGAGTATGGTGTGTTGCTGTTCTGTCGAGTCATGCAGAGAATTATGCGCCGCTCAATAGGGAGAGAATGATGATTCTTCCAGCTATTCCTGTGATGTGGGCATGTATAGTTTATAGAAAAAGTGCTGGTGTGTGAAGGATAGGGAATAGAAAAGGCCAGGGGGGTTGCTAGGACTGTAAAAGACCCGAGGCTAAGCTAATGTCGGAACTGTCGGGACTGGTTGGATAGCTAGCCTTTGGTTGTAGCTCCTGAGATTCTATCCGGGGCTACAACCAAAAGACCAGGGGCTTTATCCCGCTTAGCCCACCACCCCAGCAGCGCCCCTGGAAAAGGCAGCCGAAAACCCTGTCGCAATCATGTTTTTTCGTGAGGTCCTGTCTCATGGCCAATGAAGACCGGGCGGCAATGTGGAAGAAATGGCCTGTCAATCATGCACAAGAGCAGGAGGCAAAAGACATACTTCTATTTAAGAGGGAAAGGGACTGGCTCAGATGAAGCACTAGAGGCAGTGCCCTCACCTCGTGCATGCCCGCTTCAGAATCCCCAGAAGAGGATTTCTACAAGGGGACATTAAGGGGGATCATGCCGGAAGCAAAAGTAACAGGATTGTCGGCGTGGGACTGGCCAGCATCCCTGATTGAGCAATGTGTATCCTAAAGAGATATCAAGGGCTATACCTTCAACAAGCTCTGGCTTCAGAAAGCCAGTGTCATGATATCATGCCTGCAAGAAATACTCCATTCTGAGTGGTTTTTTCCAAGCGACAGCAGGCCAACATAGGTCTTACGTTGTCGAGAGTATTAATAATTAGCCCTACTTACTTAGCTTCTCACCCGACAGTTCCCTGAGCATTGGGGGGTATTCACAGTGTAGACTGGTGGTGTGGTTGAACCTGAGCTATGTCTTTTTCTCCCATAGGCCTGTTTTATGCTTCAATTTTCCACAAATGCTCCCCTCCTTCTTCCTCTTCCGCAACCCCCGGCTACATATGTCATTGATGCGTTACACCTACACTGCATGCTGTGCAGCACACCCAAATCATTGGTACCCCTATATTTCTTTCAAAGGAAACAGGTCCGCCTGCTCCGGCAATCCTCCCCTTCCCCGGGACCTCTCTCCTTCCTTTACTCCCTCACTTGCTTTCCTCTACAGAATCAGGAGAAGTGTTTGACTCATGCAGATATTCCTGACCGTATCTCACATTGTTTTGGCAGCATGTAATTAAAAAAAACAACCTTCTCAGAACTATTTGGACACTGTTTTTTCCATGCAGCAGAGTCCGTTTTTTGTAGCCTGGTCTCCTTCACCAACTGAGGTCACTCCAAGCGTCTCCTCTGATCGACCTTTTGTCATCCAGGTAACACTGCGTACCCTGGTCACTGATCACGCACCCCCTTCACAGGCACATTTATCCGTCAACACTTCTGCACTCTGTGATACAAATATGCGCAACAAAGTTTAGATGTGTGAGTGTCACCACGCTTGCCCGGCTTTTAGTAGAACAAGCAGTACATTTCAGCATACCGTCAACCAGAACTGCCTGGGGGGCTGCCTGCACCAAGAAGATTACCAAAGATCCAAAGTGTGCTTGCCAATCATCAACTTACTATAGTTTTTTTTTAATTTATTTTATGTTCCTGCTTGGGACAGAGTCCCTAACAAGGAAATCGTGCAGCTGCATGGAATTGTGTGACAAAGATGGCCTTATACTTTGCAGGCTGAAACGTTTTTTGTAGCTACACCGCGGTGATCAAGCCTAATCCTACCAAGCAACTTTGCTTCAAATCAAGATAATTTAAGGAATTGTCCACCTTATAATAACACCCAGACAGAAGGATCAAAACCTTTCTCAGCGCCAGTTGCTGATCACTGGCTAACATTGGAAACCTTGCATTTACCACCTCAACTTCTAAACCAATCATTCACGAATCCTTCTAAGAAAGCATCAAACACAATTGTATGATTGGAAGTGTATGGAAAAACCCTCCTGATTAACCAAATAATTTAATTTGGAGAAACACGTGTCGAGGGTAAAACAACAAGAAAGTAAAATGAAAATAAACAAATTATCCACACAACAAATGACATCAAGACCTTTCATTTGATTTTAGAGGGCGCCGGCACAGGCGTTTTTCAGTTGTTCTGGTACTTTAATACACTGGGCAGCCACAGTGTTTAAACAACCAGCGTTGCAGCCCCTAATGATCTACTTGTAAGAACACAGACTTGTCCCTTAAAACATATTCTCGCCACAGGTTGTTCAACGGCTGCATTACTTCTTCCTGAAATTCGACCTATCAAAATGCTTGAAAGGAGGGCTCTAACAATAGGCGGAGGCCTGCTGTCCACAAATCTCAGCCGGATGATAGAATAATGCTCCAGCAGCGCAACAGAATCGGACTCTGTTGGCGCCAGCTGGTGACATCCCTTCAGTTTCTCATAAGACTACCTATGAGCTAGGCTTGTCCACCAAGCAAACTATCATTTTAGGTTGTTTAAAATGAATGCAGCAATGGAAGCTTCCTGCTCCGGCCGAGGCTTTGGCTTCGGACTTCTAAGATAGGCAGCGTTCAGGTATCTTATGATTGTGGCCCATAATATATTTACTGATGCATCATAAAAAACTATAGTAAGGGTGCTAAAAACAAAAACATTTCTCATAATTTCATGCATTTAAAAAAGACACATTGCAGCAGCAAATCTGGGGATGTCTGTGTGTCTGGGACGGCATTCGTTCATGTTTGTAAGCAACTTCTTTGAGTTAATCAGGCCGCATCATTTTCAGGTAAATGAGGACATTGGGGGTCATTCCGAGTTTGGTGGCACCCTGCCAGTATTTCCGGTGGGATACCACCAAACGGAATTACCGTTTCCACCGCCTGATGTCCTGGTAATACTGGCATATTACAAGCAGCGGAAATACAGTAATTCCCCATTCCATGGAGTTCCATAGGACTCCATGGAATGGGGAATTGCCGGTATTTCAGGCACTGGTAATACCGGTGCCGGAAATACATGCTGTTTAATGCCAGCGGGGGCCTGAGTTGCCTCCAGCTCTTGGCTGGAGTTAAGCCATGTAACCTCCACTGGAAAAATGCCAATTAACCTCATTGCCAGCACTTTCTTTTCAGACCAGCACACTTATAATGAGACCCAGTTGTCTGTAACGTCTCATGTTTTCCTTAATGTGTTATCTTGTCTAGTATGCAGCATGTTGTCCTCCTGTTGCACCAGATTCTGTGTGTATGCTTGATGCCTTCCTCAAAATCATATCAAGCCATGTGTGGCAATGAAGTCGCATTTGGATCAGAGGCATAGACAGGGAAGGGCCTGAGCGGCCCAGGCCCACCCTCAAGCTGCAAATGCCCACTCAACATAGCTGTGTTGGCATTCACAAATGTTAATGTCATTGCTGTGGGCCCAACTACATTAGCTTCAGGCCTGCCATACTAGACAATCCAGGCTATGGCTCTGATCTGTATGGGCTGGAGTCCAAAGTGGACCATAGTTAGCCTTTCGGGGAGCACCTGTCGAGCTCATTGCCTAAGGAGCGAGGGCAAGTCCATTGCCCCATGTAATCTCGTAAAGACTACTGATATGCCATTATTATTTTCTATTATAAAAAATAAGCCTTCCGAGGAGTGAGGAGCAGATTCCATTCCAAAAGGATCTGTTGAAAAGTTTTGCTTGTCTGTATTTCTCTCAAACACAAAGAAGGCCATAAAAAGGAGATAAGGCCAAATTATTTTTTCTACAAATTCTACCCCCAGGTAGATTTAGTGGAGACTGAGCAAACAAGGGTTGTTAGATACTCCCTAGCTGTGAGGTCTCCACTGTCTCTCCACAGCCAACGATCTGCCCACAGAAATAACACACAGTTGCCAACCGATGGAGAATGCTGTCGAATCGCTGGCCTCGTATGGTGGGGCATCACTCCTGGAATCAGCAGACTTTGCGTGCGATCCATCAAAGCACTGCGGCTATCCAGTCAACCATCAGGTAGTGCACTCTCATTGCACGGTGCTGCACGGGCTTAGGGTGAGGCATGTTCAGTGCTATTGAAGGGCTGCAAAACATGCATGTTAGGTGGGTACAGAAACCTCCTGCCCGCTTCACTGATGTTCTTGCCGGCTCTTCAGGGGGGAACCTGGGTATCGCCCTTTCATATAATCACTGTTCTCATATCCCTTCCTGTATTTGACCTTCTCCCGCGATCGTAATAAATTATCTATAGATGCACCCCATTGTGTTTCCGATACACGTCAGCTACATTGAGCTCTATGATGACCAAGGCCAATAGCTGTAAATTGCCAAAACATAGCTGCTGACAGCTTTACCTTCGTCAACATATGTAAACATCGGCTCCATTCTCACCTTTGACTCTGCTCCTAGCTCATCTCCACCCTTCTCCTGAGTAGGGTGGCTTACTGCTTTGCCCTCCACGTGGGACACCCTTACTCTTTTACCCAACAAGCTATCTTAATTTTCTTCCTGCACACTCTTCAACTGTCCCCAGCCCCCGCGATTCTCATCCACCTCTGTGCAATCCCTTCTCATGGGATGGTTGTCCATGACTATCTGCTCTCTCTTCAAATTGCTCCTTGTAGACATCAAATCCATTCATAGTTTATACCTCTACTTGGGTAGCTCTCTCGTTACTCACCCCTTGGCACTCTGAGATCTCTACACCTCCTTAATTGCCCTGTTACCCATCCTCAATGGGCCACCCCTCACGTTTGTCCATTCACCCTCCTTGACACCCACCCCTAGAACAGTCTACGACCTCTGACATCAAGTTGATACTGACATAATCAGGCTTGAAGAACTGCTCTGAAAAGGCAGGGCCCCCCTCTTGAGGTAGCACATAGGTTTTCAGTTGCCATTTCCCTACCCTGACCCCCCGCCCCATCCTACTCCTGTCTCTGCTACATACATTAATGTTCTGTATATAGTAACTCTGTCCTATACACAAACATTGCATACTGCCAATCCTGCTCTAAGGACATTTAATCATCTCCTGTTAGTTCCCCCCACCCCCTTGCTGTGCCTGTCCTGCACTGCATGACTTTGCTCATTTATTTGTCCTTGCTTATACTGCACTAATGATGTAAGGCACCCAGCCATAAGACTGCTCAGTCATCCATACGTATACAGTGTTAGTTGTCAAAGTTCTCCTTGCTATTGCAAGAAATACAAGTGCAAATAAATCACCCCTTTTATTCTTTTTTATTGATTAATCCCAATTTACTATTTGATAAGTAATTTTTCCATTTGATCACATTTGTATTACATAGCTTCCATCTCCACTCTGTACATGGTCATCTTTGTCTGCTTTAGCCAATAGATGGCATTTGCTTACTACGTCCATCTCCAGGCATCCCTCTTTGAATACCCCTCATTCGGTAGGCTTTGAATAACTGAGGAGTCATTCAAATTACGGTTATTGTTTGTAATTTTAAAATTGTGATCTTCAATTGATTCACGAAATCCCAAATTCCTTCAATATTGAATTTATTTCGGTTCTGCACATTTTTTAAAGCCTACTTCATTATAGCTTAGACCACTCTGCATATCTGCAAGTTATTCCAGCTGATTCTTTTAGAAGGTTAATGTGTCAGTGGTGCACTAATCTGGGGGATTAGATTTTTATGGGGCTGTTTATACAAAATTCCCTCTTTAGTTTTGCACAATCACGCTCCCCATTTGGAATACCTTTGAAAGAGTTACAGGCAGTCAATAGTTTCACTGATGCTGATGTATAACCAATCATTGTTTTTTCAAACTAAGATCTCTAAACCTTGCTGGGTGATCCTCCTCAAATCTGTTCTTGTCTGATTTGAGGGTATATGAACACCTACAGCAACGATGTATTACTTTCCCCACTCCAACATCTTATGTGTGTATCTAGCATTGAGGGCCAACATTACCAGACATTTTCTAAAGTAGAACCACGTGGCACACTGGCATTTAAATCACATAAGATCAAGTCTTCTTTAAATCTGGAATGTCCTTAATTTCTTGATCCCTGCTCATTTTGGACAGCCTTGCGTCCCTTCCATGCTTGGTCCCCTGTTTTGCTTGAGGCCATCGAGTCAGGTTTCTGAGCACCCATGGCTGGCATGACCCCATCTGGCCTCAGATACATTTCCCCCTTCAGTTTTCCAACTTTGTATTTCAATACTGGATTTTAAACCATACCAATGCATCTAAATTCTGCAATTCCATCCAGGTGGAGATTGGATGCAAAGACTCTGTGGCCAAGGTCAAACCAGCATTGTAAGGGTTAAAGGTGTGAAGTAAGTTCAATTGTCATTAGTACCAAGAGGCACTTGGAGGTACAGTGCACTGTGCAATATCTTCAACAATCTTAATCAAGAAACTTTCACTAGAAGTACTAAACATACGGGAGCCTGGAAGGGACATTCACTGTGGTACATTCATCCTGATGTCTACCACTGGTTTTTGTCAGACGCCTTCCCCTTTTCACACAAGTTTTTGTGTCTTCAGACATTTTTTGTACGGAAAAAACACTACATGTGTCATCTTAATGCAGAGACAATTCCATTTTTTTAAAAGTGTGATAAAACATTTAAATCATAAAAAAGGCAAGAGGGAGAAAGAGAAAAAAGAAATGGAGGGGTGGTGGCATGTTATAGGCCACCGGCCACAGGCAATATCGTTAGACATATTAACCCCTTAACTGCCAGGCTATTATGCAAGTCTATGCAAAAAGGACGAGCATACTCGTGACTACGAAGCTTATTTCAACAAAAGATTCCTAAATACAGGATTGACACTTAGGGAAATCTAGAATGTACAGCAGTAAAACTGGTCAGCCATTCCGCTGGAGGAATCTAAACTACGGACGTGCCAATAGCATTCCTCTTTCCCACTTCTCTTCTGCTTGAAGGTGACTCTTGCTTTTATGGAACAGCTGGGGACACTATTTGTCCAGTCCTCAATCTTGCGATGGAAGGGAGACGTCCACAGCCTTAGCCTTATTTACTTCCCCACAATAACACAGCTAAATAACCATGTCTTTTCAGAATGCTGCAGGAAATCCCCAACCCTGTCATCTCCCGAGATATTTATTTATTTATTTATTCACATTTGTAGAGCGTGCAACAGCCCGGGGGCATTGTGGCGCTTGTTACAGAAAACAGTTCTTAGTTACAGGGGCGGAAAACACATTTGCATTATAGAGGACGACATAAGCAGGAATAAAAAGCAGTGAATAAAGATTGAGAATGTTTCAATGTTTCAAACATCTGCCTTTGTACTCCTCGAAACACCTACAGGGTTTCGGTGCAGTTCATAGGTCTTCCCAGGGTTCTTTTCGTCATGAAGCCACAGGGATAAGTTGCAGGTCGATCCAGGGGTGTATGAGGGATATGGGGTGTGAAGGGCATTCCATTCCAGGAGCGAGATTCCTAGTGAGAAAACATTAAAAGATAACCTCGAAGGGAGGAAAGCTGCAGGAAGAAAGGAAAGACCTTGGAATCATTGGCGAAGTGGGCAGGGAGGTTGGCCGGAGGGAAAGAGTACTACGCAAGTTTTAATATTATCCCATGTAGACAGTGTATTCAACTGCAAAGCAAGATGTCTCAGTGGGGGTCCTAAGTGAAAACATAGGTTTCACTGGACCGAAATGGAAAAAGATCAATTTAGAATGACCGCTCTGTGACCGCGCAGAGCGATCAGTCTAAATCGATGGGTCAGCCCCTGCCGCACGCGAGTGTGCGCAGGGACTGCGTGTGCGCAGGGACTGACAGGCTGTCAGGTGTGTCTGTGTGTGTCTCTCTGAGTGTTTTTGTGAGAATATGTGTGTGGATTTGGTGTGTTGTGCTGGGAAGAGGGTGGGTGGGTGGTGAAGGGGGGAGCTTGGGGGTGAAACCCCCCCGTTTAACATTAAAAAAACAGCGTGAGAGGGTGGGGTGGGAAAGGGGTAATCTTGAGGGAGTGAAGGGGACGGGGTAGGATGTTATATTGCTGCATTTAAAACCCAACACAAAAACAGACGGAAACAAAACAGTCTTTTTTGTGTTCGTTTTTTTAAAAGCGATAATATCACATGGAACCCTGCGAGGATTAATAACTCCCCCACCCCCCTGTGGACACCTGTGCCTAACATGCAGATCTAGGTTCAGGTTTGGCTCTTGGAAAATCCGCTTTTTATCCCTTTGAAGGAAGTACTGTAAGAACATTGGAATTGGGGGATTGTGAAATGTTAGGTCAGGCCTTCACCACTGTATCTCTGGAGAGGAGTTACTCACATGTCAAACTTCTGTTTTGAGCTCTTCCAATGAGTACCATTCAACTCTCTCTTATTGTGATAGGGAGATGTCATAAAGGGATGTAACATTTTGTAAAGAGTTGTAGGGCTGGGGCAGAGGCTGCTTTGTTTAAAGTAAGAGTGTGATGCTCCCGTTCATGTTTTAGTGGTTGCTTGCCAAGGTAGCATCAAGGTGGGAACTTTAGAAAGGGAGTATTCATTGGAGACCATGTAAAAGGCAGTGGTGCCCGGTAAAAGACCCACCAACCTAGCTGGCAGCGGGCCAGAACCAATGGAAACCCAGAACAAGACAGATTCTACAGTGTGAGGTTTTTCAAAAAGGACTTTCGTTTTTGTCAACAGGAAAGAGTTAATTTGATTTCTCTCTCAGACAATCTACCATACCAGCTGCAAGCAATTAGCTCTCCAAGCAGTGGTCGGAGTGTACAAAAAGAAGTAGTGGAACTATGTTCCCTGATGGCCTGTCCCCGCTCCCCACAAACCCCATCGTCTCGCCTGCACCTCCCACGCACAATGCAAACCCCTACACAAATGCGTCTGCCGTTTAAGGGAGCGTTCAGCACTGAAGGTCGTCTTTCGACTTCTTCCTACACTTTTATTTAAAAACGAAACCATTCTGGAACAGTTTCTTTTTAAAATAAAACATAGGAACAGGAAAAACGTAACTTAAAAAAGTAGAGGAGCACAGCTTCCGCCCACTTCGACGATTGTCTACAAGCAATCTGTTTCCTGGGAATATCTGCAGTTCGGAAGAGATCTGACCTTTGCACCACACTGTTACCAGGAACTCCATTATCTGGCAACGGTCATGAATTTAATGCAACCGTAACACCACGTTTCCCAAAAGTTTCGGGGTTCATCACACAACGAATATGCTGAAAATTGTGATGTTTCGATACCTTGTCGAAAAAGATCATGCAGACCGATCCATAATGGAAAAAAGTATCATTGTAATATATACATTGGTTAGATACCGCGCGCACACATGGACTTATTTCAAGCCCTTTTTAAATAGTGCTACAAAACGTGTACGAATTTTACAAATATTCCAAAGTGAAAGTCAAACACGTACTCAAGCAAAGATGGCATGCAGTTGAAGTGCATTGCATTTTTTCTGATTTTAATGTTAATATTAAAGGATATTTGTACTGCGTACTATCACCACCGGAATGGTCCCCTGACGCTGTGGCGGATCTGAAACAAAGGGGGGTAGGTTAGGTGTGTTAGTAAGACAAAGTTTGGAGAAGAGCAAGGGAGCTGTGAAGTACTGTTGGCAGCTTCAGTTCGGTTAACACCGTTCGCCGAGCATATCAGTGTTTTGTTCGGTTCTGAGTCTGTTGTGTGCTGTTGTTTGGGGGTCTGTGTGGTGTGGTTGTTGGTGCGGTGTGGTGGAGTGCGTGCCGGTTGCTCGGATTTAAGAGGTGTGGTTGTGTTTGGTTAGAGTGTGATCTTATCCAAGTTCTGAAAAAGTATAAAAGATTCCAAATTTCCAGCAACTGAGAAATTAGATGAAAATAAAAATAAATTAAACTCTGTGTTTGAGGTAAACGAAAATGGTATCAGAATCTTAAAATAAGTCTATTCATGTGAGAAGATATTATTGGAGGTGTTTGGTGATATGAAAATCTAGCAGCCCTCTCTTTCTGTACATAACAATAACATTTTATTTAGATCTAAAGGTTTTGGCGATTGTCCGTTATGTATTCTGAAAAATGCAGTTTTCTTAGGCTTTGTGTTTGATTGCTTGGAGCATAGCAGCTACTAGAAAAAACCATTTAAGACACGATGGGTCTCATTATAAGTGAGCCAGTCCGGAAATAAAGGTGCCAGTGGCAATGTTACCAGCACCCTTTCCGGATCGGCTCACTTAGAATCTGCCGGTAGGCCTGACCTGCTGGTAGTTCAGGCCCCTGCCGGCAAATGTTTCACAGAAGCACCGACACCGTTACAAACAGTGCCAGTGCTTCAGGGTTCCCATTCCCATGGAGTCCTATGGGAGTCCTGTTTGGAAGTCCTATGGGAGTCCCATTCCCATGGAGACCTGTGATGTCCCAGTGGTACCGGGATGTAAGGCGGCAGAAACGGTAAGGCAAGGTTGCTGGTAGGCCACCGGTTCTCCTACCGGCAACTTCATAATGAGGGCCTATGTGTCTTGTAAAATATAAAAGCATGTGTAGCTACGTATGAGCACGTCGTTATCTAATTTCCTGACCTTTGGTAAGTCTGTAAACAACATTCAGTTTTCGTGAGATTTCATGGTCCTACCCAGATTCCTTATATCTGCGCTATATGTTTAGTCATGGCCCCTATCTGGGATTGAATGCACAGGACGCATTTTTCAAAATTCCACATTAAAAAAAAATATATATGTATAAACATGTATCCCAATCTAAGAGTCGAATTAATTGTAATCACTTGAGGTGCTATATCAAGTGTTACTACAGAGTATTTAATGAATTTGGTAATACATTTTTTAAACAAAAGTTACTCTTTTGTTAGTTATGCTTGAGGAGGCGATAAAGGGCTCACGAGGATAGAATATAAAATTCATACGCTAGATCTTAGGGGTTAAGCGAGGACCCATCTGACCAAATGTAAGTGTTTTGAGCTCTCGGCGTCTGTCTACAGCAGTAATATCCCAATGCCTCCTTAAATCATTACTCAAACATTCAGAGTAAAAGTAGGTTCAGTCCGAAGTGTAGACAATTAAACTGCGGTCGCTCGTGGCACTTAATCAAGTAGTTTTCTATGTCTCTCCCAGAGCAATGTGAAGCTGATGTGAATCCCGAATTCTTTGCTTGGCCGGCAACCAGCCCTAATGTAAACCGAAGCATACTGTGCGCCGGCAGCCTGACCCAACTTGCATCCAGGAATTGGTAAGTCATTGCGACGACGTGCTACGCTAGAGACACTAAACCATCATATACTTTGCTATTATGCAATTGTGCCCATTTGGAGCAAAGATCTCACATTTCCTAACACTCTTCAGTGCGCTGGCTTCACACAATGACACATATTAACAGTACCTCCTACAATGAACATTTAGCTACAGGCACAGAAAGTGCGACCGCTACCGCTCGTACATATCAGTTATGTGGACTACTTATTAAGATGGCTCACAGGGTCTAATGCTACGGCAAAGACTCCAGTTAGTTAGTTAGTTAGTTATTATGCGTTCCATAGAACCCGGAGGCTTAAGGGCGCAATTAACTTGTTGTTCACATGTTCGGATCCCAGAAAAGCTGACTCATCATTGTATACCTTAAGGGTAAAACAAGTGCCATTGGTGTGGGTAATGATAGTACATGTTATCAACAGCCACGCGAGTGTGCGGTGTGCACCTGTTGTTTATGTGTATTCGTGCACACCTCCTTTGTAACAGTTAGAAATGGTCAATGTTAATGTTAGAAGGCAACATTTCGGGGGTATATAAACTTTGGCGCCAGGGCACATGTAAGGTAGCAATCCAGTGAAGGGAGCGGGCATCACTGAGAGAAGGCAGGCAATACAATTATGCTTTGCTATTGGTTAGAGCCTCGTATTTTTAGGAATAGCCGAGTCAGCAGAATCATTCTCAAAATGAGGTACATGCTCCCTTTATTTGACTTCTGTGGGCCCCATTAACCAAATCAGGACTGCAGTGTGCTTTGTGTGTGATAACGCTGAACTTCCTAGATGTTTTCAACATTTTCAGGGAGACTGATGAATGAAAGGAATGGGAAGAAATCTTTGGCTCTCCAGATGTTTTACACTACAATTCCCATCTACCCTACCCAGCATAGTCAATGGTCAGGGAGCATGGCAGTTGTGGTAGACACGGCTTTGGCACTTAGCATTCTGAAAGTGCCGAAAGTTTCAACATTTAATAGTGTGCTGTTTTGGATGTTGCTTGAAGGTCATTGTACTTGATACATGTATTTCTATCTCCTCTGGCAGCTTCCTGGATCCACGTAATTACACTCCGGTCTGGGGCCCCCCTGATCTGAGCAACTGTACCGGTAAGTGCTTTTGTTGATTACCCACTGTCAATGAGGCAGTTAAATCACTTCATGCTGAGAAATTGCATGGAAAATACACAGTTGTACATTTTGTATTGTTTTCTAATTAGAGGGTACTGTGTTCCCGCAACCAGAACATGAGTATGGTTTTGTGTCCCTCATGATCTTATTTTGAAAACAGGGTGCACTGTGTGCACCTGGCACTTCATTCACCTGTCGGATCAACAATGACTTTTCTTGCATGACGGCAACTTCATCCGCAAACACGCATGATCTTATCAGAACACCTGTGAAGTGGCCGACAACGTACGCAGAGGTCACCAATGCCTTCTATGTAGACAATGATACTAACCCGAAAATGCTCAGGACACTGCTGACCAGGTTCTCTGTTAGCCCCTTCTGTTGCACAGGATACATATGAACACGTCCTGATGCGTGTCGCGGTTTGGCCGGCAAGAATCCTGATACGATGTAGTCAGAGTATCTATAGGTAATCAAGATCGTACAATGGTAATAATGGCCTAGACACTAAACTTGTCTACCCCATCAAGAAGTAACTCCAAGTCACTGTCGGGCACCCACGCGATGCGGACGACCACGCCGCAACTCCTGGTTGTTTGGTTGGACAATGTTTTGAAGCATCGGAAAACAATGATTCTCAAACTTGCTGTTGTCATAGATACATCCATTGCTATTTTGTACTCTAGCCCAAGCCTGTCTGTAAAGCCACACAACCACACAATGCATCCGGAAGACATGTGCAAAATGGTGTGCTGCCTGTATGTTTGAACAGGACATACGTTGTGGGCGTGCATCCGTAGAAACAAACAGAAGACCAATGTCATTAAGAAAAAGTAGGTAACATCTATGTGGTCTTATTAGGGAGATGCCCAATGTCTATTCCTTCAGAAGACAAACCATTCTGTACATGCAACCCGCGACATAGAAAAGGGACTAATGCTGTTGGTGTACTATCCTGTTAGCCAGCAGTTACACATTCTTTATTATGGATCAATTGGTGGTGTGTGGGCTTTTGAACATTGGACATTATGGGCCCAATTCATGGAATTATTTGTACGGTTCAAAGTGACTTTGCACTGCTGACAAAAACCCTTATTCATAGAACTGTGCAAAGTGTATTTTTGCAGTGCAAACTCTGCGCATAGTCATTTGTGCAGTACCAAATGACTTTGCATGGACTTTGCACTGCAAAAATACACTTTGCAAAATTCCATGAATCAGAGTTTGTGTCGCAGCGCAAGGTCACTTTTCAGCAGAGCAAATCACTATGAACCGTGCAAAGGATTCCATGAATTGGGCCCTATATGTTTAGTGGCAAAAAACAAATGGAATGTTACTGGATAAACAAAAGTATGAACAGACAATACAGAGACCATTGGACACCATTAAAACAGGGACACTAGGAGCTAGTTGCAAATTGTAAATGAAATCAACTTTGGTCATCATAGATTTTGAGACCATGGGCCTCATTACACGGACGGCGGTGGACCAAGGTGCTATTAGCGCCTTGGTCCATGCCGGTAAAATACCGGCACCACCTTGGTGGAAAGGGGAATTACCGCCCTATTCCAAGGTTGCTGGGGCGGTAATTCCCCCTTCCCCCATTGCCCTTCCCCATTCCCATTTTTGCCCCATAGGGCATCATGGGAATGGGGAAGGTGCTAATTACGGCACCGCAAATTGCGGTACCGTAATTAGCTCCCTGGTCCCTTTGCGGGTTGGTTTTTAACGCCTGCAAAAAGCAGGCGTTAAAGTCTCCAACCCGCAAAGGGACCTCGTAGTAAGGCGGTAAGGGTTAACGGTCACCAGTACCATTAATGGTGACAGTTAACCCTTACCGCCGTCCGTGTAATGAGGCCCCATGTCCAGAACGCCATGTCAGCAACTGGAGCTTGTAGAACCCATTTCCCAGTAGCCAACCGGAATTTTCACCAGCAGTATTGCTAACAGTGAAAACAATCGGTTTGTGCTTGATCAATTACCAAAATTAAGCAATGTTATGTTTACCTGGGAATTAATTACTATCTGTATCATTGCAACCCCTGTGTAATATGTGCCTTTAGGAATAGAAGGGCCGTGTGAATTTTTGATAGAGATGAAAACTGTAGGCTAAATTCACAAAGATTTGAAATGGAACAATTCAGGAAGTTCTCACATATAGGGTCAATACCCCCAAATGATTAAGCCTCCATTCATTGCTGTGCTAATAATGCGGCCTTGGCCTTCCTATGGGTGAGAAATGCAACAGCCGGGTACAAGCTCTGCTTCTGGCAGGGTGCCTGGTGGGGTGCGGTCCCTTCCGAGCAATCTACCCAGGATTCATCAAAGTACAGATGGGTCAGGGGGACTAATTTAAGGGACATGAAGTAGTATGGCTTCAGGGCCCTTCAGCGGGAGAACTGATTACATCCATAAATTACAGTCGTTCTGGGTGGGGAGGACGAGACTGCCTCGTGGCAAGACAGTAGAGGGGTAAAGATCCAGAGCAATGGGAGGCAAGAACGCATTGGAGGGTTGGCCCGAAACAAGAGCAATAGACTAAAAACGATGAGAAGAGTCTGCATGCCGCCAATTCTGAGGATTACAGCCTGGAGCATTCTCACGGATGTGCGACTTTTGGCAGAAATTGCAGACAGCAAGATGATGCTGGTGAAATCACATAGGACTGATCCCCGCCGGTAGCCCAAATCACACCTGGTGCCTTACACCTGATCCGCAAAGCCTTAAACTGGAACATATCTGGATGTCCTTGTGTGAATCCTTAGGCATCCCATTGGCACGTGAGCTTCGCAGTCGTGTTCCAGGCGGCTCCAGATTTCCCCTAGTTTTAGGCTTTAAAACTCAGATGTTCGGTTGCAGGTTTAAGTCAGAGACGCTCACCGACATCTCACAAATGATCCAGTGCACAACCTAGTCAATGTCGTGAATCAGGCCTAGTGTGTTATTGTGTGAATTTGCACACTTCTTTCACATTTATTTATTTATTTATTTATTTGTATATGGTTTGTATAAACCTTTACAAAAGTAGAATCACAAGATTAAAAAAACACAATATACAGCATAAAAAGCATTTTAAAATCAAAAACAGTTAATTATCATCACAATTCATCTAAAATCGTATATGCAGATAACTAAGGTTTTAAGATCTCGTACTAAACATTTCATTCCAAAAAACAAAAGTTCTTTAAAAAGGCAATAATTCTTATTTTCAAGACCGTGGAGCTGTTGTGTCGTATCTGAAACCACAACATTTCCGTATTAACAGAGTGTAGATGTCCAAATGCTCGAAGTATAAAATACGTTCTTTAAAATAAAGCTGGGCACAGCAAGATAAGGTGCATGAGGGTTTCTTCCACCCCTTCTTTCTTGCAAAACCTACACCAGCCCCAAGCATCTTTTAACATATTCCATCTTTTCAAGACATGATTTGTTTTAAGGATGTTAAAGCGGAATCTCATAAAAGAGTTTTTAAATTTTTTTGAAGGGTATTTTTCCAAGTAGAATTCCAACAGTGGTTTAAATTTCCAGCACAAATAGGCTTGACTCACAGTTTTGGATTGTGCAACTGCATTAAGAGTTTGTTGCCAGTCATTACATTTCAGTATGTGTTTCACTTTTAAAGGATTGGTTGATAACATCTCTGGCGAAATGCCTGCTTTCCCCAAAATCACATCAATGTACACTTTCAGTTTCATACAAAAATCATTAGATGGGTCTTTGCCAGCTATTGTTTATAATGATTTAGAATCGTTGACCAGACATTTACTCCACAGCAACATTTTTTTCCAGATAATAATAGATCTCAACGATTGTAGGCCAAATTTGTATCTGATTACTTCTATCTGTGTATTCTTCGGAATGAAATATAAGACACCTTTCCATATTACACTTTCCAGCTTTTTCATAAAACCAATATTGTCAAGCTCATAAAATTAGAGCCGTATACAAATTTAGGGATACATGACATCGTGTAAAATTGTTTCAACGGAATCGCGCTGTCGGATCAACAATGACTTTTCTTGCATGACGGCAACTTCATCCGCAAACACGCATGATCTTATCAGAACACCTGTGAAGTGGCCGACAACGTACGCAGAGGTCACCAATGCCTTCTATGTAGACAATGATACTAACCCGAAAATGCTCAGGACACTGCTGACCAGGTTCTCTGTTAGCCCCTTCTGTTGCACAGGATACATATGAACACGTCCTGATGCGTGTCGCGGTTTGGCCGGCAAGAATCCTGATACGATGTAGTCAGAGTATCTATAGGTAATCAAGATCGTACAATGGTAATAATGGCCTAGACACTAAACTTGTCTACCCCATCAAGAAGTAACTCCAAGTCACTGTCGGGCACCCACGCGATGCGGACGACCACGCCGCAACTCCTGGTTGTTTGGTTGGACAATGTTTTGAAGCATCGGAAAACAATGATTCTCAAACTTGCTGTTGTCATAGATACATCCATTGCTATTTTGTACTCTAGCCCAAGCCTGTCTGTAAAGCCACACAACCACACAATGCATCCGGAAGACATGTGCAAAATGGTGTGCTGCCTGTATGTTTGAACAGGACATACGTTGTGGGCGTGCATCCGTAGAAACAAACAGAAGACCAATGTCATTAAGAAAAAGTAGGTAACATCTATGTGGTCTTATTAGGGAGATGCCCAATGTCTATTCCTTCAGAAGACAAACCATTCTGTACATGCAACCCGCGACATAGAAAAGGGACTAATGCTGTTGGTGTACTATCCTGTTAGCCAGCAGTTACACATTCTTTATTATGGATCAATTGGTGGTGTGTGGGCTTTTGAACATTGGACATTATGGGCCCAATTCATGGAATTATTTGTACGGTTCAAAGTGACTTTGCACTGCTGACAAAAACCCTTATTCATAGAACTGTGCAAAGTGTATTTTTGCAGTGCAAACTCTGCGCATAGTCATTTGTGCAGTACCAAATGACTTTGCATGGACTTTGCACTGCAAAAATACACTTTGCAAAATTCCATGAATCAGAGTTTGTGTCGCAGCGCAAGGTCACTTTTCAGCAGAGCAAATCACTATGAACCGTGCAAAGGATTCCATGAATTGGGCCCTATATGTTTAGTGGCAAAAAACAAATGGAATGTTACTGGATAAACAAAAGTATGAACAGACAATACAGAGACCATTGGACACCATTAAAACAGGGACACTAGGAGCTAGTTGCAAATTGTAAATGAAATCAACTTTGGTCATCATAGATTTTGAGACCATGGGCCTCATTACACGGACGGCGGTGGACCAAGGTGCTATTAGCGCCTTGGTCCATGCCGGTAAAATACCGGCACCACCTTGGTGGAAAGGGGAATTACCGCCCTATTCCAAGGTTGCTGGGGCGGTAATTCCCCCTTCCCCCATTGCCCTTCCCCATTCCCATTTTTGCCCCATAGGGCATCATGGGAATGGGGAAGGTGCTAATTACGGCACCGCAAATTGCGGTACCGTAATTAGCTCCCTGGTCCCTTTGCGGGTTGGTTTTTAACGCCTGCAAAAAGCAGGCGTTAAAGTCTCCAACCCGCAAAGGGACCTCGTAGTAAGGCGGTAAGGGTTAACGGTCACCAGTACCATTAATGGTGACAGTTAACCCTTACCGCCGTCCGTGTAATGAGGCCCCATGTCCAGAACGCCATGTCAGCAACTGGAGCTTGTAGAACCCATTTCCCAGTAGCCAACCGGAATTTTCACCAGCAGTATTGCTAACAGTGAAAACAATCGGTTTGTGCTTGATCAATTACCAAAATTAAGCAATGTTATGTTTACCTGGGAATTAATTACTATCTGTATCATTGCAACCCCTGTGTAATATGTGCCTTTAGGAATAGAAGGGCCGTGTGAATTTTTGATAGAGATGAAAACTGTAGGCTAAATTCACAAAGATTTGAAATGGAACAATTCAGGAAGTTCTCACATATAGGGTCAATACCCCCAAATGATTAAGCCTCCATTCATTGCTGTGCTAATAATGCGGCCTTGGCCTTCCTATGGGTGAGAAATGCAACAGCCGGGTACAAGCTCTGCTTCTGGCAGGGTGCCTGGTGGGGTGCGGTCCCTTCCGAGCAATCTACCCAGGATTCATCAAAGTACAGATGGGTCAGGGGGACTAATTTAAGGGACATGAAGTAGTATGGCTTCAGGGCCCTTCAGCGGGAGAACTGATTACATCCATAAATTACAGTCGTTCTGGGTGGGGAGGACGAGACTGCCTCGTGGCAAGACAGTAGAGGGGTAAAGATCCAGAGCAATGGGAGGCAAGAACGCATTGGAGGGTTGGCCCGAAACAAGAGCAATAGACTAAAAACGATGAGAAGAGTCTGCATGCCGCCAATTCTGAGGATTACAGCCTGGAGCATTCTCACGGATGTGCGACTTTTGGCAGAAATTGCAGACAGCAAGATGATGCTGGTGAAATCACATAGGACTGATCCCCGCCGGTAGCCCAAATCACACCTGGTGCCTTACACCTGATCCGCAAAGCCTTAAACTGGAACATATCTGGATGTCCTTGTGTGAATCCTTAGTCATCCCATTGGCACGTGAGCTTCGCAGTCGTGTTCCAGGCGGCTCCAGATTTCCCCTAGTTTTAGGCTTTAAAACTCAGATGTTCGGTTGCAGGTTTAAGTCAGAGACGCTCACCGACATCTCACAAATGATCCAGTGCACAACCTAGTCAATGTCGTGAATCAGGCCTAGTGTGTTATTGTGTGAATTTGCACACTTCTTTCACATTTATTTATTTATTTATTTATTTGTATATGGTTTGTATAAACCTTTACAAAAGTAGAATCACAAGATTAAAAAAACACAATATACAGCATAAAAAGCATTTTAAAATCAAAAACAGTTAATTATCATCACAATTCATCTAAAATCGTATATGCAGATAACTAAGGTTTTAAGATCTCGTACTAAACATTTCATTCCAAAAAACAAAAGTTCTTTAAAAAGGCAATAATTCTTATTTTCAAGACCGTGGAGCTGTTGTGTCGTATCTGAAACCACAACATTTCCGTATTAACAGAGTGTAGATGTCCAAATGCTCGAAGTATAAAATACGTTCTTTAAAATAAAGCTGGGCACAGCAAGATAAGGTGCATGAGGGTTTCTTCCACCCCTTCTTTCTTGCAAAACCTACACCAGCCCCAAGCATCTTTTAACATATTCCATCTTTTCAAGACATGATTTGTTTTAAGGATGTTAAAGCGGAATCTCATAAAAGAGTTTTTAAATTTTTTTGAAGGGTATTTTTCCAAGTAGAATTCCAACAGTGGTTTAAATTTCCAGCACAAATAGGCTTGACTCACAGTTTTGGATTGTGCAACTGCATTAAGAGTTTGTTGCCAGTCATTACATTTCAGTATGTGTTTCACTTTTAAAGGATTGGTTGATAACATCTCTGGCGAAATGCCTGCTTTCCCCAAAATCACATCAATGTACACTTTCAGTTTCATACAAAAATCATTAGATGGGTCTTTGCCAGCTATTGTTTATAATGATTTAGAATCGTTGACCAGACATTTACTCCACAGCAACATTTTTTTCCAGATAATAATAGATCTCAACGATTGTAGGCCAAATTTGTATCTGATTACTTCTATCTGTGTATTCTTCGGAATGAAATATAAGACACCTTTCCATATTACACTTTCCAGCTTTTTCATAAAACCAATATTGTCAAGCTCATAAAATTAGAGCCGTATACAAATTTAGGGATACATGACATCGTGTAAAATTGTTTCAACGGAATCGCGCTGAATCTACCAAGTTTGCTGTTGATTTTGCACATCTATCTCCGTAACATGTCAGCTTTAACCCCTAGCTGTCTTTTCATAATCGCAACAGAACCATTACCTGAAAAATGGTATCCTAGATATTTAAAAGTTTCTTGGCAGATAATTCTTTTCCCTTGAGAAACCCAAGTTAGCCGAGATTGATTTCTCATGGTCTTCCCTAGACGTATTATAGTGGTTTTGTCTGGGTTGATTTTTAAATGTATGCTAGATATAAAAACTACAAAAGCATTTATTAGTCTCTGCAGCCTCACCTTAGTGCAGTCTAAAAGTAAAAAGTCGTCAGCGTATGCTAGCCATTCTATCGGAATTCCCCCCAATTTCGGTGCAACCAAACCTTTACCTTTCATCTCCTTGCCCGCATTACAAACATATAAATTAAATAACTTAGCAGCTAACTTGCATCCTTGTCTCAGACCATTTGGAACTAACTGTTCCGATGTAAGACGTCCTTCAGAATTAAGTCTGATTTTGATTTTAGTATTAGATTATAAATCAATAATCATTTCAAGAAGATGGCTAGGGATCGATAAGTCTCTTAATATTTCCCATAAAGTGCGATGATCGACCAGATCAACGGCTTTGGAAAGGTCCATCGCTGCCACAAAAATTGCAGAACCTTGTTTCAGGAGGACCTTAGATTGCGAGCTTTTCAGGACAAGACCTCCGCAATCAGTGCCCAACTTTTTCCTAAATCCGATTTGTTTAAGATCGAGGGCATCACGGCTACTGATCCAGTTGTCCAGTTCTTTAAAAATAATAGACGTGAACATTTTATAATCAGCGCCAGATATTGCAATAGGTCTGTAGCTTTCTGCTGCAGACCTAGGGCCTTTTTTGTATATCGGAATCACGATGGCTAACCTCCACGAATCTGGTATCAATTTGTTCACAAGTATATCGGCAAACAGCATGTGTAAAATATTTCCCCACCGAATAGCATCAGTTTTCAGGATTAAGTTTGATAAGTTGCTAGGACCTGGAGCTGCAGACTTTTTAGATTCCACAATCAGACCGGTTATATTGCTGGGGGAGATATCCAAGTCCAAGTTACATTTTTGGAAGAGTTTCTTATACACTTCATTAAGAATTTCATATTTTTGCATATCGTTCCCTTTCAAAGGTTTTCCAGAGCAGGGTACTTCATATAATTCAGTAAAGTGTTGTTTCCACATATTCTCACTGATTTGAGTAAGTCAAATCTCTTTTTGCTTAACCAGGTTATCGTTTAATATCAACCAAAAGTTAGAGATGTCTTTGCCCTTAATCGCAGCAAGTATTTTCTCCCCATCAGTTTGATCTCTAGCCACTTTTTGAGAGATTAACCAATTTTTATATGTTTGTTTTAAGCCTTTTATCTTTTTTTTCTTTTCTGAAAGCGCATCTGTGCCATTTTTTAGCTTACGAATTTCATGTCTTGGCTCTTTTTTCTTAAGTAAAGTCAGGTTATCAAAGACATGAATGTGGGGTTTATTCTTAACCTTTTTTACCTTATTTTGACATACATTCTGTGTAATCCCATTTATTTAATCATTAAAGCCGGTGGCCGACAGATTTTTAGCGTTCTCCTCAGCAGATAAGCAGCTCAAGTCTTTGTATAACACAGATGTAAATTTTTTTGTGTTAGAGTATGACCAGCGTATACGAGTCCCAGAAATATTAGTAAGTAGCTCTTCATCGTAACTTGCATAGCAATCTATGTTTTCAGTATGTTGAATATTTATCGACAGCAAGTTATGATCGCTTGTAGGCATTTTCAGCACAACTAATTGCGACATGTGTTGTTCCAAACCATTTGTCACAAACATATAATCTAATATCGAGCCATGACCTCTAGCATTCCATGTGTGGTTAACGTTGGGTATTTTAATCAGCCCCATAATCTCCATAAAATTCATCCATATCGCCCCTCTCAATCTGCTGTTACCCGTAACAGGTCTGAGTTTGTTATCAGTAGTATCTATGTCACATTAACAACACATCAATCTCAGAACTGTTAAGATTACAATCAGTATTTAGGTCACCAGCTATTAACACAATATTATTTGACGTTGTTTCTCCCCATGCGTCAAGTTTGGTTGCTACCTTTTTTAATTGTTTCCGCAATTGCAGTTCTGTGTGTTTAAGGGGGTTCCAATATACATTAATGATACATACGTTGACTCGGGTGTCTCCTAATTTGATGTTACAAGTTACTGCCAAAAACAATTCCAGCTCTACCCAAATATCTATGTTTACCGCATCCATCGTGAACTTGCAAGCAGTAAACAAGCCACCCATCGGTCTCCCTTTTTCACCTTTAGTGGCAGGTATTTGCCAAGTATCATAATTCTCTCAAGTCAATTGCGATGTAGACCATGTTTCTTGAATCAGAACTAAATCAAATTTGACCAAACAGTCTGTAACATCTGTGTTATTCAGCAATTGAGAGTGTCCCCTAGAATTCCAAGATCCTATTGAAGCTTTACCCAAATCGCTAAAGTGGTTTAACTAACATCTTCAAAGAAGCAATCGCGTCTTTTAGTGCGAGGGTCAAGCCTCTCAAATCTTGCTTGACCGTACCCGACTGCTCAGTTTCACCCACGTTGGTTATACCAGATTTAAGACTCTGTTCCCCCCCAGAGTAGGAATGTGTGGAGCTTTGTTTCGAATCAGTGCTAGTGTATTGGTAGATGTCAAATCCTTTGCATTGTAAAGCCTCAGCTTCTTTTATCAACAGCGTTCTAACCAACGCAGAAGGAATTACCAAGCGGACATAGTCGAATCTTCTTTTGTGAATAGAATCTACCAAAACAATATCTACAGAGGATATCAGCTCAAGCGCAGGCATGGTCGCCAATAGAGACATAATATAAGGACGATTCAACATTATTTGTCTACCCTCTGTAAATAAAGTGGTTAGTATCAAACTCGACAGGTGACCCATAGCAGGTTTCTTCAAGTCTAGTAAATCATTTTCACTCTCAATATTGTCATAATATTGTAGAGTGCACTTCTCTTCCTGAAAAGGTTTTGTTTGAACGTGTGTCATAATTTTTTTTTGTTTTTCTTTATTATTAGCTTCTTTCACATTTGTGAGTGTGTGTGTGTGTGTGCATGCACTCACGTGTGTGTGTGTGTGTGTGTGTGTGCGTGTAAAAGCTATGGGCCTGAGACCCACGGGCGTGTGGTGCTTTATAAAAATTGAAATAAATAAATAAATAAAGTGGCATTGCTGTAAATTCCAATTTCATTTTTTCTTTAAACAACTCCCTTTTCGTCTCGTCTCTTTCCCTTTTAAGAGAGATCTTCAAGATCTTCAATACCACGCAACTTTGCATGCATGTTTTATTGTGTTAGATGTCTAGATGTTTATGTGAATGACAACACTGACACAAACCCTATAGTTGCAGTGACAGCATTCTTCCAAAATGTAAAGCCTTTAGTTCCAAAACATGTAAGACACACCTACACGCTCACTTGCAATCTTTGTTCTTAGACACCATCGAGAACCCCGAAGATTTAGCCAACCAGCTTTTGAATCTCACTGGTGGAGACCAGGAGTTGACACAAGAAAAGGTGGGCACCTTCGTCCAGCAACTGAAGAAGATTGTGAACGGGGCAGAAATCAATGCTTCCTTGGGGACGACCGTTTTAACTGTGTTTTCCAACATCCTCAGCAGTTCAGATGAGGCACTATCAAAGTCTTCTTCAGAGTGAGTTCTCTTTAGTTCTTGAGTATTTGTATTTCCATAAGAGGTTTCCTTGTGCTTCTTTCTCTATGTGGGGTGTTCTAGTGCCAAGGATGTGTATGCTTGCCCTTTTGCATAGACTTGCATAATAGCCTGGCACTTAAGGTGTTAAAGCCTTGATTGCAATGTGGGGCCTGATTCTCAATAGGATCGTTTTTTCCTTCATAGAGTTTGGTTCACCAAATATTGTTCCTAGTACACCTGTGAAATATTCCTAAGCAACGAAGATGACATAGTGTGAATTTACATACAGACAAGCTCAACAAGACATGCAGAGAAGGGGAGGAACGTTGTGGCATATATACGATGGCAGTGCCTAAGGAGTGGCAAGGACTAACCACTCAAGTGAGGGAATATCCACAAAGGAAGTTTACCTCAAAGGAAATTCGCTAATTCTCAAATGGAGGGCAAAGTAGTTTCTTAAATTGTACCTGATTCTGGACTGACCTGGTTCCAAGGGAGTAAAAAGAAGAAACGTATCTTTATTTTTATTTATTTATTGTTTATTTATATAGTGCTTGTAGACAGGTGAAGTGCTTCAAAGTGCTTTAAAGCGGGATGGGAAAAAGGGAATACAGTAATCATTCTTAGGCCTTGAAACACTGCATGATCTTAACAGAACAACTAGCCTACAAGGCCAGACGACATTTCTCCTAGAGCAAGTGCATGAAGTGGTACAGTAGAGATCAAGCTTGGGGGCGGGGGAGGGGAGGACAACAGTGTGTGGGGGGGCAGGACAGACGAACAAACTGGTCCTAGTACATTTAGGGCATGCATACTTACTGACGCAGGTGCCGAGATGGCGGGATGTACAAATAGATTTTACATGGCCCTAACAAGAAAACTTGGTCATAACCAAGCGTCATGGGGACCCTTTGAAGGAATTGTATGTTTCGGCAGTAGTACACGGCAAGGAAGATAGGCAACAAATGCCCGGTACACGCTTAACACAATTTTAAATGGAAAACAGGAAATAGAGCAATAATATTATTGCATGGATTGCACGAAAATGGCCAAGAAATGACACTCTTGCATCTGACCTAATGCCTTGATATCTGGCTTGTGTCATTGATGCAACAGAGAGGACTGTAGTCTGAATGGCAGCCTCTTTGGTTACTGGAAGATTTGGCCATTTTTGGAAGACATCAATTTTCTTCATGTATTTGTTTTCCAAAGCACAAAAGGCCCATTGTTGTTGAGGCGCTTGAGGCATCATTCATGAGAGGCAGCGGCTCATGACAAAGAGTCATTACTCAAAAGAGAGAAAGATCAGAGTCCAAAGAGATGAGAGGTAGAAGAGATCAGAACAGAAGGTGTTGGAGAACAAGGATGGGGGCAGCAACACCATCAGGCCTTTAATGAATGTCCTTGAAGATTACACGGAAGGAGGTTTGCAAATGTCTGTTTTTAGGTTCAGCACGACATTATAGGGTGTTCCCAAAATCATTCCTATGTCATCTTCCCCAGGAGCACAACTCTGTGCATACCCACAAAGTTCATATTTTTGCTGGTTCACAAAGGAGTGCACTTGGCACAGGATAACCATGGAAGTGTTTGCAAATTGGCAATCGTATGATCTGCACACATAAAAACACGGCTCATGTTGCTCCAATGTACCTTTAATTGTGAATTTCTACTTTTGGCTCTAACATGAAAGTTTTACGTGTGTGTGTGTTGTAACAGTCAAAGGCCAATCAACTAAGGGATATCCAAGATCCGGATCATCCGGGAGGAACTTGAAGCTCCCATTGGTGCATTCTGTATGCATGGAAAACCTGGCGTTATTGACCAACATTGACAACTCCCTTTCCCGGGATTGGCAGTTGCTAAGTACTATTTCCTAAAAAAAACACAGTGGGCCGCCGGTATAATTTTTTTTCCGGCGCCCGTGGGTATTGGGTCATTACGACCTTGCCGGACCCGGTAATTGCCCATTCGCGCCAAAAAAAATGCTTCCCATTCTCATTTGACCCCTCTAGGGCTCAATGGGAATAGGGAGGTCGGATGCACCGGCACCATTCGCGAATGGTGCCGGTGCATCCAACATGCTCTGCTCGCGGGTGCCGGTGCGGCTGCATGTCTGACCTGGCAGGCGAAAAGGCACCCGCGAGCAGAACTCATAGTTTGCCGGTCCCGTAACAACGGTACCGGTAGATTACCAGTACCATTGTTACCGGACCAGCAAACTTATAATGAGGCCCAGTGTGTCAGGTGTGTAATTCATCTGTGCACCATAAAAGTAATATCAGATATACCTGTCCTCCCAATGCTTTCTACTCAATGAATAAAAAAGAAGGGCATCTCATACCTGTGGAGGCAGGTGTAGACAGCCTGTGGGGGCAGGCTTAGACAACGTGTGGGGGCAGGCGTAGACAACCCGTGGAGGCAGGTGTAGACAGCCTGTGGGGGCAGGCTTAGACAACGTGTGGGGGCAGGCGTAGACAACCCGTAGAGGCAGGTGTAGACAGCCTGTGGAGGCAGGTGTAGACAACCTGCGAGTGTCCAGATGTTTTGGCCAGCTGCTGTCATGGCCCCTCACCATGGACTCTTTGGGTAAGGCTTATGGGAGTTGTAGGTCAAAACAGGTTCTCCTATCTCTGGTGTGCGGTAGGCATGAATGCACACTAACCTATCTCTGGTGTACGGTGGCCATGAATGCACACTAGCCTATCTCTGGTGTGCCCACTAGCCTATCTCTGGTGTGCAGTCGGCATGAATGCACACTAGCCTATCTCTGGTGTGCGGTGGCATGAATCCACACTAGCCTATCTCTGGTGTGCGATGGCATGCATGTCCATTAGCCTATCTTTGGTGTGCGGTGGACATGAATGCACACCAGCCTATCTCTGGTGGGCATGAATGCACATTACCCTATCTCTGGTGTGCAGTGGGCATGAATGCACACTAGCCTATCTCTGGTGTGTGGTGGCATGAATGCACATTAGCCTATCTCTGGTGTGCGGTGACCATGAATGCACACTAGCCTATCTCTGGTGTGCGGTGGGCATGAATGCACACTAGCCTATCTCTGGTGTGCAGTGGCCTTGAATGCACACTAGCCTATCTCTGGTGTGCTGTGGCATGAATGCACATTAGCCTATCTCTGGTGTGCGGTGGCCATGAATGCACACTAGCCTATCTCTGGTGTGCGGTGGGCATGAATGCACACTAGCCTATATCTGGTGTGTGGTGGGCATGAATGCACATTAGCCTATCTCTGGTGTGCGGTGGCATGAATGCACACTAGCCTATCTCTAGTGTGCGGTGGCCATGAATGCACACTAGCCTATCTCTGGTGTGCTGTGGCCATGAATACACATTAGCCTATCTCTGGTGTGCGGTGGGCATGAATGCACACTAGCCTATATCTGGTGTGCGGTGGGCATGAATGCACATTAGCCTATCTCTGGTGTGCGGTGGCATGAATGCACACTAGCCTATCTCTGGTGTGCGGTGGCATGAATGCACACTAGCCTATCTCTGGTGTACGGTGGGCATGAATGAACATTAGCCTATCTCTGGTGTGCGGTGGCATGAATGCACACTAGCCTATCTCTGGTGTGCGGTGGGCATGAATGCACACTAGCCTATCTCTGGTGTGTGGTGGGCATGGATGCACACTAGCCTATCTCTGGTGTGCGGTGGGCATGAATGCACACTAGCCTATCTCTGGTGTGCGGTAGGCATGAATGCACACTAGCCTATCTCTGGTGTGCTGTGGCATGAATGCACACTAGCCTATCTCTGGTGTGCGCTGGCATGAATGCACATTCCTGCTCTTCAGTCCTTTCTTCCTTGGTATCATTATTTGGAGCAATGTTTGATATGTTTTTGTGTTGGTATTATTTTATGGTTTGTCCAATAGCTAGGTACCTTTTGAAATAACATGAATACTTTCTATTATATCTTAATAAATACACTACTCAATTCAGCAAGGGCATTTTAAAACCACCCATATAAAAAGAAAAGATTTTAACAAATCCGAAAACCACAATAGGTTCTGTAACAGTGATTTGCGTGCTGTGATCATGATGGAAGCGTAAAATGTCTGTTGTCATATATTTCCTTTGCTAAATTTTGGCACAGAACGGATGTTTTCTAAATGTATCAGGCCGCCCCTCCTTGTGCTCTTGGGAGCGGTATGTTCTCAATGCCTTCCACTAACTCCTTCCTTTTTTAGAGCTTTGAAGACCATCGACGCCTTGGCCTTGAAGATCCAGTTCACCGGCCCGTCGGTCAGCATTGTGTCCCGGAACCTGGCGCTGGGAGTGTCCCATCTCAATTCCTCGTCCTACAATGGCTCGTCCTTCAATGTGGGGCAGCACCACAACGGTAGCGACCTGCAGGTATTTCTCCCGCTCAAAGGTCGTGCAGCCTTTTCCCATTCTTCACTGCTTGTCATAAGCATGATATGATATGATAGGTTATTTATAACGCACTTAATACTCAGAGGTTTCTAAGCGGATCCGGGGATCAAACCTGTGTTGCTCTGTGTCGTCTTGCTACCAAGGTGAGCACGTTGCCCCTGAGCTATCGTCCCGAGACAATGCTTGGCGAGACATGCTTGGTGAGTCGTTGAGTCCTGAGGAATGTTTGAAGGACAAGCCAAGACTCAGGTTCCTTGAAACACATGTTCTCATCCCTTAACCTTTCGGCCATATCCGCAAATCAATTGTCACATCTGCATTAATCAAAGAAGAGAAGGGGCATATTTCCTTCAATGTGTCAACCCTTGCTGACGGAGCAGCTGTACTTTTCCCCCTCATGTTTTCCGCTATGTAACATTTTTTTTTTAAAACAACCAGAAAACTGGTAGGAACTTAAATGCTTGACCTTCAACCAAGAGCGACCCATGCCATTTGAAATTAGGTTTATAGGCAGCCCTTTCCAATTGGCAGATCATCATTATGTTTATTATCATTATTATTATTATTATTATTATTATTATGTCATTTATTGAGCGCAGACCTAGCTTTGAGAAGCAACGGAGCGTTTCACAGAGGTCTACACCAACACAGATACATAACGGAGCACTTTACAGAGATAACATCAGACCTGATTTACAGTGGAGGATCCGATACAGAGGGGCACAGAGGAGGGGTACAGCTGTACCAGGTGGTGGGGAGGAGAGGGGTGGGTGGTATCTACCAAGTCAGGTGACACAAGGCGCGACGCGATGGCCTAGATGTTGAGGAGGAGAGAATCCTTGAAGAGGTGGGTCTTGAGTTCTTTTCTGAATTGTATGTTTACATCATCAGTATAGTCTTATAATAGCAGCGCAAGATATCTGTTATATCACCGTAGGTGTTTTTTCTACAGCGCAGTGCCATATACATGGCTTCTTGGCTGCCATCTGTCTATGTGTGTGTGAGACGTAGCTATTTTGAGTTGGGCGTTGATGGAAGCTCCATGGGAAAGTAGCAGAGCCATGTCTGCGGTTGGCACAGGTTGGTCAGGCTTTGCGTCTTCTCCAGCACCTGGGTGTCGGGGTTGGTGTGGGGCTCTTCATCTGTGGTCTTGGCAGGAGGGTCAAGAATGCATAAGGTATTCCCCTCTTTCCTACCTGTCTAGGTTTGCTCTTGGCCGGAAATAGTTGTGAGACTCCTGATTGATGAAGTCAGGAGTTTGCCTGTATACATGCCAGTGGAAGACCGGCCTAGTTTAAGTTTGTGTGGTGGTTGAGCAGTGCTGTCATGGTGGCAGGTCAGACACCGGAAGGTCTTCCCGCCAATGCTGCTGGTCCGTGCTTTCTGCATGTAATGCACGCATGGGCGTTATTTTAGGTGGGGACAGGGGTGTTTGTCCCCCCCAACTTTCATGGCACACCATTTTGTCCCCATTCATTTGGCTGGGGCACCTTTTCTTCAGATGCGATGTCCACTCCAACATTTTCAGCAAAGTTACTCCACTGAATGCACAAGTGTCTGTGCAATATCAGATCCGTTCCCTGGGGAGGATGCTCTTGCCCTGGGGGTTGGAAGGCAGGATGTGGTCTAAGCTGCTGCTATTCACAGGTAGTTGAGACCTTCGGTTTGTATCCTGAAACCATTCAAAGTGCACAGGTGAGATCCGCCATTTGGTTTCATGGATCTCAGCTGATGTAAAGATAATGGTGCTGACATGAAAACACTTCAAACACTAGTGTATCCTTTAGAGAAGGAGGAGAAAGACTCTACAGTTGGGTATGTACACGCTGTTGCCGTAAGTAGCTGAAACGCAAGGAAGTAGCTTAACTTGAGATTCCAGATTGCAGACTCTGTGACGTGGCCACTCAGCCATGCACCTAACGGCTGGAGGGAGGGGCTTAATAAACTGGATGAGGTGGGCAAAGCTCACGCGCTGGGAATGCACTGATTGGCCCTGGTCCATTTGTTCCATTCGGAGGTCTGCTTATGTGACGCAGTTGAAATAAAAACAGGCCACGGCACAAGTCTAAGGAAACTGAATGTTTGGAGTATTTGTCACATACATGTTTCCCCTTGTGGTCATCCCGTGTTTTTTCTTCCCCTAAATTGTTTAACACGGAAACTGGAAGCACTGATAAGCAGCTCCAATGTCTTGAAGGAGGGGAGTGACACGTCTATAGTCACAGAGCCAAGACACCCATCTGGCGCTGCTCTGCATTGTTTTGCATAGGACGCAATACGGCAGGAAAAGTCATTTTCACAGCATATGTCACAGAGGTTCAAAGTCAAAGTTCATCATTGTTGTTGTAGTGCGAAAAACGGAAATGTATAGGGCTGCTGGAGTCCATGACAAATCTGTGCAATGCAACTTGGAGGCACTAATACCTCATACCTCGTACATTCTTTTTGCTGCCTCCAAGAAGAATATGTTCGACTCCGCCGAAAATCAGTAACATGTCAACATAGCCAATGGATTTTGTTTCACCTTTTGAGGGGCTTTCATGTACAGCATCACATGTTTAGTTATTACATGGCCAGGTGCAGCCTCACATGTCCAGGTGTTGCCATCATATGCCTGGTGCAGTCATTGTGAACTTATCTCCATACCTCCAGTGGCAGCTTTGCGCATCCAGGCACAGGATCATCACACAAGCACAGCCATCATATGCTAGGCACTGCCCGGTAGCCAGGCGACTTGGTGTGTTATGCCCGGGTATAACTTCACATTCCTAGGTACAGCCAGCTCTGCCTACATTCAGCAACTAAAACCAAGGTGCGATTTCCTATGCCCGGGCACTCCAGTCATGTGCATGTGTGGCCCCATATAGCTAAGCACAGCCAGGTTATGCCTAAGTAGAGCCACCTTTTCCCACTTGCTTGTTTGTTTGTTTGTTTGTTTATTATTTGTAATGCACCGAAATACCCTAGGGTAACAGGGCGCAGCAGATACAGGAATTTGCAAAACTTAGTTACAGACAATAAAATATGTACAAGGCATAAACACAATGATAATGAAAGTAAGCAGGAATATATACATATATACAGTTAACAGTTGTGTATCCAATATGTCCAAGAGACAAGTGGGAGGCGCGGAAACCTGGCTCAGTATGTTTAGACAGTGGCTGTCTTCAGCGAAGACATCATCTTGGAACGGAAGTTTTGGTAGGGTAAATCCATTCTAAGAGTGGGTGGTAGGGAGTTCCACAGTTTAGCCGCTTTCACTGGGAAGCTATTACCTCCTATGGTAGAGCGTTTGTAGTTAGGGATGGAGAGGCAGTCTCTTTATGCTGTCCTTGTCGGTCTCAACCTTCCAGCCATCACCTCTTTGTTTTTGCGGTCTCAAGGATGTCAGTCTGTGAAATCTGTTGATAATGTAAATGGGGGCCGCGTTATTGAGGGACTTGTGGGAAGTGAGGCAGTTTTTAGGGAGATTTTGTCTGTAATGGGGGTCCAATTGTTCTGCTGGCTATGTGCTGTAATGTGGTCTCTTCTTGAGATGCCCAAGCGCTCTGAGTGCGTTGTTCTGGAGGGTTTGTAACTTGCTAGTAGTGGCTTTGGAGGACCCAAGATAAAGGGTGTTGCAGTAGTCTAAACGGGATAGTATGAGGGCTCTGGCCAGGGTCAGGCAGCTGGTGTCGGATAGAAAAGGTTTGGCTGTACGGATCAATTTACACGTGTAAGCCGTGGAGGAGGCTAGTGAGTTGACCTGTCTGTTAAAGGTGAAATTGGAGTCCAGGTAGAAGCCCAATGTTTTGACTTCGTGTCCCACTCTGATAGTATTGCCATCAATTATGAAGGATGAGTAGGCTGGGCTTAATTTCTTTAGGCTGGCAGTGGTGCCCAAGGTGATGAGTTCAGTTTTATCATCATTCAGGCATAGACGATGAATGGCCATCCATGCCTGGATGATGATGTAAACCCTATTCACCAAGGCCAAATCATTTCCATAATCTCCAGAAAGCGGAAGGAGGATCTGGGTATCATCTGCGTAGTTAGTGTAGGTGATACCGAGATGATCCAGATCATCGAAAAGGGGCTTGGTAAATATGTTATACAGTGTAGGGGAGACACAGGAGCCCTGAGGTACGCCACAAGTGATGGGTATGGGGTCTGCGTCTGTAGGCGAAAAAACCCTCATGGTTCTGCCATCGAGGAAAGATCTAATCCATGTAATGGCCTCGGGAGAGAAGTGGGCAGCCGTGTGTAGGTGAGTGCAAAGGACCGAGTGGTCGACCAGGTCGAATGCTGCAGAGAGGTCGAGGAGGAGGAGTAATGCTGCTTGGCCACTGTCTTTGAGCAGATCGATCTGTGTTTGAAGGTCGATGAGAGCTGTCTCAGTCCCATGTTGGGGTCGGAAGCCTGATTTTCTGGCTCCTAACAAGTGGTGTTCTTCCAAGTGCTTCTGTATTTGAACATAGGCGACCTTGTCCAGGATTTTCAGGAGGAATGGTACCGTTGTTATGGGTCTGTAATTAGTAGGTGTGGCTGGGTCAAGAGTAGGTTTTTTTAGTAGAGGTAGTACCCAGGATTGTTTTAGGTTGGTTGGGATGGACCCAGTGGCGAAGGAGGCATTGATTAGCTTTGTGATAAATGGGGAGAGGTCACGGGCAGCGTCTTTTATAAGCTCTGCTGGACATAGGTCTCCCTGGCAGTTAGAGGGCTTTAATGACAAGATGATTTTTTCAACTTCGAGTATGGTCACTTTTGTAAAGTTGAATTGTGTATATTCACTTGTAGTCTGCTTCTCGGGTGACTTGGGCAAGGCAGGGTTGTTCAAGGATGCTTTTTTACAGGATATTTTATTTTGTAACGTAGCGATTTTGTTGGCTAAGGCATTTTGGATGTCGGTGCACCAATTCTTATCTTTGATGCAGGTGTCTGGTGGTGTTATGGGGGTTTCTACTTCTTTTAGAATAGAAAATAGTTCCTTCATGTTTGAACTGGCTTGGGAGATGCGGGAGTCAAAGGAGGTACGTTTTGCTAGGAGGATTTATTTTTTGTACAGGACCGCTAGTTTGGTGAATTTGATTTTATTGGCTACTGATGGGTCTCTTTTCCAGATGGTTTCACAATTTCTTTTTTGTTATCTTAAATTTTTGAGGAAAGGTGTGTACCAATTGTTCAGGTGTGTTTTGGGCTTGCTTGACCTGAGTTTGAGAGGGGCAATTAAGTCCAGGGAAGTGGACATAATTTTATTGTATTCCTCCACCAGGCTCTCAGGGTCCAAGTTGTCAGGGAGTGAGTTGAGTGTGGGGAGTAGGTTGGGGATACTTGCAGTCTCATATGCCAGGTACTGCGCCCTGTGCATGGTTGCTACCATTTTATTCCAGGTGAAGCCTCTTTTGCCAAGCCGTAGTCATCATATACCTAGGTAGAATGTATGATTCCCAGATACAGATTGTACCCAGAAAATACCTTATCTGCCCAAGTGCAATTTCACATGGGCGTGTAGGACCATCACACGTTAAAACAACTTCCTGTGCCTGGGTAACACCATTGCACATAGCTGCACGCCCATGTACTACATTATATGCCAGATATGGCTACAATTATATGCCAAATTTAGCCTCTTATGCTAGGTCCAGCCTCACACACCCAGGTGCTGCCATCATCATTTGCCATCTCATAATCCCAACTACAGAATTATATGCCCATGCACTTCAATTATATGCCCAGGTGCTCCTCACTTGTCAGGGTTCATTAAGCTCCACATATCTATGTGCAGTTGAACATGGCCAGTACTACCTTCATATGACAAACACATATGTATCTAACCTACTTACTGTCATTTACCATCAAGTGTGGTCTCATATGCACATGTATATCCTTCCATGGCCTTCCCCTCTCACTTTACAGGCCATCTCCCTGTTGCTGTGGTGTAGGGGGCATTGCTGGCTCCAGGCAAGGGACAGCAGTGTGGCAGTCCCTCTGCATGGGTAGTCTCTCTCTCTCTCTCTCTCTCTCTCTCTCTCTCTCTCTCTCTCTCTCTCTCTCTCTCTCTCTCTCTCTCTCTCTCTCTCTCTCTCTCTCTCTCTCTCTCTCTCTCTCTCTCTCTCTCTCTCTCTCTCTCTCTCTCTCCTGCACTCCAGGTAGGGTTTACAATTCTATAGTAGGCAGCAAATGGGTCATTTAGGAGGGCTGGGAAGTCCTTATTTTGGATTCTTGCATTGCTCTGTCGTTGATTGTGATAAGATAATGGCACCTTGCTGGATAGCCTGACAAACATATTTGGCATCAATAATAGCACCGTGGGGTGGATTGCATCCTCCCTCCGTGGAGGGAGGGGAGTGTCCAAAACTAGATCTGTCCCTCTTCTCTCCTTCACTTTCCAGACCTACGTGGATGGCACACAGATTCCTTTTATTTGCGTGGCAATCCCAGTCTTGAGCCCAATTTGATTGCATCCTGCCTCTCCTGTGTCCAAAACTGTATGATGGTGACAGTAGTGGAGGCAGGATTTGATGCCAGGGGGTGGATAATAGAGCACAAGAGAGAGGTTTGAGGGCACACTGGGTGCCAGGGGAAGCCAGGGGAGTGGCCACCACCCTCCTGCCCCACCCCGGCTCCGCCACTGGATAGTGAACAACTTCAACCATAATGCTTGAAACATTGAAATCATCCGTTTGGGCTCGGCTTCCTTGCCCTCTCTACCTTTCTGCTGGCCTCCCCTGATTGGACAGCTCATTGTTGGAGGTTATTTCCAATAGCTCTCCTTCCTTAGCCCCATATGCCCTCATATAAATCGTACCTATATTGAATTTCACTCACATGTTTGAGATTCGAGAAACGAATCAACTACGGCAGCAGGTTTTACCTCGCCCTCTGTAAGACTCTCCCCATCTAGCTGTAAAATAAGGCCGCCAGGCTCATCCTTGCGCAGAATCCCACAGAACACATCACACTGGCCCTGAAATCCTTGCGTTGGCTCCTTCTTGAAGACAGGATCTCCATCAAGACGCTTTGCTTTATTCATCAGGCCTATTAAGGCTCAGGCCCGGTGCATCTTCAGAAGAAAGCGTCCAAGTACATGCATACCCAGCAGTCTCCTGGGATCTGCCTCTTAGAGATTACTGAGTTTCTGGAGGAAGATCGGTGGCAGGACATTTGCCGGTGTGAGTGCTAGATTATGGAATAAACTCCCTATTCATCTCAGATTGGAATAGGACCATCTTTGGTTTAGAAAAATGCCTTAAGATATTCCTTTTTTAAAAAGCCTTTGATCAATAATACATGTTTTTACCCCCTGGTGGCTTCTGGTCTCCTACCACTTCTTTCCTACTTTCCAAAACTGGTAAAGACTCCTTGGCTCTGGGTTTCTCTACAATGCACTCTTCCACTTGCAGTCTACTTTTTCCTCTTTTGGCCTAGGTGCCTCTTGGTCGAACTATGAGAGATTGCACTTGATCTTAGTGTTTTATTTTGCAATGCCTATACTTATGCCCTACTGGACCCTGGCATTTTCCTGATCTGAATGTTCCAAGGCATTAAAGTTCACTTTTATTGCATCGCCCCTCCGATTGTTCTTGGGTGGTGCTGCAAAGTGACCTGTTCGTATATGGGACCTTACAAATGACCATTAAATAAATAAATACGTTGCATCACCAAAGTTGTGTCGAATTTTTGTGTGAAGCTCTGCAGCTTAAAATGCACAACATCTAACCCATAACACGTTCACCAGCACAAGCACAACCAATTCACGTTGAAAACCAATACATTGATCACTGACCTCAGAAGTAAGAGCAACAATGTGCAGACACATGGCAGTAATGCTTGAAACATATATTTAAAATAATGCAACGATTGTTAAGTCGCTTAGGGAGACACATCCACAATTTTGGATAATGTAAGCGAGTCCCGTTGGGAGCTCATTCAATCCCCATTCAATTACCTAAATACAAATAATGTTCAGTTATTTGGTATATAGAGTGTGTATGTAATTTTTTGAGAGAGGAATTGATACGTGTATTTCAATCATTTTTTGAAATATTTTAATTTATCTTTCTCAGTAATTGTATTCTTGTCTTGTCCTTAGTTCCACCCTATATGTCCTCAGCGTCTAAAATGTATTAACTGTGATCATAATATTCAGGGCCAAAATGGCGAAAACAATCAAAATACGCAATCCTTGTAAAATTGGTGTCCAGTTCTTTCTGAAAACTGCCAACCTAAAACAGTCGAACATTGCACTGAGGGTTAAGTAGACAACATTTACGTTGGCAACTTTAGGTCTGGTCAGAATTCAAATGGCTTGAGCCCTTACAATTAAAACCTAAAGAATTGTAATATCTTATCATTTGATAACCACATTATGCCAGCACCCTTTTTGCCTCTGGGTCTCTGTCCATGATTTTGTTTTCTCCTGGTGTGCTGTATGTGTATTTATTTTCTTTTCTTGTGTCTTGCGCAGATTGACATGGCTAGCTCTCAATCAAAATCCTTGGCTTCCGTGGTCCTGCCTTCAAGTTTATTGACACGCTTACAACCATCTGAACTGGAGGCCGTGTCCAGAGCGCAGTTCACTTTCTTCAAAAAGAAGGGTCTTTTCCAGGTAGGATAAGCTGTGTTTTAATTTCTACATTGGGGACTCTTTGCAATGGCGATTACAATTTGTCAAGAGTTGAATGTTTTCATTTTGACCAATTTACATACATGTAGGAAGGATGGTTTGACATGTCTTGCCATGCTACACGATGAACCAAAAAGGAACTGAGCAGGCCTTCTATTATGTTACTGAATTCTCCACTCGCACAGGTGGAATGTACGTACAAAATTGAAAAAATGGCGAAAACAAATGTAAAACCTGGTTGCAGGGAATTGAAGGAGAACTTAAGTGTTTATTAATCGGCAATCCACAGAACCTGTGTACCCTTGAAAATTGTCCGGTAATTTGACGTTACAATGATGGAATTTCTTGTTTGGGAGAAATCATTTTGGATTAAAGAAAGTTAGTCCTTTGGAAAGAAATCCAGGATGTTTTACTAGATGAGACTTTGTGCGGCTAATAAAACCGAAACTCCGGAACCGGATGAAACATGCTAGGTGCGAGAATAAAAGACAGTACTGTCAAGTTGCACACAAAGTAAATCCACCATTTTGTAGGCCTTGCGGTCTCTATGCACTGGCAGTAATCTGCTGCAGCCATTGATTAACCACGTGCGGGAAGATGAGGGAAGTCTGCAACTGTGATTCCATTATCAATACCAGGACCACACAATGGTCACTGCGTTTCCGAAACTAAGGCTAAAAATGCAAGAGGAAACTTTAAAATATACAATGTTCAAAACCGTGTTCAGGCCATTTAGAGAAAAAAAATACAGAAAGCAAAAGTTGACAAGTTTTTTTGCTGAGAAAATGTCCTGACTCATACAGTATAAGACCAGAAAAGGTCCAGGAAAGGGTCAGTAAAAGGTGAAAACAAAAACATGACAGCACAAAGTAAGGCATAAACAGGGGTGGACTGGGATCCAAAAGAGGCCATGTAAAAAATGTTCAAAGTGGCCCCATATTATACATTTTCAGCAAGCCCAACACTTTCCCTATGAGAAAATGTGGAAATAAAATAGATTATCACACAATAGAGGCCCGGGGTTCAAAGGCCTATCGGGAAATGCCCAGAGTTCCCAATAGGCCAGTCCAGCTCTGGGCATAAATAGGAAAAGGGAATAAAGATGGAGAGAGTCGCGAGGAGGGGGAATATGGGAGAGGCCTCACTTAAATAAAAAATAAAACGAAATTCAGATAGAAAAGAAGTTACAAAATAAATAATAATGTGGTCAAATCATAAAATGAAGCCTTTCTCATTAATGACATAAAGCCGCAAGGGTTGTGGACCCCAAGAGGATGGCCCACCACATAACCATCAGACTTGTCCTTAGTACGGCACAACATAGCCGCAACTTTCAGAATTGCCTTTAGAATTATGCATTACAGAGTTTTGAGATTTTTTTTCACTTAACCCAAAGGACCACTCTCCTGTAAACTGTATACGTAAACATTGTATACGGGAGGGGGAGCCCGAACCAGACTCAGGACTAAGGGCCGTTAACAAATGTGTACAAATAAGGGGGGTTGTCCTGACTGGAGAAGTCTAAGCTGGCTGCAGTTTATTTATTGCAGTATGATTTTAAAGACAATCCGCTATCTAAGGGTGTCACAATTTATATAATTACCAAAGATAGCAGTACATGAAAAGAACGGTAATAAACCACTTGTGCTCAATCATTGGTTTGTAAAGGACCAGCTTTTATTAAGTGGCTGTCCTTATTTCTTTAAACATTTTGTGAAAGAATTGTAAATATCATATATCAAGGTGCACATATTTCACCCAAATGCACAAGAAAATACAAACAGGTATCGGTGCAAAGTATGAAACAAAAAGTAAAGTCAGTACATACAGGTATGTGCTGTGTGTTAACATTGATCCAAAACAAAATGATAGTACAAAGGCATCATGTTTGCCACTAATACATTCTATTTTGCTGTTTTTCTAATTGTAGAATGATTCTACCCAACAGGATTTATAATAGGTTTTACCCAATGCAACGTGTAACTGGTGTAACCACAATAATCCTAAAAATATGTAAAGACCTTGGATGGCTCTATCATAGCCAGGCTAAAGGGTGACCAAAAAGTAGTTGATCGACGTCACTGAAGTAAATCTCAACTAGGATTTTAAGGGGGATCCTATCACACCGCTAGGGTGAAGGAGTCCCCGGACGTTTCGGCTTTTGGTGGGTCACAGCCTTCTTCATGGAGCCAAGGAGTGGAGTTCCCTGTAGAAGATTTAAGGCAAGCTCGTATTACTAAAGTGGATTATCAAAAAAGATGTAGAAGACGCACAGTGGTTTAAAAGGCGGTACATATACATGTCATTGTCACAAGGATACAAGACCCTTTAATTAAAACTCAAAGGAACATGTCTAGTTAACTTATATTGGTGAACAGAGAATAGCCTCACATCGGCCAAGGTACTGGATGGAAGCCCAAGGCTAGTAAGATATAGGGTGAGATGTTCCTCTATAAATAACATAGGCTTGTGCTACAATATGCTGGATAGAGGAGAAGCAGAGCACTGAAAATGGCTCTAGTGTGACATAAAATACACAATGTGCTCAACATATCCCCCTCCATTGCCCAATGATATAACCATGAAGTAAGTAAGTATTGGAGGTGTATAGTACCTTAAGATGGTGCTGTAAAATAACCCCATTGTGGTTTGCTGCTGCTATGCAAGGTACGAGCTAGAAATGGCGTGCTGGAAGGAGCCTAGCATGCTGGATTAGAAGGAAGCTGCAAGCGTCTGCCTACACAGAAAGACAGAAAAATTGGGAAATAAAGGGGGGCCTATACTGGGCCTGATTTTGTCTAAATTGTGGTGAACCAGCCTGTGACTGATTCACTGAAAGGAAGGGGTGCCAGGGCATCGGATAGACAATTACCTTGTATTCGTACGTATGGAAAGAAATCCTGTGCTCCGTGTGGCCTCTGGAGTCAAAATGGAGCTGTGCGGTATGGTTCTGGACTGAGCATGCGCCTAAATGAGAATACTGATTTAGCGCGCATACTCAGTAGCATTAAAACGGGGCCGGCTGCATGGTTACTCGGCAACGGCCCCGTGTAATGAGAGGGGAGCTGCCGAGCGATCTGGGCGTGCCAGTGAGTTGCAATTCTGTAAGTGCGCGTGCTCAAAGGAGCGCAGTAGAACAGACGCGCATGCTCAGAAGGGCCGGCTTTGTAGTAGCCCGGTATCGGCCCTGTGAGGCAGAAAAAGAGCTGTCACGGGGCTGGGGAGTGGAAATCAGATGTAGATTGAAATACAGGTGAGGTGTACATAAGCTAGGGCAGGACAGAAGCGCAAGCATGACCCCAAATCATGAAGTGAATAAAAGAGGTCTAGTGCTGTGGGTAACAAATGGCCCCCCTTTTTGTACACCTTTGTATACGTAAACATGGCAAGGAGATAGGCACTATAAGATCGCATGCCTTTGAACTAGTTCCCAAGAAAAGGTTAAGGTAGCCTACATGCAACTTGGATGTTTGCCAATGTATTTCTACTCTCACAATCAGTTCATTGGGTTCTGGAGAAACATAAAAAGGGGGTGCGTTTGGTGTCATGGCGATATCTAGCTGTGTGAGCATGAAAGCCCTTCATGAACTCTAAAATGGTGCACATAGTTCTCCTGCGTAGATCTTATTCGCCTCTACGATGAAACACAAAATATCAAACTTTTTAGACCGTAAACTGTTCCTGCGGATTTATATTCATTGGTAGGTCATCAAAATGCACAGTAGGGAGGTTCACTGACAACTCCACAGATATCAGGATGCAAATTAGAATTTAGGGAATTCCCAAGAAGCACCCAATGAAATCTTAAAAGTACTGCAGAAGAGTCAGGTCACTGTGGGATCTGTGCTTGTTCACGAATCACAAAACTCTGAATGCAGGCTGTATTAGCTGCTACACAGCCGTATTCGGTTCCATGTGATAATATCCCCGCTAAAATGTCGCCATACAAGAATGGCGCCTTTTTTTCGGCAATATTACCCCATGGAACCTGCGCGGGACACCCACGAAACCCCAATATTTTTTTAAAGGAGCAGGGGGCACCCTCGCTCCCATTTACCCCATAAATAATGTCGCCTATGCCACTTCCCGGCGACTATATGTAACGCAACATTATTTATGGGGCTCATATTACCCGATTCCCCGTATTCTGGGTTTTCCTAAACAGCCAAAGTTTTGGAAGCTGTTTTTTCATGGCTATCTTTCTAGTCATGCCACTCAATGCTAAAGTTCCTCCCTTGCCACTTGTGCCACTAAAGAAATAGAAAAAAGGCACTTTTATATCAGCTCTGGTTTCATTTCCGGTGTCGGCCATGTTGACTTTTTTTCGTTGTGTAAATCAAATGCGTGCCTAAGCCTTTTTGCCAGAATGAAAAGTTATGTGTATCCCAGGCTGATAATCAACGTAAGACCCTTTAACAGGGCTGCGGCATCGGGTAATGGCACCACAGCTATTGTGAAAGGCTGAGCCAACTGCGGATGAAGGGCCATTACCAAATGGTGCTGCTGCTTAATTCAATTGCAGCGGTACTTGGCTGCCAAGTGGGGGCCAACAATGCAGTCAAGGATAGCGTTGTAGTGTATGGCAATTGTGGTTTGGGTGTGAATCAAAGGGTCGTGACACATATAGAAGTGTCCAGCACCCAATCAGACTCATTTTAAGACTAAATTCCTGCATGCACGAGTCAGCCAAAACAAGGCGACCCGGTGAGAGCGGTGTATACAAAGGAAAGAAAACACGTCATACAAAAAGAAGAGATTACTGAAGATGTCAAATTGGTTTGAAAATCAGGGAGGCGACATTAAAAGTGGCCAGTATCTAATTAACTAATTAATCATCATCAAGTAAGTTTATTTCAGAAACACTAAATAATTTCCATAAAAACAATTACATAAAATGGCAATAGCAATAACAAAATCATGTGCAAACAAGATGAGAACCACAAACTATGGATAAAAATAATCAGATGACATTCCTATAGATTTTGTTGAATGTTTCCTCGTAAATAACACGATCTTAAAAAAATACAGAAGTGCCCACGCCACATTAGAACCCGGCGAGGCACAATCAGATTGTTACAAACAATATGATTGGCCCTTGCCGGGTAAGGCTTATCTGAGCTCTCCATTTGGAGTGCCGGGTCCCTGAGTTCCATGCCTTTCTTCCCCGGCTGTCATGGAAATGGAGAAGGGACTACGTGTAATCCCCCCTCCTCGGGCTCTATTGCTTCACAGTTTAATTCCACCCAAAGCAAATAGATCAAGGCAAGTCTTTACTGAGTAAACCCCGTCTCCCGCAGGAGAGGTTTTATCATGTGCCCTCTCAACCTGGAATAAGCAGGACAGAATAATAATAACTGGGCCAGCTCCTCCCTGAGTGCATTATACATAGGTCATGATTGTCAATATTCTCCGACCATGCTGCCACCACGGATAATAAAAAAACACAATTAAAACGTGCCCTAGTTATAATTATTCACTGAGATTGATTCTCAGCCCATAGCAGATAACTTTGTAATCAGGGTGTCACAATAATTGCAAGCTTCCCATTCAAAGGATCCAGAATCTCCCGGTACTCTCGGTTCTCTGGGATGTACAAATGGACCCTCATTGTGGCAGCTCTTATTTCACTAACAGGTAGGATATCTGGTGGAAGAAACACATGGGCCACATGTACTTCTGTACGTTTTGCCTTGAGGTGCCTCAACCAGGGAATCTTCTCATTAAGATGTTTAAAGAACAGATATGTAATTAACTCCTGGGTCAGTACAGTGTTGGGATTATCCCATAGTTTGAGCCAGTGAAGAACAGGCTTTGCTGAGACTGTGCCACAATGAATCTATAACCCAGTTCCAAGTGTACTCCAAAATTGGGGGCCGCAACGAGGAAGACCCAAAGCTCTCTTAAAAGAGTTAATCTCCACCACCTGGATGCAGTTAACATTGCTGCAGCCCCACATCTCCATGCCAAACCTGGCGACAAAAGCTGCTTTTCCATTGGTTTAGCCTTGAATATACACATGGCTCTGGTTGCCCCACCCATGGCCTGTTCAAATCTATTGGTTTGTTTGGTCACATTTGGATCGGCACTAAAGTTGGACGAAAACCTAACCCCAAGATAGTAGAAACTTTGGACTCTTGGGATCTGCTCACCCTTACAGAACAATGCTGGGCATTTCAAGATGTACTTCCCCGTACAACAGGCTGTAACAGCCAAGCATTAACTCCTACGTCCAAGGTGCCCATAAATATGTTATAATCATGGAAAAGCCTCTGCAACGCTTGAGGGGTACGCGCCAATACAACTGTATCGTCTGCATACACCAGGAGGGACAGAGGCAGACTGCCCATACTAGGACATTCGGGGTAGAATTCAGTAGACAGTCGTACAGGCTGTTAATATACAAACCGAACATAGGGGTGCCAGGACACAGCCCTGACGCGACCCCAGCTCCACTGAGAAGGAGGCAGTAGATCTCCCATTTGCACCACTCCTCACGCAGGCTTAAGTTGAGCAGTGCAAATTATCAGAGTTTACTAAAGCCTGTGGCCAATTCATGGATCTGAGCATGTGTCCACAATTGATTTTATTCAATGCAGTGCTCAGATCCATGAAGGCTAGCTAGATCGGCTCGTCCTTAACAAACACTGAGTTGTCCACCATCAAATAAAGGTTCAGAGACTGTTCGGGAGTCCCGAGGCTGGGTCTAAACCCTAACTGTATGGGAGAAAAAATATTACTGCCCACTACCCAGTCCTCTAACCTTGCTAGGATGGCACGCCCCATACATTTTAAAAAGGGAATCCAAAAGGAAAATAGGCCTGCATGTAGCGAATAGAACCCACTGCCTTTTGTTACAAATTGGCTAGATGATGGCACACGACCAGGACACCAGACTCATACCCCTTGCAGAGATCTCATTAAAGCCCAGAGTCGGGACTGGTGCCCACAAATCAGGCTCAGATAGAAGAAGGTCAGCCAGATCATTATCTGGGACAGGTGCCCTAGCTCTCCGCCGATACTTAATGGCTTTTATAATTTCGTCCTCAGTGAATTCAATATTCTCTTCATTAGCTGCCTCCACAGTCAGTACAGGATCCTCTATATATAAATAGTCAAGGGTTTCTCCCCCGGAACCCTCACTATATAGGGAAGAGAAATGGGCCAACCACGCCTTGTCAGTGACCATGACATCCATCGCTTTAGGCTTATATTTATAAAAATGGCCCATTGTTCTCAATTTCCACAAAATGTTTTAGCCCGTTGCTAGCGGACACTCGAACCCAATCGGCCATGCATCAGCTTCGATTTCCCTTTTTCTTTTGGCAGTAACCATCTTGAAGAAGCCCTGGCACCAACAATATCCATTTTAGAACCCAGAGGAATCCTCAATACACCTAGTAACCTAGATTTTGGTCTTGTACATTCCGAGTCGAACCAGCCCAACTTGGCTGGCCCCTTCCCTCTGCCTGCCACAGTGTTGACGTGTCTATTAGGTTGGATATTAAACACAGAAATTTGGTCAGAATAATGCTCTGGCCACACCACCCTGTGGACAAAGTTCCTGTCCGTTATTCTGGACTACCTTCCTCAGTAGACCTTCTTGCTCAAGGGACTGCAATTTAAGCCTGCACTTGGAGGCATCCTGTGACACTTCCAGAAGATACAATTACAGGGACGAAACACGTCTCTCTGAAGTTTGAAATTGGAGCCTGATATGGAAGTGATCGCTACAAATTTCACCCACCACTTCAAATCCCACTACTGACTAACATAATTTGACCAGGATACATAAGTAATCAATTGTGGAGAGGTACAACGCCGAGGAAAAAGTAAGCTTTCCAGGGATGTCGTCAGGGAAACGACCATTAGCTGTAAGCAGCTCCCAAGCAAGAGAGAAAAGAATGCAGAGGCTCGAGGGGGAACGACTTGCTTGCAAGATTAGATTTAACCAGCGTACGCAAGCTTCCTAAACTGCGACCCCACTAACATTTCAGGGCCACCACAAAGTAAGCAACAAAACCATGCACAGAGATTTCCTCCTGTGACCATGTCTCCTGGAGAAGGATTATATATGCCTCAAAAAGAATCACGGCCTCCGGGCTAGCAAGCCTAGATTGTATACATGCCACATTCCACGACAGGACCACCAGAGTCTGAACCAGCAACAGATCCTTTGAGGAGCCATTATGCCAGAAGGATGACATACACTAGGCCCAGACTGTGGTGGTCATTCAATGCCATCCATCTTGGTTAGAAAATCCTAACGACTGGTTAAGGAAAGCAGAGGTTTCAAATGAACAGTTCCCTGGAAGCCCAAACAGTGCCAGGACTGTCCCCTGTTTCCCTGAATTTTAACCCATAGGATTCCAAACTGTGCTTCTAGGAACAACCTTGGGCCACTCTGAATAATCCGAATTAACCATAGTCTTGAGCCCCCCACTTACCCCACAAAAATGACTCAATGGAACTATCCACGCACAGCACTTGCCACTAGGTGTCCCTGATTTGGAGTTAACAACATATTCCGGGACACAGGGTTGCGCGAAGGGCACCACTATACAATAACCGTCTGCATACTTCTTTGTTAGACTCATCCACGGCACCCTCCAAGCAATCAATATGTAGTGGAGGTTCACGGGTCTTGCAGAAATGTTCATATTAATCCAGTGAGTCATCTTGTTAATACAAGTTTTACAATCCTCAGAAGCACCTTCAACCATCCGGGGGGCGTTCACAATCACACCCATAAGAGGAAGAGCCTCAGGGGGTAGTTGTAAAAGGTTCCGGGCTGATCCTAGTGCTTTACCATTCTCAATTGTCCTAGAATTATGACCCATACCTCCATAGACACCTTCAATGGCATAGTCATAGGTGGTTCATAAGCAACATGGTTATCCGCTCTCGCCTCCTGGGTATGGTTGACTGCCACAACATAAGCCAAGTCCAAGACCAAGTTCATGAAAACGTACATTCGGCATTCGGGACACAGATGGACAACGCTCCCCGGGGAGCATGTTCATTGTTGAAGAGTTGGCCCTCTTAGCAGCCTTTATCTGCTCCTCCAACTGCCCAACTACCCTTTCCAAATATGAATCCAGGAGGTCATGGGGCTTTTCCTCCATCTTCTTCTTTTGCCTCTTGTGCTTCTTGGGCACATTGTCCGGCTTGATCCAAAGAGATGTCAAAGAACAGGTTGTAGCTTTTCTCTTCACCATGATCCGCCACCCAGATGCCCTATGAATGTAACAAGAAGCCTTTCAAAGGCTTGAGTTAAAATTGGACTCAATGGGAATGGGGAGGACGGAAGCACTGGCACCAAGTCTCCCGCTCGCAGACTCGTAGTTTGCCAGTCCGGAACCAAACAGTACCGGCAACCTTACTGTAATGAGGCTCAATGTGTGCTGTTAAATAACCACCTGGAAATGTGCAGGTCACCGTCACCTTCAAGAACAAAGCGATAGGATCATTTGCTAACATCTGGGATTTAAAAAATACATTGCTTCTGTGGCACAGGTGTGACCAGGCAATGTTCAGAATGAATGGGCTCAATGGTCCTTTCCCACAACGTTGTGAACCAGATATTGTTGCAGAGCCTTTTAGAGGTACACTTGGTACCTTACACCTGATTCACACTGTGTTAAAGTGAAGCCAGTCTAGTTGCCAGGTGCACCTCTAAAATGGGAATGTGCAAATATAATTCACCAAGATATGCCCAAGGGAATCTGAGAGACTCTCCGGGCATCCCCACATGCCCTTCATTTTAAGACTTGGCAGCACACCTGGATTAGGGGCAAGCTCACTGGCATCTCCTAATTTACTCCAGTGCACAGCTTTGTAAATCCAACCTAATTTGTTTTTTTCACTTAGATTCCCTTCCTGATTTCACACGGTGTGCTGTAGGGTTTTCCTAGGGTTTCCCAGGGTCTCCAGGTAGGGGCAAAACAAATAAATAAACATAAACTCCCAGCATTCCTGGCCAATGTTAGATTGATAGGTTCTTCCAGCTATGCAAGCAGAATCTAGCGTCTAGGTGAGGGCAGCCAGAGGGAAAACAGAAGCTAAGGATATCTCACTCCTCGGGGGAGTAGGAGAGCAATCGGGCTCAGCAGCTCCTCAGAGTGGATTAGGAAGGAACACTTTCAGTGTTTTTTTTACAAATAAAGGAAACATGAAAAAATCACTCTTCCCTGGAAAGATCCCAGACTCATTAAGACTCATTAAGTAGGAAATCTCTTTTTTTTTTTTTTTGCTGTAAAAGAGACAAAGCTTTTTTTCTGGCACAGAACCCGAATTTCCATGAAGGATAAGTGTTCAGACTTCCACAAGTGTCTGCGGTATATTAAATATGTTTTGCTGTTGCACTTGCTTCAGAAGATGAGGCAAGAACACCATAGCACAGGTGCCAAGTTCATTTGGCATGATGGTCCCGGACAAAAGCACTTAAGGACGTGTAATCTATGGCATAGCTAGCCCCTGCTATTCTGGCACCACCGTGACCAAGGGAGTGCAACATCCGAGCTCCAGGCCAGGGATGGGTCCCCCAGCAACCACCCCCAACCCCAGACCAGGTCGATAGGTAGGGAAGCTGCATCACCTGCCATTTCAAAAACCGGCGATGGACTGCATTCCTCCACGCCATGCGAAGCAGGCACTAAGGTGGATGTTTAAGGGATCCCAATGGCGACCCCTTTTGTAGTTCTAAACTACGAACTACAAAAACTATGGTCCTCATTCCGAGTTTGGCAAAGTGGGAAAAAAGTAGTGGTAATTCTGCTCCTGCCATTTTTCCTACACCGCCAAACCACACGTTTTTGTGGAATTGCCACCGGCAGTATAACCTGGTGGTAATTCCGCCGATGTTTGGAGGAAAAGTGGAGGATTTATCTCCATCTTGATGCTGGTGGTAAATTCTCCAACTTTTCTCAAAAAAATCTGCTAAATTACCACTCAGTCTTTCTGCCGCTGGTAATTAAATCAAATCCCTGATCATAAATGGGGACTAACACTGCCCTATCACCATTTGTAATCCTGTGGCATACAGGACCAAGAGGCAGTAACTGTAGCCGATTTGGGTGCTATTTTGGCAGATTTACTGCCAAAATACTGCCAAACTTGGAATGAGCCCATAAACACTACAAACATTACACTCTGAAACCCTTCTTCTCTAACTCCCCTTTAAGGGATCTGCCCCATCAGCCCACCCTCCCTTACTGGGTGGCGTCAAAGGTAGACAGGTGAAACTGACAGAACAGACCCCTACTCCTTTCCTGGCTGCACCCACTGTGGAGGAGAGCCAGGAGATGGCCCCAGTGAGTGTTCCCACCTACTAGCTAGACTTGGGCAGGCCACCACTTCTCATTTCCCTCTCACACCAGGGTACACCACAACACCTACCTATCCATCCCCCTTCATTATCTAAAGTTCTAACCAATTGTATTCCTCCCACCTAACTGCATCTACAACTCCCTGAATAACTATATGTACACAAGGTGGCTGCTGCAGTCAGGCAACGCTTTTCAGTTCTTGTTGTGCTGTCCTGATTATGGTGGATGGGGTCTGCTCCTGGCACTGTTCTTCGCATTGTGGTGCCCTGTCCACCACATGCGGCACCAACTCACTGCACGGCACATGCCAAACAAATGTCTCTTCAGGCGGCCTGACTACCCACAGCAGCACCCGGGGCAACCAAGATCTTCGTTGGCGGCCGCATGCGTTGGTGGGCACCAACGACACAAATGCGTGCACAGCGTGTACTCATTCTTCACAGTGGCCCATGCACTGAGGGGCTGCCACACTCACAGTCACATAACAAGGTGCACATGATCTTCCTCCCACAGCACCGAGCTACCACACTGACCAGTCCATCCTCGTGGCACACATATCTTCCTCTACGTCCCCCATGCCTTTGGGAAGGCCGCCTGCAGCACCACCACACCCCTGACACATTGTTTTTTCTGGTGGCATCACCAATGCCATACATACTTCTTCCGCATTCAGCGCCACACTCCAGCATGCAACTTTCATGACCCCCCTATCTTCTTGGAGCTCTGGCCAGCGTGCAGAGCTCAAATTTACCCCCAGACCGCAAGGATGCAATGGCCCATGATTTTTGCTTCACTGCCCCACTTGACGTTGCAGGGCGACTTAAGTCTCCTCATCTTCACCTCCCAGGACTCTCTGGCAGACACAGCCTAGAAGGGCTTACATTCTGGGCCTGCCCCATCTGAACCCGCAGTGGGCCTTCACATAGGAGAACAACCAGGTCCCCTGGTTTGGGCTGCCGCACACACATGGTCCAGGATGGGCGATCTGATTATCCGGGAACGCCCCACACACGCAGTCAGGGGTCTTTGATAATGTGGCATCCGGTTTGGCCACTGTTTGGGCTGACAGCTTGTACGGCCCCAGGGCTGCTCAGGGTACGCAGGGCGTGCACACGGCAGATGTTCGGCCGCACCTTTGCATATGCGGCCTGCTTTTTAAAAGTTGTTAATCCCTTGGGCTCGCTCAAGGCTGTGTTCCCCCCAGAGAGCAGCCGTAATCTGCCTGTTTCTTCTATTCTATTTTTCCAACCTTCCCTTCCAACGGTTCTCCCTTTCAATGTTTTCTCCCCTGCCCAGTCCACTTCTTGGCAGGGTAGATTGTGTCCGTTGTTTTTTTTTTCTTCCTTGTATTTGTAATTGTATCTATTTTAGTTTTATATAGTCCTTTGCACCAAAACACTGTACATGAGAACAAGACGATACAATAAAATGCAGAGAAAATAGGAAACGCAGACGGAATCTGTATTTACAGTAACTTTGTTAACCAGAAGAGAGAATGTGAGATTTCAAAGCGACCAGGAAAGTAAAATAGCGAGAAGCAGAATGAAGAGAGGGAGAGCGTTCCAGTGTAGAGGGTTGGTCGGCCAACTCTTTGATAGTCTTTTGCGGGACACATGCCCACAAGGCGGCGATGATGTCACAACGTCATTCACATTTGACCCGCCCCTTTTTTAATTTAAATGTTTTTAATGGCTTAATTGAAATGCAAATGGTTTGTCCTTGGGAGGTGATGGTCACGTTTTTTAACTGCAAACATGACCATCACGACCCCAGGAACAAAGCATTAGCATTTGAATTAAGCCAGGTGTCAGAGCGTTACAGCTCGACCTGCAGGCTCAAAAGGAGCCACAGCTGCGGAGCCGCCCACAGAAAGAAAGCAGCAGGCGGCAGCGCCATGCTGTGTAAATGGCCACTTCAGTTTGCAGAGTGGCTGTGCTGGAGGCAGGTTGTCCCGCCACAAGTCTGGACAACCTGCGTCCCGCACAGCCACTCTGCAAACTGTCGGACGGAGTCCCTAATTGCGGGACAATCCCGCGAAATCCAGGACAGTTGGCCACCCTAGTAGAGGAGCAAGGAGAGAAAATAAACGAATATGAGACTGAGCACAGGGAGGACGAGGAACAGCAAGAAGGGAATGGGAAGAGGAGTGAAGTGAACGAGAAGGAGTAAACAGTGAAACAAGAGAAGAGAGATATACTTGTGCGAGGCCATGGAGAGATTTAAAAACTAAGCAAATTACATTTTAGACAATGATGGAAAGAAAGCCATCCCAGATCAGCCAGGGAAGAAAAAATTGAGTCAGGCGGAGCTAGGAGAAATACGACACAAATAGAGGCATTGAATACAGATTTCAAAAGGGGCTAGGCGAGATAGAGGAAGCCCAAAGAGGGTAGAAGAGCAGTAGAGGAGCCAGGAAAAAATTAAGGCAGACACCAGGAGTTGAGTGGCCTTAAAGGTCAAGAAAGGACAAGCTTTCTGAATGTTGTGCAAGTTAAAACGACAGGAACATGCTGATAAAGAAATGTGATGACTAAAGGATAGATCTGAGTCTAGATAAAGACCCAGATTACGGGTCATAGGGGAGGTAGGTAACTGAGCTATGGGGAATGATATGAAAGAGGGGAAACGGAGGTGGAATGGTAGTGGAAGGAAAGAAAAGTACCTTAGTCCTAGCGGCATTGAGTACTAAGAAGTGGTCCGTCATCCAAGATTTAATAGCAAGGATACAGGAGCTGAGCTTGTGATGCATATCATCAGTGAAGTGTGTGAAGGATAGAAAGAGTTGAGTGTCATCAGCATAGAAATGGTGAGATAGTCCAAAAGAAGAGATAACATCTGAAAGTGGGGACGTATAAAGAGAAAAGAGGAAAGGACCGAGGACAGAGCCTTGCCTAACACCATAAGTAAGCCGGAATGTATTGGAAGAAGCCCCTGCCCATGTGACTGAAAGAGCAAAAGTGGAGACCTGAGAAAAAAACAACGCATTCAAGAATTTTAGAAAGATAAGTGAAGAGCGAAATAGGATGGAAATTAGAAGAAGAAGATAGGTCAGCAGAAGGTTTCTTTAGAATAAGGATGATGATAGCGTGTTTGAATGAAGACGGAAGGATTGAAGTGGATAGACAGGAGTTAAACAGAATTGTAAGGTAGGGAGCAAGCGAGGGATAGACTTTAGGAATAAGTACCGCTGGAATAGGGTCCATTGGGGAAAAGGTTGGATGAACCCAAGCAAGCAGGAGAGAGGTGGTCTCGTTGGTAATTGGAGTGAACCTAGTAAAAGTCTCCCTAGGAGGTATCAAAGAAACAGAGGGAGTCGATTGCATGATAGAGGATTCAATAGCAGAACAAAAAGAAGAGACCTTAGACTTGAAATAGAAGGCGACATCGGAGGCTGAAAGAGTGGAGTTGATCGTAATGATCATGGGTAGGGGAGAGAGAAGACGAGACAGGGTTTGAAAACGACATCTAGGATAAGAAAACTGGGAGTGTAGAAGACCAGAAAAATAAGATTGTTTTGCAGAGGGGAGACAATTGTCATGCAGAGCATGGTAGGAAGCATAGGAGCTGTAGTTTCCTACAGTTTTTAGCTTCAACCAGCGTCTTTCTAGTTGCCGGAGAACACGTTGTATGGCCCGGAGGTGGGCGAAAGCCACGGTTGAGGCGATTTTCATGTGGAATGAAAAGTAGAGAGGGGTAGAGTGTTTCAAGAGATGAAGAGAGCAAAGAAGAAATAATGGATGCAGCCTCATAAACTGTCAAAGTCATAAAAGATGGAATGGAGACCAGAGTAGAAGTGGAGGTTCAAATAAAGAGAGTAATATTAAAGTTGCGTAGATATCACCGAGAGTAAGAAAGAGAAGTTGAGGGAGGAGAAGTTACAGAGGGAGAAGTTAGGATGATTGAAACAGAAAGAAGGTGGTGATCTGAAAGATAGACTGGAAGTGAAGACACAGAATATGTAGCAAGAGAAGAGGTCAATATAAGATCCAAGCAAGAACCATAGATATGAGAAGGGGGTAGAAAGAGGAACAAAGAAATGATAATCAAAAATTGAGAGAAATTGAAGAGCAGAATGTGTCGATGAGAGATGAAGGTTAAAGTCACCAAGAACTGTCACAGGAATAGTAGAAGGTAGCAAAAAAGACAATAGGGCATCAATGTCCTCACAAAATGAGGCTCCTTCTTCTACATTCCATCCAGCCCCATCGCGGCCTGGATGGTACAGTCCAGGTAAGCTAAACACACAAATACTACAGAACACAACATTAAATAAAATATTTCACTCTACACACTGCTGTCAATGTCTATATTTCTTGATTTCTCTCAGAGGATGCAGCCCTACCTAGCCGGACCCAAATTGGGCCATAGTTTACAAAATACATTTATACATTAATTCATAGAATAATCTCTATACAAAATAATACTCTTTTAAAAGAGTTCCCCAGATTGGTTTGCTAACGTTGTTGAATTCGGCCAGGTGGAAGAAATAATGGGAGGGGTTTGTTTCTCTCAGGTATTAGGCTTTTCTCATGACGACTCTTGTCTTGTTTGTGTGGGGTAAATTGTATTATTTTTGTCCCTCGATTAAGTACCAAGTACAGTTTGGGTCCAGAGTACAGAACCGTCTTGCACTTCTCTGTTCAACTATCTCATCCTGGTGCATATAGCTCATCGGTTAAGCGCTCGCCTCTGACATTGGGTGGCCAGCCTACACGGTCCAAGTTTCCTTCCCAGCAGGGATGAAACTGTTCTCCATCCTTCTGATTTCAATGAATGGGACTCCTATTCAATTTGGTAATGATAACCACTAGGATTGCAGCGCTTAGAAGCAGGAGGGGAAGTGAAATATATTTGTTTTAATTCATATAACAGGCCAATGGACGGGGAAAGGTAACATGTATTGTCGTGTTGTACCCAAGAGAAGATGGGCTATATCCAATGAGAGCTTAGTGTATAATGTAAAGTTAAGTAAACTAAACGAGGGGCCAGCAGCGTCAAGAATGGCGTTAATTGCATCATTATTTAGACCATAAGTTGCTTATAGCTAACATATGTTTATTATTCTAAAACCATCCAAATATTTCTCAGGGGGCCCGAGTGCACAGACCCTCCAGAGATAAGCTGGTAGCATGGCCAGTGCCACCTCTCGTGTCCTATGAAGCAATCATCGTTGTGCATTCCCTAGATTAGAAATACCTACTTATAGACCGTGTTGACCTGGGCTGCCCCTGTTCGGACTCGCTTCCTTTGATTGGCGATCTATGGTTTTTCATGACTTCTTTTCTCTGTTTAGATGCACATTTAATTGATGTTTTACAGTACTCAACAATGGTCACATAGTCCATACTTACCAAAAGCAGAAGGCATCTCTGGAGGATAGCTCGGGGGCAACGTGCTCGCCTTGGAAGCAAGAGTGCACGGAGCAACACAGGTTCGATCCCCGGGTCCACTTAGAAACCTCTGGGTATTATAACCTATCATATCATATCCCTCTGCAAGAGATGTACAGCTGGGGTGCAGAGAGTGATTTGCTTAGAGCACTGTCAGCCATCAGAGATCAAGGACTGTCAATAACAGAGAGGAGAACAGGGCAGATGGGATGGAGCCAGGTTAAAGTGGACACACGGGGTGAGGAGGCGGTGGGCACGGCACCCACCAGAAAGGAATGCTGCATATCTCATGGAGTGAGCATGATCATCGACAGAACATATCAATCGTGTTCAATTCGTTTGCTTTTAAGATGCAGGTCAAATAAGCATGGCTCAGCCAGGTGGACCCATACGCATCCAGGTGGTAACTTTTTGGATAAGCTGTGTTTTCTTCTGCTGATTGTACCACCGTGTCCAGAAGCCAGACTTCCGTAGAGGTCCTTGCAGGGGTGGCAACAAGGAGAGACTCTTACTCAACGGCGAGGGTAGGGAAAGGTTTCACGGGAGAAGCTAATGCAGGTCAGTCAATTGCTCTCTGGAGAACCGAGAGGTCAACACCATGTCTATTGTATCCAGAAGGCGGGGAGCTGCAGACAGCCCGGAAACATATGCAGCAAGGACACATCCTCCCCATGGCATGTCCAGCAGGCAGTAGTCTCTGGGAGGATGGATTTGCACACCTTAATTGGTGACCAATACTAATGAAAATTGATCCTTTGCTGAGCAAACCTCAGCGAGAGATCCAATTTCATGGGCACACCGTCTGCACACTATTTTCTTCCAAGAAGCCTCAGTGATCTTGGCACCCAGGTCTTCTTCCCATTTCTCCTCATAGGTCAGAAGGGTCGGCATGCTGGCTGCGGGGTGCTATTAGCCTGTAGATTGCAGAGGCAAAGAGGTGGGAGATTCTCAGCACTGGAGGAAGCACCAGAGGGCCCCTGTGCCTGGAAGCCTTGGACTGCTGTCAGTCTATTAAAGGCACTCTGAATGATATTACCCTTAGCTCTCCCTATTATCAAGCTTTTATTTATATTTCAAGACTTCAAAGAGGCCGAGGGCACCTCCATTCCAGGCATCCTTTATGGTGGATGTACCAGTAAAGATCCACTTTGTCCATTTCTTGGTCTTGTTTTGGTTTTTGTCCCTCTTAATTGCAGGATTTTTCCTGAGGCCAACATCACTGTTGGGCGGTGTATGGTCATTGCATCGAATTCCTTGCATCTAAATGCATTTGCATCGAATTTTTTCCATCTAAAAAATGTGCATCAAATGCATTTTTTTTCTTTTCCCCCCAAACCCCTGTTTTTTACCCTTTAAAATCCTCATGAATAAAAATTAACCCTTTACCCCCCAAAAACATGCATTTGATGCACATTTGTTAGATGGAAACAATTCGATGAAATGGCATTAGATGGAATGGCATTAGATGCAATGACCAGGTACCCTGTTGGGCATGTATTTATCATGCATAGTGGGTATTACATTTTGCCATATATAAACCAAACATGTACTCATCGGCGGGCTGGGGGGATATTTAGAACTTGGCAGTACACATATGAAAATGTCAGAATAAGGAACAATTAGATTGGGTATATCTTCTTGAATGGGGAGATTTTCTATTTTTCCCACATTCTGATGCCGGCCTTCAATTTACTCACTTGTTTCATAATGCCAGTGCATTTCTAGAGTCTGAGAACCTTCAATTCATAAGAATGCAATGCAATATTTTGCTCAACTAATCGCCAAACACAAAAACGTTAAACGAGATAAGGACATGCAATTGAGAGGACATAGGCCTTTAAGAAAAAAGTACAAGATTATCTCAATCCCCTCGAAGATGTTGATCAGATTGTCACATGAGGCCTTGGGGTTCAGCAGAAGTCCAAGCAGGTTGTGCTGGCTTTCGGCTGAGGGAAGCTGTAGTCCAAAACATCCTCAGAGCCAAAGGTTGCGGACCCATGTCTTAGATAGATACACTATTCCTACACACCCCCCTTTCAGACAAAAGTCATTAAATCCTCTGTCAAACTGGGCGGGAACTAGAGGGTAAAGCGTTCCTCTACTTTCAAGATTAATCCACCTTCGTTCCCCTTACGTTTTGTAACCCAGAGCAACATTCCTGGACTGCAGGAGGACGCCTTTGTTTTTTGCGGCATTCAAATCTGGGTGTTGCTCAGAACACTCTTTTCTCCCATCTTGCTAAGCTATCTTATAGGCATCGGTTTGCTTCTGTTTATTTCAATAGCCTGCTTGTGGCATTACCCCCATTAGCAAGCCCCCACATAGCGCTGCACTGCAGTGATCAGCTTTTGCCTTCTGCAAGTACGCGCCATTAATGTGAAATTGCAGCAGTCACCACTGTGTCTGCGGATAATGGGTGGAGGAGAGGCGGTGGCTATAGTCCTGGGCATGTCTCTTAAGAGTTGTGAATGGTGGGTGATTGGAGAGAGGACAGATAATAAAGCTCCGTGCTGCGGGGGACAATGAATGAAAATAATGGCAGTAGTTTAAGATACAGTTGTTCACTGTTTCATTCCATGTTGATAGTACAGTTGTAAAACGAAAAGTGTTTGGGGGAGGAATGGAACAAAGGCAGGACAGGACACAGGTATTTGGTTTGTATTGGGGGTGGGTATCAGGTTATGTTTTGCAGGGGCAGGTAGGGGGTCAGAGGGGAGCCTGGTTTCACTCATTGGTCATAAAAAGTAATAACACTTCACTTATATTGTTTGTTTTACCCTTGATGCACAGCTACTGTGCATCAAGGGTAAAGCAAACAGAAGTGTTATTATGCTGTTAGATTGGCCTAGATTCAGTGTAGGCCAGTCTAGCCACGTAATAGCATGCCACTTATCGTTTTTGCTTAACCCGTGATGCACGCTACTGTGCATTAAGGGTAAAGCAAAAAAAGAGTGCCATGCCCCCGGCATCCTCCACCTCTGAATTTAGGGCCCCCCCCTTAGCGAGACTGCTAAATTTAGGGATGGGGGCTAGCACACACACACGCACACATACAACACTTCCACCAGCACATTCACACATTTATTCAAAGAACTTCTTGCATGCACCCATCATAAAAAAACACGCACATATTCAAACATACAAATTACATTTAAAAAGACCTTACCTGCATGGACCCACTGCATACACCACATTGGTACTGTCCTCTACATCGTGACGACACGGACTGACAGGATAGGTGTCCTCTCCTGTCAGTCAGCATGTCTATGCTGTATGTGGAATAATGCCAGGCGGTGGGGCCAGGCTCCCGATGCCACGCTGGCCTCCAATTATTTTGCGGTAAATTTTTGTGGGGAGCACAGGTGGACTCTGCTGCCTGCCACTCAGGCAAGGGAGCAGTCTCCCACTCCCCCTCAAATAATGGCGGGCTGCCGCTAGTTTCTTTTGTACATTTCAACCCTGTTAAAATCTTGAACCACATGGCAAAAATACGGATTCCCGTTTCTGTAAAATTGATCTTTTTAACACCTGCCACATTGCTCCCAAGACAGGTGAAACTTCTGCTATGTTCGCCTGTTGGCTCAGTGACACTTCCTGTCCCTCCTGTAGGCTGTTTTCCTTTCCATGATTTACGCCATTCTGAGGTACGTGGTAACGTGTTGTGCTGCTAGGGTCCAGTGCAGAGAAAGCAATATCAGTTATTTATACAGCAATTTTTAATAAGGGACTCGGGTGCCGATCAGATAGCGCAAACCAGTTCATTATTTGCCGAGGAAGTGATCTAATTATATGACGGCTTATCAGTGAACATTGTGTGGGCTCTAGCATTGCGTTGTTTGCAATCAAAGTCATTAGGGGAGAGGCCGCGGTGGGTGTGGGGCTTGGCAGATTCCCACTGCATAGTGCTGCATTTTATGTGTGTGCGTGTGTGTGTGTTCAGTGTTTCATGGCGCTGTTCAGTCTGTACAATGATATGTAGCGTCCAAACATTCATGAGCCGATTCTGTTCGCGCGGAATTCATGCGTTATTTAAAGAATGTGTGGTCGATGTACTTTCTTCCTTATTCGTTTTTTGCATGCTAGTTTGTTTAATAATGTAAGTGTCTTGAAAGAGTGTTTTACTCCATTTTTGTTGAAGGTAATGAGCTCCCTGTCAGCGACCCATTTCCTCCAGAAAATTGGTGGTGGGACCTTTTGAAATTGTTTTTGCCTAGCTGTGTTATGAAGTGTGTTTTTGCAGGTGTGTATTGACCTATCCACTGTGCTGCTTTTGAAGGCATTTCACTGCGCAAGAAACGTGCCATTCTCAGGTGAGAGCGGGGGTCAATACAAAAGTAGGGAGCGTGGAACCACATGGAAGCCGGCCTTATATGGCTACACCCAAGCACCAGCACAACCGTGCAGCACACCAACAATCTTGCAGCTCAGGAAGGAACTCAAGACCTTACTTCTCAGTCAATACCTAGGTGCCACTCAGGCTCCTTGCATTCTCGCAGAACATCCCACCGCATAGCCAGAACTTTCCATGCCACATATTGTAACCCTGATCGTTTTTTTTCGGCATCCAGTCATTGCATCGAATACAAAGCATTGAATGCCAAAGCATCGAAAAAAATGCATCGGAAAAAGCATCAAATGATTTTTTTCAAAGGTAAAGGTTTTATTTGAATTATAATGGGTTTTAAGTGGTAAATAACAGGGGTTGGGGGACTCCCCCCATTAAAAAAATGCATTCAATGCTTTTCTATCGTTGCTTTTTATTAGATGCTAAGGCATTCAATGCTTTGGCATTCAATGCAATCACATAAACCATTTTTTCATGTATTGGGGTCTGCAACCTTTGACTCTCTCGATGTTTTAGACTACAACTTCCATCAGCCCTTCCCATCATATTCAATGGTGTGGGAGCATGGGAGTCATAGTGCAAAACACCTAGAGATCCACAGATTGCAGTTCCCTGTTCATGTGTTACCCTCAATGGCATGTACATCACTCCCTTGCTTCCTGCATAGATTAACACAACATAGAACCTCAGATACACATACACCCTTTTTTTTCTTCGATCAGGGCGAGAACATTCACATGTGTTGCTCCGCATGTTGACATGCTTTGGGATCATGCCTGTTGTACTTTGCAACAACAACAAATAATGGAATTTGGGGGATTACCGAACATGCTAATGACAAAATGCGGGGGATGTTAGCTTTTTTTTTTAATACTTATCACACATTTATTGCACGTTTACCGAAAATTATGCTAAAGAAAATAATAGCGAAACAATTCCAGACTGATGTGGCCATTGTCATCCCAACCCTGCGCATCATAGAAAACCAATAGCAACAGTTCAATAATCCATTCCGAAGCAGACGTGCACCGCAACATTATCTCAAGAGGACGTAGCAGTGGGGAGGGGCCATTGGAATCACTCTCTAGGTTGGCAGGTTGAAAGAAGCACTGTTGTTCAATCTATTTCATTTCTCTTGGATTAAGATGAATGTATAATTTGTATTGTTTTTTCTCTTTCTGAAAGGACGCGCACATCAACGGTTCTGGCCAGGATTTTGTCAGTTTCGTGGTAGCATGCAGTATCGGAAACATTACCATTCGCGACCTTCAGGAAGAAGTCAAGATCACCATTAGGCACTTGAAACCTCAGGTAAAGTCAAGGCACCCTTACGACATATGCATATAACATGAAACTCACTGCTGTGGCCAGGAATACTAGTGTCCATCACATCCACAATAAAGCCCCATTTTACCGTCATTACAAAGCCAAATGCCTCACCCACACACAAAACAGACAAGCAAGCCAGTTTCTCCTACACATTCCACTCTGCAAACTAACATGTACATAAAAGCAAGCATTTACCCACTGGGCACTCAGGGCATGGAACACCGTACCTCTTTGCCTCTGTGCTGCACCCTCGATCACCACTTTCAGAAAGAGCCTAAAAAAAACCTTCTTTCCAGCATTCCTTCTGCCCTCATATCTTTGATCTCTCCTCTGCCTTTGACATGGTCAACCATGCCATGAGAACCTGGGCATCACGGATCAGGCCCTGGAGTGGTTGATTTCCTTCCTTTTGGACTGCCCCTCCCAGGTCCAACTTGGTTCCTTTCTCTCAACTACCTCTCTCTCCACTTGTGGCGTTCCACAGCTCTATACTCTCACCCTGGTTTTTCAATCTCTACTTGGCCCATTTGGCCCACCCGATCTCTACCTTCTCCTCTAACTTTCAGTGTTATGCGGATGGCAATCAGCTCTCCTTCAGGCTCCCCTCAGCCTCCTCTCCTCTCTCGCTCATTCCTGACTGTCTATCCACAATTCTGCCTTAATGCCAGTAAAATGCAGATCGCTCTCTTTGGGATTCCTGCTCCTGCTTTCCCTCTCTCACTCTGGCCACCCTCCTTGGGCCCCCTTCCTTTGCCTTCCTGTGAAGCAAAAAACCTTGGTGTCATCTTCGACTCGACTCTCTCTTGCTCTCCCACATCCCAGATGTAGCCAAGAAGCCCCACTATCAACTGCACCTCCTTACACACCTTGCCCCAGAAGCTCAATGTCTCTAGAGCCCTGGTTCTCTCTAGGCTGGACTACCTCAACAGCCTCTTTCTCAATGTACCTTCCACTACTCTCTGCCCTCTGCAACTAATACAGAACAGGACTGTGAGACTTATCCTTGGCCTCAAGCCCAGGGAGCATATCTCTCCAGCCCTAAAATCTCTCCACTGGCTCCAGTTAGCTGCAAGGATGGTTTATGGTCTTTTCATTTAAAACTTTCCAACGAAAGTTTTTTGCATCGAAAACCCAACCATCGAAAATATTTCCATCAAATGCATTTTTTTGTATTTTATTTGGGGGGTGCCCCCCAAACTCCTGTTTTTTACCCTTAAAAACCCACCCCAACGAAAATGAACCCCTTATCCATCACATATATGCATTCAATGCATATATCTTTGATGGATAGGTTTCGTTGAAAAAGGTTTCGTTGGAAACCTTTTCGATGGAAACACTAGATACCTGCAAGGATCAAGTTTAAGACCCTTTGCATTGTCCAAAAGGCTTACTAGGGGCGGGGCCCACACTACATCCAACGCTCTCTTCCTAAATACCTTCCACCTCGAGCCGTTCGCTCAGCAACTTCCAACTCTCTAACGCTTCTCCATGCAGAGAGTGGGGGGTACATCTCTCTCCTCTGCAGGTGCCTCACTCTGGAACGGCCTTCCTGCCCTCTCAAACTTGAGACAGACCACCTGAAGTTCCAAAAGCAGCTCAAAACGTTCCTCTTCTCTGCTGCTTTCTCTCTCTCCCTCCCCTGCTGACCTGACCGCCGCACCAACTGGTTGTTTGTCTACCCTCAGAGTCCTACTGTGTACCAGGCTCCCTCTTGATCAGTCACCCTGCACTGCCTCCAGGCCCTCCATGCACTTAGGGGCTGTAACTTAACCTTTACAATCCCGTGCCTCCTTGCACTTCCCAGAGTCACGCTACCTTGTGCTGCACTTACCCAGAGCTGTGCTGCCCTGTTGTGCTGCACTTACTCAGTGCTGACCCTGTGCTGACCTCTTTCCTCTCTGATTGACCCTCTCAGGTCCAACTTGGGTCCTTCCTATCATCTATCTTCCTCTCTACCTGTGGTGTTCCACAGGGGTCTAACCTATCGCCCTGGCTTTTCAACCAATACCTGGCAACTCTCGTCCACTGCATTGCCATTTTCTGCTCAAACTTCCAGTGCTATGCGTACGACACTCAACCCATTTTCAGGCTGCCCTCTGCCACCTCCTCTCCCTCTCTCATCTCTGATTGCCTAACTGCCATTCAAGATTGGTGTGCCGCCAATTATCTTTGTCTGAATGCCAGCAAGACGGAGATCCTCCTTATCGGCACACCTTCACCATCCTTTCCCCTCACTCTCTGGCCGGCCTCCGTTGACCCTCCTCCTACCCCCACCTGCAAGGCTAAGAAACTCGGGGTCATCTTTGACTCCACACTTTCCTTCTCCACCCACAACTCTGATGTCTCTAAAAAGTCAAACTTCCTCTGAAACACTTGTGTACAGACGTGTTATAGATGACTTATCATATCATATCATACCTGTTTCCACATTACATTACCCAGCCCCACCATCCCCCTGCTATCTCGTGCCTATCCTAATCTTTCTCTCCTATCCTGATAACATGTTGTAACCTCTGATTCACATCTCATCTTTTCAGCCTTTGAACCTTGTAAGGTGAGACGCTTTGGATAGGGCCAGGGCTGAACAACAAATCTAATACATAAATAACCCAGCAAAATGGAATTGTGAAAGTTACTATCTGGCCATAGAGAGTGGTGGATTGAGGGACATGGGCAAAGGTGCAGGTAAAATGTAATTAGACGATTAAAACATTTAAGAATGCCTCAGAGGCGTGACCACTTTTAAACACTCTGCCATCTCTGGAGGTCTTTAACTCATTGCCTCCTGGGATTTATTGGGGGGGATTTGTAGAAATGATGCACATCAATGTGTCTGTTATTTTCCTTTTTTTCACACAGCTTTTAACTTGACGCAACATTGTAGAAGCCTCCGGGTGTAGACATTGAGGCGAATGTTTGATAAAGGAAGGCAATATTGTCAGAGACTGTCTTTCTAGACTAAAATTCATGAACCAGGTGGCATGACAGTGTGGCAGTGCTAGGCCCAGCTTCTGCTGGCGCCACAGGGCAGGGACCTTGTGCTGAGGAGGAGGAGGAGCACTGTTAACAAAAGGGAACGAAACACGGAAATGCTGAAGAACGTTATGTAGGACTTCAGCTTGGATGCAGTCTCTAGCGTTGCTGAGGCCCTCGTTGGTTGTCAATCTAGACCAGTATAAACTTGGCAATGCATTTGTGCCAGAGTTCAAGCTAGCAGACATTTGACGATTGCGGATAAACATAAACGGAAAGTGATACCTGCCCACAACATGCTCCTCATACCATAGTGTTTCTCCGAGCGGATCACAGGGAAATGCAGCGTCCCAGCACTGTAGAAGTATTAAATTGCTAGCCATTTGGGACTGTTGTTTAAGCTCCTAGGTGGGTCTAGATAAGAGGTTGACAACCTGAAGCTTTCTGTTTGTTTTGGACTCTGATTCCTGTGATCCCTCACTATTGACGGTGCTGGTTAGGGCAGACAAGAGTTGTATTCCAAAATATCTTTTGCGGCATGTGCTGCAGAAGCCTGGCCTAGAATCTATGAGTGGAGCTCAAATATGCTTGATAATATTCTATACATTACACTTGCCTCCGCTTTGATTGACCCCGTGGACAATTTCTTAGACTGGTTAGATATGGGGCGAATTTAATGAGATAAGTCCTCTGGAACATAGAGGTTAACACTTATTTTATCATTGCATACGTTCGAGTAATGTCACCACTATTTTTGTACTGCGTCGCTTTGTTCGATCAGGGTGTCATTTTGTAAGCATTGATGTACCGATTCATTTTAGGGATTAACACATTTAATACATTGTAAGGAGTGACGGTATAGCACACATATAAGTACCCTGTCATAAAACAATGGTTCAATGAGTTGTTCTTATTGCATTGTCGTCATTTTATTTTATATTGTTTGGCATTAACTGGAAATTTGGTTTCATGTAAATGTTCTCAAGCGTTGCACTCAGTAGGTTTATTTTCAAATAGATCTCTTTTAAAGTGTTCATAATTGATTGTTGTTTGGATTTTATGAACATGTTAGTTAGGGGTACTTTTTTTAAAGTCTTCAGCCAAACAAAGGTTCTTTGGATCGGTATTGGCAAAGCATTATACATTAAAGGGCGGATATGTTGTCCCATGAGCTATATTGTGCTCCCACATACTTAATCCCGGAGGACCCTTAACACAGTGTTGTTCCTATATCTTCTGAAGGTGATATTTGTGATTCCATCTTGATAGAAGCTATTAATATAGAGAAACTCTGCTAACCATGGCCAGAGCTCTACCAAAGGAGCCTTACACTGCTGCTGATCTTCTATCACCCAAAATGATATGCAGTGGTCATGAAGGGGACATTTTAGATTCCATTCTGCCCAGTGCAGAGGGCCTTAGTGACACTGGCAAGGGGAACACCTTCAAGGAAATTCATCTTGGAGCAATGGGATCAATATTGTATGAGGATGATTAATATGATTTTCTGTAATACATCTTGGAATTTACTCGGGAATTAATACCATCGCTGGTAACTTTCATCTCACTCCCAGTACACCTCTGCTGGGTGGAAATGGTGGCTGTGTCAGTATTCTGTGTTACTGACTCTCATATTAAATTAACGCTGTTTCTAGTGACACAAATGGTAAAATACCAGTAGCCGGTACAAACGTACGTTTCTGGCGCACTATTACGGCCCCCCCAGGCGAAAAGACCTCTCCGTAGTGCGTGGCCTAAAAAGCGCCCGGCTTGTAAGGGATACATGCTTGTCCCCTAAGGGAATACCTAGAAATAAAGACACAGACATCAGGGGTCAACAAAATATTTCATTAAGTGTCTGTTTTTCTGGGTCTGTGGGTTGGACTAATCCATCCAGCTCACTATGAGGCTGGATGGAATGTTAACAGAACTAAAGGAAGGAGCAAAGGTGCAGAACTCCTCTGCCCAAGAATGGGCTGGGCAGGGGAGGAAAGAATCCAAAGAGGATTTAAAAAAGAAGAGACAGTTGGAAAAGGCCAATGGGAAAATAGGAGAAATAGTAATAGGAGGGAGAAGGACGAAGGAAATCAAAGGGGGAGAAATAAAAGAGAAACTATCCCCCTGGATGGGTAGACACTGCACTAACCCATCCTTCCTGACCTGGGTTAGGGCCAGACAACAAGGGCTACATCTGCATGAGTGTTATGTGACAAAACATAAAACACACTTTATTTACATTGTGAAAGTTGCTAATAGTAAATTTCCTTTTTAGAACAAGCCTAGAACTGATTACCACTATTTTAAGAACTCTTTTCCTGTGATGGGCATTTATGAATCCAATGCATTTAGCATTGGTGGTAAACTGGTAAAGTGGATTTCCCAGTCTAGTGACATTTGGGCCTTCTGTAGTTGGCAGAATTTACCACCTTATCACCTTTTTCAGTATGAGACCTGTTGAATGTTTTTGTAGAAACACAGCCACTCCCACTGAATTCGCTGCCAGAATGCTCTAAACCCCTGGTCATGCTTATTGAATGTTTCTCTGTCAAAGACAGGGCTGGCTACTGGCAAAAAATTGGATGACATGACAATCATTTCTCAATTAAATTCTGTAGCCAAGAGCAGAATCATTCTAAAAACAATCATGCAACGTATGTCATACTTGTTGTGATGCTGTTGGTGGCCTCAATTTGAGTAAGTTTCACCTCTTCAAAGTGTTTGTTTTCAGGAATGTAGTATGTGGAGGTAAGTAGCACTAAGCTGCTTCATTACCCAACAAACAGAGTCGTGTTTATCTGGCAGACATTGCTTCCTGAAGTCCTGGCCATCGCCTCTGCCAATGTGCGCATAGGGTATCTTGTAGCATTTCCTGCAGTGTCTGCGGCGAAATGTGTCCCGGCCCGGCCGATAACCCTTTCCCTGCGGAGTGACGAAGCTGGCACTGCTAGCGCCATTAATCAACGCTTGTGTTCCCTCGAGTTCCTTGTGCGCAAACCCGGCTTCCCATCCTTAGAGTACATTAGGGATTTTTTTAAGAGCAGGACTTTTTTTTAAATCTACGATTCTAAAAATTCTTTTAAATTTCCTAAATCTCTCAGATAAAACAGATGGATCCCAGGAGTGGACCGCGGTCACAATGGGAACCAAACATCAGATAGCAGCAATGCAGGGATAAATTTCCATGCATTCAGAACTGAACAGGGGAAAATAACAAAATGCATTAGGTTAAGAGGTACCCTACTCTTCTCCCCACTGCATGTTGCTTATAATATAAGTCACAGATGAGATGCATACTTGCTTGGAGAAGGGGTGGGGGTTCGAAACTATGCTCATCTGTTATATAGACAAAATAGCACATTCTGACTTAATCCACGTACACCTATCAGAGCGTGTTTGCTTTTCTGTAGACAATCAGACAGTGTGCAATCCAAGCTCCAGTGGCAGCTCATGCCTGCATTCTATGCATCCCCTGTGTTCTTTTCACAGCTTCCGGCTCTCTGGTCTGGTAGCAAGCATGTGATGGGGGGCTCTAACTGCTGCAAAGGCTGCATTCCAATCCCCAATCAGGGATGGGTACAGAGTTGGCACTGGTCAAGGAGAGACAAGGTGTGCCGAAGGGATCCCGGTGTGATGCTGCCCGTTTCCCCCCTGCACAAGCTCTACTAGCATTAGAGCCCTTAGCATCGGGATCCATTGTGTGCTCGGGGGCCCTCACCCTCATTAGAGGCCCTCTCCTTTGGTTCGGGAGCACTAAGTTGGGCGGCGGTCACCTACCACACAATAGAGCCCTCTGGTGCCACCGCTAACACGTCATTCATAAAGGATACACACCCTATGACTGCGGCTCCTCCAACATCTTACTTGAAATTGAGAGGACGAGCCACTGTTTTTTGAAAACAGGGGCCGGTCAGAAGAGACAACACATGATGGGCCTGATTCAAAAACAGTTTTGCTGCAGAAAATGCACAGGTGCTCTGGAGCGTCTCAGATTTGCACCTGCAACCTCATACACATTCCCAAACCCTGAAATTGGAGGACAGCCGGAGATATCCGGAGCATCGCTGAGATGCACTTGAGCGAGTCTCTGCAAATCGTGTATAGTACTGTGCATCTGTTAGGTCCCCCAGTTATCTCCAGATGTTCTCCAGCTCACAGCTTTTTTTGAATACATTGTAAGGGAGCAGCTGCAAATCTGAGATGCTCCAGGTATCTGTAGATGGACTCTAGTGCTCAATAGCTACACAATCCTCATGGAAGTCTGGCGTTACTACTTTTTGGTCTTGCATCAAGTGACATTTCTAACAGCAATGCTGCGGCAGGCAGGGGGAAACACTCACAATCCAAGAAATATTCCAGTCTCACGGAACGGGAAGAATGTGGACTCTTCTCACTAATAGTTGTGCATAAAACACACGTGCACAGAATCCTCAACATAATCAGCACAGAAACCCGCACAGTCAGATTCTACACAAAATGTATTCTTCATTTGGACTGCTCAGAATGAATTGGGCCAAAACGTGTTAGGCGATCGACGACTGCTGCTCGGATGCATCACTGAGGCCTCCTCATGATTCCACTGTGAAGACTCAGCGGTCAAGGCTCTGCTCTAAAGGTTCTCTGTAGCTTTTCTGAAGTCATTCTTGATAGAGGGGCATCACAACTATGAAAAAAGAAGTCCTGTGCTCTGACTACTGAGGGCTGGCAGATCAAGCAGCAAATGGCCGTTTCTCAACAAATGCAGGACCCATTATCGAAACAGGACGTGAGACAGACTGCCTCAGGGTTCTGATCTTTATAAAAATGGAATTCTGCTCCACCTTCACAGCCTTGATTGTAGCATTGCATGGCTATCTGGTGACGTTGACCGAGATTGAATCTGAAAAGAAGAATCCATTATCCAGTATTGTCTCAATCCTGGAATATTTATAACGAGACGGCACAATGGTCCTCAGAAATATATGTCAATTGGATGTAGAGATAACAGGAGTATCTGAAACCCCAGAGAGAAGATGTATGCTGTTTTCTCGTCTATATTTCTATCGATATGTTTTTTTCATTGTTCTAACTCAATCATTCAAAAAGAATGTTTTCCCACTTTTCATTTTTACAGACTATTTTTTAAAACACCACGTTTTTAGTTTGCTAGTTTTCTAGGGAGGCTTTACCAAAACACACCCATTCTGCTATGTACTGTCACCCCCCCGTGCTGCCGCCCCGATGAATTGTAGTGCAGCTCAGCAGCTTGTCTGTCAGTCCCATTTCTTTGTGCCTTCCTCATCCTTCCCTGTCCCTTGCCTAACCTGCTGTCTATTTTTCGTGAAATGTGAGCCCCCATCCTCACCCCAATGTCTCTTTGCCCGTAATCTACCTCCGCACGCCTGCCCCCTTCCTAGCTACCTATCTCCATGATGGAACTGCAGCATCAAATCCTGAAGCCAGAACCTCGCTCATGTATCTAAAATTGAGCCATTCTACCCCATACATATTCCACAACTTCTCCCCACAAATGCGCAGGCAGTGATGTTATAACTTCAAATTAACCATCTCCCATCTAGAAGTCATTGGGCTGAACTAGCAGTTACAGCTTAATAAATCAGGGTCCAACAGGTCTTGGGCAGGGATGCCAAGGTTTCCATTTTATTGACAAAGAGAATATAAGGAACAATTTATATAGCGTTTTAATCCAAAGCGATTTACACTTTAACAACAGAATACATCGAACATGAAACAGGAGAAGCAAATAGCAATAAGTGTTAATCAAACCACTAAAACAGTAAGTAGGACAATTTATATACTAGGATGAAGAAGAGGAGGGAGTGGGGGAGGAAGGAAGAGGGAGAGTAAGGAGAAAAGTGAGACAGTAGGACGAGAGAAAGATTCAGGAGTGAAGGGGGAAGATAAAGGGAACTAAGACGGAGGGAGGTAAAGAGGGAGAGAGAGAAAGGTGAGAAGGAAAAAGTTATCAGGGAGGGGAATGAAGAAGGAGTGATTTCAAGGAGGTGCGGAAGGAGGAATAGGTGGGGTTGGATACAGAGATGTCTCAGATGGTTCTATGTTTGTTCATTGACTGACGTTTTTTCAATGTTTTTTCCCCAAAACTTTCTTTTTTATGTATTGCCGACCACCCCTACCACTTATATGCACCCCCTCGCCCACTATATTTTTTGATGGGTTTTTCAGAATAAAAGTTTTGGATAAAACACTTCGGAAAGAGGTCTGCAGATGAAAGAACGGTATACGTCTCAGATTGACATTATCATTCGCTAGAAGGTGTGGATTTCGTAGTTTCCTCTTCCCGGGTAACACATAGGTCATTCTGTTTGCAAATATCTACATTTCCTTTAGAGTTAATCATTTGTTTTTGTTTTCCTCTAGGAGAGTCCGAAGCCATCATGTGTATTCTGGGATATGACTAAAAACAGTAAGTTTAGACACGTGATGTTTCTGAATTGCTGGTGTCTGCTACGAAATCAGCGAGTTGGTACATTATTTATCTCGCTCTTTCTCGTCCGTTCTCGCGTTGTTTCGTGGCTCGGCTGTTAGACATTTTACAAAATGGGTGCATATCTGAAGGGGACTCCTTTTATAAAACTGCTCTGAGAGTAAAAGTCTGGGAAGGCACACGGGTGCCCACATCTTAAGAGCCCGATCCTTATGAAAGGGACAAGTAAGGCACACCATAGTTACGGTAGAGAACATGCAAAGTGGTTGTTTAATGTTATTTATGTTTTGTATTAATGTCTAATTTGGTTATATAATGTACCTTTGAGAAATGTACACATTTAGTAATAGAATCCACATTCAACAGTAATAATACAACTGAATTACACTAAAGTAACAATCAGAAAATCAGACACAATAATAGTGTCATGAGATTTGCAATCCTATACATAACTTCTTAGACATAATCGTCTCCACATATTACTCTCAGCATAGACCAGTGCACTACTAGAGCAAGGCGACAAAGTATTCCTGCCACCAATGACACAGCTAATTTATTTTTCCTTTAAATGAGTATAAATGCATTTCTTTTGCATATGATCTGCACTAGTGCAACCTACACACATTATGCCAGAATCAATCTAGCAACCGTGGGATGGGTGGCGGTGGACCACGAATAGGTGGTCTGGACACTTGCATGTCATGGGATCGCCACTTTTATATCCCCAGATATTTCAGGGAGGCTTTGGAAAGATGTTCACAAATTAGTCGAGTTGCTGTGCATGTGCAGGAGATTGCAATCCAAGTTGCTTTTTTTGGGGGTATAATATTGACTTGATGTTCAAGATTGGAAATTCATATTGCTGGGCCATTATCGCTTCTCTACTCCTGTAATCCGACGAATGATAACGCACTGCTGTGGAGACGACCTTTCCTTGTGTTTAAAAAATCTGAATCGTTCCTCGAAATTCTCTGCTCCCCCATGCAGTCCAGACTGCACCCTTGCTTTCAGAACAGATTGTAAACATCCGATTGTTGTGTCCTTGCCACAGATTACAGCGGCGGCTGGAACTCGACGGGCTGCCGGGTGCTGAGAGCGGAATCCAACTCTGCAGAGACTGTGTGCCTCTGCAATCACCTCACCCATTTTGGGGTGCTGATGGTAAGCGATGGAAAAGATCCACTGCCGCGGCTTTTGCCAGCCAGCATGGACTGCTAGCACCAAAGACCTGGGGGCTGTTTTGACGACATCGAGAGGATATCAAAATAACAAACCCTCAAGAAAGAGTTGCACTTGGGAGGGATACGAAGAGATCTGGGAAAGGGCTCAAGGGAAAATAGGTCCCACGCAGGCTCGGACTGGGCTATAGGGCAGTAGGCCCATGGCCGAACCAGATTTTGGGTCACAGTCGGCCAGTTTTTTGGCCAATGTGGGCCAGTTTGGTGAGTTACTTCACTTTGCGGCTTATATGTTTTGAACAGTGTTACTGAGTAAATATTATTTAAAATGCATAATTTGCATCACATTTGATTAAAAAAAACTCCCTGTTGGGTACTATTCAAACAGTTTCACAAAAGGAATGAATTGACATTTGCAACTGTGGGCCACTTTTTCATTGGCGCCCCGATACATTTATTGCCCAGTCCGACCCTTGTCCCCCGCACAGGCACGAGTGCCAACTATCTCAAATCAGGCCCAACGACTTGATCCCATCGCTGCATTGGTCGAAGTCAGGCTACATAGACAGCCAGTGAAGTGAAGGACGTCAGTGCTCATTTAAATCATCTTCACATGTTTGATTGAAAAAACTTTTCTTAAAATGCCTTCTTTTTATCAAACACGCATTAGCATACCGGTAGCTCCATGTACCACCTTTTTTAACAATTATACATTCAGTTTATTCAATTTAAAAACAAGTCCTGACAGGTTATAGCCTCCACAGTGTGATGCTCTTATTTTTAACAATTTTCCAATGGTTTTTCTTCCCAAGAAAAGTGCAATCGGGTGCAAATAAAGTGCAAAGTGATATACCTTAAGGGCCCGATTCATGGAATTCTTTGCACGCTTCAAAGTGACTTTGCACTGCCGACACAAACCCTGATTCATGGAACTGTGGAAAGTGCGTTTTTGCAGTGCAGTCAGTGCAAAGTTCATTTTGTACTGCAAAAAGCAGTGAAAAGTCCCTTTGAATCGTGCACAAAATTCCATGAATCGGGCCCCTAATATGTCAAATCGCATACAGTGACTCTCAAAAACAAACACAACAAAATTACAAACATGGATGCTCAATTATTAGCTTTGTTAAAGCATGATTGCCCAACTTCTCCTTATTGTCAGTCGTGTTGATTGCAATCATATGGTGTGACTCATGCACATCCATGGGAGTCTCCCAGCATTTTGTCTCCCCACAACCGGGTTTTGACAAAGCTACTGACTGAGCATTCATGTTGGTGATTTTGTTGTGTTTGTTTTTGAGTCAGTTTAAAGGGATGGTCTAGTAAAATTTTGTATTTAAAAAATAGATAGGCCACATAAAAAAAAATACTAGCATCCTCCCTTTTAAAACTTCCTATGTAAAAAGTTTGAGCTATTCAAGCTCAAAATTCGAAAAAGCAAGCACAGGGGCCAGCCATTTTGTGAAATGGAGGCCCTCCTGTGCTGGCTTTTGCGGCACTAATGAAGGAAAAGCCAGCCAGCTGTAGTAAACAAAGTCTACCGCTGGGTGGCTTTCCCTTCATTAGTGCCGGGACTCGGAGGACGCGGACCGGAGACCAGAGCAGGAAAGCTGCAGCTGAATCTCGGTAAGTGCTATTTATTTTTTTGCAAAAAATAAGCACTAGCTGCGTTTTTTTTTCTAAGTCCCAGAAAACTTAGAAATAAAACCGCAGCTTTAAAAACATTGTAAGCCGGAGGAGCCTGAGAAACTTGGAAAGAAAAACCGCAGCGTTTTCCAACACAATAAGGTTGTATTTATGTTTGCACTTTTCTTGAAAAGAAAAACCTTTTGTTAAATTGTTAGAAAAAATAAGTAAATTCCACTGTGCAGGTGGTATCCTATCAGATGACTGTCCTTTGTTGGACTTGTTTTTTAAATGAAATAAACTTAATGTATAAAAGAAAAATAACAGGAATATCCATGTTTTGATTGGTGTATAGTCCTCAGTTCCGGTAAGTAGAGGACACCCCCTTCTGTTTATGATTTGATGTAATTAGTCATTCATAATGCACTTGTACATAAGTGTTTATAGGCACAACAAGACAAGGGAGGGAAGACAGAGGGAGGACAGACAAACGATGTTACTAGGCCTTGTGTCATTCAGATCGTGCAAGTACGAGAACGAGAAGTGCAGGGGGAACGTGGAGGGGGGAGTGCAAGGGAAAGGGGAAGGGAAAACAGGGCAACAATACGCTGAGTAAGTTCAGCCAGTGCAGCGTGGCTCTGGGTAGTGCAAGGAGAACAAGGGACTGTAGAGTTACAGTTACAGCCCCTAAGTGCGTGGTAGGCCCGGAGGCAGTGCAAGGTTGACATATCAAGGAACAGCCTGGTACCCAGTGAGACTCTGAGAGTAGCCAAGCAACCAGTCAGTGCAGCAGACAGGTAGGTCAGCAGGGGAGGGAGAGAGAGAAAGCAGAGGAGACATCTCAGACTGAGAGCTGCTTAGGAGGTGCACATAACCCCTTCTTTCCCGCTGCCTTCCTCCTTGTGCTGCTCTACCACAGTGCTCTCCCTGCCAGCACCCGGTCAGAGACGAATGCCTCTGTCAATGCTTGCCTTTCCGACAGGCTGTTGTAGAGTTTGCAGTGGGATGCCTACCCTTAAATTCTGCAATGTGCTGTACAGCTTGCACACACCAGGCGCCGGTGTATACAATGTAATGCAGCCAGTGGGCCTAATTCATGAAACCTTTAGCACGGTGAAAAGTGATTTTGCCCTGGTGCAAAGTGACTTGCCTGCCAACAGACACCCTGATTCACAGAGCGGTGCAAAGTGTATTTTTTGCGGAGCAAAGTCACTTTGCTCCGCAAAAGTACTCCTTGCACCGCGCTAAAAGTTCCATGGATTAGGCCCAATGTATTTTCCTAAGCCTGTCTATTAGCAGTGCAGAATTCCCTGCATGGGGCACATTGGGAAACCCAGCCACCAGGCCTTAGGGACACAAGAGTTCCATCATCATTTGCAGTACAAAGTGATGCTCCTTTAGACAGCGTATATTTATGATACTCAAGCCTCTTAAGTGTGCGGAGAGTGGGGCTTGCAATGATTTCCTGTGTAACTATGGATGAACATCCACGCCCTTAATTTACCTGCTTCCATCAATGGAAATCATGGGTGCATGTTCGCACTCGTGCCACCTGTGTGAAAAAATAAAAGCATTCCTATCAGGTAACACTAGTATGAACAGTACATTACAGAGGCTCGAGTCGCACATCTTGACAGTAGATGGGATATGATAGGCTATTTACAACGTGCTTAATACCCAGAGGGTCCTAAGAACGGACCCAGGAATCAAACCTGTGTTGCTCCGTGTCATCTTGCTTCCAAGCCGAGCACGTTGCCCCCGAGCTATCCTCCCGGGGCTGAGATCAGTGCCATTGGATGTCGCCAATGTGGAGAATACGGGCCGCGTGTGGAAGAATCGAGTGAGGATGAGTCCCGGGCCGCTAGTTAGGAAGTTGAAATAAAACTACAGGAAGGAGTATGTGGATCGGCCTGTATTATGGGTCTCCGTTAGCTTTTTGCAGAATATTTGTTAATATGTAGTTGTTGTTAATAAGGACTCATTTGAAGGATTGATGCAAGTATGTGCGTTTATGACAAATGTATGATTGTTGTGCCAGTGTAATAAGGTACTATAGAGTCACATTCTTAAAACTGTGTTTGGTGCAAAGGATGAGACACATCGCATCAGTTGCACCAAAGAAAATACGTGTCCTATCCGCAAAGGGCGTCGGAATGTGTGCGTGAAAAGCCCTCTTCTATCCGCTTTCCGTATATGTGCAAATCAGAGCGTGTTTGTGTGCATTTTGAAGAGCATCCCCTATTAAAGAATGGGATGCATGTTAGAATGGGGCAGAAACCAAAGACACCCTAAGAGATGACTCTTCGATTAAAGTTACTTTGAGGAACTCCGATGAAGTCTTGACTTACTCATGGAGAGGTCTATTCGAGTCACAGAAAAGTTACTATGAGCGATTCTGAATTGCTTCTTACTTTTTGAAGGAGTAAGACGGTTGTAATCTCTTTCTGAATCGAATAGGCCTCTACAGATGTAACTCGGCGTTACTTAGAGGAACCTGTTGGTTAACCTGCCCCGTTGCGCTGAACACGTCTGATTGCCGACTGCCTTGCTCTGTACGGCTTAATCATTATCTTCCATGACTTTGTGCTTTTAGTTAAAAGGGAAGCTGGGGTCACAGTGTTCTAGTGACTCGCCTCGAGTGTGGGTACTTTGTGTGCACTGCTTGCTGGGAGGGCCTGGGTCCCGGGTGACAGATGAAGGTAGGGCTTGGGAGAGTTCAGACTGTAACCACTTGCAAGTGTTTGGTTGACCTGTTTCACAAAGGTGACGTTCTCAGGCTCTCTGTTTCCTTTTAAGAAGTCCTGGGACCGGAGGTTAACCTTTGCTATCTCCACTCATTTTCTAGTTCTTGATTCTTTGAAAAACAATCTCTATTATTTTATATTTTTTTGCAAATTGCATGGTCCATGCATGTGCGCGTTTGGCAAACTAAACGTCAAACAGTTGAAGGGAGCTAGAACAGACATATGTTCCAAGCTTAATGAAAGAGCTCTTTAATATACTAGACAATAAACATTAATGAAAGAATCCACAGAAGAGATATGGGGAGAGGGGAGGCATTACCGCTGCTTAGTCAAGGTAACCATTCCAAAATGGAGGCACGCAGGAATGAAACCATGTAAGAAACTGTGAACAGTGTAGAATTCATAAATGTCATTTTGATACTGGTCGCAGAGACTAGCTCACAGTAGTTAAGTGCTTGTTTCTATGTATAAAACTTTAAGCCTATTGGTCAGTTCTATAGATATAGACTTAAGAAGACACTGAGGGGTTAGTAAGATCCCCTAAACTGTGGGTTCCATGGATCCGCCAGTGCATGCATAGTAGGTCACTGTAGATCATGGAATGAGGATCATAGAATGTGAGCAAGTCTATCATTTAATGTTTACTGATAGCATAACCCCTTCCATCATACTGTATGTCTTCAACTCGTCTTCCGCTGTTGACACCTTGCAAAAATCGCCCAGTATTTGGTTCAATACTAGAAGTTGACTGAAGAGAAACACTGAGGCCCCGAGGCTTTTATCCTCAAGAGCAAACTGCTGGGGACAGAATCTGCGACACGCAGGTCAAGGCCAGTTCAGAATAAGAGAAGCATTGAATGCCGAGTTAGAAAGGAAAAGTTCAGGTTTCAGTCTGTTCACTGATCACACTTGGAGAGCCGGAATACGCAAATGGCTCCAGTGCCTGCAAGTCTCGCCCCGTTTGGCAAGGAAAAGCGCACCAATTGACTTTTGCAAAAATAGCATTTTGGTACTGAACAGTCAGTGCGAGCATTATGTTGCCACTTAAGAGTCGATACAAATGATGTTCCAAAAACTTCCCTGGGGCCCCAAGGGTAAAGAGAAAGAAAAGAGAGGAGAGGAGACCAAAACAAAGCCACTCATACACCAGAAGAGGGATGGGTAAATTAAAGAGGATTGGAGGGAATTTGCGGGAGTGAAGTAAGCGAGAGGAGTGAAGGGAGTAGAGAGCGAGCAGAGTTACATCAACCCTAGATGAACCACAACAGCACTTGGAAAGACACACCATTAATTACTCCAGCCCTCACTCCTCACCAACTTCTCCCCCATCATTGCAAGAGCAACCACATTCAGCCTCAACAATGGGAGCCACCATGGTCAGAACACAAACACAAACCTCAAATGGTAGGGATACTGCTTTTGGCTACCAGGTTGGATCCATCTTTTTGCAGGAAGGATTCAGCTGCCACCAGGGCTACAAACACTGCCTGCCTATCCCGGAAATCTTTAACTTCACCGGACGCCACAGCATTGATGTCACCAGCATCTCTGTCAATGGTTTCCGAAAGTCCAGCAGTTTGTGCATCACTGATGCCTCACTCATATCCGAAAAAAGAGAACTCTTAATCCCTTGGATGTCAGTGCACTTTGACATTATCTGCTTTACATAAGAAGTCTCCCCGGAGGTCTGGCACCTTCAGGGCCATCACCACGCACCTCCAGACCCCAGTGCAAGTGATGCCAGTTGTCAAGTGGTCCCAGTTTTAATGCAAAAAAGAGCTTGTAATGTCTGTGATTCTCTCAAAGGTACTGAAGCTGGGATCCTTATTACTCACACTTGGAAAGCTCTTCTGAAATCTTCTACTGTCTCAAGCCTATTATCAGAGTTTAACAAGTACAACCAGAGAGTGTCTTGTCTTATTATCCCTGATACCAACAGTATCTGGTCTATATGCCTCAGCACAAGTGACTTGCTCTGTCAGGGAAGCAGCGCTCACTTGCAAAGCATGTACCTTTTGCACAGCATCCATAAAGTGCTCCTTGACAGCCTCCAATGGGTCGCCCATGAGAAGAATGTCTCTGTAAGTGCTCTGTTGGTTTGGTATCGCAGACTTTACTTCCTTCCTTGAATCCTTTGGCAAGATGCCCCTCTTGGGTGATGAACTCCCCTTCCACAAAAGCGCGCCCCCTGGCACAGAAGCATGGCATGAAGAAATCACTGCCACCGTGTTTGTGCCTTTTGTTAGCCATGTTATCCAGTCTATGTCAGAACTGTGCTATGAACCCCTGGGCATGGGCTTGCCCGAGGTCCAAAGGTCTCCCCCTATGGCCGGTTCACTAGCTGCTGAGGGGCTTCCCTCCCCTGCCGCCTCCCAGGACTGATGTGTCAAGGCTGAACTGGTTGACAGTCACTCTCCAGAGTCCTACGACCCTGACACTTGCAGCTGCTTGCTAGTCGTACCTCCAGAGGTTAGGCATCAATTTTAGAAGCACTCCCTGACTGCACCACTGCTGACATCCAAGAGTGATCTTTCAGGTTTGGGTCGATTTGACCTAAAACATTGGACCTAATCACATTTGATATAATTTATTTGACCTTTTTTCGGTCTAAAATGCGGAGGGAAACCCCCGCAACCCTTGCCCCATTTCCACTCAACCTAATCTATACTCTTACCCATGACCTATATATATATCTAATTACATTTGACAGAAAAAAAGGTCAAAACAATTAGATCTAATGTTTTAGGTCAAATGTGTTTCATCAATTATGCTAATACCATCTTTCAACTCCTCCAGGACTCACCACAAAGGGCACATCCCTGTATTGCCACCCTGTTGCTCTTTTATTCCACCACTGGGCGGTCAAGCTCCTTTACCAAACATACTTGAGCATAAAACCCACACCACATCCAGTTGCGCAGTCCCTCCACCTGTCACACATCACAGACAGCCTTCCTGGAGCTCTTCTACCCTGCATGCAATGATCATGACAGAGGATCCTGGCAGGAGATTCAGAGCTGTGTAAAAGAGCGCCCGTCTTTTGACCTCCTCTGTTTGAATGTAGCTCTTCCTTCTCCTGAGCACTATTATGGTCGGGCTGGGATCGTCTTCCCATGATGCCTTGCTTTCCCTTCTAAATGTGTGTCTCTTACTCGTGCCTCTGCTGCTCTCCGACACCACCTAGAGAACGTCACTCTAGTGCAGGGTTGTCCAACTCCAGGCCTCGAGGGCCGGATCGAGGCCGGGTTTTCAGGATACTGCTCATTAATTTATTTTTATGAGATGAATTTGTATACAATGATTCTAAATGTATGCAACTTTTTCCTCCTCAATATTAATGAGGGATATCCTAAAAACCCTGTCAGGATTCTGGCCCGCGAGGCCCAGAGTTGATCAACCCTGCTCTAGTGTCATGCATCTCTATCTCAATCTACATCTATCTCTCTCTCTCTCTCTCTCTCTCTCTCTCTCTCTCTTTCTCTCCACCACAGTGAGTGGTTGTTCTGCCAAGTAAGATCTGTTGTGCAAGTCTCTACGCTGCCTAGTCGCTCACCGTGGGTGGCAGGAGGACAGTCCTGAGTGGACGGCTTTAGGACGGGAACAGTGGCACCATGCTCTTTACATGGGTCTAGGGATCAGAGCTTTCTAGATCCCACTAGCTCTGCCTACGCCCCAATCTATATTTCATGACCGGGCTCTCAATTTCTCTCCTTCTACAATCCCTCATGGCAAGACACCACCCCATTTGTGAACTGTGTGTTAAGAGGGTGCTACCCGTCTTATTAATGGGTGCCAAGGGTGCCCTGGGAAATACTTATCTCCAGAGGACACTGTCAAACCACTGTCACATTGTTGCAACTCACACATTCAAATGAATGCTGTTTATTTATTTGCATTTTTGTTAAGTGCTGGCCCTTGGATCATCAATATTGGAAGGATACATTGTTTTACCCGAATCTCTTAGGAACTCTTTAAAAAAAAAATATATATATATATGTCATTTTAAAAAAGTGTAGTCAAAACATTGCATTGTTGAAATGCTTATGGTATAAACTGAACCCTAGAGGGGAGTAGTTTTGCACATTTATGGCATCCTCCTTACCACCAAACCTCCTAAACGTTGGCCTTATATAAAGGCACCGGAGAGAGATTTGGAGAGAAACCTTTAAGATCAAGATCAGAAATGTATATGATCCAAGAGAAGTCCTCATCGCTATGCATTCACGTGACATCCCGTAGGCCAATCAAAATGAATACAGGGTTGCCCGATGTCTGTTGGCGAAGCTGTGGAGTATGTGGATACTTGTTACATATATGGGGAGAATGTCCTAAGTAGTAAAGTTTTTGCAAGAAGTGATTATGTTTCAAAGGTCATAGGTGAATCATTCCCCTTTAGACCAAGAAGCAGTGGTTTTAGGTTTTCCTACTAGCCCAGGAGTCTGCATCAATTGACTCTCGAGGTGCTTGGTGCAACAAATCCCATCATCCCTTGCCAGATAGTACATTGTGAGGGATAATGGGAGTTGTAGTCCATAATAGCTGGATATCCAAAGGGTGCAAACCCCTGTATTGGGACTATATCCATTGCACTCTAACATAAGTAAAACTGTTACAACACTGTTCCTAGCAGCCAAATTGGTCATAGGAGCAAAGTGGAGGAACCCGGAAGATCCTCAGATGACCGTGTGGTGGCACAAACTATGGAACCTGATGGCCACGGAAAATCTTTCAGTGGACTTAATCAATCTGTCTTTTTAATTAAGTGGAGACCAATGTTATCATTTGTAGTCAATGATGTCAGGTTTCTTACGTGCCCCCAACATTTATGAGCACTCAATTTATTTGAGGTAAAAAAACTAGGACAGAATTATTTGAGGAATATACCAGTCGAAGACGAGGAGAGTCGATACTGGCAATACCAATGGCTATCTGAAAGAATGGAGAGACTAGGCGCTATTGAGGAATATTTTGATGATTCTACATTGGGCTATTCCTCTGAGGATGTGCATCGGAAATTCTTTTGTGTTTATCTTTGCCTGCAGAATAGGTGGGGAAGAACAGCGGGGAGGGGCTATTCCGTTGGGGCAGTTGACTGCAACCTTTGGCTCTCAAAATGTTTTGGACTACAACTCCCATCAGCCCTAGCCAGTACATTCAATGGCGAGTGATCATGAGAGTCGTAGTCCAAAGCTTCTGGAGAGTTGCAGGTTGCAGACCCCTGCTAAGGAGGTTGACATTTGCGTTGAAATACTTCATTGTTAAATTGTACAAACCTCATAATATTAAAAAGATGGTTGATAAAAAAAAAATCGCATTGCACAAAAATGACACAGTTTGCTGGATCCTCACATTTTAGATTTTTAGCCAGCCACCTTCTGCTTGATTGCCTATGAGAGTGGCACAATCCAGTGCTCTTTCATGTCTAGCACATACAAGCTGCTGGAGTCATAGTTGCTCCTCAAAGAAAGTCTATATATGACTTTGTATTTGCGTAGCACAATCCTTCAGCTTGTGGAAAGCTGTATTTTAAGCTGAACTCTTCTCGCCCTCTTGCTTTGCCTCATGCAGGACCTCCAGAGGACCGGCACACAAATCGACGAGGCCAATAACCGAGCCCTCACCTTCATCACCTATATTGGCTGTGGAATATCCGCCATCTGCTCGGCTGCAACTCTACTCACCTACATTGCGTTTGAGTAAGTCACTTTGTTACTTCTTAAGGGATGTTTACCTAAGACATATCATCAGCCTGTAGACCTCATCTTCCATAGGGGAATGGGGGCAGCCACACCAAAAGTGTATTGAGCAGCACATAAAGAGGTCCAGAAAACATGTTTAATCCCCTCACCATTGTATCCCATGATTCCTATTGCTTTAATATCATACTTGTAAAGTGGCATTTCCAGCGTAACGTGGCTAGTTGGATGCATCAGTTCCAACACTGTTGAATAAAGTTCTATGGAAAGCCCAACATAGATGCGCTGTGAAAGTGAGCACTAGAGAGAAGACCGCGAATCCCCTTCCACTCAACCCCTTAACTCGCAGCGATCTTGGGTCTTCTGCCATGGTTTCCTACTCCAGTCCATCTTTTTGTTCATCCTTTTTCGTGGCAATGCCACACGCCCTGTCGTGGTATTCTTCACCTGGCTATCATTGGGCTGGGAGAATAGCTCAGGGGCAATGCGCTTACCTTGAAAGCAAGATGATGCAGACCAACACAGGTTCAATCCCCGGGTCCGTGCTTAGAAACCTCTGGGTATTAACTGCGTTATAAATAACAAATTACAATTACAATTCTCCTCCCTAAGGGTGCGCCTTCCTTGCCCATGGCTTCCAGTGTGCAGCACTTTCCGTCGTGCAGTCCCTTCCTGACTACCTCTGCCTCTTGGCACCCCTCCACCTTTGCTGCCCAGTTCCCTATTATAGTGCTGCCACTTTCCACATAATAATGTCTCTCCGTATTATGCACGACCTCTGTGTCCATCCCCTTTCAACACCTCACTAGGCATTTTAGCAAATGATGCATCCAAAAAAATAGAATCACAACCTGCAGTGTTCCAGATGTTTAGGACTCTGACTCCCATGATCCCTCATAATTAATCATGCTGGATAAGGTGGATGGGAGTTGTAGTCTAAAACATCTAGCGAGCCAAAGGTTGCTGGCCACTGGTAAATGCTCCATGTAAGTATTGAGGCCAAGCATAAAAAAGCAGTTCACTTAGAATGTTCATGAGCCAAGGGACAGTATTAATTACTTGTTGAAGGCTGGCATGCATTATTTTCCAGACCACCATTTGTAATAAATGTGTTTGCTAAAAAAGCAAACATAAAATAGTGGCCTTCTGGGTTTATCACTTTGCCTCCTAGTTTCATAAATTGTGAATATGTCTAATCTCTAGTTCTGTCCGACTAACATGTGTCTCCCTCACCTCCACCTCTCCCATCACATTCTGGGTTCTCTAATCTGGCCTCAACCAGTTCCTACACATTGCTTTGTACAGCACCTTATGTCCGAGACGCACCTGGAAAGCAAATGAATAATGAAACCGCAATTTCAATAAAGGTTACCCTTGGGGGGTACTCTTGCGCCCATTTGGTTGATTTTTAATTAGCAGAAATGTGATAATCACTCGCAATATATATTTGCTTCACACAGTTTAGGTTTTTTGAAGAGATGTAATGCCCTTTGGGGATGACACGTGTTTCGACGTATAAAACGTCTTTTTCAAATCAGGGCTTTAGAAAAATAATATTGAATGAACATTCACAATTATGATTCACAAAATATGCACACGGAACATAGTTAATTATGATTGTTCCAATCATTTCCACATTATTTTGTGAGTGGTTGTTTGTTAATTCAAGAAATAAAGGTAAACCATGGCCATGTTTCGGGAGGGGGAAAGGGGTAGGAGGTTTGTGGGAAGTCAGAAAACAGAAAAGAAAAACAAATAGGAAAAAGAAAAAGAAACAATGAATAAACTTTCATTAGAGAGTATAATGTAGACCTTAAAATAGCCATATTGTCTTCTTAATACTTAATAACATTGTACCAGAAATATTCATCCCTACCCAGTGGTTTTAGTTGCATGAACTATCCTCACAGTCTCTCCATTCAGTCATGGGATAATCCCTGTCACGTACAAATAAATGCACCCACATTTCTAAGTCACCAGTTTTCCTCCTTACTTTGATCTTGGTGTGAAGAGATGGTCGTTTACTGAAACCACGCCGTCCCCCAATCAGCATTCAGGGAAGAACTTACCATAGCACACGTGGAAGTCTCAAATGAGGGAACAATGCCTTGGAACATGAAAAGAATCCTGGGTTGGTTTGAGTGAAGCCGGCGACCTTTGCATGAGGTGTGAGGGTCGTATGGTCCATATGTCAGAAATACCTGCACCAGGCAAAACCGCCTTTCATAATTCTTTCTCTATAGACGGATGCTGCCAGGATGCCAGGACCTTTGGGGGGTTGTTGGGGATCTTTGCTCTGTGTGTGCTCTTTGCTACTGCCTACCGCAGCACCACGTCGTGCTAGCTGCAGTGTCACTTGGGAGGTAGCCTCAGTCCAGGGGCATGTTGGCACATACGTGTTATACTGCACATGGACTGTGTCAGTGTTTTATCAAGTGCATGGCAAAGGCGACGTGTTGGTCCTGTGCCAACCCCAAGATGGTGGCAGACATACACCTCCACCCTCCCCAAGATGGTAGCCAGCATTGACAAGATCAGGAAAAAACTGAAGACCTTGCTGGTCAGGCAATTCTTCAAATAGTGCATAAACACCAGAGCCCTACCCAGCACACCTCTTTCATCACCCCAGAGTACATATCGCCAAGACTTTATTATTTATCAAGTTGCTCCTTATTTTCAAAACTCTGTTTCTTCCTGGCTACATTGAGCCTGTGTCTTCATTGGGTCAGAAAAGGACCCTTAATGGAACAGTTCCCAGTCCTCCACCTTAGAGTAAGTAAGCCCATCTCCTGCACGGGGTAGGCGCGGCGTGTATCCTCCGAATCTCCTAAAGTTACCTGCTCTCCTCCTCATTCGTCCATAAGTTCCTCTACAGGAGGAACACCCTTCATACTCACCGTGCCAGTCTCATGGCACGAGGGTGTGTCTCTGTTGGCACTCAGCATGACTGACTGGGATGCCTGTGGTTTACATATCTATCAGAGTTGGACCAAGGGTAAGTATTGTCATTGTGAACAGATACCAGTGCCTGAGATAGTCAATACAGTGGATGGATCTGCCTTGTCCTCTGGGACATTCCTTAGCTGCTGTTCACTGTTGGCAACCATCAAGGAGCCTCATGAATGGCACATGTTTGATAACAGGGTGGCGCTTCACCCCCTGGTGCCGCTTGGCTTTCTTTGACTTGAAAGGCATAACCTTTATAAGAACTGGCCAGCTGGGGAACTTGTCTTGTTTTGTTCTGAGCCCTGACTCACCACTGCACCTGTCAAAGGTACCTGTTAGCAGGAGCTGTCACCACATTAGCCCTCTTAGAAGGTGTGCCCACTGCATAATGCCAGCTCATCCGTGGATTTGAAGAAACAGAGACTCATAGCCACTTTGCAAGTATGGTTGTTGCCCTTGCCAACGGCACAGGTGGATGAGGGTGTCCTCAATCTGAGGGCGTGTTGGCATGCGCAGAAAGGTTTATCTGCACCAGTTTCTTCCCAAGTCTGCGTAGAGGGTGCCATAACCAAGGGACATGGCTTGGTCCTCTGTCAACTCTTATATTGTTGAAGCTTCTTCCTGCTTCCCAAGCACTACATAAAAGACCAGTTTGGCATCGGGGCATTGCGGCATTTCCTTTCCCTTATGATATGTGCCCCCTTGTTTCCCTTTGACGCTCTGTGCTCATGGTTCCCTTTCTTTCAAGGTCCTGGTTAAGATCCTGCTTTGGTCATGGTAAGTTCCTCCTCATCTAGATGTTCTTGGTGGACTGGCCTTCTCCTCCTTAGTCTTCTGGTATGTTCAGGGCCACTTACCTAAAGGGGTTTTGAGGTCCCTGGCCTTTCTTCTCCAGGTGCTCTTTATTGGCTGCTGTCTTGATCCCCTACTTGTACTCTGGGCACTGAAAGTGACGGAAGGGATGGACGGGCCAAATCTTCAGCTGCGCGGCCGCACGCCTGTGTATGCAGCCATTGACAAGAGACGCATGTCCTCGTAGGCACTAGTAACGGACAACCTATAATGCACCAATAGCCGCTTTATGTAACAGTCCCTCAGGCCGCAGAACACACCCCAGTACTACCAAGGTCCTGAAACCCCCAGGCTGTTAAGAGAAACCCTCTGTCCAAATCAGGGGTGGACTGGGAACCAGGCCCTGGAAATAACATATCAAAGTTGCCCCATATTACCCATTTTCAGCAAGTGCAGCCCTTTTCCAATGGGAAAATAAGGAAATATCACACAAAAAAGGCCCGGGGTGCAGAGGCCTACCGGGAAATCTCCAGAGTTCCCTATATGGTAGTCCACCCCTGTACCCAATACTCAATTGCTGCCCAGCAATCTTGGAGCCAGAGCTGACCCCCATACCGTGGAATGCCAAATATGGCTCCCAGTACCCAAAACACTTTGCTGGACCTTCTCCCATATGATGACACCTCAGGAGCGCGAGATGAATGCGTCTCTGCTGGGCAGAGGAGGGCCATCTGACATCACCCCCTCTCCTCCACCCGGAGGAGTTCTCTCGACCCCCTAAGGCAAGATGGGTACCTGGAGTGACCCGCACACTGCAAGTCTGCCCACAGTGCCTCATAGAGCAATCGCCAGGAATTAGACCAGAAAAGAGCAAGGGGGCGGGGGATATGTTGGTTTGCTCCTATTAAAATGGCTGCCAAATACGCAGTGAAAGGGCCGCTTGGAGATTGTCCCACGTCCCCTGAAATGCCAGGAACAGATTCATGTGTAGCCGCAGGCTGTGATTGACATCTAACTACTGTCATGTTTTTCTTCAGGAAAATACGAAGGGATTACCCGTCCAAGATCCTGATGAACCTGAGCACGGCCTTGCTGTTCCTCAACATGATCTTCCTGCTCGATGGCTGGCTGGCGTCCTTCCAGATTGCAGGCCTGTGCATCGCCGTGGCGGCCCTTCTCCACTTCTTCTTGCTCGCCACCTTCACGTGGATGGCTCTGGAGGCGGTCCACATGTACATTGCACTGGTTAAAGTCTTTAACACCTACATCCGGCGCTACATACTGAAGTTCTGCATTGTTGGCTGGGGTGAGTTTGGCTTTCATTTTTAGTTTAGCTATTGGGTGGCACGTTAGCGCCACCTATAAACTGAAACTGTTGTATTAGAGTACAGCTAGGAAGAAATGGCATGTGAGGAGGGACACACAGCTTTTAGACGTTGTCTGGCTATTTGCCTACCCATTGACTGCCCATGGCCCTCCTAATCCCTATGGCCATTCCTGCCTAGTTCCAGCCCCTCTCTGCCCAAAACAGCTCCTCATGGGAACTCTTTTAGCTTCCTTTAATTAAGCCTTACCATCAAACGTTGCACTCGAAGTGTCTGCCAGTGTTCTTTCAAAGCAGTTAATGACTTAATTGGATTTTTAAACGTGCTACTGATGTTTGTAAAAATGTCTTAACCAGGCCTAGCTTCCGCCACTCTATTTATAAGCACTATGTGTGTCCTTCAGTGAAGTTGCAAAAAACAAGCATTGGCAAAGCCAACAGTTTTGGCTTGTGTATAAGTACTGGGCATTTGCCAGATACTGCTGTTAGATGACCTTCTCGCACCATTTTGCACCTGCTACCAGCAATGGATAGTTAATACCACTACGCCAGTGCCTGGCAAGTGCCTTTCCGATACCTACAAAAACACCCAAACTGTTGCCATTGCCAATGAATGTTCTCATGCGTGAGCGAAACAGGAATTCCACTAAAAGAATGTCTCCAATGTATATTTAAACGTTCTAACCAGATGACGTGTTTTCAGTAACACTTTTCATCTATTCTGGATTGTTCCTGCAACGCATAACAAAAAAGGAAGAAGCAGAACAATGTTTTGAAACACATTAGCAAGCAATGTCATGAAAGACACGACACAGGAGACGGACAAAATAAAGAACATTTAGGAAGGGCGGGGAAACAAAAACGAGGAGAGGAGGAGGGATAAGGACATAACAAGATAAGAGATACAAGTTTTGGAAAAAAGCAACCAGTCAGAACCAAAATGTCCAGAACTGTCCTATTGCCAGTTTGTTCCATGCAGAGCAAACAGACAGCAGGTTTGCATGGACCAGAAGCCGGCAACATGGACCAGAAGCCGGCAGCCTGGACCAGAAGCCGGCAGCATGGACCAGAAGTCAGCAGCACGGACCAGAAACCAGCAGCATGGGCCAGAAGCCGGCAGCATGGACCAGAAGCCAGCCGCATGGACCAGAAGCCAGCCGCATGGACCAGAAGCCGGCTACACGGACCATAAATCAGCAGCATGGACCAGAAGCTGCCAGCATGGACTAGAAGCTGGCTACACGGGCCAGAAGCCAGCAGCATGGACCAGAAGCCGGCAGCATGGACTAGAAGCCGGCAGCATGGACCGGAAGCCGGCATCACAGACCAGAAGCCAGCAGCACAGACCAGAAGCCGGCAGCATGGACCAGAAGCCGGCAGCATGGACCAGAAGCCAGCAGCACGGACCAGAAGCCGGCAGCATGGACCAGAAGCCGGCAGCATGGACCAGAAGCCAGCAGACCAGAAGCCGGCAGCATGGACCAGAAGCTGGCAGCATTTGTGTTTCATTCACTCTCTTGTTACCTTGCCAGTCAATGTCTTTTCTAAATTAATATCTACATTTAGTTATTACATTTAAACTTCATGAGTCCCATTTAAATAGGGCTCCATGGAATCAGCTGTTATCAATGAGTGCAGACATCATTTAGAGTGCAGCAATAGGCGACTTTTGTTTGAAATGTGTGATGTGAAGCCAGGAGATATTTTCCCGCCGCTGCTTGTTGGACGTGTCTAGGAATTTGCAAACACAAAGATCAGAATTGTGAAACCAGGCAATGCCATCCCACGGGTAGCCAGCCGCATGCTGCATTTGCAGTTCCTGCCTCAGCATGCATTTATATTAATGCAGGGATTTTGTTGCGCAGCCGCATGTACCCTTCAGGCAACTTTGCATGCGGGAGTCCAGCAAGCACCTAATGTATTGACTTGATGCGTCTTTGCAGTTGGGAAATTTGGGCCGTTACCCAACCGGTTTTGCTGCTCTGGCGGGATGGGAAGATGTACGTTGAGGAACATGAAGCAAGGTCGACACGCTCAGATTAATATTATTGGAAACACGTGTTAAAGAGAATGGGCCTCATTATAAGTTTGCCGGTCTGGAAAGAAAGTCCCGGTAATAAGGTTTCCCTGTGCTTTTCCGGACCTGCAAACTACAAGTCTGCCGGTGGGGGTTACACGACTTACCGCTGGCCAAGAGCTGAAGGTAACTCAGGCCCCCACTGGCATTAAACAGCCAGTAATTCTGGTGCTGGTATTATTGGTGCTAGATATTCCGGCATTTCTCCCAATGGAGTCCTGTTTGGACTCCATGGAACCTTGAATTACCGTTATTTCCGCCGCTTGTAATATCCCAGTAATACCGGGATATCAGGTGGCAGAAACAGTAATATGGTTTGGTGATATCCCACCGGAATTACCGGCAGGATACTACGAAACTTGAAATGACACCCAATATTCCTAGATTGACCAATCCAGTTTCATGCACACACACGCTTCACCAGGGACCATTATTTTTTTTACCATACATTTCCATAAACATGGAGGCACAGAAAGAAAAATCATGAAGGCTTGTTGTATGAACATAGAAAACAATCATAGCACAACATATCCTATCATGCATTCATATGGTCTTCTGTTTGCATACTTCCAACTGTAGAATATGCCATTGCAAACTCTCACAGGCTCACGGAACGATGATTAGATATCACGTGAGATGAGCAACTTGTGATGAGATGTTTTTATATGCATAATTATTTTTTATTTGTTTTTTTATAACACGCATAATGCCATACCTGAGTTCAGTTTCTAAGCACGGATCCGGGATTCAAACCTTTGTTGCTCTGCGTGGTCTTGCTACCCAGACCAGTGTGTTGACCCTGTGCTATCCCTCATTCACATAGAGAAGACGTCCTCAGTTACTGCACTAGACCATTCCTGTAAGGCAGAGCATAGTTCCCTGAGCATGGGAGATGTATTACCACTGCCTTCTAATAGCTTGGCACTGACATTCACTCATCATCTCGTGCCGTTTATGTCTTCTACAGGTGTACCAGCCGTAATAGTCTCTGTTGTTCTAGCAAGCACTCACGCAAATAGTGCCTATGGCAATCAAGTGTACGGCAAAGACAGCAATGGGCAAGGAGGCGATGACTTGTAAGTAAACAGCCTTGCAGAGTGTGTGTGGACATGCATAATTGCACCATGTATGTATATGATTGTGGTTGACTGGCAATCAATTCTCTGAAAAATCAGCACATTTCACTCGATGCTAGAGCAAAAGTGGACTTTAACTGCGGACACATTGGGGGAGATGTGCAAAGAAGTGTGCAGGCCTGTGCGGAGCAAACATGCGCTATGCACGTCTGCGCAGTTCTCAGAGAAGGCACAGGTTGCTTGCCTCGCAACAGAAATCTGCGGGTTTGGAGGGGTCTGACCTGGCAGGATGTCCGTAATGCATAGCATTGCCTCTTGGTGGAGAGATTGCAATCGGGCAAATCAGCTGCATGGTGGGTTCGCAGGCAGACCAGGCAAGGGTTAAGATCGACCCAGTTGGCTCGCACTTTTTCATGGGAGCTGCTCATGATCCGTCGTATATCAGATGTGTGAGAGCTGTTAGTAACGCAGTGGCCTCTGTTACATGTATAACTAAACCTACATTCTCCGAACGTTCTATCACTGTTGCCTACTGCATGGTTTGCTCCTTATATAACGTTGCTAGGCAACGTGAGCATTTTTCATCTGCCCGATTCTTGTGATTGGATGTTTGTGGTGCTAATATACATAATGGCGCCCTTTCTGAGTCCATCTCGTCGCCTACCCTGGAAGCGAGCTTATGTCCAGCGGGCGGGATACGCTTCCCTGTGGCTAGTTCGTTCTGTGCCATGGACACGCAGTTGTATACAGATTGCCATTCTCAATGAAGATGCGGAGATGTATTTTGAGATGCCTCTGTGGCAGAACCTCAAAGCATGCTTTGCATATCTTTGCCTTGTCAGCCAGACAGTGTTCCATACTTTTCAGTTGTTTTTAAGTTTTTGAAGCGTACATTTCAGCAAGGACACCAAAAACCTAGCTCATACCATTTCCTGTCACCCTCTAGTTTGCCCTCGCTTGTTTATTTATTGTATTTATTTTAATATGTATTACACATCACATGCCCATAGGCCTCAGAGTGCCTCTGCCATCTTATTCCATGAACTAGACCTTGCAACTTTGTAGTCTTCAAGCAAATATATCGTGGTCTCTAAGACCTCTGTGGAATCCCGTTTATCATGAGTTAGAACCTTAAAAAATTCCAAAGTATCTTGTGAACTATAGATCTAATTTCCATCTCACAAACACTATTTCCCGCATTTGCAAATCGGAAATCTGCGCTCATAACATTTTGAGGTTCAAGAAAGATCTCACATTAACAAAACTGAAGAACGTCTGTGAGAAAGCAAATGGTGGAAAAATAGGCATCCGATGAACATTTTTGTTGCAGACGACATGTTACAACAATGCCATGAAGACATTTTCCACATTCTTATTTCGCAAACTAGCAGCGCTGCAAAGAGTTTTCTCAAACGATTTCCCATGTAGCACTTTATCCTAAGTCAAAGCAGCCAAGTCAATCAACTGCTGACGATGAATTGTTTTGGGATCAAAACTTGTTAAACGGGGAAGCCTTATAAGTGATTGGTCAACCTACTAGCAACATACAAGTTCTGCCTCATCCCTATACCCACACAAAGCCCCAACACTGAGCACAATGTTCCTAAAGAGAGCATGTGAATCTTGAAAAACTGTACACTGAATCCAAAGCATCCGATCCTTAGGAAACTCCCAGCAATATTCCTAAAAAATATCAACAACGATAATCACCAAATCACTAACTGCTCATGGAGGAACCCAAGTTCCTAGAACCGCCCAAAAGCACTTTCGCCCAATTACTGATCAAGAAAGCCAAACGCGATTGAAAAGAATTGGAAGTCTACAAGAGACCTCTCGGTTGTTGCCAGTGTTACTGTGGTGCTTGTCTGTGGCTCAGTGGACTAATGCATCCACTACAGGGGCCTGTGTTTGACCTGATGATCACAGGATCAAATCCCAGCAGGTCCACTCAGCCTTTCCTCCTTTAGAGGTTGATGAAAGGAGTATCATTAGGTTGGGTAACTGTCATTAATACCAAGATGCCTCTTCAGGGGTGAGCGTGTCCTTTACAAATGCTATTGCCCAAATTGACCTAATTGTAGTGGTCCTAATTGACCTTTATATTATTTTAGTTATTTTATACATGTATTGGGTTGGTTTTGGATTATAAATAATATAAGGGGATTGGGTGGGTGGTTGCGTTGTTTCTTTTGAATGGATTGGCGGCTGCAGGGGGTTTCCCCCGCATATATGTCCTAATTGACCTTCTAAATTAGGTCAATTCTCCTGAGGTCAATTGTGAAAAAGTCAATTAGTTTACAACCTTACAAATATGCCTGGTATGTTATACTTCGGGCACAGCATCAATATTCCTATCGGGAGGAAATGCATCCGATTCATTCTTGGTAAAGTGCTTTTGGTTAAATACAGAACAGAGGCCAAATTACTACCTATCAGTGATGTATTACTGCCCATCAAGGACTAAGGGTAATGCACCTGCTCTGTTATCTATTCCTGAGCAGCAGAATACAAGAATCCCAACACGCAAGAAGACCAAAGGGGAGCATGCTCCCCCTTAGCAACTAAACTGGACTATCTGTTATTTCGAGCAATGCCTCTGCAGGCCAGTTGCCGGACATTTTAAGAATGGATATGCTAGTATCACATTCTATTGTTGCTTGCTGGTGTCTACCATTTCCACCCAATGCCGACGATGCAAAGGTCTATAAGGATGGATCCTTGCCTTCAGTTCCAAGAAGCAGGACAAGTGTCAAAAGTGGATCGAAGGCTGGATGTGAGAAAACGGACTCCGGCTAAATCTCACAAGGACAGCAGTCATCTCATTCAGAACCAAACCGATGCTCACGATCTATAAAGCAACTACCATTTTTAATAACAGCATCTTACCAACCTTGCTTTCATCGTAGACTTCCTACTTTATCAAGTAATTTGAGCCAATACAAATAAACAAATAAATGCGGGCTACACAAGAAAATATGGTTCCATGTAATAATGTCCCTGCAAAAATGTTGCCTGGAAAAAAAAGTCGCCAGAAAATGGCCATTTTTTTCGGGGACATTATTACATTGAACACATTAGAACATCTATGAGAGCACCAAAAAAACAACGCAAACTACATCCATTAAAACTGGCGGGCCCTTTTTAAAACATCCCTTTAAGAAATCCACTTTCGGTGCTTTACTCTTATTGTATGACTAAGTCCCACCAGTTCTGCAGGGTAATCTCAAAGTAGGCCTTCAAAGGAGCAGGGTGTGGCTGAGTTAATATCCGTTTAATTGGGATAAAGAAGTTACTTGTGTGGTAACATTGACCTTAACTTCAGAATGTTTTGTGAGCCGGAGTCCATCCAGACTACATCAATGATGTCTACCACACATGATACTGAAGTGTCATTTTGAGTTCGCCATTAGCAATTAAAAACTTCCAATATTCGAAATTCTGCCTATTTTAACATCCGCCATATTATGGCTCCTGAGGTATTTTACCTGATGCAGTATTTCAATAACATTGCAGATATTGCATGATTACCCAATGAGAATGACAAATATTTTTGCCTCCACCCAAAAGGTGACGTTAAAAATATGTTCCTACCCTAATATATGAAAGAGTTTGAGACTGTTACGTGAAGGGATGTGCTAGTACAGGGTTGTCCAACTCCAGGTCTTGAGGGCCGGAATCCTGACCGTTTTTTCAGGATATCCCTCATTAATGTTCATGAGAACAAATTGGCATGCAATTAGAATGATTGTGTGCACATTTATCTCATGAATATTAATGAGGGGTATCCTGAAAATCCGGCATGTTGCACTCTAGGCCTGGAGTTGGACAACCCTGTGCTAGTACATTCCCCAGTAACATAAGGAACAAAAATATGTATGGGGGGACAACTTGGGCTTCTAAGATACTCACACTCTAATCCCCATAAGGCATAATGCACAGAAGGGTCATTGATGACCCACTCATGCCTTTTCATTCATTGACCACATAGGGCTGAACCACTGCTCTACTATATGCATTTCCACCCCCAAACAGGGCTGGAAAGCATTGTTTCCATTTTATTTTTTAATTACACGCAATATTTTGGAAACACTGAACACAGCATTTCTTAAAAAGCACACCAACAGGGATTTCAGTGGCCCGCGGGTGGTAAGCTCCTAATCCTGTGGCAACCATTGGATTCTGCGTTCCGTAACAGCTATAAGTACAATACCACTAAACACGTAATGAAGGCCATGGAGAAACTGATGGTGGAGGATGCAAAGATTAATGGCATCCGGCTGGTTGGGGCTGCAGCCTTGACAGGGAGAAAGCCGACACTCAGCAACTACTGCATTCCTAATAGTGATAAACATTGTTGCCATTCTTGGCAAGCAAGCAGTGTTGCCCCGTTCCCAAAACAGGGACATGTTGCATCCCCACCCTTGCTTATTGTAACATGGTAGTACTTGGCAGATTCGAAGGTGCTCCCTGCCATGCCAGCTCAAGGGGGTTTTTCAATTTGGCGCTAGCCCTGCCGCTGCGGCATGCTGGGGGAGGGGCACCCCATTTTTTATTTGCTGCCCTGCTAAGGCCAGCCCTGCTTGACAGATTCAAAGGTGCGCCGCAGATCTGTGGCCAGTCAAGAGCATCCTGCAGGGGCAGCTGGCGGAGAATAGCATTCCCCCGTGCTCTTGATGTGTGCGGTGGGAGCACGGCACCTTGATGGATGATACCAATGATACGATATATATATATTTTTTTTATTGTAACATATAGTTTATTACAAACTTTTATTACAAAAAATAAATCCTCACTATTCATTTCATTTGTTCCAGTTAAACTTCAGCCCTTAGTCTTTCATACGCATGACTACGCATTTTCATAGCCCAGAATTTTGTCTATATAATTGATCACAGAACATGTTAAGTGCACAGAGCTCCCACTTAATATGCGCCACCACCAGTCGTCGAGATTTCTGTTTAGCGGAACAAATTTGGTGAGGTGCAGGGTTCTCAACTCTCAGATTAGTGCAATCAACTATTAAGTGTCTTATTGTTTCAGTTTCCTCCTGACAATATCTGCATAAATTGTCTTTGGTGTCACGATCGTGTCTCATCAGCAACATTTCCTTCGTTTTAATTGCGTTCACACGTAGGCGCAAAAAGCTGCCACGATGATGGCGTGAAGGAAATTGTAGCAGGTAATTCGGCATTGTGTTTAGTTTTTTTTTAGTTGCTCCGAAATTAGGAGCTGTTCATAGGCCTTCAAACCTGTCCAGATTTTGAATCCATGCCCATTCTTTCAGTTTTCTTTTTGCTATTTGTGGTTGGTCCAATAACATGTTGCAGTTTATCTCAGCGGCTTGTAAAAGCATCTTTAGTCTTTGTACCCATTGCATTAAGATATTCTCATATGGTCGCATGTTATGTTCAGCAAATATTGCATACGCAGGTTCCGGATTTGGAGTTATCATCTTTCTATGCAGCGACATCGACTTCCAGATGACATTTACATACAATTCTTCAAGAGCAAGTTCATGCCTGATGACAATGATTGAAATGTATTTTGGTAATTTCAGCACTCGCTTCCAAAATAGTCCTTCCAATTTTGCCCATATTCTGTAATCCAGATTCCACCCTGCTTCAGAGCCAAAAGTTATGACAGGTATTACATTTTGAAGATAGAATGTATTAGGGTGAATGTTCCATATAGGTTATGGATTAGGGCTCCTTGTATGGCCAATGTTTTGGTTTGCCGCACAATGTCTTGTATCCAACTCCATTCTCTTATAGATATATTAACCTGGACACCGAGCTATCTGATTTCAGTAATCTCTTCTATGATGGTGTTTTCAATTTACCAACGGACATTTTTACCATATAATATTCTCTGACAAATGCCTGGCAGTTAAAGGTAAGTATGAAAGGAGAGGTTTTTTATAACACGCTTAATACCCAGAGGTTTCTAAGCACGGACCCGGGTGATCAAACCTGTGTTGCTCCATGTCCTCTTGCTTCCAAGGTGAGCACGTGGCCCCTAACCTATCCTCCCGAGACTAAGTACCTTTTTCGAACTTAAACAAAGCTTTCAGCGATTTAAGTCGGACTCACTGTGATCATTGTGATTACTGTAGCTCCGGTCAATAGAAAAAGAAGCAACCTGCAATGACAACATTTCAATGGAAAATATGAGAATTGCAATGCATTTGTAATGTTTATTTTGAACGCAATCCCTTCCATTTACATTGGAGTACCACTTAATGGTGCGTATGTTTGTAGAACGGGCCGTGTGGTTTCAAGCATGCTTACAGGGTGAAACTATGCAATACTCATCAAGACATGAGCAGTAATCCTACATTTTGGTGACTTCTTTCTTGCAGTTGCTGGATCACGAGCAATACTGTCTTTTATGTGACATGTGTGGCCTATTTTGGAATCATGTTTCTTATGAACGTCGCCATGTTTGTGGTGGTGATGGTGCAGATCTGTGGGCGGAACGGGAAACGGAACAGCCGCAGCATGCGCGAAGAAATACTGCGTAATGTACGGAGTGTGGTGAGCCTCACCTTCCTGCTGGGAATGACCTGGGGCTTTGCCTTTTTCGCCTGGGGACCTGTGCAAATCGCCTTCATGTACCTGTTTGCCATCTTCAACTCTCTGCAAGGTAAGCTGGATATCGTAGATAAGGGTTACTGATCATGTGCCCCCTTTAGATGTTTTGGACTACCAATCCCATGATCCCTAGCCAGCATAGTCAGTGATGAAGGATCATGTGAGTTGTAGTACAAAACATCTTTTTGGTCACATAATGAGTAACTACATCATAGAGAGTTTTTCTGTCACCCTAACACATTCATAAAATGTTTAAAGTCCTCTTGGTTTGGTTGTCTTTAAATCTGCCTTATTCCCGCATAATGATATAAATACACAGAAAATGTATAGCAAAACTCTTTAGAAAAAAGGCTTCAAGGTGCATTTTCAATCATGAACAAATCATATTTGCTTGGAGTATTTTTCATGAAATAAACAGTGGGAAAGAGGAGGATTTCCTTTTGATTTAATTCTATCTATCTATATTTATAAAAGTGAAAATGTGTGGGTTTGTGGTTGGGTTTGTGGTTTGGCGATGCATTTTTCCTTATACAATTCCACACTGTTTCATCATTCTGCACCATATTTAGCATAGTTACCTGTTAGGACCCTCCGGACAATACTGGAACATGACATCCCCACCCCTTTCCCCAGATTTCAGCAAAACTCTGAATGTGTGGGTTTGTGGCCTGTCAAAGTGTTTCCCTTATACAATTCCGCACCGTTTTACCAATCTGCACCCCATTTTTTTGCATAGTTACCTGTTAGGACCCTCTGGACATTACTGGCTACATGACATTTGGACACCCTGTCCCTTTCCCCAAATTTCAGCTCCTACACACATGACAGGGTTGCCTGAAATCAGCGAAACATCAATGTGGTCGCAGAAGGACGGGTCTTCAACACTAGAATGCACAGTTTCTGGGACATTCGCACTCCAATGCACCACAACGAACTGCACCCCACCTGGGTGAGGCAACATGTGGGGAGAGAGCACAGTAGGTCCCAGTATGCAGCAGCACACCAACTCTCGCCCCCCGATCCCCAACATCTGCTCTGGGGTTTGTCAGCCAGCCACACATGCCCGTTCTCAGTGCAGTTTACTTCTGAGTGCAAGACACATCAAGCGATAAGCAAATCACAACAGCGACCTACAGGATCATTGATTTTCAACAATTGATGAGAGTGTTGTCATGCCTGTCCACAGAACCGTTCGGAGAACGGTTACTTTCTGCTAGTTGGACATATAAAGCACTTACATCAAAGTACATTGGTTAAGGGCTTTCCTGCACATGGCATGTGCAAGTCCTATATATTGAACAGGATCTCTTACCTTCACCCGCTGTAATTGCATGGGCCACAGTGCAGCAGGAAAATGAAGCTGTGGCTAAATTCAGCGAGCTAGACAAAAGAGAACTTATCAGTAAAAGGAAACGTAAAAAATAAACCTTGAGAGAGGTATGGAGAAGAGAAAGCTGAAAGACACACGCACTAGTCAGAGCTTGAGAGCTTTCATTTCAAAAGAATGAAACTGGTAAGAAGCACACGCAGGTCGAGAACTGAGAGGAAGAGTGAAGGGAGCGATAAGAGAGATAGAGGAAAACCAGAGACAATCAATAAGGATGAGCCAAGCCATGAAGACCTTCACACGCAAGACACTGAAAGATAACTGAAGACGAGGCGATAATGGAAGTGTGCAAAGTGGGGAAATCGGGTGGGAGGCCTGTGCAGAAAGGAGAATCGTAGAGAGAAAGAAGACAGCAGAAGTGAAAATATGCTTCAGGAGGGCTTGAGAGCATGCCCAGAAGAGGGGAACAATAAGAGAGAAGAGAGTAAGGGCCTGTGTCTCAGAGGTGTCAACAGCAAGAAGACACCACTTTTTGTATATCTTGTTGCGTCGGAAATAACATGGGCGCCCGATACTTCCAGAGCTCACATTGTGAGGGGCAAATAAGGGAAGAGAATTTAATAGGGAGAGCGTCAGTGTGTGTTTTATTTAATGACTCTACAATTCAGATAAAAATTATGTTGGCAAATGTGCCTGTATTAGAAGATATCGCAGGGATCTGCAACCTGAGCCTATCCAGATGTTTTGGAATACAACTCCCATGATCCCTCACATTGATGATGGTTAATAGGATTGACAGAGTTTGCAGTCCAAAACCTCTAAAAAGCCAAAGGTTGCAGACCAAACTATACTATATTTTCAGCAAAGGCAGGTCTTGTAAGATTTTCAATCACTAACCTGATGGTGCAGCAATCAACGAGGCACTTGGGGAGCCCCCTAGGGACCCTGACACCTCCCCTCTCCTAGAAAGGGAAAAAGGGGTTGTGTGAGGGATCCCAGGGAAACCCTCCTGGGGGAGAAAACCCTGCCGGAACAAAGATGTAGCAGGATGGATCCAATCGTCCTCGGTATGCCGCTCTTCAACGCAGGAAGGATTCTATTCGCGGGACTCTGACTGCTTCTGTACTCTAATTAAACAAACAGGGTATGAGCTGAAGTATAGTCATAGAAAAATAAGACAGGAGTGAGAAAAGAGCAGTACCCAGCGTGTTGGAAGGGAGTGACTAACGAAGAGTCTTGAGGAGTCTCGGATGTCGGAAGTGGGAGGCTGGATAAGGACACAAGTCTGTAGGTAGGTAGAGAGAGAAGGTACGTTTAAAGGCGAGGATGTAGGTAACATGCACCCTAGCTGCGAACTTACGGAGCATCTGGGGAGAGAAGCGACGCGCTGAGCTGTGGTTCCGCTGCACCATATCCGGGATCCCTGGAACAGCGTGGTGACGTCAGAGGACGTCTGACTGAAGATGGAAACACTGCACCGCTACCCATAGTAACAGGAGCCATGCTGGGAGAGGGAAACAAAGACATAGTCTGCAATCTCCAGCGCCGCCAAAGGGAGTCGCGGCGCCAGCGAGACATGACAGGTCTCTTCTTTCATAAACGTGTGAAAGCTCACTTTCTACCTCCTTACTGTAAACTTTTAAGTGCCAGTGACGTGGCCATCTACACGTTGGGCCAACCCTATCTGCTGCTGTGACACACACGTCCTTACAGCAATCAGTGCCTAAAGTCAAGGTTAATCCGTTACATCAAGGTCTTGCTACCTTTAACTGGCGTATGAAGGCCTGGTATAACGTTCTTTCCTCGACAGTCAGAACTTCAATGTTTTCTTTAATGAGTATATATTACCGAAAAAACTCATTGAAATATATAGGGGATTGGGAAAGTGTATATAAAGGGTTGGGGGGGTCGGGAATAGTTAAAAAACTATAGTGTACGTGGGCTTGGGAGGGATCCCCCCCAAAAATAAAAATAAATCAAGTTCAATGAGTTTTTTCGGTAAAAAATACTCCTAAAAACCATCGGAATGTCGACAGTCGATGAAATGAAATAGAACCGAAGGCCTTATGCTATTTGTTCTATGTTTTGCTCAGTGTCATGCAATATATTTTCATTCAAGCTTTGCTTGTTAGTAGGCGTTGCTTCACACTACATAAGTTCCTTCCGCATCTGTTCTATTTCTAAATTGCATTTTACCGATTGTAGGTTTATTTATATTCGTGTTTCACTGTGCCATGAAGGAGAACGTACAGAAGCAGTGGCGGCGGCATCTCTGCTGCGGCAAGCTACGACTGGCAGACAACTCAGGTAAGGGCACCCATTCCAAGTTTCTTTCCGTCTAGCTACTCTGGACTGAAGGCTTATGCAGCCAGACCTATTTTGCAACAATGAAAAACACTCAGCCTCGTATATACTATGGTGTAATAACATTAAAATAAACTAATCTAGTCTCTCCTTTCCCTGTTATGTTGGAAATATGAATCACGATTAAATGCAAGGCAAACTGTAGGGTTGCACATTGGGATACATGTCTGCAAATACTGATCTTGGACTCTGTCTTAGACTTTCTGCAGTGCCCTTTAAGAAATCAAACCTTACATCATCCTTCCAATCGTTCAAATGCTTTTTGGCAAAGTTGTTGCTACAGAAATGTCCATAAATTACCCTACACGTTAACTTTAACATGAACTGAGAGACTGACATTTCAGCTGAGAGCAACATAAGTCTCTTGAGGACCAATACGTTGCTTCGATTGCTAGATCACTTGCAATCCTGATTATGCAGAGTCCTGATCCAGCGGGACAACAGAGAAAGGTGAGGCAGAGAGCGGAAGTCAGCAGAGCAGAGAACGCAGGCGTTTACTTCTGCAGGGGGGCTCATCTATAATGGGCGATGGGACGATGGGACGTCGATACGCCAATCATTATGGAAGAATTTAGCCAGCTAAGTGAAAACACACTGTCAAAGGGAAATGCCTTTTCCCTTTAACAGTTTAACAGTCCCCCAGCGCACATTTCCAACGAGCCATACAATCCTAGTGGTACTTTGCTTCCCCTGTCTTGCATGGTCCATTGGGGATGCAGGCTGCGACTACAGGCCTGAATGTGCGACGGTGTGATCTTGCATCTCCCTGCACATCCAGTGGCCAGCATGAGGCAGGCGCTCCGTCTCCGCTGCTTATATGAAGGAACCAAGAATCACACTCAGCTTCCTGTTTCCTGTTCTATGCTGTGCTGGTGCAAGAACACCTTCATTACAGCAGGCACGTGAGACTGAGTGGACTGGAATATGGAGCGCGTTGCAGGTAAGAAAATCAGAAAAATAATTTGTGTATGCATGTATGTAAGGGTTCCTGTTTGTAAGTGGGAGAGTGAACGAGTGAGTGCATGCTGTTTGGGCACGTGTGTTTATGTGAGAGTATATGAATGCTGTATGGGTGCAAGAGAGATTACGAGAGTGAATGAAGAATGAATGCTGTATTACTGATGAATGCAGAAGTGTGCAGGCCAGCTGGGCAGCAGGACTCTGATTGGGGGTGCAGGAGAGTGGGACGGCTTCACCGTGGCATGGCATATTTTTACTGAGCATCAATGGGGCAGGCAAAATAATGAGAGTTCCTATGTGGCACAAGCCTTCATTGCTGGTTGAAGTCTGCACGTGTTTCTTGACTATGGTAGGGTAGTTATTACTGGACACCAGGGGTGAAGTCATCATGATGAGTATTCCTACGTGGTACTGGACAAATCTTAATTATGGCATGGCATTTTTTACTGAATGTCAAGGGTGAAGGCAACATAAAGAGGGTTCCACATGGTACTGTCCCACATTGGTTTGTCCAATTTGGACATATTTCTTTACTGTGGCATGGCATTTCTGTACTGGGAATCAATGGTGAAGGCAGCCTAATGAGTGTTCTTACTGGATACTGGCCCACATTGGTGTGTCCAGTCTGGACAAATCTTCACTGTGGCATAACATTTTTTACTGGGCATTACATGTGAGGGCAGCATAATGAGTGTTCCTGTGTGGTATTGTCCCACATTTCTCTGTCCAGTATGGACATATTCCTTCACTGTGGAATGGCATTTATTTCCAGTTATCAAGGGTGAAGGCAGCATGATGAGTGTTCCTATCTCATTCTGGCCCACATTGCTGGGTCCAGTCTGTACATATTTCTTTAGTGTGGGATGGGATTTTTTTTATTGGGCGCCAACGGGAAAGCGGCATGACGAGTGTCTCTACTTGGGACTCATGTAATAAGAATTGAGTATGCCCGACTTCCGGTGCGCTCTAGTCCTAGAATTCAGGTGTTGGACCGTGCAGCACAGCTAGTACAGTGAGGCCCTACTCATAACCCCATGACATAGAAGAAGTAACAGATTGTGCTAGTTAGTCGTGCTTCGTTGCGCTCGCCCCAACAAATTGTTGCAAGTGAAATTGTCCAGTATTCTTTTTCATAATTCTTGCTTTAATGTAGTCCACGCTTAAGAAAACACAGCCAACACATGTTTCGACAATAAGTCTTTTTCAAGGTATTGGTCACTGAGTGGATGTCCCTGTGTGCCTTGGCGATTTCATCTAGTCCCCCTATTAGGGTCCCCCTAATCGGGAATACTATCCAGTTAAGGATTATTTCCTGATCTACGCTAACATTAGCACCGCTTATAGAAATACAAGCACATTAGATAAATCATTTGTCAATCCCGCCACAACTAAAAGAAATCGCCAAGGCACATGGGAACATCCACTCAGTGACCAATGCCTTGAAAAAGACTTAATGTCGAATCACGTGTTGGCTGTATTTTCTTAAGAGTTGACTACATTAAAGCAAGAATTATGTAAAAGAATACTGGACGATTTCACTTTGCAAAATTTGGTGGGGCGAGCATGACTAACTAGCACAATCTGTTACTTCTCTACTTGGTAATGGCCCACATTGGTCGGTCCTGTCTGGACATGTTTTTATAATGTGCCATGGCATTTTTTACTGGGCTTCAAGGGTGAAGGCAGAATAATGAGTGCTTCTACACACTACTGGCCTGCATTGGTGTACAAAGTATGAACATATTTCCTTACTATGGTAGGCCATTTTTTACTGGGCATTAGTGGTGAAGCCGTCTTGATGAACTGTCCTTTGTGGTACTGGCCCACATTTGGTGGGTCCTTTCTGGACATGTTTCTTTACTGTGAAATGGTATTTTGTACTTGGCATCAAGCTTAAAGGCAGCCTAATGAGAGTTACTACGTAGTACTGGCTCACTGTGGTGGATCCAGTGTTTCTTTATTGTGGCAGGGCATTTTTTTACAGTACATCAAGGCTGAATGCAGCATGATGAGTGTTTATATGTGGTTCGGACCCACATTGGTGGATCCAGTCTGCCCATATTTCTTTAACATTTTTTACTGTGCCTGAAGGGTGAAGGCAGAATAATGAGTGCTCCTACATAGTACTGGCCCGCATTGGTTGGTAAAGCAATGGCAAAATGCCTTACTGTGGTATGGCATATTTTACTGGGCATCAGTGGTGAAATCCTCAGATGAATGTTCTTAAATGGTACTGGCACACATGGGTGGGTCCAGTCTGGACAAATCTTCTCTGTGGCACGGCATTTTTTTTACATGGCACCAAGGGTGATTGCAGCATGCTGAGTGTTCATATGTATCCAGCCGGGACCTGTTTCTTTACTGGGGCATGACAATTTCTACTGGACATCAAGGGTGAAAGCAGCATGATGAGAGTTCCTATGTTCTACAGACCCACATTGGTGGGTCCAGTCTGCACATGTTTCTTTACTGTGGCATGTCTTTTTTCACTGGACATTAGGAGGGAAGGCAGCATGAGTGTTCCTATGTTGTTCTGGCCCACTTTAGTGGGTAAAGTCTAGACATATATTCTTACTGTTTTTGCTGTGCATCAGTGGCGAAGTCAGGAATTATTTTACATTCATACAGTGCTGCTTGCCACAAAAGAAGATTCTGCTTGCTGCATGAATGGAAAAGATTTAGAAACGGAGTGTAAAGGAAACAATGCAATTTAAGGGCAGAATAACTCAGGCACCCGTGTTTTTGAGTTCAAGAGCCAACTTTTCTTGGCATAAAGTTTAATGCAGAAGTTTAATAAGAGTGTTGATCATCCAAAGTAAGGTCTGTCATTGCCACCACCTCCTAGGATCTGCCATGTGAACCTGGCACTGATCTGTTTGGAAATACAGCTAGCTCTATGCGAGTGCGAAGGGCATTCTCGAGGATGCTGGTATCCACGTAGAAACATCAATCCCCTTTTGAACAACATGGACAGTGTTAAATCTTCCAATGAATTCCAATCCATAAAAAGATGATTGCATTGTCAGCCATTTATTTTTTCCGCATAAGCTGTCAGTGACCGATATGTTTGTAAGTGGGTGAATCACTTAACATCTAACTTGCCAATCACAAGACTGCTCTGCCCAGTGCTCGCTGGTTTACCACATGCAGCAATGTTCAGTATTTGACTGTGGCTTTAGGTCCTGCTGCGTGCATGGCTCGCCTGACATTGAACCGCAGCTCCACTTGTTACATGAAGTGGTACGTTATCAGCTAGTGTAACCCTTCAGTCCACTGCTAAGGGTATGCTTAATGCATTGAGGATGAAGCAGCTAAGGGAAGGCGGCAGGAGCTTGTTTGACCGAGGTGCCACACAGTGGAAAAATAGGTTATCCAAGAACCAGGCTGGTATATAGAAAGAATATATATTTATTAATTAATCAGGAAAGTTAATATTTACACAACATCACACGGGGCGCCACTTTCTCTGTGGCACAAAACAAAGCTTGAATACCAAGAACTCACTTTCTGGGGATTCACATTAAGAAAAGATCTAAGATTACACCACATGTGCTTTTTCACTTTTGCATCTCAGGTAACTAAAACACCTGTCAAATAAACAGTTCTTTCCTTCTAACACACACACAAATCCCTCAATGCGAACAATGACGCAGCACCTTAAAACATGACAAGATCATAAGCTTGGCACTATACTTTACATGAAGTTTAATTTGAATAATAGGCAACACTTTTCTATTTGCAAAAACTATTTCAAACATGCAGCACTCTGTATTTTTAATCTAGTTAATGCTAGCAGTGTTGGAGAACAACAGACTTTTAAAACAAAACACTTTTCATGTATATAGAACCCTTTTTCCTTCTCCACAATGCAATGTTGATTGTCTTTTCTACCAGGAGTCACTTTTACACTCTTAGTAAGGAGTATGTTTTTCAATTAGGGATGTCACTTTATTTAATTTTGACAAGACACTTTTCTGCCCCAACACAAAATCCCAGACATTCAGTTTTCATTCAGCAGCCCTCTGCTTTAAGGCAGGGCCCGAGGAACAGTGAGGAATTTTGTTTTGATAAGTACAGAAGTTTCCTGTAGAGAATTAGCGGTTGGCAATGAGAAATAGCAATACCCAATTACTTTAACAGATTGATAGCCTGATTTATGGATTTATTTGCGTGAAAAACGAAGATTTGCACGCCTCTCTGCCTGAAAACCCCCATACTTCAAACAGGGATTTTCAGGTAGAAAGGCGCACAGATCTGCGTTTTTCATGCAAATAATTCCATGAATCAGGCTGTGTATTGTTATTGACACTGGAAGCGATGTTGATTTTGAATTTCTTCGAAATCACCACGTTAGTTGGGTATAGTGGAATTAATTACATTATTGTTTAGTAAAAATACTAAGGATCTACTTAGTCTACCCATCCAATCAATAAGGGAAGATGTGAATCAAACTGATCCCCAGAAGTCTTCGTCTGGTTGGACAGGTTACTTACATAAAATATCTCTGGGTTTCATGCTAAGGGAAAGGACAGGTATCTGGTCAGATGGCCTCTTCAGGTTCAGTCATGGATACCTCCAGAATCAATCCCCTTTGATTTGCCCCTCCTGGTAGGCGTCCCAGCCAGCTTTTAGTATGTCTTTTGTGGCCATTTGCCCTCTCCCTCCCCTCCCCTCTCTTGTTAAAGTCTAGTATTACCCCAATTGCTATTAGGCGTAGTAATTGTAGCCGCCTGTCTTTGCAGCCACCTGGCCTCTCCTTCCCCCCTCCCCTCTCTTGTTAAAGTCTGGCATTACCCCAATTGCCGTCAGGCATAGTAATCGGAGCCACCATTCTTTCTCATCAACCTGCCCTCTCCACCTCCTTCCCTCCCCCTGTCTTGTTAAAGCCTGGTACTACCTCAATTGCCGGTAGGCATAGTAATCGTAGCCATCTGTCTTCGCAGCCACCTTCCTCTCTACTCCCCCCCATCCTCTGCTTCCCCTCTCTGCCTGTCTTGCAGCCACCTTCCCCTCTCCTCTTCCTCCCTTTTTATGTCCATTAGCACCTACTCCTATCATTTGTCCCATGACCTCTGATAGCAACTTGTCTGTCCCCCTCCCCTCCTTGTCTTCTACTCCCACTCTCCCAGCACTACTCTGAATCATCATCTGACCTATTATGATAGTCGGTTGTTTGTTCCTCTCCTCCCTCTCTCCACACCTTCCCCCTTCTCTTGTTATTCATCACTACATCAATTGTCGTCAGGCACAGTAATGTTAATGCTGGTTTTGTCTCATTCTTCTCTCTCCCTCTTCTCCTTAATTGTTCCGTGCACTTGCACTATCTGAAACGTCGCCAGGCTGATTAAGAGAGTTATTTTTCACATTCTAAATTGTCTCAAGGACTTGTTAGAATGTAATTGTTTTCTTCCATGTTCCCTCCCTCCTTGAAGCGCTTTGAAACACATTGTGTATAGGTGCTATACAAATAAATAATCAATCAATCAATCAATCAATTTGGTCAGCAGTTCCAACGCAAATTATTAAAATTGGGATGTGCCAGCTTATTGGCTCTTTATTTGAATTGGACCTCTATTGTGACTCTCATTGCAATGATTGGTTCCTGAAATTACAAGGCATCATTGCTGTGAATTTATGACTCCACCCATCTGGCATATCATTTTCACACATTTCAGTTTTGCACCTAAAAATGGCAATGTGGCTGATTTCTATAATTTCTAACTAAACCTAACAATATATATATTTTAACTTAGTCTTATCATGCTGGAATTAATTAAATGAATTCCGTTACAGCATCAAGTTGCAGGTTCAAATGACAGTTTTTTGTAAATTACTCAAGAGTTATCTGAGTCAGTGTCACAAAATGTTACATACAGTGTAACACTTGTTTCCATGGTCAAATTGTAAGTAGTGTTATCACTACAGCTAGGCCTGTTCCTAAGCTGTTCAATAATACTTGAACCATTTTTGTGCGATGTATAGTTCAGGAGACAAGCAACACAATCTGATCCTATATATAACCTCATGACAATCTCTTAATTATACATGATTTGAATTTCCACTAAAGCCATATTTCTTTTCTTCAAATAACCTCACATGTAATTCAGGCCATCTGCTTCTTTGTTGGTTTGCCCCAGTATAAATCCATTAACATTCTTTCTTCCAGGGCAAATGCCCATTTGGGTCCTTATCTTTGGAAGCAGAGAGGCAAGATCCACATCCATGTTCATAAAGTACCTTCTGGTATGCATCTCGGGGAGAGCGACCATGCATTTGAGTTTTATTTCCAAGTATTTTAGAAAGGTCAACCCATTAAGGGCTGCCCCCCTGTTTACCCAGGTGTTTAGCGCCTCACCCCCAAAAATTCCTTTCCAGCCAGGATATAGCTTCAAAAAGATGTTTTTTTTCTTTAGAGAAGGCGAAGATGCAGGCTTGACCTTTTGGCTTGCTGTGGAAAAACCACTAAGCTGAGCACAGCTCCTTATGAACAGAAAATATATGATGCTTTTACATTCTGACTTTAGTACATGAAACTTGCACTAATGTCTTGAAATACAACATATATTTGTCCATCTTCATTCTCGCAGTTTCTTTTAAAACAGTTTTGACAAGCCACCAATTTCCTTAATATGGGCCTTTCAAGTTAGTTCTGGCAAATTGAGTTTAATTTCCCATGTGTTTATTGTTCTAAGCTGCAAAATGCACACCTTTCCATGGTAACTGTTTCTGCTTTTGCAAAGTTACACTTTAGGCATCAGTCACATTTAATGGAAAGTAGGCCTCTGGTTTTGGGCCTTATCATTTCAGCAAAGGGCCCATTTATTTGGCAGTGCTGAAATTGACATGCTGGCCTTTTCTCTGCCAGCCCAGAGTGAGTGTTCAATGTTCTGCACGTTTAGGCCTCAGTCAGTCAAAGGCATTTTCCTTTTGTCTTGGGGCTAAAACTACCCCTAGAGATTGTCTGTGAGTCCCATATTTTAAAAGTAAAATTTCAGATGGAAATAGTTAAGTCCATAAGAAGGGGTGCTGAGTTGCACGGGGAAGCAGGGTAGTTACAGAGTGATTTCCTCAAACGTCTACAGAATTAAGAAACAAAGACGATTATCGCAAATACTTGTATTTGGCCATCATTTCCATTTTCAAAAATTCAAGTAAAAAGAAAAAAGTCTTTTATTTCCTTTCTTCATTTGAAAACGGCTTGTTTCTATTCTTTACCTTTGTTTCAATGTACATCCAGGTCTTTTGATGGTTCTATTTTGCTGATTAGCCTTGGTAATTATTCTTGGGAGATTATTGCCTGGAACCTTTAATTACTGAAATTGACTATATGCCTGTTAGGTCGCCTGTGTTTTGTCTTTGAGTGTACTTTAGATTCCTTCTTTCCCTCTTTATTCTTTTAGACTGGAGCAAAACTCATACCAACACCACAAAGAAGATCAGTTCCGACAACATGGGGAAGTCCTTGTCGTCCAGCTCGATAGGCTCCAACTCTACGTCCTGGACGTCAAAATCGAAATCCAGCTCCAACAATTTCTTCAAAAAGAACAGCAATGCTGGTGAGTGTCTTCTGAGTAGTGTTGACAAGCCAATCCATGCTTGAATACAGGAGTGTTCTGAGCTGCACATGTGTGATGGCGAGCTTAATGTTTGCCGTGATTATGTGAATATCTCCCTCTTTCTGAAAAAAGCGTTAAACTATGATTGTACTAAATAACTTTGAGTAGTTAAGCAGAAAAGGTTGCCTTTTGGATTGCCACATGAATAGCAGGTTTGGGACCACTTACAAATTGTCTAACATGACAGCAATCCCCTCTGGGGTATTCTGATTAATTCTGATAGATTCTGCAAATTTAACACAACTGTCGTGGTGGACCCGGGTTTCCATGTTAGAATTATGCAACTGTCAAAATGAAATGTAGATGCTGCCTGCCTAGTCCATGAACAGCGGGTGGCATTTCCATGGATTAATGTGAAATCTTCCTGCTTTTTGCAGCTGATTGCAAAAGAATTCAGCAACATCTCCAATGGCATCAGAATTGCATGCGAGTGGGGATGCTAACAGATTTATGAAGCGGAGCAGACGGGCTTGTGAAATCGATACTTACGACCAGTGCCCTCAATCCACCTCACAAATCTAGGAATTTTGCTCAGAGTGTAAAAATATGCAGAGACAACCTCTAGGCAGGCTTTTTGTTCTGTATGTGCAAGGAGCACAAGGACCACAATTACCTGCTGAATGCCCTGGTAAACTTGGGGCCTAGCAATGGGATTATAGCAGTGGTGTGTTGAAAGCATTGAGGGAAAGGTTGGTCAGTAGTTCAATGAATGAAACCACACGGATTCTCCTGTCACTGCACGGTCAAAAAGGGTGAAATTGACATAGAAGACATGTCCCCCATTTTGAATAGGTGTGGCCGATTTTTCTGAAAGGAGAACCTGGCGTGCATGACGGTGACGCACAGCTTTCACATTTCGGCCAGAGTATTTCACTGTGCTGCAAGTGAGCGGAGCAAGTGCCTACTGGCATGTTACAGAGGAGCGTGTGAAGAGCAGTTCACCATGAACATATCACCGGATGATAGTTGCATGGCAATTGCTCTCTAAATCACAGGTTTACACATCATACAAAGGCAGCAATGTTTGGGTACCAAGAAATGTGGGAATATATTGCTTCTTTATGTGTTTGCTTTAATTTTTGGATGAAGTGTACTTGGATTGCTGGTGAAAATGGAGACTTTGGACGTTTGTGGTTTGTTTGTGGAGGCTGTGATTGTGCAGGTTGTTTTACCCCAGCTTGCAAGCTGCCTTGTTATATATAAAGAGTGTCACTTAACCAAAACACCTTTTTGATGTGATGAAGTCACCTATTTATCACCCGTTGCAGGTGTGTGGGGAACTCTCAGGCCCCGGGATGCCATGGGTTAAGTGAAGAAACTCCTGAGCTGGTATCAGGTGGATCCCCCGGAGTCTCCCTAGTTCCCCCACAGGTGAACCCAGGGTCCAAAAGATGCTGAGGTTGCCTCCATTTCAGGCAGGGGATGCCGTGCCTCCTAGAACTGGTAAAAGAGGGTGCATCATTATTTTTGAAGGTCAACACCCTTCCAGAGGGGGGGAAACACAGAGAACATTATCCCCATGCCCAATGTGACACACATATAATGGTTCCATGTTGTAAAATCGCAGCAAAAATGGCTGTGGATACAAAATATTGCGGAAAAAATGCAGTGGTTTTGCCGCCACATTCTTGTAATAGATGCGGGGGACACCCCTGCAACCCCCAATCCTCTTAAATGGTATAATGGGGTACACCTTTACCGGGTCAAACCAGGGCATTTTTGCTGCGATTTCTTTTACCGGCGCCATTTTTGCCGCAATTTCATCACCTGATACCCATATTATAGATGTGGGTGATCCAACAGAGAGCTCTGGTCCCTTTTGTGGTTCCCTATGCATATTGGGTCTTAGTAGCCAGTGTACGTCATGCACAGGTGTTGCTAGGTCTGGAAAAGATCTGGGGCTACGCTAATGTCTGGATTGTTGGGAATTGGGGCTAGCTAGCCTTTTGAATGTAGCCTGTGAGCTTTTATGCAGGGCTACAACCAAAAGACCCGGGGCTGTAGAGCCCCCTAGACACCTCCTAGCAACGCCTCTGACGTTGTGTGTTCAATACCAAGCATGGGACATCAACCAAAGTCAAATGGGAATACTACTATAGCAATAGAGAACAGGGAGGATGAGCATCTGCATCCATGCACAGGGACTGAGAGCCGGGAAACAGACCCACCTGTACAAGGCAAGCTTCAACATCGGATACGCTGACCGTCTGACACTGCTGCCCGATCCCGTAATGGTGGCCAGGCCTTTCATAATTTCATAGTGCGGGCCTGAGGCATGGGCCAATTGCAATTGTTGAACTACTCACAACACCTGACAACAAGTGAATGCGAAGGCCAGATGTGGGTACGGGGAAACCCTTAGGGAACATCCAATCACAAATGACCCGGCAAATAGGAAACTAGATCCACCAACCAGAGCACTCATTAGGATAGTTTCTCCTAGAAAACACTTATAAAAATAGGCAAAAGCCTCCTGACTTGGAGGGTGTTATGATATAATATGATTAAACATTTATAACATGTCTGTATACAAGTGTAAATAGGCACGACAAGTCAAGGTTTGGAGACAGAGGGAGGACAAGACAAACAATCTTACTAGGCCTTGTGTCATTCAGATTGTGCAAGTGCGACAACGCAAAAGTGCAGGAGGAAGCGAGAGAGGGAGGTGCCAAGGAGAGAGGAAAAAGGGTAAGTGCAGCCAGGGCAGCGCGGCTCTGGGTAAGTGCAAGGACGCTGGGGGGCTGTAGATGTTACAGTTAAAATGAAGGTCTTGAGCAGCTCCCGGAACTTCAGGTGGTCTGGCTCAAGTTTGAGAGCGGCAGGGAGGCCATTCCAGAGGAAGGCACCTGCAGAGGAGAGAGATCTACCCCTACTCTCTGTCTGGATAAGCACCTGACCCTCAGAGTTGTAGGTAGCAGAGCGAAGGGCTCGAAAAGGAAGATATTTTGGAAGATGTTAGAATGCCATTCCAGAGTGAGAGTTCTGTTGCACTAGGAGAAGGAGAAACATTTGAGAGTCAGAACTTGCATTGGCCAAGCCAAATAGAGTGAATAGCCAGAAAGCTAGAAAACAGTAAGTGAACTCCATGGTAGAACAATGCAGGTCGAAAGAGAAGGCTCGTTTTGCAAGCCTTCCAGAAGCCCGTGTCCAGAAGCTGGCAGAAGCCAGGCCATGAAAAAAGGGGCTGGAGAACACCGTGCTTGGGACTCTTGCCCGGCATTGGTGGTAACTACAATGCCACCATGCCCACTACAGAAAATGGCATGGCTGAAGAAACCCCGGTGTGGTTGAAGAAATTCCTAACTAGAAGAACCGTCCTGTGCCTGCCTTATAAATATTCGACATGCTGGAATACATATAATGTGCAGGCTCACTTTCTGCCAGGTGCACAATCCACCCAGATATGGAATGGTAAACCATGCAAGTGAGTGCTGCACATATGGGCATGCAAGGGAAGATCAGAAACCCACTCTGACATAGCAAAAGCGTGATGCATGGAGAGGCATGGAGGAGCAATGTGCCGGCAGTGGCGTCGCCAGGAATCAAATTTAGGAGGGGCACAGAAGGGGCCAAAGACAAAAGTAAAGGGGGGCACAGACAAAAGTAGGGGGGGCACCTATGAAAGGTAATGTGTGATGTCACAAGCACTCCTCCAGATAGGCTTTTGTGCACACCAATTACCCACACCCCACTGCACTTCCCCTCCCATCAGAATGTAGGCACGAAACAATTCAGTGACTAGTGGCCCATCCTTAGCAGTTTCGTGGCTACTTTCTGATGGGAGGGGCTGCAAGCTGCTCGATCACTGCTCGCTTTGAGGCAAAAGGAGAGTATTTGCCGTGTGATCGGCAGACATTTGCCTCAACGAGTGTCACAAATAACACCACGAACAGAGAACATGGTCAGTGCTCGCCTTAGGTAGGAGGTGCACAACGGGGGCACAGGATTTCAGAGGGAGGGGCACGGGCCCCACCCAGACACCACCCTAGCGACGCCACTGTGTGCCGGGATGAGCGGCTGAGATTTTCTCCATAACAAATCTCCCTGGGCCTACTCCATTCGCATCACTCCTTCATTAAGCAACTGCCTTCTGCTCTACCCGTATCTTATTCATACGTATAGCAGCAAATCGACGTATAGGCAACATAAGGTTGTTCTTAAAGTGAATCTAGACTTCTGGAAGAAGCAACCCCCTCTTTACCAGACCCAGGTCATGCATCAATCAATACAGCAGCTGAAAAGCTCACTGTGGCCGAGGCAGCTTTTCGAGTAAGGACAATAATCGTCTCTTTGTCCTGCGCCCCCATCTCATTCTGCCCAACGCATTCACGAGATAACATTCTTCCGTCCCCCTTCTCCCACGCATGCCTGCATCCCGCCTGCCACTCTGCTCACTGGAATGCATAGGAATGCACAGCCCTCCCGCCCAACCGCCCTTTCACTCAGCACCTTCCAATCACACTTCGCAGCCCAGCTCTCCCTCCAAGCCTGCAGCTGGAAGTCACAGCCTATAGCACCACGTGTATCCATGCCCTGCTGATACCAGTGTCTACGAAAAGAACCTTTGGCTCCATAATGCGACTCCTGCAGTCATATATGACATTTGATTCCATAAGGTGTGTGACTCCTGCAGTGATCTATGACATTTGACTCCATAAGGCGACTCCTGCAGTGATGTATGACATTCGACTCCATAATGTGACTCCTGCAGTGATATAAGACATTTGACACCTTGATGTGACTCCTGCAGTGATATATGACATTTGACTCCATAATGTGACTCCTGCAGTGATATATGACATTTGACTCCTTGATGCGACTCCTGCAGTGATGTATGACATTCGACTCCATAATGTGACTCCTGCAGTGATATAAGACATTTGACACCTTGATGTGACTCCTGCAGTGATATATGACATTTGACTCCATAATGTGACTCCTGCAGTGATATATGACATTTGACTCCTTGATGCAATTCCTGCAGTGATATATGACATTTGACTCCATAATGTGACTCCTGCAGTGATATATGACATTTGACTCCTTGATGCGACTCCTGCAGTGATGTATGACATTCGACTCCATAATGTGACTCCTGCAGTGATATATGATATTTGACTCCATACTGTGACTCCTGCAGTGATATATGATATTTGACTCCATAATGTGACTCCGGCAGTGATATATGACATTTGACTCCTTGAGGCGACTCATGCAGTGATATATGACATTTGACTCCATACTGGGACTCCTGCAGTGACATGTGACATTCGATTTTCCAGAGTTGAGAACATGAATAGCAATTTGTAAAACCGTTTCTAAAATATTCAAATCTGATAAGGGCTTCGCTCAGTTAAACTATTTGCAAACATGTAACAAGCCACCAAACTGACCCAACACACTCTGTATAAATCATCCTCAAGGAAGTGATTGTGTACTTCCTTTTGCCACACCCGCTTGCGCATTAATAGCATCTGGTCTTGGTATGCAAATGATTTCATCAGCTCCGACCTAGTGCTTGAGGCCCCTCCCCTACCTCAACAATGACCATGGACAGAGTGTAGCACTCCAGGCAACAGCATATGTGATTCATTGGGTGTTGGTACAGAGTCTCCAAGGGCGGCCCTCGAGAACACCAACCACGCCAGGTTAACTCCCATTTAGATGCTCTATATTTCAATTGATTTTGTGGGGCTCTCCTGAAAACCTGGGTGGATTTGGCGCTTGTGGATACGACTTGTTGGCTTCTGGTAAAGAGTCCAAACTTGGGCTAGACTAGGATCATAATCAGCAGATCCACCTGTGCACAGTAGTGACACGTGCATAAATGTCCATATATCACTGCATAGGTTCCTAATATGTGCTAACTACAAACACGAAAAAGTGTTCCATTCATTATAACCACTGGAAATTGCTCTGGGCATCTTTCAATCATCCATCGTTTTTAGACTGCAACACTGCAGAACGGGGACAGTGATATCCAAATCAGTCATGGCACTCCCATGAAAGGTAGTATTTTTGCTCAAACTCAAGTGGCTACAGACAGGGTTGTTCCCCGTTGGATTTCATCATTCAGGTGCTGCTTAATCTCTTCGGCAAAGCAAGCAATGTTTCGTTACACCCCGTCCCACTCGAGGAGACTCGCTACAAAGTTGTGACGTATAGAAGCTTCCATTCCATCGTTTTATTAGCCCACAAGCAACCAACCATATACACATTACACTTAGTCTAACCCAAAGAGTGCATTCTGGCTGGAACTGCTAGGCCACGCCGCATCTTTAGGAACAGAAGGAACACCAGAAAATGTTTCGTCCTACTTGGGTCTCCTCAGCTAGGCTAAAACATGTCTTGTAAAAATCCAGGATGCGGACCCCAAACAAGGATATTTCTTGGAGGAATACATCTGCCCAGTTCTAGAATCTGAATGTTTGTCAGCTCTCAAACCCATTTAATGTAAAGAACAAGGATGCTAATCCTAAGTGTGGAGACACTGTCATTATAAATAACAAATACAAAGAATAACTGTTTCAAAACAAAGTCCTATTGTTTTTTTATTAACACAAATGTGTTAAATAGAGACAAAGTGAAAGAATGGAACGAGCAGTTTTTTTTAAAACAATTCCCAGTCTTTGGAACATTAGTCAGAGGTTCCCTCCATTTGATAACAGCTGTGCATTCTCAAATCCAGATAACTTTTCTTAGACTGAGTCACAAAGAGAAAGTGCACCTGCACCACGTCAATATTATGGTGGGTTTAAAAAATAAAATACATAAATAACCTTCTACCTGCAGTGTGAGAGTAGAATAAACCATTTCAGCTAAACAAGACATGCCACAGCACCAGCCAGTAGCCATCCTTGGAAGTTCTACAGTTCAGAACCAGTGAGCAATGCATTGTGGGTATGCAAATTAAACGTGTACTGTATGAAACATCAACCAGTAGGCTGTAGGAACCAAAATATCATCAGAACGTGGCTTCTGACAACTGCAAAGAAGCATTCAAGAGCTATACCTGTCTTAAGGGTGTCAGTATACTACAAATAATGTGAAAACATTATCGATATACAGCAAATCTAGCTCTCATTCTGCAACGTGTTCCTATCGCTTAATAAAATATGCAGATATGCTTATCTCCTGGTTGAAATTAAACTCTGGCACAACCATAGCAACAACTGAGAATGTGTACAGAAATTTAGAGACTAGCACATGTGTGAGTTACTGATCACAGAGAGATGCACTGTAAACTAGGAAGAGTCTTCTATAAGAGAATGGCTGTAAACATCATGCCCTTTCACCATGCCCTTTCACCATGCCCTTTCACCATGTCCTTTCTCCATCATATTGTTGCTGCGATTGCAGTGCTTACTTGGGCACTGGTGTGGGTGGCCATGTTATAACTATATTGCACCCATTAAGCAACCTTATGAACCCAGTGTCTACAGCACCTGGCGGCAGACAGTGTTCCTTTCATTAAATGAATCAATAATGTGCCTGCTAATTTTGGAGTTAATTTGATCTCTCGATTTGGATGAAGTAATATCTCATAAACTGCAGTCACCAGTCATTAATATTGCAACTCATTTACTAATCACAGACCGGAAATTCCCGTTGACAACTATGACGCTGAGCTGGAGAGCTACCATTATGTCTATATGATGACAATGAGCAACTTCAGTTTCGCCAATTCACAGCTGCGTGTCTTCAATTGAGCAAACATTGACCAAATGTGTCACTTTATTGAAAAGCGATTAATGGTTGGTCAAAAGTCAAATGTTGCCAAAGCATCAATCTTTCTATTCTTTCCACTGAGTACAAGGGTGCAGTGAATGGCCTTGGAGTCTGCCAGTTCTGTCTGCTCACCTACCCCAAGATCTATGGTGTGACGGCACCACTCATACCAATGGCCCAACATTGGTATTATGCAAAATTGATAGCACAGCTCCCTTGCGTTGACTCTCCTAAAATCAGCGAGTGCACCCAGGGTTAGAAGAGCAGCAGCGACATTGCTTTTTGCATGTATGTGTGGGATTTATAAAGTACAGGCCTAGCTGGGAAGCAGCGAGTGCTGTGCATAGGGAACGCACACATGGGCTTATTGGCACGGTGTAAGGGAAGCAATGCAGTGCTATGCACAGGAAACACACAGAAGGGGTAATAGGCAGAGTGTGGTGGAAGCAACGGAGTGCTCTGCATAGGGAACCCACACAAGGGGTTATTGGCTGGGTGTGGGGGAAGCAGTGGAGTGCTGTGCATAGGGAAGGCACACAAGGGGTTATAGGCAGGGTGTGGGAGAATCAGCGGAGCGCTGTGCAAATGAAACGCACACAAGGGGTTATAGGCAGAGTGTAGGGGAAGCAGCGGAGTGCTGTGCAAAGGCAACGCACACAAGGGGTGATAGGCAGGGTGTGGGGGAAGCAGTGGAGTGCTGTGCATAGGGAAGGCACACAAGGGGTTATAGGCAGGGTGTGGGGGAAGCAGCGGAGTGCTGTGCAAAGGGAACGCACACAAGGGGTGATAGGCAGGGTGTGGGGGAAGCAGTGGAGTGCTGTGCATAGGGAAGGCACACAAGGGGTTATAGGCTGGGTGTGGGGGAAGCAGTGGATCGCTGTGCAAATGAAACGCACACAAGGGGTTATAGGCAGGTGTGGGAGAATCAGCGGAGCGCTGTGCATATGAAACGCACACAAGGGGTTATAGGCAGAGTGTGGGGGAAGCAGCAGAGTGCTGTGCAAAGGGAATGCACACAAGGGGTTATAGGCAGGGTATGGGGGAAGCAGTGGAGTGCTGTGCATAGGGAAGGCACACAAGGGGTTATAGGCAGGGTGTAGGAGAATCAGCGGAGCCCTGTGCATCGGGGTGGCACACAAGGGGTTATAGGCAGGGTGTGGGAGCAGCAGAGGCTGCTGTAATGTTTAGAGAGAGCAGGGCAGGGCGGGAGCTCAGGAGGGGCAGCACGGAAGTGGAATTGGGTTTACTGTTTAAGACAGTGGATAGGACTGCTTCACATCGTGTGGAATGCTGTTCAGCATAGTTTTAAAAATGCTCCTTCTGATATAAACAGGGGACGTGGACGTCTGTTTCAGTGACAATATGTTTGATCTGTCCTTATGAGTGTCGACCTTATGCCTGTGTTGCCTCTGTGGTTCATTCGTGTATGTGGCATTTTTGTGCATTTTATATTAAAGCAATAGTATTACCAGATCGGTAATGCACCCCTGCAAGGGTTCTATTGCTATTAGAACCCCGGCATGTCATACTAGGGTACTAATAGCATTTATTCTCATGTTCAGAAACAGCGTAGAAACCGTTTCTCATCTTGAAAAAAAAGCAAAAAGAATGGCCGCCAGGGATCTGGGAGAAGGGACTGCACATAGCCCCTTCTCTCTTTCCATGTTGGCCATTAAAAAAATAGAAAAAAATTAAACAAACAAAATGAGCACCATGGAAAGGGAGAGGGGACAACATATTGTCCCTACTCCCTTTCTATGGTGGCTGGGGATGAAAGGTAAAGAACTCCGGGCCAAAAGGAGCGCTTCAGGTAAGTCTTACCCTTCCAAGTAACGACCTGGCGAGGGCCAGTCAGATCGTTTGTAAGAATCTGATTGTCCCTGTTCGTACCTCGCTGGGTACTAATTAAAATGAGTTGTTTGTGCATGTAACTGTACCAGAAAAACTGCACACAGGTTAAAAAAGCCAAACCTAATAGCACTGATGGCTGAGTACATAAACCTGAATAGGGAACATAAATACAAGCATGACAATACAGGACAGTATATATCCGATACTATATCAGATGCCAATAACCTGCAGCTCCCCAGATGTTTTGGACTATGCCTCCCATGATCCCTTGACTCGAACTATGCTGGATGGGATTGATGGGAGCCGGAGTGCAAAACACATGGCGTGCTAAAGGTTTCAGACTCCTGGAAGGTATCATAGTTCACACGTTTAAAAAAGCATTCAAAATGATTAAATGTTCAATATTCATAATCCCGGGAAGAGCTGCAGTCCCTGTCAATGCTATGATACCTGGGGAGTTTGGATGGTTCAGTGAGCATTGTTTTTTTATCATTCATACAAAGGAGGTTGACCTTAAATGTCTAGCGTAAGAGGTTAAAGATCTTGTATCTTGGGCGGGCATTGGTCATAAGTACTGGCAGAACAAGAAATGTGTGGGTTGACATGTAGTGTCACCTGTGAACATCCTTCACTTCCAGTGAGGTAGGAACAAGAAATTAATCCAAGACCAAGTCAGAAAGGCAATGCCAGTCGTTATGTTAAGAGTTTTCTTTTTTTATTTGATTAATTTTAATTCCCCATAGCCAGCCCTACAGATAAGGGGCGCATTGGCCAATTTTACTCTCAGAAAATAGGCACATACTCCCAAAAAATAAAAATAGGGAGTCAAAATACTGCCAACAAAAAATAGGAAACAGACACAAAGAACCGTGTGCCCCTGTTTTCACTCACGCAGCTCCATGGATATGTTTGGAGCAGTAGTGCATGTACTTGCACAGGGATAAGCTGCTTTTACAACTGCCTGATCGAAAGAAGTAAACATGTATCTTTTAATGTGCATGAATAACCAGGTGCAAAGAAATAATTATTACAAAAACATTTCCATTTTCCAGTTAAAATGCTCCCATTTGGAAGTGGACTTACATTTTTACTCCCTAAGAAATCATTTTACTCCCAACTTCAAAATATAGGGAGTAAAATACTCCTGCTTCCAAATGTTTTCTGGAACACTGCCCATGCCTACTCCTACGTTACTTCAATCAGGAAAGTTCTGGTGTGGGTAACTAGGAATAAAATGCCTCAACCCTTCTGTGGTTCTCGTCTGCTTTTTCTCAGCAATAGTTTGATTCCCGAAGACTCTGATCCTTCTGCCTCATCATTAGGGCTGAATGGATCTGTTTTTAGGAAAGTCGATTGCTTAGAATCCATATTGAGAATGCTACGAGCTGAGCCCCAGTGGTAGAGAGGGTGTGAACATGTTCCACCCTATGCCAAGAAGCCTCTTAGAAGAACATACAGCAGACATCAGTGTAGCCCTGGAGATTGCACTCAGAGGGGCTTAGCCATAAGCTTAGAAGAACAATCCTTTCTGGTGGTAGTCCAGGTTCCATGAAGGGCTTTTCCCATTTAGAGGTCATTAGTCTCAGGAACGGAAGATAATCATGATGAGCAGATTTTGGACTGTTCAAGGGCTTTAGGCGTTCTCTGTGATTTGCTGCTTCTCAAAACAGAACCTGGCTTTGAAAACTGGAAAAGTTTGGTGTTCTTTCCAAGTGACCCTCTATCAACCCATCTGAAAGAATTCTGCCATTTTCAAATCCCAACTGTGACCACGACTGGTTCGAAGGCAAAAAACAAGGCCTGTTGTGTGTCAACAGGTGACCCCACTATGCACTCCTGTGGGATTAGAAAATCCCCAAAAAGTTCTGCAAATGGACTGAGGACCCGAATCTACACGCTCGGGGCACACTTGAGCACGTGCACTGTTCTAATGTTGAAAGCCTATTCAATTTCCAGCCTGGGTTGGGCTGATAGTACCAACACATACATTCATGATAAATTTAGGGCTTGAGGTAAGTTCAAACAGTTGAATGCTTGATTAAATAATGTAAGTCAACACATTCAATCTGATTATTTCCAAAAATATAATTTTAAGGTTAATGCCATGAAGGAAAAAGAAATTCTTCAGATACAATTAAACAAAAATAAACAAGCTTAACATATGTCTACTGACACTCCAGCTATACAATATTTAGTTGTGTAGTAACCTCACACAACTTAGTGTAATAACATCAAGGTTTTACACATTTCTGTCACAAAATGTAAACATAAACATCCCAATAGGCTCCACTGGTGTGAGTTGTGTTTGCCAACGCGTTTCGGATTCTTCCTGAATCCTTCTTCAGGGCCCTAGAGCCTATTGTTTCTTGTTCTTGTGGTCACAATTTCCAGCTTGATTGTGTACCTATAAGGCAACACAAAGGGCTGGGTGTTAGTCGACTGTGTAAATATTTTACCTGGTTCCCATACCGGTATATAAGGTAAGTCAAAGAAACTAACCTCCAAACTCCTATTGCGTGTTCAAAAAGTTTCCCAATCGAAGTCATATGCGGCCAGGGCAGGATTGAGTACTCGTTGATGTTGTTAAGACTGGTTCGAGCAAGCTCTGCCTCAAAATGCCATCGTCTGAAGAACTCACCTGAAGTGACAGATGCTTCGATCCTGTCTGTTGATTTATGCTTTGGACTCTTTGGCCACCTGTACCCACCCAAGCAAAACAAGCCGCTGAGAAGAATGAAAGTGCCAGCGTAACCTTCAGCAGTTGCCCTTTTGTTTTCGCTCTACACTGACATACTTCCCAACTCTTTGATCCCAGCATCTCTGAAAGGGCACTACAACTACTTAGAGCCCCTATCTTGATGTTTTGAGTGTGGAGATAAAGCCCAGAAAAAGGCATGCTATGACTTTCTTCACATCCGCCGCTTTCTCCTAGTCGTGTAGTAACCCCGCGCGGAAACCCTGAACAGGACGGTCCGTGCCTGTTTCCCGTATCGTGCAGGGAATCTTAAAGCCACTCCACGCTGTACGTATGTCCATAGAGTGGATTGATTCCTGTGGGCTATACCCACCTTTTCTGCTCCAGGGCAAAGCAGGGGCAGTCAGGAGAAACCAATGATACCATGCTGGCTGCCACTCAAGATCTCTGCCTCCCACCCATTCGCTTCATGCCACTGTGGAAGCCCCTGTGAGAGAGCATCCACTTGGCATAGTTGAGTTGGGTTCTTCTATGTTCCCATGAAACATACTCAAGAATCAAGATCATTTCAGAAGACTGCGTGTAAACGTGATCGTGTCCTCTGATACTTTGTGGGGCCTAACGAATGATGCAGATTGTCATATCTGACCACATTATACGCGTGTGACTGAGCGTACTTGCACCTTTTGGAAAGAGTTGCTGATCGGTAACGTGGCCTGGATCCATCGTGAGTGTCTGCGGCTTTGATGAACTGTAAGAGTGATGCCTGCCCAGAAGGTAGCCTTGCTTTGTGTATGTCAGTACAGGAGAATGTGTCAAGGAGATCTATGATAAGAGGCCTTGGGAATGTGACATGCATGGAGTGGCAATAGGTGGCAGGTAGTTGCTAGAAGCGAGGAGTGTCTCTTTTCAGGGAAATAGTCGTGGACTAGGGATGTGGAAATATTCAGATGGTGCTGAGGGGGCGTGAGAAGGTGAGGGAGAGATCCCATTTGATAGCAGTGAAAGTTGATAAGAATCTACTCTAGCCAATCCTAGACTATGCTTCCTTTTGAGGATTTGCATGCTTGGCACTCTCCTTGTGGTTAAGAAGAGATTACACAGACTTGTATTGCAGTTTGGTAGACCTGACTGTAAGGCTCTGGCTGTCACTAATGCCCAGCTCTGCTAAAATAGAGACACTTCAGCTTCTGGGTGCGTTCAGGCTCTGGCCACAGGATGGGCAACTGATTGACATCATGGGGCCAGGAGAGAAGGAAAGAAGCCTAGTTGTCTGAACTGGGACACAAAAGCGATGCACACTTTGTGTTTGAGCCACATAGTGGTTACAGAAGACTGCGCACACGGTGATCTGAAGAAATCGCTGTTGTGGGTCCGAATGGAACTCTGGGAGGGGCCCTTCTGCCCCGCTCAGAAGTAGTTTGTGGAGATTCCCAGGGCCTAGTCCGACTAGTACCAACCCACGTAAAGCCTGGGCTTTGGACTCCAGGCCGCTTAATGCATGCATTATGCCTTTTACATATACACAAATAAACACCCTTGTTTTGATGTAATATGCTTGGCCATGCCGAGTCAAGCACACTTTGTTGAACTCACGTGCAGAAGGGATACCCTTGTTGTTTAAATAACAGATTGCAGCAGCAATAAAGTCATAGCATGAGAAATCCAACTGGTATATGAGCATCAAACGCAGGCATCGCTAGGAGGGGACACATGTGTAGTGCAGATGAGTCTTTCGGTGTGGTGTGCTTTTAAGGTTGCTAACCGGAAGCTGCGTGCTTTAGTGGCTTCCTCTTTGGTTTGTTTGCTCTGCCACCAGAACGCACTAACACTAATCAGGAGAACCTCACCGCAGTGCGATCACTTTCTCCTGTCAAAGGTGTGGTCAGCTGGTTGTCATCACTTGTTTTGAGAACAAGCGACATGGGTTCGAATCAAGTTTCCTCACTTGGCGTTTTGCACAGTTTTGCCAGAATCCCTTTTTTTTTTTTTAAAGTGGCGCCATTCCCTTATTCTATTTGGGAGTGCTTAGAAGAGGGTAAACACCAGCAGGAAACACAAATCAAGTTTAAAGGGAAAGTTAGAGGCAGGCAGCAGCTTTATGAAAACAAAAACTCAAATAAGCATTCACTTCCGTACAATCACATGCTCCTTACAATCACGTGCTTCTCCCGTCCTGGGGCAGCCTTGAAAGTGAGGACAGCCTTTAACGCCTATTGTTTTTGTTCTATCCATATTGATCGTTAATCGCCCCCACCTTTTCCCTCGCCTAGTAGGTCAATTAATAAGCACTATATAGCACAACCAAAAGCCTACAATGTTTGAGAACATCCAGCCTATTGCGGCCTAGCTATTTTAATAGAATATATCCTCAGGCCTGACAGAAGGTATGGGCGGCCTGCGCAGTGCCCCAGGGTTGTGCACTACATGGGACCTTGCTATGGGTAAGCAGGGTAGGGGATTACCCCCCTAAACCGCCAACCCTTGCTTGAGACGGACTGCTGGCTGCGCCCCTATCGATCTTGCTGCAATTGTGGGATCAAAAAGCAGGTTCCTGCTACTGTTGGCACCTGCGCCTGGCACTTCACATGCTGCTGCCACCTGCCCCTGGCCTGCCTTTGCAGCAATGATCCCATCTCGTGGCTCGTGTCAAGGCCACCCATTTCCTGCCGCCAGGCCTTGTCCCCAGGCTCTGTGGACGTCACACATCCCTAACCTGCTCCATGCAAGCCTCAAGGGTCTGCAGTGTGTGTGTGCGCCCCCTAAGTCCTCAAATCTTTCCCGGTGAGCGTTTTCAAACAGACAATGTAATGCCCTCTACTTGCACCAGTTGCAAAGGACCTGCCTGTCTGCCCTTGAATACCTCTAGGTTTCTAGATGGGGCTTTGCTGAAGCGCCAGTGACCAGGAATTCCATTTTAACTGATGATGGATATTTAATTAATGTGCACAACCGAAAGTATATGCCTCTGCAGTGCAAGTGAAGTAAAACGTGCATACTGCATGAAAAAGGCATATACTTCTTCAATTATATTCACGGCATGTGTACCAGTTCTCCACATTTCCTTTTTTCCTTTCATGTTTTTGTAATGTCACTTATAACGGTTCAATTGAGGAGCAACACCATTTACATCACTTTTGTGACCTCACCTTCTTAATGCAAATTAGGGGGGAGGGGGGGAAATTACTGTCAGCCCAAGACCCTGCACATCCCCGAATCAGCTCTGTATATCTCTTGTTCTGAGCACTAGGGATGATGTAAAACAGGCATAATATGAAACAGTGTATGGGTTAATGCCCCCTTTTGCATGCACATAATCAGTAGGATAATGATCCCTCAATTGGGTTTTTAATTGGCTGATGAGTAGTTGAGAATGGCAATCCAATATATTCTATCCTTTTGATAAAAAGACAACTTCTGGGTTCATTAGGGTCGTCATAGAATGTGGGGGTTTTAATGTCAATTTATAATCATCACATGCTCCAAGTTCCCTTGTGTCAACACGTTTCGACCATTCCTTGTCTTTCTCAAGGCTGGGCTGGCTGCTGCTACTGTATTCTGAGTAGCAGAGAAGGCTCTTATTATAGAGCCTGCCAATTAGCCCCTTGCCTGAGTCAGTACCCCTGAAGCGTATGTACTCGCTCGTGCTCTCTAAAGCATGGGAACGCCAAGTAACTCTCGCGGACATCAACAGGGCCAAGGGACTCTGCATCTTGGAGTCAGCCTTATTCAGCCAGTTTCCATTTTCAGGGTGCATGAGACCACTATATCCAAAAACATAGGGCGATCCCATGCTTTAGAGTGCCTTCCCCGCGATTCCTCAATTGGTTGCTTGTCAATATTGCACAATTATAGATGGGAGCAAATGAAGGCCTCTTGCGTTGCCACGTAGTTATCCTCTCCAACTCGATGAAACTCCCTACCTCCCTTCCTTATGCATCTCCTAAACCCCTGCTTCTGCTTCATCCTTTAATTTGCCCTGTTCCTTGGTGTATGCCGATTCTCCGCAAGAACAGACAGGGGCTAAGGAATAGCACAGTGAAAGAACATTAGAACATTGAGACAATGGGCATGCACCATTGTGTTATTTTATCAAAACATTTCATCGTGCATAAAATGGGACACCACTTCATTTGTGGTATGTGTCATGCTGTTTGGTTTGGACTCTTCATTGGTTCTAAATGTGCAGGTGATGTTGGGGCATCCACATATTGCATTCCGTCATCTGTGGGCAAGTGTGTCGCATGTATGAACATGCATTGCCCAGTGCATGGATCCATTACAGACCATGTGTCAGAAGAAATACCATCTCCAAGGAAGGCATTGTCTATTCATCGCTCATATGGTGGGGTAAATGTTGCATCCTGTGAGTTTCTATGTGAGGGGGTAAGGAGTGATCCACAATTACTCAAAAGGCCCTCTATGGGTGTCAGAAGGGTGTTGTGGTGGACCGCACCCTGACGGGTGAGTGCTTGCCCCATTGTAAACAAATGTTCCTTTTTACTCAGCCATGGCTGCTCAGTCAAGATTTACATCTGTGACCCGCATTCAATGGCCGCTCAAGGAGGTTTGTGGCCCCCTCCGAACTTAGATGCAATCAGTTACTACCAATGTTCTGGGGAGGGCTTTTTGGCTCTCCTTAAAGTTCACACGCCCATCAGACTGTCGCTAAGGAACAAAAAGCTGCTTCCTCAAGGGGAGGCAGGCACATGCTTTTGCTATGCAGCCACTTGCTCCATTGTACCGCATGCCGCAATGGTGAGTGGAGGATGCAGAGGGATTGTGACAAATTTGTCTACTGCACATCAGCATGACCCACAGTTGTGAAAATACGGCCCTACAGTATTCAGTGGCGCTCTCAATGCACCTCATATGTAGACATCCTGGCCCGACTGGAGAGTTTGAGGAGGACATCATTATTCTGCTCTCAGACAATACCAAACCGTCATCACAAATCTTAGTACTAGGTGATTTCAACCTAGGCCTGTCCCACCCCAATGACCAGGCCTCTAAATCTCTGGAAGAAACCTTGAGTGAACTTAACTTCACGCATAGAATTAACCAACGTACACATGTGAAAGGACGAACTCTAGATTGGTTGGCTGGCAATAACTGTGTCTTCACAATATCCTCCATCGAACCTCAGACATGGACTGACCACTCACTGATTACCTTTACCATCAATATTACCCATCCAGCCACTAAAACTAAGATCATCGCACCACCTTTACTCACTAGAAACAAGCGCAATATCACAGCCGAGAAACTAACTCCTATCCTGATCCCTATACTGAATTCCTCTAGTAGTAAAGACCCAGAAGAATTAATTGATTTATTCAATAACACCATGTCCAAAGCCTTAGACACCATTGCTCCACTGAAATTCCGTACAAAAAAAGTAAACCTAAAGCCCACCTGGTTTACCCCAGACTTGAAAGGCCCCAGGCTTGAAAAAAGAAAATGTGAAACCATTTGGAAGAACCTACCTTCCAAAGAGAACAAAAATAAAGTAACTGAAATCTCCTTTCTCTACAAAGCAGAGATCATCAGAACCAAACATGAAATGTACAACAACAGGATTCAGAATGCCAGTTATAGCATCAAAGAATATTTGGAATTCTAAGGGAATTAAAATCTCCCATAGCCCCTGACGACTCTCACCCAAAAAACAAAGACTGGTGCTCTGGCTGATAAAATTGCCACCCTACAAAACAAAATTGCCACCAAAAGACTCAACATTAACGTTACTGATACATCTCAGAAAGTTGAAAAAAGCTCTGCCCTTAAGACTTTACAAGAATTCAAATTTGCCGAAGTCACCACTCCAGAGGTAAAAACAACCATAGCCTCTCTGAAACCTTCTCGATGCCAAGGCAACATCTGCCCTGCACAACTTATAAACGATGCAGTCAGAGATCTTACCCCTTTTATCACTAGGATAATAAATGCTTTCTTCAAATCACGCCAGGATCTAACTAACTTCAAAGACGCCTGGGTATTCCCTTTACTGAAAAAGGCTCCCTCGACCCTACCATCCCTACGAACTACAGACCAATAACTAAGGTCCCTTTTTTACTTAAAATCATTGACAAGGCAGCATACATCCAAATCCAGACTTACCTCGAGACCAATAATCTCCTAGGGCTTAGACAATCTGGCTTTAGAGCCCTCCATGGAACAGAAACAGCCCTAATTGATATGGAAACCCATATTGATCTAATGAAAGATAATAGACAATGCGCACTACTTCTCCTATTAGACCTCTCTGCCGCCTTCGACCTGGTGGACCATAACATACTCTGTGAGCACCTCACATCAGCGGCCATCTTCTCACAAGAGGCTGCAAATTGGATTAAGTCCTTCCTAAATAATAGTCCGATTCTGCCGACCCCATAGCTATCATCTGCGGAGTGCCACAAGGCTCCTGCATCTCCCCCACATTATATAATGTGTTTACCAAACGGCTCTTCGACATTTTGGACCAACTGGTTGTCATCTACACCAACTACACCGATGACACCCAGATACTGATACCGTTATCTGGCAAATATGACTCCGACAACTCCTTACTAAACAAAATCTACCTCATCATTCACACCTGGATGGCCACCCATAACCTATGCGTGAATGACGAGAAGACTGAAATTCTTATTCTAGGGGCCCCCACGTACCTCAACAAACTAAATACAAAATACGCTTCCTTCATTATAGAAAGTCAAACTTTAGGTTTCTATCTTGACTCGACATTGAAACTTAGGAAACAAGTTAACGCTACGGCTGCGGCTACCGCCTATACATGTAAGCTCATCCATGCCTGTAAAGCCTACCTGTCCACAAATAGCTATCACACTAGCACAATCACTAATCTTTCCCAAACTTGATTAGGGCAACGCACTACACGCAGGAGCTAATAAACAAGTGTTAAACAAACTACAAACCCTACAAAATAATGCCTTGAGAACAGCCTTGAGCATTCCAAGAAAAGACCACATTTCGGAAACAAGAAGGAGCCACAAATGGCTCTCAATTCAGGAAAGAATCTACTTTAAACTGCTTTCCATTTCCCAGAAATGTCTCAACAATGCTGCCCCTTAGTACCTGAAAGACAAAATCATCCTAAAAACCTCATCCAGACCTACAATATCAGCTAACTCCTGCGGCATCATTACGCCCCGCTTTAACTTGAAAAGAGCCGGAGGCACTCGTTTCCCGGTACAAGCGGCCTTGGTCTGGAATACACTCCTGCTCAATTTAGGTATAGACCAAACCTTCCACAGCTTTAGATCTAACACAAAAAAATGGCTCCTTACAAACAATGCTTCTGCCTCATCTGCACAAGTATTGTAAGCCAGCCATTCCTTGCCTTAGAAACCTGCACTTATGATTCTTCCTGTTGTCATCTCGTTTAATGTAATTACCCATGTTCAACATACACTGGCACGACAGTGTGCCACTATTATGAGGTACGGATGTATCTACGTACCCTACTGTTTTGTACTCGTGTATCCACTGCCCTACCCTTATCATGAAGAATCAATGATGTATGTATGGATTGGATTAACTTGCCCTACTATCATGTATTCATGTATTCACCATTTTCAAGCTGTCTTGTATTGCGCACAGATACCTCAGGGTGCGGCGCACAATATAAATAATAAACAAACAAACAAACAAACAATTCTTCGAAATGATGATATAGTTCTTATGCAGTTACCCAGATAAATCAGACATATTTTCGAATCCATACTGTTCTGTTTCTGATCAATGAATGTGTGTTATGCTTAGCTTGGAAGAGGATCACTGTTCTCTTTGCACTGTTTGTCACCCTGTGCCTTAATTGTTGATGTGTATTTTTCACTGTTAACATGACACTTGTTCAATATAATTGACTGAGACATTGGTATGTTTATGGCATAGATAATATCTTCTAAGAGCATTCCCTAAGCTGAGGTGGGACCTGACAGGTAAAGCGTGTTTGACTTTTTTTTTTGCTGAATGCATGATGTTTTGGAAAATGTGCTAGGGCACGCTCTTGCATGAAGCCAGCGAAGGTGAAGGACTCTGGCCAATCAGTGCACACTGCTTGTTTGCGCTGCCTGTCTGCCCGGGCCATTGGCTGTCATGGCTCCGATGGTGGAAGGAGAAGTTGCTTGGATCACTGATTGTCTCTGTTCTGCATGGGCTTCGTTGGCGCTCACCCCTAAAGGCAATGTACCATGGCACATACCCCAACTTCCCCAACCTTCCTCTGTCTCAAACTCAAAAACTCAAAGCATTACATACATCAGAGCCTCCTTCTGAGGTCCCTGCCCATGCATTAGCAGGATGCACTGTGAAAATCAAGATTCCATAGGTGGCACCATGGTACATTGCGCCAAGGGACTGAACAAGAACATGTCTGCTCACGGGGTCGGCCATGCTCGTTCTTTTCAGAGGGTTGATTGCGTCAGAAACAATTCACTTCTCATTAGCCTTTGGTTTTACGCTCGTAGGTGACGCTTACATGTATAAATGTAGTGCAGGAGAGATTGTCATAAAATTCAAATAGAAAGTCAGTACTCGTTGTGCACATTTGCAACATCTGTGCAGACGTCTCGTCTATTTCGCAATCAAGTTGGTGTCAGATTTTGGAGGCGTTTCAGCCTCATCCATGCACCTTTGTAAGCCCTATACACCAGTGTGCACTCCTCACCCATGGCGCGCCCCAACACTTGGCATCTTATCGAAGGAGGATTTAGTGTGGCGCTCTGCTTGGTGCATATACACCACCTTTGTAAATATGCATGGTGTGCATATCCGGCTTAAGACACAATGTAAGAATTGCTTTTATTAATTAAGCAAACGAAACATAGAACCACTGGCTAATGAGTCCATAGGGGCAAGGATAAATCAAGTCCAGCTGTTGCTACAAAAGATGGCAGGCGGTGAAATCGTTGGGTGTTGCCCCATGCTTAAAAGTAATGCCTTTCTGAAATGCACCTCTTGCTTGTTCTCTTTTACTTTCACAGAAATCATCTCTTTATTACTTCTATAAAAAAAAGAGAGAATTACCACTGTTTTACGTTTATAAGACATGCAGCATGGGAATAGTGTTCTGAAATGATGAAGATTGTGTTTCTTTCTGCATAAAGTAAATGCAGTGCATTGTTGATGTATCCCTGGGGGAGCCTGAGCAATTGACATCATGCCATTAATAGCATGGCTGCTTGCTAGGATGGGTGGCAGAGAAAACAAACGGGCTTAGCTAAGGCACTAGACACGCAATGTAATTGTAACATAATGGAGCTGATTGGTCTGCCTTGTCTAGTAACACATTGCATCATCACCAGAAATGTAGGCTTCCCCTATTAGCTGACAGCATTCTGGCTCATGATTCACATATACTGTAATGATCATATGCAAAGGAAAGTATTCCACCGGTCAGTGTCCCGATGTCAAAGGTGTGTGGTACTGGACAAGACATACAATTCCCGTCGCCTGGAGTTAGGAGGCAGTGGGTAGCTTCTTCTTAATGTCCATAAAAGGACTGAACTGTACTGACGACACAAGTCGATACAGGTATGTCTGCTCCCGGGGTGTGTGGAGAACCTGAATGATATTAGGAGTTGGTAGAATAATAGTCATTGGCAATTTACAGATTGCTATGCATCCTCGCAGTTACCAGTGGGGTTTTCGCGCTTGGCTTCTCGTCGTGTTTGGTAGTGCAACCATCTACTTGTCAAGAGAAGATTTTACCTCGCCATCTTCAGAGTTAAGACGAGGACTAATGGTCACGTTTTGGTGAGGGTAGAAGTCAGGTGAGGATGTGATGGAAAAGAAAAATATAATACTTCCAGAAATGGCTAACTTCAAGTAATGAAAACTCATGGACAAACCAAAGATGAAACGGGTTTTATTAGACGTATGTAATCTTGCCATCAAAGCTATATTTGCTATAAAGGGCAAAGTGGAGTTGTCCTGCCTCTTATTTTACCTTCTCTTCAGCTAGAGTCATGGCTCATTACAGCTTTGGTGGTATACTGCTAGTAAATCTGGCGGGATACCACCAAACAGTGTACCACCAAATTGCCGTTAAAGTCTGCCAGATTTACTGTCAGGTTGCAAGTGCTGGTAAGGGTAGTTACACCCCATTACATGGAGTCCGATAGGACTCCATGGGGGGGATTTGCTGGTATAGCCAGCACCGGGAATACCAGCAGTTTTCCCTGGTTGGGTGGCCGGATTTACCTCCAGCTTTTAGCTGTAGGTAATTCCGGCCACCCCACTGGCAAACTTGGAGTATGACGGTGCAGAAGCGTGCCGGGAAACTGAATTACCAGCACGTTAATTCTGCACCGGAAATCTCCTAATGAAGCCCTATAGTCAAAATGTTAAGAATACCCCAAACCCCTTCAAAGGATTACATGTCAGAATGTGTTTCTTGATTAATGCAATGTGTGACTAATTGATCTGCTGGACACCTATGTGGAGACTATGATCTTTAGGTGATGATCCCACCTGGTTCATGATGACAAATCAAAAGACAAGTGACCCTCTGCACCCAAATACACACGTGTATATCACAGTTTGTTGTTTGGTCTTCCCTCTCCTCCTGCTCCACCTGCAGTGGTCTTTAATTGATAAGAACCTAAGCCAACTATGAGCTACAGATTTTAACAATTCAACAATCAAGAAACATGCACATTCTAATTCCAAAGTGTGACAATTTCCATCTTGTACAAATACGCATAAAAAACACAAAGGGAAGGGACAGAAAGGGGGTCATTACGACCCAGGCGGTAAGTACGCCAACTTTACCACCATGGTGTAAACTACGTTTACACCATGGTGGATGGCGGATTTACAGCCCCATTCCAAGGTGAGTGGGGCGGTAAATCCCCATTTCCCATTTTACCCTTCCCCATTCCCATTTTTGCCCCATAGGGCATAATGGGAGTGGGGAAGGCGCTAATTACGCCACCGTAAATTACGGTGGCGTAATTAGCACCAAGGCGGTTTAGCGCCATGGATTTTAACGGCTGCTAAAAGCAGCCGTTACAATCGGAATCAGGCGTTAAGGGTTAACGACGGCGTTAACCCTTAACGCCTGAGTTGTAATGAGGCCCAAAGTCATTAAATAAGGAGAAGTAGTTTGAAGGATGTGCATAGCTCGCACAGCAAGGTAGAAATTACAGCCTGTTGGAACGTTACACCATGAGGAATGGGTTATAAGATGGACAGTCCACACTGCCAGTGCATCAGTTCTACATCCAGCTGAGCCACGCACGGTTTGCCATACTGTTTTCACTGCTGAGGCTGGTGGTTATAAGAGTTTTGTGTATTTTAGAATGTCTCAGAAGCTGTACAATGTCAGCTTATCAGAGATGTCACAAGCATATCCCTAGTATTTCTGGATTCATCTCTCTCTCATTTATTTGGCTGGCAAGATAGCCCTGGCTCGTTTGTGGAGGGCATGTCCTCTGTGTGTTGAAGATAAGCAGGAGGCCAGGGACTTGAAAAGGTCTCTGCGTTACCCTGTAATAATCCCCTGCACATTCCCTAACTGTGTTGCACGCATATTTGGGGTCGGTGGAGCCTTGAGGAGCCTTTCCAAATACTCTGGAGGGAAGGAGAGGAATGCTACTAACCTTCGCTGAAAGAGCCATCTCTGCTCCATCCACGTGTAAGTAGCTGGATTCCTCCTGCTTTAGGTATGATATGATATGATAGGTTATTTATAAGGCACTTAATACCCAGTGGTTTCTAAGTGCAGACCCGGCGATCGAACCTGTGTTGCTCCATGTCGTCTTGCTTCCAAGATGAGCACGTTGTCCCTGAGCTATCGGATCACACCGCATCTAGTAGAACAGCAGTGTCTATCATGTTAGAGGTACAGAGATATATTGAAGAGTAAGCTACTGGGCCTGTGAGAGACTTTTGTGCTCACCGCTGCAATGAAACAGAAAGACAGACTCAAACCCAGGGCACACTCATTGTTCAGATGCCAGCCTGCAACAGACTCAGTTCCAAAGACAGACAGATAAATGTTAGAGTTTGAAATAAGTTGGAACCAGCTCTTTCATCTCACCTTATCAGTGGTGCAGAGGACCACTTGTCCATCATCAGAGGAGCAAGGAATACATGCACATTGTGTTCCACCTATGTTGACGGACCTGTGATCCTGTTTAGAGAGAGTGTAGGGTGACAATGCACTTCAACTGAGGATGGAATGGAAGACAGACTCTCCACTGACTTAAAATGTGATAACACCAAGTTTTGATGAAAGTCCTACCAAAAACTAACCACACAAATCCAGAAGTTTTCAAAACTGTGCAAATGCAAGAAGTCTCAGAGAACCCCATTATGGGATCATTATCAAGCACACCAAATTAGTCTAAAATTAGAATCTACCTTAAATCTTGAATAAGGCCTTTTAGCGGCATCAGTTATGGAAGAATGAATGATTAGGAACTTTTGTTTGGCAAATACTCCATGACAGGATCCCCAAAGTCAGATTATATCCTTCATACCTAAGAGACCACTAGGCCGAACGTTAAACATAAGGGATTGATCTTGGTTACATTTTTTTGGTGTCTCACTCGTAATCCTTTCCTTTAGTGCATTTTCTCATTGAAGGGATTACTGGAAAGCTATTTACAATGCTCATACACCAATGTTGTGTAATTTTTGACATTATTGAATGACTAACTACTTTCCTATTCTTGATCCTATTCATAGATAATGTGTTTGCTGAAAAGCCCTCAATCAGGTTTGCCCAAGTGGACGGAGAGCAAACTCCAATCATCCCTGTTCACCAGGTCATCGACAAGGTCAAGGGGTACTGCTCAGCTCACTCCGACAACTTTTACAAGAACATCATTATGTCTGACACCTTCAGCCACAGCACAAAATTTTAGCCAAATGCTGGTTTGGAGAGAAGTAAGAGGATGAGGATTGGACTTGAGTGCCAGAAAGCCTCCAAGATAAGAAAGTGAGAAGTTACTACTCTAATCCTGGCCTGCCTAACACGTTCCATTCACTGACAGTGAACTTTCAAAGGAATTTCTTCTTAGCAGCCCTAAGGAAGTGCCGTCCCACCTTGTGCCTTAGAAAATCTGTGCTTGCTCTCTCCCAGGAGCTAGCAAAATAAAACGGGCCTGTATGCAAAGGTCTCCTTGTAAGTAGCATTGGATTCCATCCACCGTTATTTTCCTTAACATGATGGCGTCGAAGGGAATGCTTTCTTGATGTCAGTCCAATGACACCTTTCAGCTTCAGCCTGCCAAACTGGAGAACATTCACCAGTGCTCAGACATAGACTTATAGATGTAGACTTAGAGGTCTCGAAAAAGAATATCGATATCTTGTTGTGAACAGTGAAGGAGATTGAGCCTCTGCCTTTTCTACTGCCTGTCCCAACTCTCAAGTGTGGGGTCTAATCTGAGCACAACCGCTCTCTTAAGAGTGAAACGTGCACGAGTACCTGCCTGAAAGCTTCTTCCTGCAAGCATCCTAATTGCCATTGCCATGCGACTGTGAGCAACTCTTAGTTGCCATCAAGGCTGACTTTTGATGTGACTGTGAATACATGGTGTACTATTTAAACCTATTGTTTTTCTCACACTGTGGATGGTAGCACTCTGATACTGTGATAAGACCTAGGAGTCCTTCAACTGTTGCTTGAGTATCACCCTTGCTGACAGAGTTAATGATATTTATAGAATGTTAGTGATCCAGCTAGGAATCTGTGAGACAAAATTCCAATCAGGAGACAATTTATAGTGGCCTGGAATGAAAATGCAACTGATTCTGAATTCAAAAATATATTTTGTTTTGACCTTTCTCCATTGAACATTAGAGCACTGGCCATTCATCAAATCTGCCATTTTAGTAGCTAGGACCATTCAAAGTCCCAATCATCAAATTTTTATCAAGGTGCCTAAAAGGCCCCTAGCCTCTTGGAATAATCGACTCCAATGTGGGGTTGAACCAAATAGAGGATTAGATTTGTGGCATCGGAACCCCAAAAAACATGTTTCTTCTAAAAGTGGTCAAAGCGATGCCAACCATACCTGCCATTAGTCCACAGGCTTTTCGGGTATTGTTTACTGAAGAAATTGCAAAATGCTGATCTGAAGACATTTTCAGCAAGCGCACAGCAAAGATTCTCTCTTTAACACACAAGTACCATTGTATGAATCAAATATATTACTAGGTAGATTAGGAAATGGGGCATATGTGAGCTAAAACATTTACAAAGATGATGTTGAACTTGTAATCTACCCCACCAAACTGCTGTAAATGTACTTATTGGAGATGACGAGAAAAATTGTTCCTCAAAAATGAAGAACAAGAGAGAGAGATAATGCGCATGAAGAAGTTGTCACGAAAAATAAAATAAAAACACAGGAGCATTTACATAGGCCCTGCTGTAGTCGAACATTAAGCTTCTTGCAAAGGCATCTTGTGAGCCATGCAGTGGATTTTTAAAAGGAAATCGGCACCTACTCCCAACTGAGATGCATATGAATCAACTGCACCTGGTTCAAGGAAAGGAAATAGAATTAACAACTACTCACGTATCCCTATACAATTGAGGCAATATCCTGTGGGACCAAAATGTGTCAACTGACAAAGGATCAGGCTAATGTGAGCACTTTGTACTTCTATACACTTTCCTTGAATCAGGAATTGCCCCCTGTATATTTTGCTGGACTGAAAAGTGGTTTGTTGTCTTTCCTTTTTTACTACCATGTAGTAGATTCGTATACCTACCATGCTATTTAGTTGTTGTTAAATACCCTTACTTGTCACCTTGGCTTGCGATGATATCCTTAAGCTTTGCTAGCCATTGACATGGCCTACCTTGTATATAATTATTTATTTGTATGGTTGACTATGTCCACAAATGATTTCCCCCCATTTCCTACACCTCATGGCACGCTAGAGTCTTAGTGGCCATGAAAGAAGAGAGGAAAGGCTGGAAAGCGCTTCTGCCAAACATAGTTTTTAAGCATTTTCCAGGCATTTGCTTAGGAAATTTACTGTAGCTACACCCCATTCCAGTTTGAGGAAAAAATGACTTTGTGAATTGAAATATGAATCAGTGTCACTTGGTGTTACTGATACATAATTTGAAATGTTAGTTTTTTCCGCAATAAACAGATATTTTTATCTTTAATTATATTTGTTTTTATTTATGTATTCTGTCAATCCATTTGGGTTAGTCTCTATCTTTAAACACCATACATGACCCAATTACATAATATTACATTGGCTTTAAGGATGTCAGAATTGCGAGAATGGCCTAACAATACAAAGGTAAGAAGTGGGTGAATCAACAAACCAGTGCCAAACAAAGTGTTTGAGTCGTGATGGTGACTTTTTGAAAATAGGAAAATAGTATTGATTCTTTACTGAATGTACCTCGTAAGGGGTGTTACCTTCACCTGGTAATGTAGCTAGTTAATATATCTTTGTGTATTCCCTAAAGTTGACCATGCATCTAGAAAAACAAATTCCAATGATATTTTTGAACCAAATCCGCTATGAAGTTCTTCAAATATATTATTAAATCAGAAAGTAGTTTGAATTGTGTCTTTATTAGTGTACCTAGTAAATGCTAAACATACACCTCTGTACAAGCTAGTGTTTCTCCACTCATGTGGCTTTATCAAGGTTAGTGGATAACACAGTTGAAATAAAACCTAATCTAATTACTCAATATAATGCGAGAAAACATGATGGTTCCAATAAGATATCCCCAATTAATACTTTTCCATAATTGGTCCAATGACCCATCCAAAACTGGTACATTAAAGGCTAATAGTCACCCTAAACATAAGTCAATCTTGATTCAAACGCCTGTGAATTTATCTAATTTGGAATAATAACCTATTCAGAGGTCCCGGAGGAAGATGTCCAGGAAGAAAAGATAGAGAAAAAAGTGGAGACAAGAGATACCTCTTAGTCAACTTTATCTCGCCAATAATTAGGAAATCACAATAAAAATAGAAGGTACGATAAAAGATATAAAATCTTATTTTCAAAGCAAGTACATCTGTCGTCTTCAAGAAAATGTTGCTAGTATTCTGTTAACTGTGACAAAGTAGAAATATAAATTCAAAAAAGAAAAGATATAGATCACTTGTCTGACAAACATTGCATCCGTCATCTTAAAGTGGTATTGGATGGGTAACCGAAAACATATCTAAATATATTGACAGCATTCTTAGACCAGAAGTATTTAAACTGGACACATATATTAGAAACACTATGCATGTCCTGGAAATGCTTGATAAAATGAAAAGCCATACAGGCAACATATTAACGACCATAGATGTCAAATCTCTTTACTCATCAATTGACCACCAACTGGCATTGAGAACAATTGACTTTTTCTTCAGGAATAAGTCAGTCTCATATTCTTATCATGTTAAAATGCTCAAAGAACTCTTAGCAATCACACTTCAGAACAACTTCTTCACTTTTAGTGGAGTATTATGTAGCCAAACAACGTGTATTGCAATAGGTGTATGCTTTGCACCATTCCCAAAACTTTTTATGGGAGAATTTGAGGAAACACATGCCCTTCAGATCTTTTTCTTTAGAAAACACACTGTTTAATGGAAAAGATATTTTGACGACATTGGCTGAAATGGAAGGGCACTGAAACTGGACTCCATAACATTGTAGAAATAATTAATCATAATGTGTTTGGCCTACAGATCACCTGCCAATTTGATCGAACAATTATCACTTTTTTTGATTTAAGTATTTACATCCAAAATAATACATTGCACACTAAAATTTTCAGGAAACCTATGGAGATCAACTCAATATTGCTTGCATAAAGTTGTCATCAGGGTAATAACATCAAAAGCACACCAAAGGAGATTTTTTTTCAGGGCATGCAGGAATTGCACGCAACAAACCCAATATGAATGTGAGAGAATGAATATCAAAAACGGATTCAAACAACGTGATTATCACATGGGGTTAATTCAAACACATGTGAATATAGCACAACCTAAATCTAGACCAGATTTACTAACTCCTAAATCTGGCACTGTACAGGGCAAATATATCACCAGAATGGTGATGCAATATAGCAGTGAGAGTAATAGAACATTCAGAATTCTTAAGAAACACTGGCACATGCTCCAAATGGACCCTGACCTTCAAAATTACATCTCAGACAAAGCAACAATTGTATATACTCAGGCCATCCCACGAGGATGACCCACACATATTAGGAACCCACCTTGAGGACAACTGTACTCAATAGAATAAGTCCCACAGACAGAGTGCCCAGATAAGAAAAAAAGGAATAAAAACACCAGGCTCAAACAGGCTGACCAGAGAGTGAAGGTGCCATAGTAAGAATGAATGTGGATTAGGAAACCACCATGAGAAAACTCTTGAAATACTGAAGAAATAACACGAAAAAGAAATATTCATCTACCCTGTATGTAGAAGAAGATTCAGAATTCGAAAAGCAAAGACTAATTTGTATTTGTATTTATTTATTTGTATGGCGCTTCGAGCCCTGGGGCAACTGAGCGCATTTCTTACACAGTATACAATATTACAGTTAAACAGTTGATTATGTACAGTAGCATGAGGAAATACAGTTATCAAACATATATACAGTTGAGGTAGTGATGTTGTGAAACAAGAGTTAGTGATTAGAAAGGATAAAACCTGGTCCAGTAACCAAACTTTGACCTTGCTACGGCCAACCATGAAGGAAGGTTCTGCTCTTATGGAAATACAAAATACAGTTATCAAACATATATACATTTGAGGTAGTGATGTTGCAAAACAAAAGTTAGTTATTAGACAGGATATAAACCTGGTCCAGTAACCAAACTTTGACCTTGCTACGGACAACCATGAAGGAAGGTTCTGCTCTTATGGAAATACAAAATACAGTTATCAAACATATATACATTTGAGGTAGTGTTGTTGTGAAACAAGAGTTAGTGATTAGAAAGGTTATGAACCTGGTCCAGTAACCAAACGTTGACCTCGCTATGGAAGACCATGAAGGAAGTTTCTGCTCTTATGGAAATAGGAAGTGTGTTCCATTTTTTTTGCGGCCATAACTGGGAATCTGACCCCACCTGCTCGTTGTTGGTTAAAGCAGGGTATGGTGACACAATAAGATTAGGCAGATCAGCTAGGTCGCAATGATGTGTGGCGTGAGAAGGTGTCACAGAGGTATAAAGGTGCCTGATTGTGGAGGCACTTGTGTGTTAGTGAGAGTGATTTGAGGTCTATTCTTTGTTGAATGTTCAGCCATTTTAAGTTCTGTCTCACTGTTATACTATGATGTTTTCTAGGTATATTACATGCTGATCTGACTGCATTATTTTGCATGACTTGCATTTTGTTAATGTTGTCTTGGGACGTTCCTAGGTAGAGTGTATTACAGTAGTCTAGCTTGGATAATACTAGGGCTCTTGCTACTGAGATACAGTTGGCAGGGGATAGGTATGGACGTCAGGATGTGATTAGCTTACATGTGTAAGAAGTTGAGGATGCCAAGGCGTTAGTTTGTCTTCTAAGAGATAGTGTCGAGTCAATATAGAGAACAAGTGTTTTCACATCATTCGCTACTTTGATAATGTTACCGTCGATATTGAAGATTTTGAATGGAGTTCCTCATTTGTTTAGTTTGGCTGGGGTGCCTAGTAGAAGTAGTTCAGTTTTATTGTTGTTTAGACATAAACCATGCTTGGCCATCCATATTTGTATGGTACTGTATATGTCGTTCAACAATCGCTTGACTAAGGGATAGTCGAGCGATTTGACTGTCGTGTTTTTTAAATCATTATATGTCCTGATGAAGGCCCAACTGAACATTGCAAAAGAAGACCATCAAGGATGAGCAGATCCTCATTAAAAGGCTGAAACACTGTGTGTCGACTGAAAATTTAGTGCAAAAACATACTTCTATAATAAAAGCGGAAACAAACCGTTTTAGCACATAGTCGCTGAGCAATATACAAACACATAAACCACTGCTAGAACTGATAATAAAACAACATCCGATGTAACCCTGCTCTGGTATAACCTAGAGCCACGTTATCATTCATGTACACCACTGAAAAGAATCTGTGGATGGTTAGCAAATGCTTGTGGTTGTGTTCCCATACCCACATAGATCAATGTGAAGAACCATCTAAATAATGTCAATTGTATACAAAGCACTTTTCATTACTAACCCCACAGTGCACTTATGCACTTTAACGTGCAGGGAGATCTGATTCTTTCAGTACCCTGCCTGCTAAACAATACATTTATATTTTGTGGATTGAACATCATATGTATGTGAGATTTGTTGTTTCTTTGTATATTTTGTGAGACTTAGTTTGATGTCTTGGAATTCTGTACATTCTATTCTTGTGTATTTAATGTGCTTTTTTACTTTTTTTGCTTAGAAATAAAATATAAATGTAATGAGAGGTGAGGCACAGAGCAACATTCATTACAAATCTGCACACACTCCACAAGTGCAAAACGTTCTCCACACAAGGGGAGGGGTAGCTTGATACTCGCATGCTTAGTTCTGTTCACATTTATTCCTCGTATTTTGAGTAAAGCCACCCGGAAACAAAAAATGTTGGGGATGACCCATTTTGTTAGAAGAATATACTAAAGCACTGACATTGAGGAGCATACTTCTACATGAAAGAAGTCACTTTACCAGTTCAGTTACAATTACTCAGTAGCACTACGGTCCAGGGGTTGTATAGATGTGATACATGTAGCATGTGCAATTTGTCATGAATAATATCAAAATCTGTAAATACAACTCAGAGAATGAACTATGCATTGATCATCAAATTAACTGTTGAACTGCGAATGTTGTTTACATTATCCAATGTGCGTGTAAGAAACGTTGGGCCTCATTATAAATTGGACGGTGCAGTGAACATGCAGCAGAAACACTGTTACTGCCACATTACCACACTCCCCAACTACGAGTTTAGTGGTGAGGTGGAGGAAATACCCCCAGCAAGATGCTGGAGGTAATTCAATCGCCTTACTGCCAGCGGTAATACCACCGAAATCCCCCAAGGAGTCCTATGGACTCCATCATTGGGGACTAACACCGCCAAACCGTCACTTTTTATCCGGCGGTAACACTGCCAGACTAAGTGGTGGTAACGGTAATTCCGTTTTCTGGTGTCTCAGTGGATTTACCACCTACATACCACCAAACTTGTGATGAGGCACATGGGCAGCACAATAAGAGAACTCTGCACAAGGAACAGAGAATATCTCAGTTCAAATGGCACATAAGACTGCAGACTTCTCTTGGATTCTCATTGTCAAGAGGAACACCAACTACTTAACAAAGAAGGAATCAGATTTGTGGGTGTCAAGTTCATCCAAGCACACTCATGAAACAACATTGAGACAGATAGAAGCAAGTATCATCTGCAGACTCAGAACTATTGACTTTGGCCTTAAAAAGGACCACAAGATGAGTTTGTTTCTGTGAAATATCACTTGCAATAAGACTCTAAATAAGCATTTGAACTGAGAGAATATTGTATGCAAAATACTCTATTAGCTTGTTTAATGTTTAGCATGAGATATTTCTTTATGATTCCCTTTTTTAGAACTCAATATGGCTTGTGATTGAATCAAGTGAAGCTGATGTTATTGGTCAATTCTGTGCTTTGTCTCAAATTGTGATAGAACAGGAACAGTTCAATATGTACCATCAATTAGCAGGGTAAAATCCACATGGCAATTTGGACTTTAGCACATAGGAAAATCATTTTATAAGATATATTATATTACATAATATTTAACATACTTTTATTCTCATATAATTTGCTGCACCACACTCTTCCTTGTCACATGACCTAAGTAGTACTTTTATTGTTCCCAATATCCCTCTTCCTCATCCCAGTACCCAATAGTAATCTTACCTTAACTCCCATGGCCCTTTCTCATCCCAATACTGAATAGTAATCTTACATGTATCCCCATCCCTCTTCCTCGTCCCAGTACCCAATGGTGATCTTACCTTTACCGCTACCTCCCACTTCCTTGTCACAGCCCCCCACTACCCCACCTCACTCTTCCTCATCACAGTCCACCACTACCCCCACATCACTCTTCCTTGTTACAGTTGCTAACTAACCCACCTCACTCTTCCTCATCAAAGTCCCCACTACCCCACCTCATTCCTCCCCATCACAGTCCTCCAATACCCCAACATCACTCTTCCTCATCACAGTCCCCCATTTCCCCACCACACTATTCCTCATCAGAGTCCCCCACTACCCCATCCCACTTTTCCTCATCAGAGTTCTCCACTACCCACACCTTACTCTTTCTCGTCACAGTCCCCAGCAACCCCTACCTCACTCTTCCTCATCACTGTCCCCCTCTGCCCCACCTCACTGCTCCTCATTACTGTCCCCATCAATAATCCTTCATTTACTGCCACCTCCCTCTTCTTTGTCCCAGTAGTATTAGTAATCTGTTGCATTATCCCCACATCCCTCTTTCACATCCCATTACCTGAATAGTAATCTGTTGCATTACACCACCTCCCTTATTCTCATCCCAGTAGACCATTAGTAACCCATTCTTATCTAGTCGACAAAAAAAAGATTAAATACTTGTTAAACCCAATGTTACGTACCTGAAGAACACATATTGCTAACAAACGATATGACATCAATTATGTTCTAAAAAGAAAAGGCTGAATTACAGGTGGTGGGAAGTACAGCATAACAAAGCACATGAAATCCAGTGAGTAAACGTTAGTTAAGAGACAGGTAAGGTGAATGAGTTCAGTTCAACAAAACCCTTGAAATTCAGTGAAAAAACATTAGTTGAAGTGATATAAATGTGCCGACTTAATGCAGCAAATCCCCTGAAATTCAGCAGGTGTTGAAAGCAACGCTACCTTAACGTATGATGCCACATACGACAACGCTTATGATATGAAAGGGACATTACTCGTACAGCAGATCTCACGTGCAAGTAAGAAAGTTGCAACATTTAAAAAGCGTGTTTCTGCATATAAGGGTGGATTCAGATGCCAAGCTTTACTGGAGTTTGCATTTAAAAATACTGTCCATTTACAACCATGGTATTCTTACACACCAGAGTTACTCTGTATTGAAAAAAGCATTTACCATGATGAGATATTCTAGTACCTCTATCACAGTGTTCTAAAAACAGTGGCGTATGCAGCGAATAATTTTGAGCAATACAATTTTGACTTTGCAGCGGACCACCGAAGAATACAACATGCATGAGAAGGAATAGTTTTCTAAATCAATACATAAATAAATAAATTCATACATTAGACAACTTACTGTTGGTATAACAAATCAAAAGGTAGTCCTTGACAATATAAAATGGTAAAGGTTTGGGCAGGTGACCTGCAAAGGTCAACCATGTTACAAAACACATTTCTGTTGTGAGGACACAGGTATATCGAGACCAGCTAATGTACTGGATGGAGGAAAGTTGCAATCATTTTAGTGCTGGGGTCTGAAACTGGCATTTCTCTTCCTGTTATGGGCTTTGACTCTCACCATAGCCTATGATGGGTACAGCTAGTGGAAAGTGTAATGTAAAAGCTCTGGAGATCCAAAGGTTGCAGACTCTTGCTATATTGCATCAGAAATTGTAGATTGCTATGTGCAAGACCAACTTTCTGTCATTATCCTACAATTATTTACAATGCTCGACAAATGCTTTTGGAGCTTGGTATATTACATCTGTGCTATATCTTCAATTAGTACCCGGGGAAGGGAGTGTGGCAGCCTCCCAGCCAATGAGGAGACTCAGAGTGTAAACTCACACAGTAAACCCCCTGCTCCGAGCCTCCTCAGAGTTGGTGGCTGCCATCTTCCCTCACCGGGTTTTCCAGGTAACTGTGCTTCTCCACTTTCCTGTGCCTCCACATCCTATCACAACCCCCTTTGTAACCCAACAAGACATCCCCTAGCCCCTCCCACTTACATTCTTGCATTCTTGCTCCTTGTCCATTGGCTGCACTGGGAATGGTAGTCTTCCTCGTGCGGCACCAACGTTATCAACACTGCCATGGAATGGGAGAAGAGACTATGTATAGTCCCTTCCTCCCGATCCATGGCAGGAATTTTCTTTTTTCTTTAAAGTTGCGGTTTTGCAAATTGCAAACTATTAGTACCCCAGTACAATGTGCAAGGGTACTAATAGCAATATTACACAGGCATGGGGGGCTTTGCTGGGGCCTGTAAATAAGGCCCATAGCATACCTGGCCTGGTAATGCCCCCCTGCCCGTGTAATATTTCTTAAATACAGTAAACAAAAAAATTCCCCCAAGTCTGGTACTTACCAGTAAGGCCATTGAGGAGGTCTCAGGAGGTATTGTAACTGATTTTGCATATGATGGCAACACTGATGGCATCTGATAAATCCTAATTTATGTCATATGTGATAACATCATTGATTGTGTAAAGGGGCACCCTCTGCATCCCCTCAAGCCCTCTGACATCTGTGGACTCTGGCACTGGAGACTGGACAAATGCCACAAGACAGATGCCCGGATGGTTAACAGTCAACTTTAATACAAGTTCAGAAGATACACTGGAAGCACACAGGGCTTCTACAATCTGATTGCCTTTTATAGGCTTTTTGAGAATGATGCAATATTTCATACAATTTCAGAATATATGTCTGATTGGACCCTTCAACCAAAAATAAACCCCTTCTTGTCTTTAATTGGTTGGCTTATCTGCCACTCAGCAAGCCAAATGAGCTCATTTTTGGCATGCTACGTCTGACTGATACATAGACTGATTAGCCCATTCCATTCTCAGATAAACATAATTACACATCTTTAAACTCCTGCTATGAAACAGTTGCTATCGGCTCTTGATGTCCTGTCAAACTTACTTGGCAGCTCATACTGTGGGAAAACTCATGAGCTCATCTTATTTGTTGATAAGTAAGCAGCAGTTATGTCTAATTGGTAGCTTTCCCATGCACATATCTGATTTACTAACAATCATTGCCTGCTTTCCCTGGCAAGAAATTCTAAATATACAATACCAGGCGTGCTTATCTCACATTGAAATGCTGCCAAAGAATATTTCAACATCAGAATGATTATGGGCTTTTCACACCTGCATTTCAAGACACCAATTTGTAATGGGCATCCATCTTAGAATCTATCTCAGTCTGTTCAGCCTAGCTGTTTGGTTACCAAATGACAAACTAATCTACTTTCTTGCACATAACTCATTTTCTATCCAGTTTCCAGAATATATTTTAGATATTCATGATGTTCGTGTAATACCTGAGACACCCTTCACTTCTTGGGTTATTCTAACCCTAAAAATATATATTGCCCTATATGCGCTCTTTATCATCAGAAAGCACTATAATTCTGAATATTGCAATAATGGGATCATTGATCAGCCTATCATGCTATCTGTGTTCAGTTTGTGGGGGGGAGGGGGTCTAGTACTCTTATACACTCCCCCTCAGGTCTGTATTAGACAACTATTCAATACACGACCACTATACCCAGTGTCCACCCTCCCCCATATACAATGTACCTATACATCCCTGTCTCAGTCACCACCCTCAGTGTGGTGATTTATCTCAACATGGGAGGAATCATAAAAACATGTCTACAGAATCAGCATCTCCAATCCTTTTGTACTTTCTTAATCTAAAACATATATGCATCTCCTTTTTGTCAGAAGATCATTTGCAACATGTCACTCTCTTTGAACTTGTTTATGCATGTATTCTTAAAAAGTAACTTTATTTTGCTTCTATCTGAATCCCACCCCCATTACCCAATTAAATGTAAACATAACATACACAACAGGTGAATTTCTAGCCACCACGTGAATTGAGAGAAATCATTCTTGAGGGAACCCATTAGCCCATTTTCCTCTTTATTTGTCCATGTGCAACATTTAATGTTTCCATCCAATGTTTCCCTTTCTCCCACTCACAACATTTCCTTGTTTCCTGCCCTCTCTCCATACATATTACCTTCCATCTGTACACCTTCTGTTGACACATTTTCCACCTGATTCATCTTGTTTTAGCTTATTCTGCATCCACAGACTTTGTTTAAGCTCAGTCCAATTTATTTGTCCTTTGGGCTGCTTTACAGCAAGTTCTCAGGCCCTTTCTACATGGGCCAGTCTTTTTAAGTTCATTGTTCATTTCATCTTAAAGTTCTTGAATTTCTCAATCGTCTGATTCGAAGTCAGAAAAACAGGGGGCATTCAATTGTTTCTGGGGAACACAAGGATTGGGGAGATTCATAGGAATAACTTTTAAACACAAAGCAACTTTAACTGGGCATCTGTTTGGGTTCCTCGATCTTTTCAGTCTGCTTGCAGGATCGGTTGCCGTCAATCACCTGGTGTGTAGCTATCTCTCATCCATCTGTATCATACAACTGAATGAGGTCTTTTGAAAAATAAGTGTGTCTTTATCGTCAGTACTATCTCCTCAAACCCAATCCTATAGTTTTTTTAAACACTCCTGCCTTCTGAACAATCTCTACTGCATTTTCTTTTCTTCTAATATAACACAATGGCTACTCCTTTCTCTCTTTTCACACATCTCGATGTTACTTTATACTAAATACATACTGGCAGATACCGGGACTGGCTATGATCTGAGTTCAGAAAAGATGTACATTCTTTTCTTATTTTTTCTGCATTGCCCTATTTTTCATGGGCCTTCTTTTCTTCCAAGAACTGCAGAATGCACTAAGGAAACATTTCCTCTGTGGTTGACATTCTCAAACCAAAGAGTCATTCTCTCCCCTGTTATATGATAAAATAATAAATGACAAAACAGACAACATGACAAATTCAAAACATGTTAAAAAAAGGATGTTTCTTCAATCGCTCCCATTCTTTCTTTTTGGTACATCTGCAGCTGAAGAATAAGACACTGGTGTGGGTTACTGCTCACTGTAGAAAACAGAAATAGAGGTACAGTAATTTCTTTATGTTAACAAAGCGATCAATTATTTCCTCAAGGTAGACCTTTGCTCTTTTTTCAAAATAGTTTTACTGAGATCATGACCTTGGCATTCTCAGCCCACTGAACTGTAAGCTGCTCTTTTGCAAAGTTAAAAAGAATCATTGGTGCACATTTAAATGATTTATCATTAATATAGCAAACAGGCCTTTCTTTGTTTAGTTTTTTCTACCATGCTGAACATTTTCTCTGTACTTTTGAAGTCCTCCTACTCCTAGCGTGGGACCGCAGTCTTCTTCTTTCTTTGCTGTGTTTATTCTGTTGAGACATAATTGACATTTGTCATTGTCCTACCTACACTAATTTTACCTACCCCTGTTATTTGGAACCCAACTCTGTCCCTATCAAATGCACACAAGTGTGACATATAAGAAATACATTGTTTTGCCTATCCTAAATATTTCATCCATTTTACCAAATATATCCATTTGGCATTTCACCATTACCAGAATTAAAAAAGGGTTACTCCACCTTCTATCCAAAATCTTCTTTGTTCTTGTTGTTAGATATGGCCATACTCGTATATATATGGTATCATGTGCTCACACCTCTTTGCACCCTTCTTGGGATAATTATATCTATTTGAAAGACTATTATCCCTTACTGCCTTTCTTCTGTACTCACCTGGGTCCTCTTACTCATAATAATGATCAATAGTTTGTTTCACACACTTGCTGTGTGAAATGATACTTACCTCTTCTATCTCTACTTATCCACTAACACTTACCTCTGTCATAATATAATGTTTCTTCCCATTATTGCTATACTGTGCTATACTGTGCTAGGTGATATAGACATTCCTCCCGTGCTCAACAATGACAATTTTCCTCTGTAAAACATAAATCAACATCATCATATTCATACAAACAATCTTTTTGTTACTTACTCTCATATGTTCTTTCGTGCAGTTCTACTAAAGATTGTTCTCATATTTGTTAGATCCATCTTGGCCATCCACACTCCTTTGGCCTTTCATTAATCATATTTCATTTTTATTAAAGCACACTACACTATTCAATTATAGCCAGCATCATTCATTGTGCTCATTGTTTACAAATCTGGATTTCTTATCCACTTTAATATCCATTCATTTATTCATTTTTTATTCATTTATTTCACCCCCTGAATTGTCATCAATCTCTTAATTTTGAACATTTTACTTCAGCCCTTTTAGCCTTATCCTTTTATGATTATCTTACATGAATTAGTCTACTTACAATGCAAACCCTTGTACGTTTCATATTATAATCACTTTCATGTGTTAACTTTTTATGTTGTTTGCTATTTGTTTCAATAGACCCATGTCATCAGTGCCTGTGGTCCACAGGACATTTGACACTCTCTCCAAGTCTTCTTGAAAATATACTGAGTGCTACTTCACCTTTTGCCATACACTGTGAGACTTCCCTTTTCTCTTTCAGTGTGTGATGCTCCTAAAAAAAATCACCACTTCATCATTTGTTTAGTCTGCTCTAAATATGTAATCATCAATGACGTCAATCAACCTAGACCCTTCTTCAAGAGCCATCACTTTCTTCCATGGTCTACCCTCATTAGCCATTTCCTTGTACATTGTAATTTCCCCTTGTACTATGGCTGCTTTTAATTCTATAGGGATAGTCTGTTCCTCATCTTTGTCCTTAGATATCTGTAGTCCAAACAAATATTCATCAAATATTCTCACCATTCTCTCCACTTAGGCTAAACAGCCATATTAATAGAATGCTCACCCCATGATAAGAAAACCTTTGGCTCCACTGAAACAACTCGCAGAGCTACTTGCCCTGTCTACTGCCAATATAAATTAATCCATGTTCGTATAGTGTATTACAGGAGTGGAACACGCTATCCTAGTGTTTGTCGCAAATATAACAGGGATCAGTCATGTCACACTCTCATATAAAGACTAGTAATTCATCAATAAAAAGGAATTCAATCCATAGCTCCAAAAAACCTTGATCACTCAGGGCAAATTCCCACCATTGGACAACTTTCCTACTTTTTTCATGGATGTGCAGTCCCAATGCCTACCAATAGAGCAAAGATTTTGCCTCCTACCGTCACATTACCACTTGGCTCATCTTGGGGCCTAGTGTCACTGATAATTCTGAACACATCAAATCGTCTTGTGAGCTATCCTATTGTGGGGGCATGCATACCCGTGTTCCTGTGAAAGGATTTCCACATACCACAGTGGCACCTCCCATCCTGGGTGTCTATACTTGTCGTGTGTTTGCATATTTGCTGAATCTGCTTGGGGGCTTGCTGCAATTGCTACTGTAGTGAATTCATTTTGCACTTGCTCTAGCTGCTGTACCTGTTGCACTCAACTAGCTTGGGAACTATATACTGGAGGACAAGCTGTCCAACCTCTTGAGAATTGTCCATCTTGTACATGTCCTTGGCTCCCGTATGTGCGCGCAATGTGCGCTGTCATCCTACATATCCAATACAGAGGAGGAGCCCCTGTGACTAGTCCCCCTTAGTTAAATGGTCCTTGCACATTCTGATTATCATTCTGCATATATTGAAAACTGCTTTGGTTATTCTGCAAACCACCCCTTCCTCTATTTCCCATTCATCTGCCTTATGGCACAAACCTATTCCCTCCTTGATCCATTTGGCACTGATTATTCGCCTGTGACTGCGCGCTGTATTCCCAGTCCTTCTCTGCTTGTCAATACCGCCACTTCTATGGCATACTTTGAACATTTCTTCTGAACTAACTTGGCTTCCTCAAGTTTTCTAACATCTTCCTTTGTTTTATCCTTCTCCTGTAACAGCCTACAGTGATTGCACCATAGTCACTGAATTTCAGGTTACTTTTTCACTTCCATTCCCACTCACTTCCCAATTGCCTCTGTATCTGCCCAGACAATCCTTGACATAAAATGTGATAAAAAATACTGCCATTATTTTTCCCCTCGGCTCGTGCATTTCAAGAGTTCAGTGCTCCTGAATGTAAGCAAGCGGATCATCATCCTCTTTTGTTTACAGTCTTCAGAAAATCTAACTTTTTTATATCATGTGTTAGCAAAACATAATATCCCTAACTGGTGTTCTTAATGTAAAATAAAAACATCTTATGTGTGTGTGTGTTCTGATTGCAATATTGAATTCCTTCTTCTGATTACCTTTGTTTGTTTTGTGTGCATTGAACCTGCAGTCCATTGATTACCTATCCTTCCACAAGATCCTGTATGTATGGATGCATATATGCCTTCTCATGTATCTGTCCGTATGTGTGTGTGCATGTGTCTATGCGTGTGTGTATACATATAGGTATGCATGCATGTGCATGTGTGCATGTGTGTGTGCACATGTGTGTTCATGCATGTGTTTATGCACATGTGTGTGCATGTATGTGTATGCATGTGTGTGCATGTGTGTGTGCATGCATGTGTGTATGCATGTACATGTGTACATGTTTGTGTATGCATGTGTGTATGCGTGTGTGTATGCATGTGTCACTCCCTCTCTTCTTGTAAGCATATCATGACTGAGATTCTAACCTTAATCCTCTCTATTTCTTTCCCCAATCAATCAATTTATCCCATATAATAATAGTCCATGTCGTGCTTCAATAATTGTGCCAAGCCTACATTATTCTTCCTTTTATCAGTGCTCAGCCTGCTTTTCATTTAACAAAATCTTGAAAAAACTCCTAAATAGTGGATTTGTTATTTCCTGGTCTGTCAGACCATCAGGGTGTGTGCTTCCATAAAAAAAGAAATCCTTTATATGCTCAAACCCTTTTAAAAATACTACTATACCGTCTGATGTGCTTTTCATAGCTTGATCCCTAAACTAGTATACATTATCTCCTATTTATTAACTGAGGTCTCTCCTCAATACAAATATTAAATATATCATGCCCCTCATTCATATTGTGTATAACTTTGGTCCTGGTGCATTTGTGAGGAATTCACCTCATTACTTACTGCTTCCCTAGTTTTCAATACACATTTTGAATCAATTCATGCACTTCCAATATTTGTGCCAAAAAAGGTGTTTTCATCGTATTTATTCTTGCTATTCCCTATAAATATTTGCTGTGCTTAGTTACATGTCATTCACTATTAAATCAGCCTACTTTGTAATGTAATTTGCACTCATTTTGTGTGATTTTAGACATTGTTTTCCTTTTCTTCTTCAAATGCCCCATTATTGCATCGTTATACTGTATGGTGGGGGAAACACAGTCCCCCTTCTTGGCGCCTATCCAACCTGCTCTGGTATTGGTGTACATGCTTAAACCTTTGTGTATGACACCCCATGACATAAAATCAACAAATCAGGGGTGCTCTAATGTGTGCCCAACAAGGAAGCATCCACCACCAATCCCAGAAATAACCAACAACCCCTTTTACAACGGGAAGTGACTTCTGTGACCCTAAACAGTGTCTCAATGGGGCCTCCCCAGCTCACACATATAAAATAACTGCGAGTAGCCCCATACGTGAAAAATAATATATTCAGAATACAGTTCAACCACATAGGGTTCTCCTGGCAAAATGAACAATTCTTCAAAATATACACACTTGCTTGACTTAAAAACCAAGGGTTAATTTACCCCGCAATGTTTTAATCCAACCCATCATTTCTCTCAGCAACTGGTTTCAACACTTATACACTAATGTCATTAAAACATGCTAATTTCTCAAAACCTACCCATTTGTCAATTTACTCAGTGGGTGTCAACCATATCAACCCATGATAAAGTGTCCCTACTACAGAACAAATACATATATTTTGCCATTCCTCCATCACAAGCAGCAAAACTGCTCTTTTTATATATAAAGCTTAGCTCACAGCTGTTCTAATTCGCAGGAATTATCCTAATTTTTCAATTTCAAAAGCAGCTTCTGTTTTTTCTGACAACCATTAATTTTTCTCCTGACTCTTCCAAATGTTATCTCTCAGCCTTGAACAAGAGCTTTTAACTATTCTCAGCACGATTTTGAACATCAATCTTCATTGTCTACTCACAGCGCTGTCTTTCTGTCAATGCGCACCGCGTACAAAAGTGGTCCTATCTATGTGTAATTCTATTTTTAAAACATGTCCCAAATCTTATTAGCTTCTCTTTCCCAAGCAGGCAAGGAATGTGATGCCGGATTTAGTGCCAATTTGATTTAAACCCCTATTTATCCCTTTCTTTCTAACTGCATAGTTCCCTGTCTGAAGCACAATTAATTTCTCTCACATTTCATGCCTTATCTTTCTTTGTTTGCATGATGCGTTTGGTGGTTTTCTACTTTGTAAAGCTTTTTGGTATCTTAAAGCTATCAATTATGTAGGTATATAAAAATGAACCTCTAGGTATCGTCACCTGCCCGCCCCAAGGGTGCAAGGTAGCCACAATTCTTTGACTGCAATTCATTATTATGCCTGTTTTTTCTCCATAGCATTTCAGATAATACATATGAGCACGCTCATCAATGGTTTGCTCACACCTCTGCCTTTTCCCCTACTTTCTGCCTATTGCTCAGTTGGTGCAAATCACCTCCCCTAGATGAATAATGTAATTTCTTGACTTCCTCTCACTTTGCACACCCATTGTTGCTTTTCGACACCTTAAGTTTAAAACAGACACATAGAAAGACAGACAAACTAGTGAACTTTTCATATTAATTCTCAGTGCTCTTCACTTTATCTCTGCCCCTAAATATACCCTGATAGGAGTTTAGCTCATCTCCTCATGTGGACCTGTCCTATGCGCAACCCAAGTTTTCTCTGATTGGAAAGTGATACAACCTATTCTGACCCACTTGGGGTCAGGACTCTGGACCCTTCTCTCTCTTTCTTATTTACACATAAAAATAAACGCTCTTCATTATTTCTTAAACAACCCCTGTTACTTTTATACACCCCATTACTTATCTAAACTATCCGTTGCTTTTCCCTTTATATACATAACATGTTATTTTTTCCCTCTTTGCCTGTCCCCTTTTAATACATACCATAATCCACAGATGTCAAAGCTGTGCCTCACTATGCTGACAGTCATAGGGAGACTTCCCCCGACAAATCAGAGCACACTTTAGATTCACAAACCCTGTCACTTCTCCTGGGCATCACCAATTTCTGTCAGCATAGATCTGGGTTCTTGTCCCTGAAAGATCTTTAAGGTCCCTTTGTATGGTCACCATATGTAAAGGGGGACCCCATCCATCCCCTCAAGTCCTCTGACATCTGTGGACTCTGGAACTTGAGACTGGACAAATGCAGGAAGACGGACTCCCGGATGGTTCAGAGTCATCTTTAATACAAGTTCAGAAAATACACTGGAAGCACAGATGGCTCCTACAATCAGCTTGCCTTCTAAAGGCTTTTTGAGAATGATGCAATATTTTGTACAATTTCAGAATACATACCTGATTGGTCCCTTCAGCCAAAAATAAACCCCTTCTTGTCTTTGATTGGTTGGCTTAACCGCTGTTCACCAAGTCACATTAGCTCAGTTTTGGCATGCTCTGTCTGACTGAAAAAGTTCTTATCTGCTCTTGAGGTCCTGTCAAATTTACTTGGCAGCTCATACTGTGGGAAACCTAATCAGCTCATCTTGTGTGTTGGACCATAAGCAGCTGTGCTGTCTAATTGGTAGCTTTCCCATGCAAATATCTGATTTACTATCAATAATTGTCTGCTTTCCCTGCCAAGAAATTCTAAATATACCATACCAGACGTGCTTATCTCACACTGAAATGCTGCCAAAGAAAATTTCAACATCAGAATGATTCAGGGCTTTGCACACCTGCATTTGAAGACACTATTTTGTATTTGACATCCATCTTAGAATCTATTTCAGTCTGTTCAGCCTAGATGTTCGACTACCAAAGGGCAAACCAATTTACTTTTGTACATAACTCATTTTCTATCCAGTTTTCAGAATATATTTTAGATATTCATTATGTGCGTATAATACCTGGGACACCCTCCTACATGCACTCTTTAACTTCAAAAAGCACTATAATTCTGATGTTTGCAGTGCTGGGATCATTGATCAGCCTATCATGCTATCTGCATTCATTTTGAAGGGGGGCCTGGTACTATTATACAATGTCATTTGTGATGTCAGTGTGCTTATGGGCTGTGCAGTGGGGGCCTCATAGTTAAGGTGCCGTTGCTTCCAACACCTTTCGTATTTCAGAGTTTTTTTGCATTAAGTCGGCACCTTAACATACATTTTCTTTCACTGAATATATATAACACTTAGAGTTGGACGTGAATTCTAAGTGCCTGCATTTAAACTAGGAAACGATATGCCTCTGTCATGAAAAACTTCTCATGTGAATACTTCTTTTAGACACTCGCTAAAGACCTACATTTTCAAAGTCACCTTCCCTTTCTAATTGTATCAATTTCTGGATTGCCTTCTTCTGAGCCAGTGCCAGGAAACCATTTGTGATAGCAGTGCACTCTACAAAGACAATTGGCATAACATAACATCATGGGAGTCACGGCCGAACACATCCCGATGGATAACTTCATCATTCATGTTAAACAATGTCCTTTCTAGGGAACAAATGCCATAAATATTAGTCCCATTTTTGCTGAATTTTGCACTGAGCAATGCTGCTTCTTTGATTAATTCCTTTAACACAGCTTTCACCCTGGAACTATCAGCTTTTTCGAATAACTCTCAAGTGGTCCATAGCAATAATCTTAAACCAGATGAAAATTCAAACTCTGCCTCACAATCTGACTCATGGATTTCTCATATCAAAGAGTTTGAATTATTGTGATCACAATATATGTATATATGTTTTTTTTTTAAGAGGATGTGTTCTTGTTACTTAGAAGATGGTCACTTCCCTAGACCAAGATGTGATCAACCTCACCCATATGTTTTCTATAATGAAAATGATTACTTAAGAATGCCTCCAGGTGGCTAGAAAGTATGAGCAAACTATGTGAAATCTAGCGGATGCATTTCTGGCAATGTCTACACCTAAATATTGACCTACTCCCAGGTTGGGTAATACAAGGATATATAAGAAAATGTGATCAAAAATGTGAGCAATGTACTATTGACTGAAATATATATATACAAACCTTTGTTCGTAGGACCATTGGGAACAGGTTTTGGAGAGTAAGTCTGATAAGGATGCCTCTTTGAGTATTGATGGAAATGACACAGTTACATTAATGGAAATAGATGGCATACTGGCTTAGTAGCGGATTGATAGATAATTGATAGTCCTGTTGTTGCACCACACCCCACAACCCAGCAGGAGAAAAAGAAAATTCCAGAGAGAAAATCGAAAAAAGAAAGAAAAGGGAAAGATAGAGAAAAGTATGTAATAACTCTGAAGGAATCAAATCAAAGGGAAATTCACTGTATTGTGTTGAAACCTTCAGATTGCTAGGAAACGAGGAACAGTTACAAAAACACAGAATACATAGCTAGCTAATCATCATCTTCAAAGGAATGCATACATAACAAGTTGTATCCCACCAATTAGCGACAAGGACACCTTTTTGAACTCCCTAACATTTTTGAGTGCCCATATACTGGAAGAAAAGGGTCTTATATCCATGGCTATATCAATGATTGAAAATGCTGCCTACCTGAATGGAGCGGTCAGAAGGTAAGCTTCATTTATTAAGGAATACAGGACTTACCTATTGCAGAATACCAAACTAGCCCCAAAGTTTATGACAGCAGGATATAACTGAATTTATAAGCAGTTCTAGGGAACAGCGGATCACATCTTAAAGACAAATTTGTTTGGTTTTCTTATGTTTTTCCTAAAGAAGATATTGGTGTGGACAAGTGTGCTTGTAAAAAGAGAGTATTTTGGATCTACTGCACATCTTCTGCAAATTGTATTCTATTCTCTCGATAAATATACACTCTGTTCAACTAAGCTTTGATTTGGAGGGTTGTAATTCAAAAGATGCTGAAGCTGAAGTCTAGGCTTGAGAGACTGCTGAATATGTACAGTATGTAACTTTTGAGGACTACTTCATGTGAAGGGGAATTTATGTGGAATGATTTCCTGCTGGCTATGTTATTCATTTAACCCCCTAGTGATCCTAGCTGCCTTCATCACCACATATCTCGGAAAATAACTCCCTGCATCAACATCAAATGGCTAACTCTTGTACCCAATGCATGGAGAGCAAAAGGATAACAACAGAAACCACACAAACTTTCAAACAATGTCCACATCAACTGCTAGATGTACATCCTCAACCAGACCAAACCAGAGAAGTGCAAGAGTTGTCATCGATCACACATTACATCATGAACCAGTACCCTGAAATCATCCTTTGCTGGTGCCAACCTGAACCCACAAATGACCTACTCAACTTATTTGAGAATTAGGGTCACAACCAAGATGTCACAGCTGATATTCTACAAAACCTAAACATGCTGAAAGCCTTTTTTCAAATTAAAGAATTCACAAACGTAAGGTTGGCATCAGATGCCTCTACATCAGTGTCCACTCTACCACTAAAAACCCTTCTCATACACATGGCCTGCCTTGCCAAGATAAAGTAGGCCTATTCTTCTTCCCAGAGCCTTGTCTCTCAGAAGAACAGTCATAAATTATACATGAAACAATCCGCACTTGATAAAAAATCTATTTGCCTACAGAGGGTCTAGAAGAGTAGGAGGAATTGCTCTTGTGCACACAGTTCCCTCAAAGTTACAACTATAATCTGTGTATGCTCAACCTGACTGACACCAACACTAACTTTCCTTCTCAAATATAGACCCCCATCCATAACCATTCTTTGCAAACACCCTTTATGATACATTCACTAACCTCTATGTAGGTTGCCAACAACTCACACTATGAGATTTCACCTTCTAGCTAGAAAAGGAAGGTTGCCCAGCTACAAAATCATTCTGTTCAAAACCCTGGTGTCTTACATCTCAAACATCTGGTAAAAGGATCCACTCAAGAGGCCAGACACACACTAGATTGTGTCTTCTGCCATTCGAAATTGGAGAGATCACCTTTCAATCCCTTTCACGATCTTCACTCAAGCACCTGCACTCACTTAAACATCCACAGGACCACCAACGTTAACAAGACCATGGAGAGCGATCCAACTGGACACCCTCCTGGAAAGAAATAAAGCAACCATTCCCTATACCATAATAAAACCGAAACGACAACCATCTCAGTGAAATTCACATCTGGATACATACCTGTCTGAACAGCATGAAACAAAAAGCCATTCAGAACTTCTGCTCAAAAGAAATACATCCACCAAAATGTATTTTCCCAATTTGAACCTCCTACAAAATAAAATTGAAACTCAAGAAAATTGAGAAAAACATTTTTACATCAGACAAACAAGTCCACCAACTGCAACTGTAGTACAACAGGGCAGACACTATCAAAGCAAAAGAAACCCTATTACTCACATTGTACCAAAATCAGAGCAAAGTGGCCAAATTGAAATCTTTGAAATCGTTCAAGAATTAAAGAATCATTCAGCCTCTATCACGGGCCAAAGGCCTACTTAGGAAACTTTGGGGGTCATTCCATGTTTGGTGGTATCCGGCCGGTAATTCCGGTGGGATACCACCAAGCAGTATTACTGTTTCCGCCGTCTGCTAACCTGGTATAACCGGGATATTGCAAGCAGCGGAAATACCAGTAATTCCCCATTCCATGAACTTGCTGGTATTTCCGGCAATAGCATTGCCGGAAATACTGGCTGTGTAATGCTGGTGGTGGGCTGAGTTACCTCCAGCTATTGGCTGGAGGTAAGTCGTGTAACCCCCATGGGCAAACTTGTAGTTTGTTGGTCCAGAAAGTGCCTGTAAACGTTATTACCAGCACTTTTTTCCGGAACGGCAAATTTATATTCTGGGCCAAATTAGACTTCATCTCAATGCAATTCCACAACAAAACGAAAAAAATCCAAGACTTCCGGGATAGGAAAGGGAGAAAAAGGACCAAACATGCCATAGCCAACTAGGGAAACAATACCAAATAGAATCTTCCTCTGAATAATTAATTGCTTTCCACCCATTCACTTCCCTGGACTTTCACTACATGGTCCATTCCAGCAACTCAAAATACTCTCTGGAAAAACCTCTGACACCCAACATCTACACAATGATAAGTAAGAAACTGAAACCAACAGCTGTTCTGTGATCTCTTCTCAATGCCTCCATCAAACAGAGAGAGTCTCGCTTCTCTTTAAAACAGCTTTGTTAAAGCTCTCCTGAAAAACCCATGGGCAACTCAAAATACCCAGCTTATTATAACCAGTGGTCGAAGTGGGTAGGAGCGGTTGGGAGCGGTGCTCCTCTACTTTTTATTTTTACGTTTTACTGTTCCTATACTTTTATTTTGAAAAGCAACTGTTCCAGAATGATTTCGTTTTAAATTAAAGTGTAGGAAGAGGTTGAATCTTGCACTTCAGTGCACTGCACTGAACATTCCCTTAAATAGCAGGTGTGTTTGTTTAGGGGGTTGAATTGCGTGTGGGAGGGAATGTGGCATTGGGGTTTGAGGGGAGCGTGGCCAGGCCAGCTAGGAACATAGTGCCAATACTTATTTTCATACACTTCGAACACTGATTACAGCCCAATATCCAGCACATCTTTCATCAGAAAAATCCTTGAAAAAACCATCCAGCAAAGCTGCATGGATGCGTTCAGATCAATAACCTTCTCCATGAGTCACAATAGGGCTTCATGAACAGGAGGAGAACAGAGTCTCCATTCGGAGTGATATGGGACATGATAAAGCACAATACAGACAACAACTCAGCCACTTCACTCATCATAACAGGACTTGTTAGCCAGGCTCGATGCATCAGCCAGAAGAACTTTGGGCAACCATTTTCCATGTGTAAAAAAATTAATTTAGGCGTTCTTAGATCCGTGCAAACATTTTTGTTTTTGTGTTTAGGGTACCTTTGAGTGTCATTCATGCATATCCACATCCTTCATCCACATGATGGATTTGTAGGCCCCCATGACAGGAGGTGAGGCTTTGCCAGTTGGTGTAATCACTCCTATTTGACTCATATGGTGCCTGATGTAGCCCCTATGACAGGAGGTGAGGGTTTGCCAGTCGGTGTAATCATACATATTTGACTCATATGCTGCCTGATCTAGCCCCCGTAATATGAGGTAAGGCTTTGCCAGTCGGTGTTATCATACCTATTTCACTCATATGCTGCATGATGTAGCCTCCCGTAACATGAGGTGAGGCCTTGATCATACCTGTTTGGCTAATATGCTGCCTGATGTAGCCCCCGTAATATGAGGTGAGGCTTTGCCTGTCGGTGTTATCATACCTATTTGACTCATATGCTGCATGATGTAGCCTCCCATAACATGACGTGAGGCCTTGATCATACCTATTTGACTCATATGCTGATTGATGTAGCCCCCTGTAACATGAGGTGTGGCTTTGCCAGTTTGTGTAATCGTACCTATTTGACTCATATGCTGCCTGATGTAGCCCCTGTAACATGAGGTGAGGCTTTGCCAGTCTGTGTAATCATACCTATTTGACTCATATGCTACTTGATGTAGCATCCTATAACATGAGGTGAGGCTTTGCCAGTCGGTGTAATCATACCTATTTGACTCATATGCTGCTTGAGGTAGCCCCCTGTAACACGAGGTGTGGCTTTGCCAGTCTGTGTAATCGTACCTATTTGACTCATATGCTGCCTGATGTAGCCCCTGTAACATGAGGTGAGGCTTTGCCAGTCTGTGTAATCATACCTATTTGACTCATATGCTACTTGATGTACCATCCTATAACATGAGGTGAGGCTTTGCCAGTCGGTGTAATCATACCTATTTGACTCATATGCTGCTTGAGGTAGCCCCCTGTAACACGAGGTGTGGCTTTGCCAGTCTGTGTAATCGTACCTATTTGACTCATATGCTGCCTGATGTAGCCCCCGTAATATGAGGTGAGGCTTTAATCATACCTATTTGACTCATATGCTGCCTGATGTAGCCGCTGTAACATGAGGTGAGGCTTTGCCGGTCTGTGTAATCATACCTATTTGACTCATATGCTGCCTGATGTAGCCGCTGTAACATGAGGTGAGGCTTTGCCAGTCTGTGTAATCATACCTATTTGACTCATATGCTACTTGATGTAGCATCCTATAACATGAGGTGAGGCTTTGCCAGTCGGTGTAATCATACCTATTTGACTCATATGCTGCTTGAGGTAGCCCCCTGTAACACGAGGTGTGGCTTTGCCAGTCTGTGTAATCGTACCTATTTGACTCATATGCTGCCTGATGTAGCCCCCGTAATATGAGGTGAGGCTTTAATCATACCTATTTGACTCATATGCTGCCTGATGTAGCCGCTGTAACATGAGGTGAGGCTTTGCCGGTCTGTGTAATCATACCTATTTGACTCATATGCTACTTGATGTAGCATCCTATAACATGAGGTGAGGCTTTGCCAGTCGGTGTAATCATACCTATTTGACTCATATGCTGCTTGAGGTAGCCCCCTGTAACACGAGGTGTGGCTTTGCCAGTCTGTGTAATCGTACCTATTTGACTCATATGCTGCCTGATGTAGCCCCCGTAATATGAGGTGAGGCTTTAATCATACCTATTTGACTCATATGCTGCCTGATGTAGCCGCTGTAACATGAGGTGAGGCTTTGCCGGTCTGTGTAATCATACCTATTTGACTCATATGCTGCCTGATGTAGCCCCTGTAACATGAGGTGAGGCTTTGCCAGTCTGTGTAATCATACCTATTTGACTCATATGCTACTTGATGTACCATCCTATAACATGAGGTGAGGCTTTGCCAGTCGGTGTAATCATACCTATTTGACTCATATGCTGCTTGAGGTAGCCCCCTGTAACACGAGGTGTGGCTTTGCCAGTCTGTGTAATCGTACCTATTTGACTCATATGCTGCCTGATGTAGCCCCCGTAATATGAGGTGAGGCTTTAATCATACCTATTTGACTCATATGCTGCCTGATGTAGCCGCTGTAACATGAGGTGAGGCTTTGCCGGTCTGTGTAATCATACCTATTTGACTCATATGCTGCCTGATGTAGCCCCTGTAACATGAGGTGAGGCTTTGCCAGTCTGTGTAATCATACCTATTTGACTCATATGCTACTTGATGTACCATCCTATAACATGAGGTGAGGCTTTGCCAGTCGGTGTAATCATACCTATTTGACTCATATGCTGCTTGAGGTAGCCCCCTGTAACACGAGGTGTGGCTTTGCCAGTCTGTGTAATCGTACCTATTTGACTCATATGCTGCCTGATGTAGCCCCTGTAACATGAGGTGAGGCTTTGCCAGTCTGTGTAATCATACCTATTTGACTCATATGCTACTTGATGTACCATCCTATAACATGAGGTGAGGCTTTGCCAGTCGGTGTAATCATACCTATTTGACTCATATGCTGCTTGAGGTAGCCCCCTGTAACACGAGGTGTGGCTTTGCCAGTCTGTGTAATCGTACCTATTTGACTCATATGCTGCCTGATGTAGCCCCCGTAATATGAGGTGAGGCTTTAATCATACCTATTTGACTCATATGCTGCCTGATGTAGCCGCTGTAACATGAGGTGAGGCTTTGCCGGTCTGTGTAATCATACCTATTTGACTCATATGCTGCCTGATGTAGCCGCTGTAACATGAGGTGAGGCTTTGCCAGTCTGTGTAATCATACCTATTTGACTCATATGCTACTTGATGTAGCATCCTATAACATGAGGTGAGGCTTTGCCAGTCGGTGTAATCATACCTATTTGACTCATATGCTGCTTGAGGTAGCCCCCTGTAACACGAGGTGTGGCTTTGCCAGTCTGTGTAATCGTACCTATTTGACTCATATGCTGCCTGATGTAGCCCCCGTAATATGAGGTGAGGCTTTAATCATACCTATTTGACTCATATGCTGCCTGATGTAGCCGCTGTAACATGAGGTGAGGCTTTGCCGGTCTGTGTAATCATACCTATTTGACTCATATGCTACTTGATGTAGCATCCTATAACATGAGGTGAGGCTTTGCCAGTCGGTGTAATCATACCTATTTGACTCATATGCTGCTTGAGGTAGCCCCCTGTAACACGAGGTGTGGCTTTGCCAGTCTGTGTAATCGTACCTATTTGACTCATATGCTGCCTGATGTAGCCCCCGTAATATGAGGTGAGGCTTTAATCATACCTATTTGACTCATATGCTGCCTGATGTAGCCGCTGTAACATGAGGTGAGGCTTTGCCGGTCTGTGTAATCATACCTATTTGACTCATATGCTGCCTGATGTAGCCCCCATAACATGAGGTGAGGCTTTAATCATACCTATTTGATTCATATGCTGCCTGATGTAGCCGCCTTAACATGAGGTGCGGCTTTGCCGGTCTGTGTAATCATACCTATTTGACTCATATGCTGCCTGATGTAGCCTCCTGTAACATGAGGTGAGGCTTTGCCAATCTGTGTAATCATACCTATTTGACTCATATGCTGCCTGATGTAGCCCCCATAACATGAGGTGAGGTTTTAATCATATCTATTTGACTCATATGCTGCCTGATGTAGCCGCTGTAACATGAGGTAAGGGTTTGCCGGTCTGTGTAATCATACCTATTTGACTCATATGCTGCATGATGTAGCCCCTGTAACATGAGGTGAGGCTTTGCCAGTTTGTGTACACATACCATTGTATGTCTGTAACCATATGCTCATTCATGCACTTTCTGTAACTAGCGCCTAGATGCCTGAGGGCTTTGTGCGCTGAAATAAATGCAAAAAATAAATACAAAATAAAGACCTAATTCAGAGAATAGAAAATATTAGGGTACGCTGGAGTGCCACCTTTCCTTAAAGAGAAAATGCTAACAAACTGATGGGCCCCTGTAGATCATGTCCTCACAATCTGATTATACGGTGTACACCACATTTCCAGACTCTTTCCTATTCTCTTTAACCTGCAGGACATTATTGGCCCTTTCCCACTTCTTCTTCTTCTCTTTTCTACTGTTTGGGAGCTACGGCTCACAATGAACAGTGAACTTACGCTAGGTATAGAGGTTAAAGCTTTTGTAAGGAGTTGTTTCTTCCAACTCCACCTCTTGCAATGCATCCGGCCCTCCCTGACTTCCGCGTACAGCACTGTAGCAGTTATCTCACTGATCCATTTTTAAGACTTGACTATGCCAACACCTTTTATTACCGTGCACTCTCAAAATGTGGCTGCAAGATTACTCCAAATGTTGAAAAGATGTAAACACATCCACCCATCACTCGACACACATCACTGTCACTGATTCCCAATCAAAAAGAGGATCCACTTCAAAACTCTATGCCTCGCTTACCATACCCTCATGGCAGGGGTCTGGAGTCCATCAAAGGGACATTTTCACATTGCATATTTTCGAAACCAGTGCAATCCAGTAACGACTCGCTAATGATGGCACCAAACTTCACCGAAAAATGTCATGGAGGAACCTCCTTCTCAGTTCTAACAATCATATGCTGGAATTACTTACTGAAACATCTCTGTTTAGAAGAAGGCCACTTAACATTTGGGAAACAGCTAATAACCTAGTTATTCAACTAAACCCAACAAGAGACCAGAGGCGGAACTCATCCAACTGTACACCTACGTGCCTCAACCTCAATACATGGATGGCCAGGCTCAGACTTGCCTATAAGTTGGGCAATGCCTGAAGTGCCAGCCCATGATTCTAGTATGGGTACGTTTTTGGCCGGAATAGACCACTTTTTTGCCTGGTGTACGCCACTTCCATAAGTTGCTGCAAATGTTTTAGGCAATGTGACTGAGCAAATGTTTTAGGCAATGTGACCGAGCAAATGTTTTCAAATGCATTATTTGCAACATTCTGTATCAAAAAGTACTCTAACAGATTGTTCTGGATAGTAATTAATTGTAATATGTTATTGTGCCCCACTTTTTCATTGGCTCCTGGATTGATTTTATGCCCCATTCCAACCCTGGCTAGTTCCCAGATGCATCTTCATCCATTACATCTTTGACAGCTATGTTATAATGCTAAAGGCTATGTTTGCTGAAGAGAGGTGCAGTAGGTCAAAGGTTAGAGCATTGGTTTACCAGTGGCCAAGTTATAGCTTCAAATGTGCACATGAACATTAAAATACACAAACTGGTATGCTGAGGAGTGCATTTGGTGGACATCAATTTGATTTTTTATATTTTGTACTGTTATAAAAAATATTGTTTTATCTTTATGTCTAGTACAAACGGCTCAAAGCAAAAGAGCTATATAGCCTATATTTATTGCAAACGGCATTGCTATTTCCCAGATGAACCTTCATCCATTAAACTTCAACCACCTTGTCATTATGCAAAAAGCTTTGCACTCTAAAGAGAGACCCAGTTCCGCAGAGGTTAGAGCATGGGTTTAACAAAGGCAAGGTTGCAGGATAACGTCCTATCATTGGCACTAAAACGCTCAAACTGTTAGGTTGAGCTGTGAACTGGACGGCAATAGGTAATGTTTTTTCCTGTTATAAATATATTGTTTTATCTTTATTTCTATTATATAAGGCTCACAGAGAGAGCAGCACTTATGTTTATCTCAACCAGCTCTGCTAGTTCAAGATGCATCCCCATCCATTACACCTTGGCCTTCTTCGTCATAATGCAAAAAGCCATACACTCTCAGGAAGATATTGCAGCTTGGTGGTTACTGGATTGAAAATAGTCCAACTAGTAGGTTGGCGTATCTGATTGGGGAAAATGGGTAGTATTTACATTTTTATTGTATTTTTAAAGTTATCAAAATATTGTTTCATTTTTATTTCCCTTGCCAACGGCTCGGATAAAGAGAGCAGTACTTATGTCCATCCCAACCAGCATTGATAGTTCCCAGATGCATCTTCATCCATTAGATCTTTGCCCACTATGGCATAATGCAGAAAGCTATGCTTTCAATAGTGGGACGCTGTAGCCCAGAGCTTAGAGCATGGGTTTACCAAGGGCAGGGTTGTAGATTCCCATTCCCTCATTGGCATGAAAATACTTAGACTGAAAGGGTCACTCATTGCTTGGCAATCAGTAAAGTGTTTTTTTATTTACTGTTGAAAATATACTGTTTTATCTTAATTTCCATTACCAATTACTTTGAGAGAGCAGCCGCTGTTTATCAGATACGACATTGCTAGTTCCCAGATCCATCCTCATCCACTATAACTTTGACAGTGATGTCATAATGCAAAAATCTCTGCGCGTTAGATGGTGAGCCAGTAACTAAGAGGTTATAGGGTGGGTCCACCAGTGGTAAAGTTGCAGGATCAGGTCCACTCATTGGCTTGAAAATACTCACTGGTAGGTTAAGCTGTGCACTGGGAGGTAATAAGTACCATTTTCATTGTTCACTGTTATAAAAATATAGTTTGTTCCTTATTTTTCTTGCAAATGTCTCAGAGAAAGGGCAACACCTGTCTTTATCCCGGCCAGCATTCCTAGATTCAAGCTCTGACCTACCTACAGTGCAAGAGGGCAAGACAGAAGTGCCAGCCCATGAATCGAGTATGGGTGTGGCTTTTTGGCTAGAATGGACCACTTTTTTGGCCAGATTGGGCCAATTTCATAAGTTACTATACTCGTTTTAACCAATGTTACAGAACAAATATGTTTTCAAACGCATTATTTTCAACATATTTTAACAAAAATGTGCCCTTCGGTAGTACTTAAACAGTCTGTTATGGATAGTAATGAATTGAAACGTGTGATTGTGGGGCGTTTTGTCATTGGTGCCGAGACTGATTTTATGAGCCAGTCCGAACCTGCCAGAGATTAAAGTGAGGAGCGGAAAGTGGGCAGTGTGGGCATTTTAAGTAGGAGGAGAGCACAGTTCAGACAAAGTTTCGTGTAGAGAGAGAAAGTTACATAGAGGAGGGGAGTGGAGAGCGAGGTGAAGGAATGGAGGAAGTTAGAGGTTAGAAGCAAAGGAATGAACACTGGAGGGTGGAAGGAGGAAATTCACAGGTGGAGCAGGGAGAAAACTAGATGGTGGACGGTAAAAAGCAGCATGCAGTGGTAGGTTGAAAACAGACGGTGGAAGGGGGGTAGACCAGAGGGTGGAAGGCAGGAAGGAAGAGGCATAGGAAGGTGGAGAGCAGAGAAGGGGTGAAGAAGAGAACAACATCTGAAAGGAGGGAAACCAGAGTTGGGGAAAGGAGGTTTGCCCAGTATGCCCCAGTGAGAAATGGGTAGGAAGAACTGGCAACATAGAGGAGCAGGAGAAAATGAGTGAGATCAGAACTAGTCTGAGAATGAATGTACAAGAGGCCACGCATTGTCCAAGGCACAAAGTAGGGGTCAAGATATTATCTGAAGGAGCCAAGGCCAAAGTAGGAGAAAGAACAAGCACATGGCGGGGTGATGAGGATAGCTGGGACCAGAACAGGTTCAGTGATCCAGTGTCAAGTGTCGAGGTCAGGATCACAAGAATGAATGTATTGAGACCCTGAATTCGCACATTTGGCACTGATTATTTGCCTGTGACTGTGTGCTGTATTCCCAGTCCTTCTCTGCTTGTCAATACCGCCCCTTCTATGGCATACTTTGAACATTTCTTCTGAACTAACTTGGCTTCCTCAAGTTTTCTAACATCTTCCTTTGTTTTATCCTTCTCCTGTAACAGCCTACAGTGATTGCACCATAGTCACTGAATTTCAGGTTACTTTTTCACTTCCATTCCCACTCACTTCCCAATTGCCTCTGTATCTGCCCAGACAATCCTTGACATAAAATGTGATAAAAAATACTGCCATTATTTTTCCCCCCAGCTCGTGCATTTCAAGAGTTCAGTGCTCCTGAATGTAAGCAAGCGGATCCTCATCCTCTTTTGTTTATAGTCTTCAAAAAATCTAACTTTTGTATATCATGTGTTAGCAAAACATAATATCCCTAACTGGTGTTCTTAATGTAAAATAAAAACATCTGATGTGTGTGTGTTCTGATTGCAATATTGAATTCCTTCTTCTGATTACCTTTGTTTGTTTTGTGTGCATTGAGCCTGCAGTCTATTGATTACCTATCCTTCCACAAGATCCTGTGTGTATGGGTGTATATATGCCTTCTCATGTATCTGTCCGTATGTGTGTGTGTATGTGTCTATGCGTGTGTGTATACATATAGGTGTGCATGCATGTGCATGTGCTTATGCATGTGCATGTGTGTGTGCACATGTGTGTTCATGTATGTGTGTATGCACATGTGTGTGCATGTATGTGTATGCATGTGTGTGCATGTGTATGCATGTGTGTGCATGTGTGTGTGCATGCATGTGTGTATGCATGTACATGTGTACATGTTTATGTATGCATGTGTGTATGCATGTGTGTGTATGCATGTATCACTCCCTCTCTTCTTGTAAGCATACCATGACTGAGATTCTAACCTTAATCCTCTCTATTTCTTTCCCCAATAAATCAATTTATCCCATATAATAATAGTCCATGTCGTGCTTCAATAATTGTGCCAAGCCTACATTATTCTTCCTTTTATCAGTGCTCAGCCTGATTGTACCTATCCATAACTACATTTCCATTTAACAAAACCTTGCAAAAACTCCTAAATAGTGGATTTGTTATTCTTAGTAGTCAGACCATCAGGGTGTGTGCTTCCATAAAAAAAGAAATCCTTTATATGCTCAAACCCGTTTAAAAATACTACTATACTGTGTGATGTGCTTTTCATAGCTTGATCCCTAAACTAGTATACATTATCTCCTATTTATTAACTGAGGTCTCTCCTCAATACAAATATTAAATATATCATGCCCCTCATCCATATTGTGTATAACTTTGGTCCTTGTGCATTTGTGAGGAATTCATCTCATTACTTACTGCTTCCCTAGTTTTCAATACACATTTTGAATCAATTCATGCACTTCCAATATTTGTGCCAAAAAAGGTGTTTTCATCTTATTTATTCTTGCTATTCCCTATAAATATTTGCTGTGCTTAGTTACATGTCATTCACTATTAAATCAGCCTACTTTGTAATTGCCCTCATAATTGCATTTTTACTCTTGGAGCCATGCTTCTCAATTTGTGTGATTTTAGACATTTGTTTTCCTTTTCTTCTTCAAATGCCCCATTATTGCATAGTTATACTGTATGGTGGAGGAAACACAGTCCCCCTTCTTGCCACCTCTCCAACCTGCTCTGATCTTGGTGTACATGCTTAAACCTTTGTGTATGACACCCCATGACTCTACATTGTATTGCAGTCCATATCCCATGCCTTCTCTCTGTCCCCAACTACCAATATTTTCACCATTCTGGTTGCCTACAGCACTCTCCTGTGCTTTCATTTTTAATCTGTCTTTCTTTTCAATGCACACTGAAAACCTCTTTAGCAAACATTTTCCCTTTTTTCCTCATCTGTGCAAATGGCCGATAAATGCCTTATGATCTATACCTTTTTCAAATGTCCCATACTTCATCAACAAGGAACGGCTACTTGCCCAACATAAAATCAACAAATCAGGGGTGCTCTAATGTGTGCCCAACAAGGAAGCATCCACCACCAATCCCAGAAATAAACAACAACCACTTTTACAAAGGAAAGTGACTTCTGTGACCCTAAACAGTGTCTCAATGGGGCCTCCCCAGCTCACACATATACAATAACTGGGAGCAGCCCCCTACGTGACAAATAATATATTCAGAATACAGTTCAACCACATAGGGTTCATCTGGCAAAATGAACAATTCTTCAAAATATACACACTTGCTTGACTTAAACAACTAAGGGTTTAATTTTCCCCACAATGTTTTAATCCAACCCATCACTTCTCTCAGCAACTGGTTTCAACAGTTATAAACTAATGTCATGAAAACATGCTAATTTCTCAAAACCTACCCATTTGTCAATTTACTCAGTGGGTGTCAACCATATCAACCCATAATAAAGCGTCCCTACTACAGAACAAATAAATATATTTTGCCATTCCTCCAACACAAGCAGCAAAACTGCTCTTTTTATATATAAAGCTTAGCTCACAGCTGTTCTAATTCGCAGGAATTATCCCAATTTTTCAATTTCAAAAGCAGCTTCTGTTTTTTCTGACAACCATTAATTTTTCTCCTGACTCTTCCAAATGTTATCTCGCAGCCTTGAACAAGAGCTTTTAACTATTCTCAGCACGATTTTAAACATCCATCTTCATCGTCTACTCACAGCGCTGTCTTTCTGTCAACTGCGCACCGCGTACACAAGTGGTCCTATCTATGTGTAATTCTATTTTTAAAACATGTCCCAAATCTTATTAGCTTCTCTTTCCCAAGCAGGCAAGCAATGTGATGTCGGATTTAGTGTCAATTTGATTTAAACCCCTATTTATCCCTTTCTTCCTAACTGCATAGTCCCCTGTCTGAAGCACAATTAATTTCTCTCACATTTCATGCCTTATTTTTTTTTGTTTGCATGATGCGTTTGGTGGTTTTCTACTTTGTAAAGCTTTTTGGTATCTTAAAGCTGTCAATTATGTAGGTATATAAAAATTAACCCTCTAGCTACCGTCACCTGCCCGCCCCAAGGGTGCAAGGTAGCCACAATTCTTTGACTGCAATTCATTATTTTGCCTGTTTTTTCTCCATAGCATTTCAGATAATACATATGAGCACGCTCATCAATGGTTTGCTCACACCTCTGCCTTTTCCCCTACGTTCTGCCTATTGCTCAGTTGGTGCAAATCACCTCCTCTAAATAAATAATGTAATTTCTTGACTTCCTCTCACTTTGCACACCCATTGTTGCTTTTCGACACCTTAAGTTTAAAACAGACACATAGACAGACAGACAAACTAGTGAACTTTTCACATTAATTCTCAGTGCTCTTCACTTTATCTCTGCCCCTAAATATACCCTGATAAGAGTTTAGCTCATCTCCTCATGTGGACCTGTCCTATGCGCAACCCAAGTTTTCTCTGATTGGAAAGTGATACAACCTCTTCTGACCCACTTGGGGTCAGGACTCTGGACCCTTCTCTCTCTTTCTTATTTACACATAAAAATAAAAGCTCTTCATTATTTCTTAAACAACCCCTGTTACTTTTATACACCCCATTACTTATCTAAACTACCCTGTTGCTTTTCCCTTTATATACATAACATATTATTTTTCCCTCTTTGCCTGTCCCCTTTTAATACATACCATAATCCACAGATGTCAAAGCTGTGCCTCACTATGCTGACAGTCATAGGGAGACTTCCCCCGACAAATCAGAGCACACTTTAGATTCACAAACCCTGTCACTTCTCCAGGGCATCACCAATTTCTCTCAGCATAGATCTGGGTTCTTGTCCCTGGAAGATCTTTAGGGCCCCTTTGTATGGTCACCATGTGTAAAGGGGGACCCCATCCATCCCCTCAAGTCCTCTGACATCTGTGGACTCTGGAACTTGAGACTGGACAAATGCAGGAAGACGGACTCCCGGATGGTTCAGAGTCATCTTTAATACAAGTTCAGAAAATACACTGGAAGCACAGATGGCTCCTACAATCAGCTTGCCTTCTAAAGGCTTTTTGAGAATGATGCAATATTTTGTACAATTTCAGAATACATATCTGATTGGTCCCTTCAGCCAAAAATAAACCCCTTCTTGTCTTTGATTGGTTGGCTTATCTGCTGCTCACCAAGTCACATTAGCTCATTTTTGGCATGCTCTGTCTGACTGAAAAAGTTCTTATCTGCTCTTGAGGTCCTGCCAAATTTACTTGGCAGCTCATACTGTGGGAAACCTAATCAGCTCATCTTGTGTGTTGGACCCTAAGCAGCTGCGCTAATTGGTAGCTTTCCCATGCACATATCTGATTTACTATCAATAATTGTCTGATTTCCCTGTCAAGAAATTCTAAATATACCATACCAGACGTGCTTATCTCACACTGAAATGCTGCCAAAGAAAATTTCAACATCAGAATGATTCAGGGCTTTGCACACCTGCATTTCAAGACACCATTTTGTATTTGGCATGCATTTTAGAATCTTTTTCAGTCTGTTCAGCCTAGATGTTCGACTACCAAAGGGCAAACCAATCTACTTTTGTACATAACTCATTTTCTATCCAGTTTTCAGAATATATTTTAGATATTCATTATGTGCGTATAATACCTGGGACACCCTCCTACATGCACTCTTTAACTTCAAAAAGCACTATAATTCTGATGTTTGCAATGCTGGGATCATTGATCAGCCTATCATGCTATCTGCATTCATTTTGAAGGGGGGCCTGGTACTATTATACAATGTCATTTGTGATGTCAGTGTGCTTATGGGCTGTGCAGTGGGGGCCTCATAGTTAAGGTGCCGTTGCTTCCAACACCTTTCGTATTTCAGAGTTTTTTTGCATTAAGTCGGCACCTTAACATACATTTTCTTTCACTGAATATATATAACACTTAGAGGTGGACGTGAATTCTAAGTGCCTGCATCTAAACTATGAAACGATATGCCTCTTTCATGAAAAACTTCTCATGTGAATACTTCTTTTAGACACTCGCTAAAGACCTGCATTTTCAAAGTCACCTTCCCTTTCTAATTGTATCTATTTCTGGATTGCCTTCTTCCGAGCCAGTGCCAGGAAACCATTTGTGATAGCAGTGCACTCTACAAAGACAATTGGCATAACATAACATCATGGGAGTCACGGCCAAACACATCCCGATGGATAACTTCATCATTCATGTTAAACAATGTCCTTTCTAGGGAACAAATGCCATAAATATTAGTCCCATTTTTGCTGAATTTTGCACTGAGCAATGCTGCTTCTTTGATTAATTCCTTTAACACAGCTTTCACCCTGGAACTATCAGCTTTTTCGAATACCTCTCAAGTGGTCCATAGCAATATTCTTAAACCAGATGAAAATTCAAACTCTGCCTCACAATCTGACTCATGGATTTCTCATATCAAAGAGTTTGAATTATTGTGATCACAATATACGTATATATGTTTTTTTTTAAAGAGGATGTGTTCTTGTTACTTAGAAGATGGTCAATTCCCTAGACCAAGATGTGATCACCCTCACCCATATGTTTTCTATAATGAAAATGATTACTTAAGAATGCCTCCAGGTGGCAGGAAAGTATGAGCAAACTATGTGAAATCTAGCGGATGCATTTCTGGCAATGTCTACACCTAAATATTGACCTACTGCCAGGTTGGGTAATACAAGGATATATAAGAAAATGTGATAAAAAATGCGAGCAATGTACTATTGACTGAAATATATATATACAAACCTTTGTTCATAGGACCATTGGGAACAGGTTTTGGAGAGTAAGTCTGATAAGGATGCCTCTTTGAGTATTGATGGAAATAACACAGTTACATTAATGGAAATAGATGACATACTGGCTTAGTAGCGGATTCATAGATAATTGATAGTACTGTTGTTGCACCACACCCCACAACCCAGCAGGAGAAAAAGAAAATTCCAGAGAGAAAATCGAAAAAAGAAAGAAAAGGGAAAGATAGAGAAAAGTATGTAATAACTCTGAAGGAATCAAATCAAAGGGAAAATCACTGTATTGTGTTGAAATCTTCAGATTGCTAGGAAAAGAGGGACAGTTACGAAAACACAGAACACATAGATAGCTAATCGTCATCTTCAAAGGAATGGATACATAACAAGTTGTATCCCACCAATTAGCGAAAAGGACACCTTTTTGAACTCCCTAACATTTTTGAGTGCCCATATACTGGAAGAAAAGGATCTCATATCCATGGCTATATCCATGATTGAAAATGCTGCCTACCTGAATGGAGCGGTCGGAAGGTAAGCTTCATTTATTAAGGAATACAGGACTTACCTATTGCAGAATACCAAACTAGCCCCAAAGGTTATGACAGCAGGATAGAACTGAATTTATAAGCAGTTCTAGGGAACAGCGGATCACATCTTAAAGACAAATTTGTTTGGTTTTCTTCTGTTTTTCCTAAAGAAGATATTGGTGTGGACAAGTGTGCTTGTAAAAAGGGAGTATTTTGGATCTAATGCACATCTTCTGCAAATTGTTTTCTTTTCTCTCGATAAATATACACTCTGTTCAACTAAGCTGTGATTTGGAGGGTTGTAATTCAAAAGATGCTGAAGCCGAAGTCTAGGCTTGAGAGACTGCTGAATATGTACAGTATGTAACTTTTGAGGACTACTTCATGCGAAGGGGAATTTATGTGGAATGATTTCCTGCTGGCTATGTTATTCATTTAACCCCCTAGTGATCCTAGCTGCCTTCATCACCACATATCTCGGAAAATAACTCCCTGCATCAACATCAAATGGCTAACTCTTGTACCCAATGCATGGAGAACAAAAAGATAACAACAGAAACCACACAAACTTTCAAACAATGTCCACATCAACTGCTAGATGTACACCCTCAACCAGACCAAACCAGAGAAGTGCAAGAGTTGTCATCGATCACACATTACATCATGAACCAGTACCCTGAAATCATCCTTTGCTGGTGCCAACCTGAACCCACAAATAACCTACTCAACTTATTTGAGAATGAGGGTCACAACCGAGATGTCACAGCTGATATTCTACAAAAACTAAACATGCTGAAAGCCTTTTTTCAAATTAAAGAATTCACAAATGTAAGGTTGGCATCAGATGCCTCTACATCAGTGTCCACTCTACCACTAAAAACCCTTCTCATATACATGGCCTGCCTTGCCAAGATAAAGTAGGCCTATTCTTCTTCCCAGAGCCTTGTCTCTCAGAAGAACAGTCACAAATTATACATGAAACAATCCGCACTGGATAAAAAATCTATTTGCCTACAGAGGGTCTAGAAGAGTAGGAGGAATTGCTCTTGTGCACACAGTCCCCTCAAAGTTACAACTATAATCTGTGTATGCTCAACCTGACTGACACCAACACTAACTTTCCTTCTCAAATATAGACCCCCATCCACAACCATCCTTTGCAAACACCCTTGATGATACATTCACTAACCTCTATGTAGGTTGCCAACAACTCACACTATGAGATTTCACCTTCTAGCTAGAAAAGGAAGGTTGCCCAGCTACAAAATCATTCTGTTCAAAACCCTGGTGTCTTACATCTCAAACATCTGGTAAAAGGATCCACTCAAGAGGCCAGACACACACTAGATTGTGTCTTCTGCCATTCAAACTTGGAGAGATCACCTTTCAATCCCTTTCACGATCTTCACTCAAGCACCTGCACTCACTTAAACATCCACAGGACCACCAACGTTAACAAGACCATGGAGAGCGATCCAACTGGACACCCTCCTGGAAAGACATAAAGCAACCATTCCCTATACCATAATAAAACCGAAACGACAACCATCTCAGTGAAATTCACATCTGGATAAATACCTGTCTGAACAGCATGAAACAAAAAGCCATTCAGAACTTCTGCTCAAAAGAAATACATCCACCAGATTGTATTTTCCCAATTTGAACCTCCTACAAAATAAAATTGAAACTCAAGAAAATTGAGAAAAACATTTTTACATCAGACAAACAAGTCCACCAACTGCAACTGTAGTACAACAGGGCAAACACTATCAAAGCAAAAGAAACCCTATTACTCACATTGTACCAAAATCAGAGCAAAGTGGCCAAATTGAAATCTTTGAAATCGTTCAAGAATTAAAGAATCATTCAGCCTCTATCACGGGCCAAAGGCCTACTTAGGAAACTTTGGGGGTCATTCCATGTTTGGTGGTATCCGGCCGGTAATTCCGGTGGGATACCACCAAGCAGTATTACTGTTTCCGCCGTCTGCTAACCTGGTATAACCGGGATATTGCAAGCAGCAGAAATACCGGTAATTCCCCATTCCATGAACTTGCTGGTATTTCCGGCAATAGCATTGCCAGAAATACTGGCTGTGTAATGCTGGTGGTGGGCTGAGTTACCTCCAGCTATTGGCTAGGGTAAGTCGTGTAACCCCCATGGGCAAACTTGTAGTTTGTTGGTCCAGAAAGTGCCTGTAAACGTTATTACCAGCACTTTTTTCCAGAACGGCAAATTTATAATCTGGGCCAAATTAGACTTCATCTCAATGCAATTCCACAACAAAACGAAAAAAATCCAAGACTTCCGGGATAGGAAAGGGAGAAAAAGGACCAAACATGCCATAGCCAACTAGGGAAATAATACCAAATAGAATCTTCCTTTGAATCATTCATTGCTTTCCACCCATTCACTTCCCTGGACTTTCACTACATGGTCCATACCAGCAACTAAAAATACTCTCTGGAAAAACCTCTGACACCCAACATCTACACAATAATAAGTAAGAAACTGAAACCAACAGCTGTTCTGTGATCTCTTCTCAATGCCTCCATCAAACAGAGAGAGAGAGTCTCGCTTCTCTTTAAAACAGCTTTGTTAAAGCTCTCCTGAAAAACCCATGGGCAACTCAAATTACCCAGCTTATTATAAACAGTGGTCGAAGTGGGTGGGAGCGGTTGGGAGCGGTGCTCCTCTACTGTTTATTTTTAAGTTTTACTGTTCCTATACTTTTATTTTGAAAAGCAACTGTTCCAGAATGATTTTGTTTTAAATTACAATGTAGGAAGAGGTTGAATCTTGCACTTCAGTGCACTGCACTGAACATTCCCTTAAATAGCAGGTGTGTTTGTTTAGGGGGTTGAATTGCGTGTGGGAGGGAATGTGGCATTGGGGTTTGAGGGGAGCGTGGCCAGGCCAGCTAGGAACATAGTGCCAATACTTATTTTCATACACTTCGAACACTGATTACAGCCCAATATCCAGCACATCTTTAATCAGAAAAATCCTTGAAAAAACCATCCAGCAAAGCTGCATGGATGCGTTCAGATCAATAACCTTCTCCATGAGTCACAATAGGGCTTCATGAACAGAGTCTCCATTCGGAGTGATATGGGACATGATAAAGCACAATACAGACAACAACTCAGCCACTTCACTCATCATAACAGGACTTGTTAGCCAGGCTCGATGCATCAGCCAGAAGAACTTTGGGCAACCATTTTCCATGTGTAAAAAATTAATTTAGGCGTTCTTAGATCCGTGCAAACATTTTTGTTTTTGTGTTTAGGGTACCTTTGAGTGTCATTCATGCATATGAGACCTTCACCACATGACCGTTTGTAGGCCCCCATGACAGGAGGTGAGGCTTTGCCAGTTGGTGTAATCACTGCTATTTGACTCATATGCTGCCTGATGTAGCCCCTATGACAGGAGGTGAGGGTTTGCCAGTCGGTGTAATCATACATATTTCACTCATATGCTGCATGATGTAGCCTCCCATAACATGACGTGAGGCCTTGATCATACCTATTTGACTCATATGCTGCCTGATGTAGCCCCTGTAACATGAGGTGAGGCTTTGCCAGTCTGTGTAATCGTACCTATTTGACTCATATGCTACTTGATGTAGCATCCTGTAACATGAGGTGAGGCTTTGCCAGTCGGTGTAATCATACCTATTTGACTCATATGCTGCTTGAGGTAGCCCCCTGTAACACGAGGTGTGGCTTTGCCAGTCTGTGTAATCGTACCTATTTGACTCATATGCTGCCTGATGTAGCCCCCGTAATATGAGGTGAGGCTTTAATCATACCTATTTGACTCATATGCTGCCTGATGTAGCCGCTGTAACATGAGGTGAGGCTTTGCCGGTCTGTGTAATCATACCTATTTGACTCATATGCTGCCTGATGTAGCCCCCATAACATGAGGTGAGGTTTTAATCATATCTATTTGATTCATATGCTGCCTGATGTAGCCCCTGTAACATGAGGTGAGGCTTTGCCAGTTTGTGTACACTTACCATTGTATGTCTGTAACCATATGCTCATTCATGCACTTTCTGTAACTAGCGCCTAGATGCCGGAGGGCTTTGTGCGCTGAAATAAATGCAAAAAATAAATACAAAATAAAGACCTAATTCAGAGAATAGAAAATATTAGGGTACGCTGGAGTGCCACCTTTCCTTAAAGAGAAAATGCTAACAAACTGATGGGCCCCTGTAGATCATGTCCTCACAATCTGATTATACGGTGTACACCACGTTTCCAGACTCTTTCCTATTCTCTTTAACCTGCAGGACATTATTGGCCCTTTCCCACTTCTTCTTCTTCTCTTTTCTACTGTTTGGGAGCTACGGCTCACAATGAACAGTGAACTTACGCTAGGTATAGAGGTTAAAGCTTTTGTAAGGAGTTGTTTCTTCCAACTCCACCTCTCGCAATGCATCCGGCCCTCCCTGACTTCCGCGTACAGCACTGTAGCAGTTATCTCACTGATCCATTTTTAAGACTTGACTATGTCAACACCTTTTACTTACCGTGCACTCTCAAAATGTGGCTGCAAGATTACTCCAAATGTTGAAAAGATGTAAACACATCCCCCCATCACTCGACACACATCACTGTCACTGATTCCCAATCAAAAAGAGGATCCACTTCAAAACTCTATGCCTCGCTTACCATACCCTCATGGCAGGGGTCTGGAGTCCATCAAAGGGAAATTTTCACATTGCATATTTTCGAGACCAGTGCAATCCAGTAACGACTCGCTAATGATGGCACCAAACTTCACCGAAAAATGTCATGGAGGATCCTCCTTCTCAGTTCTAACAACCATGTGCTGGAATTACTTACTGAAACATCTCTGTCCAGAAGAAGGCCACTTAACCTTTGGGAAACAGCTAATAACCTAGTTATTCAACTAAACCCATCAAGAGACCAGAGGCGGAACACATCCAACTGTACACCTACGTGCCTCAACCTCAATACATTGAGGGCCAGGCTCAGACTTGCCTATACGTTGGGCAATGCCTGAAGTGCCAGCCCATGATTCTAGTATGGGGACGTTTTTGGCCGGAATAGACCACTTTTTTGCCCAGTGTACGCCACTTCCATAAGTTCCTGCAAATGCTTTAGGCAATGTGACCGAGCAAATGTTTTCAAATGCATTATTTGCAACATTTTGTATCAAAATGTACTCTAACAGATTGTTCTGGTGAGTGATTAATTGTAATATGTTATTGTGCCCCACTTTTTCATTGGCTCCTAGATTGATTTTATGCCCCATTCCAACTCTGGCTAGTTCCCAGATGCATCTTCATCCATTACATCTTTGACAGCTGTGTTATAATGCTAAAGGCTATGTTTTCTGAAGAGAGGTGCAGTAGGTCAAAGGTTAGAGCATTGGTTTACCAGTGGCCAAGTTATAGCTTCAAATGTGCACATGAACATTAAAATACACAAACTGGTATGCTGAGGAGTGCATTAGGTGGACTTCAATTTGATTTTTAAATATGTTGTACTGCTATAAAAATATTGTTTTATCTTTATGTCTAGTACAAATGGCTCAAAGAAAAAGAGCTATAAAGCCTATATTTATTGCAAACGGCATTGCTATTTCCCAGATGCATCTTCATCCATTAAATTTCAACCACCTTGCCATTATGCAAAAAGCTTTGCATTCTAAAGAGAGACCCAGTTCCGCAGAGGTTAGAGCATGGGTTTAACAAAGGCAAGATTGCAGGATAACGTCCTATCATTGGCACTAAAACGCTCAGACTGTTAGGTTGAGCTGTGAACTGGACCGCAATAGGTAATGTTTTTTCCTGTTATAAAAATATTGTTTTATCTTTATTTCCATTACATAAGGCTCACAGAGAGAGCAGCACTTATATTTATCTCAACCAGCTCTGCTAGTTCCAGATGCATCCCCATCCATTACACCTTGGCCTTCTTCGTCATAATGCAAAAAGCCATACACTCTCAGGAAGACCTTGCAGCTTGGTGGTTATTGGATTGAAAATAGTCCAACTAGTAGGTTGGCGTGTCTGATTGGGGAAAATGGGTAGTATTTACATTTTTATTGTATTTTTAAAGTTATCAAAATATTGTTTCATTTTTATTTCCATTGCCAACGGCTCAGATAAAGAGAGCAGTACTTAGGTCCATCCCAACCAGCACTGATAGTTCCCAGGTGCATCTTCATCCATTAGATCTTTGCCCACTATGGCATAATGCAGAAAGCTATGCTTTAAATAGTAAATAGTGGGACGCTGTAGCTCAGAGCTTAGAGCATGGGTTTACAAAGGGCAAGGTTATAGATTCACATCCCCTCATCGGCATGAAAATACTTAGACTGAAACGTTGAGTCACTCATTGCTAGGCAATCAGTAGAGTGTTTATTTGTTTTTTTTACTGTTCTAAATATACTGTTTTATCTTAATTTCCATTACCAATTACTTTGAGAGAGCAGTAGCTGTTTATCAGAACCGAAATTGCTAGTTCCCAGATCCATCCTCATCCATTATAACTTTGACAGTGATGTCATAATGCAAAAAGCTCTGCGCGTTAGATGGTGAGCCAGTAACTAAGAGGTTATAGGGTGGGTCCACCAGTGGTAAAGTTGCAGGATCAGGTCCACTCATTGGCTTGAAAATACTCACTGGTAGGTTAGGCTGTGCACTGGGAGGTAATAAGTACCATTTTCATTGTTCACTGTTATAAAAATATAGTTTTTTTCTTATTTTTCTTGCAAATGTCTCAGAGAAAGAGCAACACCTGTCTTTATCCCGGCCAGCATTCCTAGATTCAAGCTCTGACCTGCCTACAGTGCAATAGGGCAAGACAGAAGTGCCAGCCCATGAATCGAGTATTGGTATGGCTTTTTGGCTAGAATGGACCACTTTCTTGGCCAGATTGGGCCAATTTCATGAGTTACTACACTCGTTTTAACCAATGTTAACAAATATGTTTTCAAACGCATTATTTTCAACATATTTTAACAAAAATATCCCATTCGGTAGTACTTAAACAGTCTGTTATGGATAGTAATGAAGTGAAATGTGTGATTGTGGGGCATTTTGTCATTGGTGCCTAGACTGATTTTATGAGCCAGTCCGAACCAGCCAGAGATTAAAGTGAGGACAGGAAAGTGGGCAGTGTGGGCATTTTAAGAAGGAGGGGAGCACAGTTCAGACAAAGTTCGTGTAGAGAGAGAAAGTTACATAGAGGAGGGGAGTGGAGAGCGAGGTGAAGGAATGGAGGACGTTAGAGGTTAGAAGCAAAGGAATGAACACTGGAGGGCACATGGAGGAGATTCACAAGTGGAGAAGGGAGAAAACTAGATGGTGGACGGTAAAAAGCAGCATGCAGTGGTAGGTTGAAAACAGACGGTGGAAGGGGGGGGAGACCAGAGGGTGGAAGGCAGGAAGGAAGAGGCATAGGAAGGTGGAGAGCAGAGAAGGGGTGAAGAAGAGAACAACATCTGAAAGGAGGGAAACCAGAGTTGGGGAAAGGAGGTTTGCCCAGTAAGCCCCAGTGAGAAATGGGTAGGAAGAACTGGCAACATAGAGGAGCAGGAGAAAATGAGTGAGAGCAGAACTAGTCTGAGAATGAATGTACAAGAGGCCATGCATTGCCCAAGGCACAAAGTAGGGGTCAAGATATTATCTGAAGGAGCCAAGGCCAAAGTAGGAGGAAGAACAAGCACATGGCGGGGTGATGAGGATAGCTGGGACCAGAACGGGTTCAGTGATCCAGTGTCAAGGGTCGAGGTCAGGATCACAAGAATGAATGTTATGAGACCCTGAATTCCCCCTACCCTGGTGGAAACTGGGGTAAAATGGTCTCTGTTACCCACACTGCCTGAGGATTGTAAACCACAGATTCTGCTTCACCTGGTGGCCAAGAAGCAGAAATGGGCATAGAAACTACTGGTGCTCAAGTAGCCATCACCTACAGAGAACCTTTTAAAAGAACCTTGCTTGCACGGCAGCATTGGAGAGACAGTGAATGCCAGGGTTTTACCCCGAACCCTGTAAACCTCTGAAGAAGATATTTTTTTTTGATATTCTGACTGATAAACCAGGAGTGGGATACTTTGCTGAACTTTGAGTGGAGAAGTCCTACCCTTTTGTGTTAAGAATAAAACTATTTAAACCCATTTCTGAGTCTGCATTCTTTGTGAATCTCACACAGCTACAGGACAGATGGTATTAGACGTGTGATTAACAAAGGCTGCCCCATAATTCTCTCTATGACATCCAGAGTGTAAGGCACAGGTCATCTGTACAGCCATGATGGGCCAAGTACCCAGGATAGTTACCATAGATTCAGCAGGAATGGGATTTCTTTCTTTCAAAATGTATATTCGGATTAGATTATTTATCAAACATAAACATCATCATATACAAATAGAGAATCATAATTTCATAGTTTCGACACTAAGTACATGACCGTTAAAAAGGACATTTTAAAACCAACTAGTTCTAAACAATTAAAATTGTTCTAATCACTTTGAATCCCCTTCCTCAAGTACATTGCTCTTTCAAATAAGACAGAAGGGCCCAGCCATCGTTTCCTTTTCTACCAGCAGGAGTAGCAATAATGCTGGTTTATGGAGGTGAATATTATTAATCTTTACTACCTGCAAGATCCTTCTGGGCCCCCCCCCAAACACGGGGCAAAACAGTAAAAAGTGCTTTAGGTCTTCCCTAGCTGCCCCAACAGTGGGCAGCTTGGATCATTGGGGAACCTGGGCCACCTTTCTGTATTGCCCCTTAGCTTTAGACAGTTAAACCTGGCCCTCGTTATGAGCCATCTATCTTTCATTTTCGAGGCCCACACAAGAAACGGATTTATACAGCATGACAAAAGTTACCATTCCCTCAAAAGGTCTGTTCCTGGTTTTCACAGGCCTTAAGATAAGCTAGCAGGTGTGACCTATGGTAAAGCAGCTCCTATGTCTGCCCGGACTGGCCTTTGTGTGGGGGCTGGAGTGAATGACAGGGAACAGTATACATCCTGCTGTTTAACCATGGTTCAGAGACTTCAAGTATTCGGGCAGATGTTTTCATAGTCCACTTATTTCAAACTGTTCTACCTAGAATGCAGAAGAATTGTAAATAATCCATAGGGGCAAGGTGGGATTTGGCAGAATGGAATGAATCTGACCCAACAAAGGCCAGTAGCAAGGAGATAACAAACCCTAGGGCCGTACAGCTATCCCCATTAGAACCTGAATTTGCTAGGGCCCAAAACACACAACCCCTCCCTAAAATCAGCTTTTGACACTGCATATCAACTGACTAAGGGGTTAGGCTCACAGGACACCGTTTTGTAAAGAAAAGGGGCCTCATCTACAACATTATGGTTAACAAGAAGTGATGGGTAAACCCTTTATCAGTTATTGTTCCCCTTTCCGAAAGGCAGTTACTGAGCTGGACCATTTCCATCTCCTGGCAAGATGCCTGGGGATAACAAAAACCTGGGAACATATTCTAAGCTAGTTCATTTGGCCCAGACTCCATCAGGAAATATATCAGCACTGTCAATAATACCTGGTGTGCCAAATAACCTCTTGGCAGGATGCTTGTAAAGCCTCACTACAACCCCTTCCGATCACAGTTGTCCCATTCTCGCAAATAGAGGTGGATGTGGTAAGCCACTCATTCCACCTAAGGCAGGGAACTGACATATTCTAGTTGTCTTAGACTATGCCACCCAATCACCTCACAGGCCACAACAAATATCGTGAAGGGATATACGTGATTTGACCGTGGCAGAATTCTTCATGGTGGAATTGACCGTGGTCAATTTTGCTGTGAATACAATTTTGCTGCAGTGAAATCTAGCAAAACCTTGATGCCCCACTGCCCCATTACCCCTTCCCGCCACTTACCTTCCACTTTCCCGCTTCCTTCTGACCCTGTGGCATCAGTGCAGGTCAGATTTGACGCAGCAGCATCTGCTTTTCTATTTATTATTCATTTTTTTCCGCCCCCCGCCTCCAGTCCTCAGGAAGCGGGGGACCCCCCTGCTACCCTCCAAGGCAATCACTACCAAACATGGGGAGCAAGGGTCTACCCCGCAACCCCCGCTCCCCATGTTCGGTATTGATTGCCCAATTTGTTCAAATTTAATCGATCAAATGGTACTGGCTGAATTCGGACAACTTTACCATACGATCAATTAAATTCAAACAAATTGGGCAATACCTTCTGAAGCGCATCGTTTCTAATTTACTCAGGTAGATATTGTTCCAGAACAAGATTATATTAGAGTGGAGAATCCCCTTCATGTCAAAAATCATGACTAATCTGAAGAACCTGTTATAGATATAAACCCTCCAAACTCTACCACCTTCAAACATATGGCTTTGTGGAGTGTTTCAATCAAACACTAAAGAACTTTCTCTAGAAATTAAGTTTGTTGGATGCAAGCAACAGAGACAAGCTTCTACCGTGGGCCTATTTGCAGCACAGAAAACTCAACAAACCTCTACAGAATTCCTGTTGTTTGAGTGAGTCTATGGAAGTGCACCCTGCGATATCCTGGATATCTTGAAGTACGGTTGTAAAGGACAGGAAAAACCCAAAGGACACTTCCCAGAATGTGTACAAGCCACTCAGGAGAGACAGCGATCTGCAACTTGGCACAGCAACATCTACAAGTCAGTCACGAGAAACAGAAGGGATTTTATGATTTCAGGCCTAACCTAGTTATTTCAAGGTAGGTAACTTTGTCCAATTCTTCCTCCTTACAGAATTGCCAAGTGGCACAGAGCCAAACAAGTCACCAATGTTTTCAGTAATGTGAGCAATGAAGTTCAGCAAAATAATTTGTGGAGGTCCTCACAAGCATACCACAAACTGGCTCAAGATGTGGTGGAAATCCGACATGGCGACTGTCATGACACATTGTGAGGTAGCCTACAGAAAGAAGGTTTACGAGGTTCACTGACTTTATATTGGAGCGTCTGACAACAGATTAAAACCAGGATCTACAAACCTACCTACAACACTTTGCTAGTATTTTCGACAATTACCTGGGAAAGCAAATAACTTTGTTCTTCACACTGAAACACTACCAGGAAAATGTGTCTGTCTTTGAACCAAGAGACTCCCTGAAGCTAGGGGAAAGTAGTCGATGGCAAGGTGAAGAAAATGGTAGACCATGCAGTAATCAAGCCACCGAAGAGCGACTGGTACTTGTGGACCTTTCTGGTGCCAAACTCCAGGAGAGCTGCCAAATTTGTATATACTTTAAAAAAGGTGAATACAATCTACTGGTTTGACACATACTTAATGACATGAACTGATGAGTTGATAGAAAGGATTGGGTTTCAAAATAAATGTCTATTGTTGGTTTCCCAAAGGCCACTATCAGAATCAATTATCACTCAAGAATCAATAGAACATCATTTCCGTCAAATCTGTGGCTCTCCTCCAGTTCCTAGTACTACACTTTAGGTTTATTGGCAGCTGGACACCTTCCAAAGAGTAATGAATATCATTCCACAACCCCTCTAGCATTTGTGGCATATTTTGATGATATTGTAGGACAAGGAAAGAATTGACAGGACAGTATGAGACACCTTTAGCTGGTCACCGAAAACCTCAGAAAAGCCATACTCAATTCAAACCCAAATAGTTTCCATCTAGTTTGACCAGAAAGGGGATAGTGCAACCTCAAGAGGCAACGGTTGCAAGCATAAAAAGCATCCCTACTCCAGAAACAAAATATGGTTGCCCCTTTATTCTAAACTTTTACAAACTATAGTCAGAGCCTTTAAAGGTAAACTAAAAGGATCCAGATTCAACCATATCCAATGAACCGAAAGTAAGGAGAATGCCTTTAGGATGATGAGATCCTCCCTCTACCACCCCATGCTAATTATACATAGATTTATTGAACTACTCTTTTTCCAAACAAATGCCTCCAAAGTGGGTCTACGCATATTCTATCTGAATTGAGGAATGGGGTAGAACAACCCATACTTTTTATTAGCCGAAAATCCACCCCTTTAAGAAAAACTACACCAACATTGAGTTGGAATGTCTGATTTTTAGATATGAAACAGAGTAACTCCAATATTGATCACCCACCAAATAAATGACCCTGTCCATCAACCATGCTTCTTTGTCCTGGTTAGCCCAAACCAAAGGAAAATAAATCAAGTCATGAGGTGGTTCCTTCAGCCAAAATTCCTTCTCAGTTATACACAGTCAGGGCAAGATCCAGGACAACACATCCTATTGGAGTGAGTGCCCAGAGGCAGGAATACAGGGTTCTCAAAGGAAGATTTTTAGTGGGGTCACTTAGGGAATTGGGTGCCTCCCAGAGGCAGTGGATGATGGACCCAGAGGCAAAATGGGGAAGATAACTATGTAACCCTCATCTAGCTGCCTCTTGCAGGCAGATGCTGTTAATGGTACACTTGTCAGGTTCCTGGCATTTTAAACCTACATGACAGGTGACTATGAAGCTTCCCCCCCCATTTCAAAATGGTGCACAGGCTTTTTGAAGCTGTGGTCCAGCTTACCCCTGAATCAGAGCAACCTGCTCAAGAAACAATGGACACCTGCAGCAAATTTTTTAAGTAAAACCAAACAGAGACCCTAAAGAATAAAAAATACATCTCGGCCAAGGAGCAGACCAGGGGCAAAGTGAGGACAGGAAAGGGGCCACCATGTGCATTTGGAGTTGGAGGGGAGTGGAGTTCAGAGCACATTGGCATACAGAGATAAAGTTACACTGAGGAGGGGAGGAATTTTGAGGCAAGAGGAGATGAGAAAATGTCAGAAACCTAAAGAAGTGAAATCACCAGTGACGGAGGGAGAAGACCAGAGGTGGAAAGGTGGAGGAGGGCAGATGGTGAAGCTGGAGATCAGAAGGTAGCAGGTGGACAAAGGCAGAGAGATGGAGGAAAACCAGAGAGTGGATGATGGAAAGCAAGAGGTGGAGAAAGGGAAAAGCAGAAAGGAGTGGAAGGATGAGTACAACAGCTGAAGGAAGGATTAAACCAGACATGGGGGTGGGACATGAAACCATATTAGGGCCCGTGAGAATCGGATAGTGAGAAAAGAACTAGTCAGAAGAGGAAGTTATAAGAGGGCCTTCATTGCCCAAGGCAGGGGGTTAACGTGAATCCCTGATATGAAGAGGCTGATCCCATGATGGGGGAGAAGTAATCAAGTGGTGGGCCAATGAAATGGAGACGGGTAGTCCAGGTGGGTGGGGGCCAAGCGCGGAGATGGGTACCAAGGGAAATTAAGGTGATACGGCTACCAAGGCATGCTGGGGAAACTGGGGCCAAAGGCCTGGCATCACTTTGGCTACCTGAGGACATCAAACCACAGCTACTGCTGCCCCTGATGGCCGAGATACAGCAGCGGCTAAGGGAATTGCTAATTCTCAACTGCCCGTCGCCTCTACATACCAACAGACGGAACATACTGAAATGGCAGCAACAGAGAGAATGTAAGTGCCAGGCTGGTTCCCGAAACCATACCAACTTCTGAAGATGAACCTTTACTTTTTGTTATGGTGACTGATAAGCCAAGAGGGAAACACTTTTCTGAACTTTGATCAGAGAAGCCTATTAATTTGGGTTAAGGACAAAACTATTTAAACCCATTTCTGTGTCTTGTCTCTGTCTTTGCGCAAGCTTAGCAAGCAAGCCCAAATCCACTCAGTGGTTTTGTAGGGGTTTTCCACAAAAAACATTGTGTGTTTAATTGTAGCATTTTAAAGTTCAATTTTGGGTAAAATTAGATTTTTTTAAAAGCCTCAGGGTTTACAATGAGTTCTGTAGAGAGCACATTTATATGTTCCAATATTATAGATTTCAGGTCCCATAGCCCCCAGCTTTTCCCAATAGTAACTGTCTTTGCCCCAGTACTACCCCATGTCACGTTAATGACCCATATGTTTTTCACTGCCCAGGATCTTCTGCAAGCGACTCTCTCTGCCCCGGGTGTGCGCCCTCTAGGTATCACTTCCCCATTTCAGAGCGATGAGTCTCTCACCACCTCGGTTCTGACAGGTGTAGCTCACACTGCCTCTGCCATGTGGCACTCACAGCTACAGTTCAACCCCTGGTTCATTCAAGGTCCAAGGTCTGCCCGAATGCCATTCTCATGGCCCCAGTTTTGCTACATACTGCCTTCACAGCAAAGCTTCTGCCCCCAATGTCACGCTCCCTGCCCCAGTTCTGCTCCAAGGTTTTGCTCCCATAACAGGTGCGGTCCCATGTCCCTCTGATTGTACACGTTCAGACCCATGTTGCTTTGACTGCCTTGGTTCTGTCCCAGATGTTATTCGTGGACCACGCGGCTGTAACGACACTGGTCCTAATCTATCTACTCGTTCCCACAGTTTGGCTCTCATGTCTCTCACTTCCTCAGCTCTGCCCCATGCTGTTCATTCTGCCTCTGTGTCCTATTGCAGCCCCATGGCAGCCCCATATCCTGGCCCAATGTTACACCTATTTCCCTATGCTTCATGTGGCTCTCGGTGCCCAGTTTCTGCCCCATTTGGGTCTCATTTCCACAAGTGGCTCTCACTGCCCCATTACTGTTCATTGACTCTCTCCCTGCACCATGTGTGCCACAATGCTCTAGTTCTGCTCCATGTTAAGTGCATCGCCTATTGTCTACCCCTTGTGTCACTCTTTTCCCATGTATGCTTCATTTGGCTTTGACTACCCAAGCTGTATGTCATATGGCCCTTCAAACCTTTATTTCTGTGCATGCAGTTTTCACCACCACCCTTAAACCCCATTGTTACTCTCACTCACCAAGTCCTGCCACATGTCCCTATCACTGCTTAAGTTCCTCCTAATGCAACTCTTGGTGGCCCAGTCCTGCATCAAAGCCACTCTCATTTACCTTGTCTGCCATGTATGGCTATAGCCGCAAAGGTTCTGCTTTCATTTTACTCTCGTTTTTCAATTGCTGCCTGCCCCAATTGGCTCTCACTGCCACAGCTCTGACTAATGTTACTTGTGTTGCGATGTTCCAATCGCACCGGAACCCCGCTGCATACACACACGCAGGACACTTGTACACAGTTCGGGCTCCACAGTCGTTCTGTCGCGGCCGGGAATGCTCCCTTTATTTATAGCATATACGGCAGAGTTGCATCACTCCGCCGTGTCTGTATGTCCTTAAAGGGGCAGCCATTACACTCCTCTTTTTTCATAACAAAAACAGCAAAGAGGTGAAGTACATTGCACAACAATACACTGCACATAAAATAAACACCCCTTTAATCACATACCACCCCCAGACCCATCAGTCACTTTCCAGTCCATTGGGTGGGCCCACAAGTTCAGGGGTCCAAAACATAGTCATTTAGATGGGCAGGCTTCCCCCTCCCGACCCTTTGAGGATACCTCCCGGATCGGGCCCTCCTCACCTGTGTTCCCCCGACCTGCTGAACTTGGCGGATGGGCCAGTCCACAGCCCTCATCCGGTACATCACCGAAGTCCATTCTTTGCAACACCTCCGGCCTGGTTTCTCCAACCTTCTTAAAGAAACTGGCATTGCGGGTGAAAGAGGCAGTCCTGTCTGAAGCAGTCACCATTGAGCCGCACACTGCCACCATGTCCATTGGACCAGGCTCATATGTTAACAGTTTGCCTTGAGGCTGCCTGTTCTTTACCAGCACCTCATCTCCCGGGGCTAGCTGCTAGGGCCGAAGTCCTCTCCTGATGTTCTCCTGTTCAATCCTGAGGCTCCTCTCCCATTCCACCTGTGCATTGTCAATGCTGGCCGGCTCTCTCTCTCTCACTTCTGGGATCAGGCCCCTGGAACATCGCCGGAACATGGCTTCTGCCGGGGCCACTTCTGTGGACGCATGCAGGGTGGCCGTGTAATCCCTAAGGATATAATGCTCTCTGCAAGCCATGTCCTTGGCTGTGGGGGATGTGGAAGACCTTATTAAGCGTCCTCATAAATCGTTACGCTTTGCAGTTCGCCTGAGGCCAGACAGGACTGATCTTGCAGTGGTGGATACCATCCTCGTCCATCAGTTGGGCGAAGCTGTCCCCCTGGAACGGTGGTCCATTGTCAGAACACAAAGTCTGAGGCAGGGCGTGGGTAGCAAAGATCTTCTCCAACGCCACAGCCACCTTGTCGAATGACACAGACTCAATGAACTCCACCTCGGGATACCGGGACCATTTGTCCACAACCACCAGGAAGTGCGTGTCCCGGCCTGTGAACCCGAAATCGGCATGGACAAGCTCGCAGGGCTTTGTGCTTCGTGGCATGGTGTCAATCAGAGGCTCCTGCTGTGCCAGGGACACCGTCTGGCACCACACACAGGCAGGGACAAACTCCTCTACCTGCCTCTCAAGGTCTGGGAACCACACCTTCTGTCGCAGGCGGGCATTGGTTTTGGCAACTCCCTGGTGTCCCTGGTGTGCCAACTCGATAACCTGGAGGACCTTACACTGTGGTATCACTATTCTGTCCCCTCAGAGTAATAGCCCTCCCTCCACAAATGCCTGCTTGTCTCTGACGTTGAAGCACTCATCATCATCCGCCGCCTGTTCCAGCTCGTGGATGGGCACCGAGATGGGAGTGGCCGACTCCACCACCAGCCTCACATGCTCGTCGCCTTCATCAGATCTGCTGTTACCTTGTCCCTCCGGCTCACACCGGGGGTATCTAGACAAGTAGTCAGCTGCATTTTTGCTGCCAGACCAGTACACCAGGGAGACTCCATATTCCAGCAGTGCCAACACCCACCTTTCGATGCAGGCCAGAGGCTTAGACGATGAACCAGCCAAGATAGGCAGTAGGGGCTTGTTGTCTGTGACCACGGTCACCGGCCGTCCCAGCACGTAGAGTTGGAAGTGGCAACATCCCCACAGCACCGCCAGGGCCTCTCTTTCAATCTGGGAATACCGCTGTTCCATCACTGATAGTGCCTTGCTTGCATATGCGATCGGCTTGACCTCACCGTTGGCATACGTCTGGGTAAGAACTGCCCCCAGACCAAACGGGCTGGCATCCACCACAATTTCCGATGACCGGGCCGGGTAGAAGAAGGCCATTGTGTCCTCTGCTGTCAGTGCTCCCTTCACGTCCTCAAATGCAGCCTGCTCAAGGGGTCCCCACTCCTTCTTGGTTAATGCCTGCAATGTTTCTGACCGAGACGCAAGGTTCCTGATGAACCGGCCACAATATGTGACCATTCCTAAGAAGCGTCGGACCTCCAATCTTTTCCCTGGGGGCCAGGCCTTCACAATGTCCTTGACCTTACGAGGATCCGGGGACACACACCCTTCTTTAAACACAAACCCGAAGAAGTCAATGGTCTACTTAAGGAACTCGCATTTGTCCCTATGAAGCCTACAGCCTGGAGCCGTTCCAATGTCTTGACCAGCCTGTCCAGGTGCTCCGCCTCAGTTCTTGCGAACACCAGGATGTCGGCACTGATATTTAAGACGCCATCCAAGTCTCCAAGGGCCAGGGGGATGATGTTCTGAAAGACCTCTGCCGCAGCCGACACACCAAAACTCAGGTGCTTGTACCTGTAGAGGGCGCGGTGCATGGTGAAAGTTGTTAAATATCGAGAGTCCGGGTGGTATCCGGCCCAAAGTTTGGAGAAGCGCGCCCCTGCAGTTCTGTGATGATGTAATCAATCGTGGGGGTGATGTGACATTTGCGCTTGATCGCCTTATTTGGGAGCCTCATGTCCACACAGATCAGTACAGAGTCCTGTTGTTTGGGTTCTCTGGCAATGACGATCTGAGACACCCAGGGGGTCAGGCAATCAACTTTCTTGATTATGTCCAACTCTTCCAGACTATTCAGCACCTTGTCCACTTGGTCCCGCAGATGAAATGGGACTCAGCTGTGTTTCAGGGCGATGGGTTGTATTGACTCCTCGATGTGGAGCCTCAATGGGTCACCCTCCATGCGGCCAATACCTTCGAACAGCTGGCTGTACCTCGCCAGCAGTCCCTGCACATCCCCGACGTATACTGCATTCATGAAGCGCTCACAATGCTGAGTGCCTCTGCTGCCGCACAACTCAGGAGGGTGTTGCTGCTGCCCATTGTGATGTGGAACCAGACCTTGATTGACGCCCACCTTGCTCCACGTTGGCTACAAATGCCCCAGCCAGAGGGATTGGTTGTTCACCATGAAAGGTAAAGATGCAGGCCTTTGGCTTCTGTAGCTTGGGCAGCACCACCATGGCATCGTAATGCACTCTTGCCATAACATTGACAGACGCCCCGGTGTCCACCAGCACCATTGACTCATTAACCTTCACCAGCCACCATGGCTGTCTCCTTTTGGTGGTCCTCAGAGCACTTACACTTGAGATGAAGAAAATGTTCTCTTCCTCCTCTTGATCATCTTCCTCCTGAGGGGCACCGTGACCTGAAGAATCCCGCTCTCACTGGCCCCCTTGGGATCATCACCTGCACTGGAGCTCTGCACATGCGAGTGTAGTGATTGAGCGCCCCACAACGTCCACACGATTTCCCTTGTGCTTGGCATTCAGCGGGGTGTGGGAGATCGTACCCACATTTCGTGCACAAATCAAGGGCTCTTGTACCCCTGTCCCGCTGACCTCTGCTTGGACGTCTTGCTCCTCTACCACCTTGACTGTGGCCCACCACAAACACATCTTACACTTTCCCTGGGTACACAGCCGCCTCCATCCTTGACGCCCTCACCTCAGACACCCCTTGGCAGCTAAATTGCATGTTCACCGCCGGCTCCGTGGCAGGCAGAATTCAGAGAACAAAGAAAGATCAAATTCTCTGCTCCCTCCTTCATCACTGCCTACGCCGGGGTTGGTGTCCCACCTCGTCGCCACTGTTGCGATGGTCTGATCGCATCCAGACCCCCCCCCCTGGGAGCTCCCCGCTGCACACACACACACATACAGGACACGTGTACACAGTTTGGTCTCCATGGTCGCTCTGCCATGGCCGGGACCGCCCCCTTTATTTATAGCACATGTGGCAGAGTTACGTCACTTCGCCGCGTGTGTACGTCCTTAAAGGGGCAGCCACCACAACTCGCGCCACCCTATTTAATCGCCTCTGGTGCCATTGCGATGGATTTCTCAGAATGTCTCTCTCATTGGCCGGCGAAGCTCTCAATGCCTCAGTTCTGTCCCATGTGGCTCTCACTGGGCCAGTTCTGTCCCGTGTGGCTCTTGTTGTCATAGTTATGCTCCAATGTCAGTCCCTCTGTCCTGTGTGGCTTTCATTGATCGTTTTTGCCGCATGTGACTCTCACTAGCCAATGTCTGCCACAGGTCACTCTCATTGGCCCTTTGCTGCACCAATCTGGCTCTCACTTCCACAGTTCTGCTCGGTGTTGCTTTCTCTGCCTAGGAAGAGCTCCATTTCTGCCCCATGCAGCTTTCACCTCTCAATTTCCAATCCATGTGGGTCTCAGTGCCGTAAATGTGTGATCCAATTTTTCTCTCACTGTTCCATGTGTCTCTCACTGCCCCAGTCTTGCCCCACGTATCTCTCATTGCCTCAGTTATGACGCATGCAGCTCTCAATGTTCCAGCTGCGCCTCATGGGGTTCTCGCTTTCACAGTTATGCTCCAATGCCACTCCCGTTGCCCCAGTTCTTGCCTATGTGGTTCTCACTTCCACAGGTGTGCCAGATTTTGCTTTCACTGTCAAGCTCACACCACATGTTGCTCTCACTGGCACAGGTCTGCCTATGTGGCATGTGCCCACTTCTATCTCATGTGGTTCACACTAAATAAATCCCATGACGGTCACACTGGCAGGGCGAGGGGTTTTACTGCCCCATGACTCACTCATTGCCCTAGTTCTCCACCAACATCACTTTCACATTACCGCTGTTCCAAATTTGACTCGTGTTGTTCTCAGTGCTTTCCTTTCTGGCCAAGGTGGCTGTTACAGAACATTTGTGCTTCAGGTGGCTCCCACTGACTGACTTTTTCCCTTTCTGGCTATCACTTTCACAGATGTTCTAGTCCATGTGGCTCTCACTGCTCCATGTCTGTTCCGTGCAGCTCTCACTGCCAGTTGGTACGATGTTCAGTCATCACCAGTGTTTTTTCCCAATGGGTTTTTTGATGGTGTGGCTTGTTAAACCTAGCTCTAAGAGATCCCATGAGGATGTGTTTTGGGAGGTAGTGGGTGGGAATGGCATAGAGATTTCCATGGCCATGGGTTGTCAATGGGTGGGGAAAGAACTAAACACTTTCAAGCTTTGTATCCCTCCACATATGCCATATGTCCCTTCCTCTACTCTAATGCAATAGTTTAGACTTATAGGTGGCACTCAGTGCCACCTAATAGCAACATTTAAAAAAGATACCCTCTGGTTAACTGCTCTCCTGAACAACCGTGACGACCTGCTCTCCAACCTTGATTCCAACATCCCCTGTGCCCTCATCTTACTTGATCTCTCTTCTGCCTTTGACAAGGTCAACCATGCCATCCTGCTCAACCGTCTCCGTGATAACCGGTGTATCACTGATCAGGCCCTGGCTTGGATGACTTCTTTCCTCTCTGATCGACCATCCCAGGTCCCACTTGGGTCCTTCCTCTCCTCTATCTCTATCTGTGATTTTCCCCAGGGGTCTAACCTCTCTCTCTGGCTGTTCAACCAATGATCTCTGCCTTAATGCCATTAAGACCGATATTCTCCTCATCGGCACACCTGCTCCCTCTGGGGGCCTCTCTTGGCTCTCCTCCTGATACCACTTGTGAGGCTAAAAACCTTAGAGTCATCTTTGACTCCACACTTTCCTTCTCTCCTCACATCTCTGACGACTCTATGAAGTCACACTACCAGCTGCACCTCCTCAGAGGTATACTTCATTTCCTCTCCTTCCCCCAGAAGCTCACTGTCTCCAGAGCTTTGGTTTTCTCTAGGCTGGACTACTGTAACAGCCTCTTTCTAAATCTACCTGCCTCTACTCTCCACCCTCTGCAACTCATCGAAAACAGGACTGCGAGACTTGTCCTTGGCCTCAAGACCAGGGATCGTATCTCTTCAGGACTGAAATCTCTGCACTGGTTCCCAGTGGTGGCGAGGATTAAGTTCAAAACCCTCAGCATTGTCCACAAGGCCTTCTGGCACCTGAGGCCTCAATACCTTCAACTCTCTCTTCCTAAATATCTTCCTTCTCGAGCTCTTCGCACATCTGCCTCAAACTCCCTCAGGGTCAGTCGCTTCTCCAAGCAACAAGTTGGTGTTAGATCTCTTTCTTCTGCTGGGGCCACCCTCTGGAACATCCACCTTGCCTCTCTGAAACTTGAGGAAAACTATCTCCGGTTCCGGAAGCACCTCAAAACCTTCCTCTTTGATTCTGCTTTCTCTCCTCGTCTCCCCTGCTGATCTCCTGGCTGAAATGGAAACTGCACTGGTTACCTAGCTACCCTCTGATCTCGGGTCCAGGTCTCCTCCCACCAGTTTCGCACCTGCTCTGCCCCCCTGGCAACTCTTGCACTCAGGTACTGTTTCTGTATCCCTACAGCCCCCTACCAGCTTTTGACACCTGATGTCTGCACTTACCCCTGCACTTGCCACCGCACTTTTATATATTGGCTTTATTTTATTTATTGGCTTTATTTATTTTACTGTTATCCTATGCTTCTGCACTGCCCCCTCACCGTTTCCCCCCGCACTTCTCCCTTCCGCCCTCCCCTGCACTTGCGCGATCTCAAAGTCACCTGACCTAGTAAGATTGTTTGTCTCCGTCTTCCCTCTGTTCTCCCTCCTTTGACTCATCGCGCCTTGAAACACTTGTGTATAGGCGCGTTATAGATGCCATATCATATATCATATATACTTCCAGACATAAAGAAGTCTCTAGCGACAGCTGTATTCCCCTGAATTCAAAGGAGAGAGCTACTGGCCAAATGACACAGAATGCCTTGCCGTTATGCATCACCAATGAAATTATCTTTTTTTAAGTTGAAATAACACTGCAAATAACACAAAAGTGACTTTTCCTGATTAAAATGGATGATCACAGATGTTCTTTTCCGCCCAAGTGAAGGGATGCCCGAGGCCTAGCGGCAAAGAGTATAGGAATGTACCCATCGATGAGGCACGCATTTTAATCCCTTTCCTGAATACATCTGAGCAACCTCCACATTCAGGGGTGGATTGGGGTGTAGAGAAGAAAGCATACCCCTTCACAAACGGTGAGTAATTCTCTATGCAAGTAAATGTCACGCTTCACCGTGCACCGGTTTGGAACAGCCACAGTGGGCTGCACAAAACACACAAGTGTGTTTCTGTGCATTTTCTAAAACTAGAACAATACAAAATAAACTACTTCTGTCCCGAATTAAGGTCTAATCCTTAAACAGAGTGTGGTGTTTACATCTAGATTCTGTAAAGAATCAGAATCTATGAGGTAGGCGAGGAATGGTAGAGAGTAATAGAAGAGAGGCCATTGGTGAAGAGAGCAAAGGACCGGTGTGTGCTGGTGCGGCTCGCTGGCGTACTTATTGGTAGAAACGAAAACTAAATAATGTGGGTAGGCTCCATGAATGTGCCCATCTGATTGACTTTATTGCCTCTCTGTGTCACAGCCGCCCTGTAACATGAGGTTAGGCTCCATAAATGTGCCCATCTGATTGACTTTACTGCATCTTGATGTCGATGCTGCCCTGCAACATGGGGTTAGGCTCCATGAACGTGTTCACTTTGTGTTCCTCTTTTTTGCACTTTTGCTTGCAATGTAATTACCTCTGTACGTCTCTCTATGATGTAATCACTTCGTGCGCTTCCTTTCTGTAACCATAAGCACTGTAACCATTCTCTTAAGCATAAGCGCCTAGATACCTCCGGGTTTGGTTTGCTATATAAATAAATAAAAATAAATAAAATAAAATAAAAGAAGGAGAGAAATTTGCTACTTAGAGCAGCGGTCATGTCCTAAAAGTTAAAGTGGGGGGACTCATCAACAAATGCAATGGGATGTGACATCACCAGAAATTACCATATCAAGTTGAAATATGCAGATTTCATTAAATTGGCTTTGTTTAACCACCCAAATTGCCTGGGATGAATGGCATTTGCCTTCTATGAAATCAACACCCACCCAAAACCAAGAGAGGATATTTTTTTCTAATAGTGTTTTTGAAACGTTAAAACATGTGCATGTTTTAAACTCCAAGAACCAATACAAATGTTATCCGTGGGATTTGCAGTACCAAAATAGGACATTTCACCTTTAGTTGTTTGTTATTTTTCATCAGGTTATGCAGTGCAGTGGTGAAGTGTCCGGCCTGCAAACCTGACAACTGTGTTTTGATCCCTGAGGTTGGCGTTAATTCATAAATTCAAAGAGGACATTCAAAGTTTCTCATTTTAGCTGGGGCGGACTGGGTTCATCCTGTGAAAAAGGTGGGTGGACTCCGTCCCCCTGCGTGTACCCTCGACTTGAGCCCTGACTTAGATGCTTGGCAAGGACATGTTATTTTGGCCCCCAAACTGACAAAAGGTTAAGAAATCAGTTTAAGGTGGAGTGTAGAGAAGGCAAGATGGGAAAGCAGCTCTGGTTCATAAGGGATCCAGAACACAAAGACTTTCTCTTAGTTGCCAAAAGAGGTAGAGCACACACATACGTGTGTCAAGGCTCTGCACTGAAAATATACAGACATATCAGTAAAGGAAAACCCACTTGAGACAAATTTGGTGGCAACAGCCAATGTGAATGCTGGTAGTGGAACCACCAACACAAACGCAATGAGATTACCTTATCACACCACAAGACCAGGCAATCTGGGGAATATTAACATGCAGCGCAAATGTTGCAGGTGTGATGCCACTGGGCACACAGCCTGCAGTCCCACCTGTCCTGCAATGAATATGATATGCAACAAATATAAGCTTTGTACATTTATTAGTAATGTGATACAGTTTATATATAAACTTTAAACATTCTTATAAAACAATTAATCAAACACACAATTCACAATATTAAATTATCGCATATTTCAGTAAACATAAGAAATACTATACATGAGTATGAAAAAAGACAATCATCTAAAATTTAAAATTAATAATTTCACTTATCAAATATGATAAAAAAAATCTAATTCATTTCGTAAAATAGATTTACATGCATAGGTAGTGATAGTTATAGTTACAGTTATAATATTTAGAGAATCATGATATTGGACATGGGAGTGAAAACAAAATTAGTTGGTTATCATCTGCCAATTCACAATGTAAAACAATGTAATACAAGCACCCAGGAACATCTTAGATTGCCACAATTATTGTTCTTGGTTAAGGATGTGATTGTATCTAGTCTAACCTTGGATCAATAATTGATCCTGGCTATCCATTATCTCCTATTTCACTCCCCTCGAAGGCAATCTAAATATGCAACAAATATAAAATTAAGGAAAACATGGGGAAATGCTGTAGGTCTCAAAATGATAACCTGGTTAAAAAATGAATGAAGGGGACGGGGAAGCCATCTTTACAGGTGGGGATAAGGCAGACGATCTGGAAGAACCGAAAGACTGTGTAGATGAATAGAGTACCTATATACATGATGATTGACTCAGAGGCTAAAAACACCCTGCTTCCTAAATGAATCTTTGACCAAATGTGTGAGAGACAGTTACTGCACGAGGTGGATGTCAATCCAGTGGCCTATAGTGAGGCCAAAATAGCACTCCTTGGATGGTTCCCAGCAGATCCCACAGTTTTGGAATAGAGAATCAATGGGGAGGATATAGGTTACAAGTAAAGGTGCATCTCACCTTTTAAGATGTTTTCATCCAAACAAATTAGATATTAAACTAAACCTGAAAGATGTGATACTGAGCTGCCAAATTGCAGAAGAAAACAAAATATTCAGAAAAGGTTTAGCATTTCTCAAGAGTTTCGTATATCAGATACAAACACGACCGAATTCAGTACCAATCATTCACGAGGTGAGAAACATTTCCCTGTCTGTCAGGAATCAAGTGTGGGATCAGTTGGGGAAAATGGAGAAAGGTGATATTGTAGAATGAATCGAAGCATCTGAATTGGTGATTGTAGCAGAGACAAAAACGGAAAGGTGAGATTGTGCATCGACTTAATGCCATTGAACAAGTGCATTGTGCAAGTCTTGGCCACATTGGAGGATGCACGAGTATTGTCAACCCTCAAGGTCAACATATCATTAAATAAAGATACATCACTGCTCTAAACAATTGACAGCATTCTTCATCCCTGAAGGTTTATTTCAATGTACCTGCATGCCTTTCTGCTTAGTATATGCTGCATCAGTGTTTCAGAGAATAATGTATGAACTCGTCAGAAAGCAATCTGGAGTTGTCTGCTTCCAAGATGATATTTTAGTACATCGGAGAGATCCGAGAACACATGATCAGAAATTAAATTACATTTTAAAAATTGTCTGACAGAAGGCCCTGACACTAAGCAAGGACAAATGCAAGTTTAATCAGGTCAGCATAGAATATCTGGGACACAATATTTCAAAGAAGGGTACTGTACTGAGAAGAGACCTATTTACCCCATCAAAAGGGCACCTGAAACAAAGGATAAACAGCAAGTCAGGTTTTTTATACGCATGGCGGAATACTATTCCAAGTTTGAAGCCAAAAGTAATAGCTTTTTAGTCAAGGCTACTTAAGGGTACAGAGACGACACGCTCCTCGACGATTGAAAAGGAACTACAGGCAATGGAGTGGGCTATTGAGAAATATAGAACATTTCTATGGGGCACTAAATCTATGGTATGTGCGGATCATTAACCTTTGAAGGAAACCCTGATGAAGAAGGGCTTGGAGAAAGTCTCCACCAGAATAACAAGATGGGTGTTATCAGTACAAGGATATACTTTCATGGAACAGTACATTACATTCCGGGAATGAAGAATATACCGGCAGATTTTCTCTCTCGCTTAGCAGTGACTTATCCACATGAATGTGATTGCGAGGAAAGTAGAGTGTGTGTTAAGTACTGAACAAGGGATAATAATGAAGGATGAATGGGAATGTGGGAAGAGTGGGGCCGAACCACTGCAGAGATGATATTTTGGAGGTAGGTAAAGTGAGGAAGGAAGTGCTATAAGGAACCAATGTTGTGGGGTTGTGCCCGGTCAGAGACGAGATGCAAATAGCAGGAGGCAATGTATTGAGAGGGGACAGATTTATTCCACCTTCAAAGTTTAGAGGTAAAATGATAAACATAGTTCACAAGGGACATCAAAGCATCACTAAAACCAAACAATGAGTGAGGGTGGTCCGGTTGTGATATGCAGCTTGAAAGGGTAGTGCGTATGTAACTGTCTATAGTGTGAGGTGAGTGAAAAGGGTTTGAAGGCCAGAGAAGTTCCCATGGAGGAGATGACGGTCCCACGTTGCGCTGGGAGAGACTGGGAATGGCCAATTGCAGGTCTGTATCAGAGCCTGGTGGATCCAAGAAAACTATAAGATCATCTTACACATTGGTGAAAGTGAGTTGTGTGGTATACACATGGCTTCTGTAAAGACTCAGAATCAATGAGGTAGGTGTGGGATGATGGGATGGGGAGAGTAATAGAAGGGAGACCGTTGGTGAGGAGAGAAAAGGACGGTGGGACTCTTCAGTGTACCCATTGGCAAATATGAAAATAAAGAAGCAGAGAAACTTGTCTCGGGAGACTACCTCGGGGACAATGTGCTCGCCTTGGAAGCAAGATGACACAGAATCAATGAGGTAGGTGTGGGATGATGGGGAGAGTAATAGATGGGAGACCATTGGTGAGGAGATAAAAGGATGGCGGGGCTCTTCAGTGCACCCACTGGCAAATATGAAAATAAAGAAGCAGAGAAACTTGTCTCTGGAGGATAGCTGTGGGCACCACAGTCTCCTTGCAAGCAAAATGATGCAGGAGTAACACCGGTTCGATCCCCAGTCCGTGCTTAGAACCCTCTGGGTGTTAAGTGCATTACAAATAAACAATTACAACTACCACTACTTATCTCTAGTGCCAAGAAGTCATAACACAGACTCATATGTTTGTCTTATTTTACATTACACCATGGCATCCTTTTAAGAGCCTATCACTCCCAGCAGCATTGGTGCTGGTATGTAGAGCCTGTCTCGGTAGAAATGTTCAGGTCACCTTATGCATAAATGAGACCTGTGCACAGGATCGGATTGGCCCATCGGCCACTCGGCCCGTAGCCGGGCCGAATTCATGTGTAGTCCCTGGGGGCCGGTTTCTGTCCACGCCTGGGCCGGTTTGAAAAGAAATGGAAAAAATATATATTTGAAAGAAATAATAATAATTTGAATGCATGTTTTTTTTCTGCTGTTGTCTCTGTTACGATCATCACAAGACATTCCATCTCGGTGTCCTCGGTCACTTGACAAAATCCTTGTGTCTAAAAGCTTCTGTACAGTGTAGAAATATTTGACCATAGCACATCAAGTGGCCATTGACTTCTTGTGTCCCAATGAATGCTTTGTTGTAATGTGCCTATCTTTCTCATCTCCCTGGCATGCTGTTCAGGATGTTTGTTTGCATACTCTGAGCACTCGTTACCTCATACAGTATGAGGTAACGAGTGCTCAGAGTATGGGATGTCCTGTGAGTGCGCTGCTTTCCCTATTTTGCCAACCCCTGAAACCTGAAAGTAGATGCACACAGGCTTGACATGCGGCCAACTTCGCACCAGACCTGCAGATTAACTTAACTGGTCTGCTGTTAAATCTCAGTTACCAGTTTAATGGTATCCACTACAGAATAATTGCTCATTTTACTATAGCCGATATGCTAGCACAGTGGGTTGAGCACTTGCTGCTGCGATGTGTGTGCGATCTGCAGGTCCAAATCCGAGCAAGGCCATCTCAGCCTTTCATCCTTCTGAGGTCGATAAATGAGTACCAACACAGTTTGGGTGATATTGTATACATATTTGTTCTATAAAAAAGAGCTTAAGCGTAAGTGCTATACAATAACATATTATCATTTGGCTTTGGATGTCTGCTTGCATTCACAGCAATTTGACAATATGATCTATACACACAGATATTAATGATACATATGGTGATCCATTCTTGTATGAAATGTATATCACATTAGTGAAATCATAACCATATTTTTCGTAGTGTAATTAGGAACAATGCTATTTGATGCCACTTCCTGTTGTGTCAAGGGATGAAAGGTTGTGTTTCATTGTTTCCCGGGATGTCATTTTCAGGTGTGGTCAAATGACATCACTTCCAGTGATGTCATCAGAGGTCAAAGATCGTGAGGCAAAGGAGGGGCACTTTTTTGAGGCGAGGGGTGGGCCACTTTTTCTTGGCGGTCCGGGCCTATTTCTTGTCCCAGTCCGACCCTGCCTGTGCATTTCTTGGGAACTGTTCTCTGGCGTCAGTCCCCGAGAAATGCACAAGTCTCAATCTTGAATATGGCGGGATGCTAATTTTTTTTTTAAATCATCATAGTCAAAAAGGGTGTCTTCTGCTTGAACCTTTGTGAATCGGCCTCAAATTCATATATTTATACTCATACCGGCGACTACTACTGTGCTTTGCCATCTATAGTGAAAAATAAAATATATTCTTGGCATATAAGGTCATACGTAGCTCCCTGGGGTTAATGACTAGAAGTCACAATGTTTCAAGTGCAAGAGCACATTTTGTAAGAGGGGATATCCAGCTCGGGCCAGGCCTGTGGAGTCTAAGGCCTGATTCAATCATTTGAGTGTGTTGTCTTCACCTGAATTTCATGATGTGCTGTAGCATGTCCACTTGCTGTTGTGATGCTCCCCGCCCCCTGGAAACCACACATGATTATTCACATCTTCAAGGGAATGGTTCGTTCGGCTCTGGGCCTGCTCTTTACCAAGGTGTCTGAGCAGACACCTGGGATGGGGTGTTTGTGGAGTTACAGCAGTCCCCGTGCCTGAAGCCTGAAGGTGCCTGCTTCCATAATTAGCAGCCGTCAAGTTGTCCACGGGCGTTGGGGAACTGAAAAGAAGAGGGAGGTGTGTTGCTGTTGGCGCGCATTCCCACTGAACCGCGTTCACGCTGCATGCCTAAGGATGTGCGCGAGCTAACCCCGCCGTCAGAAGCGCGTGGACGCTATGAAGCGGGACGTTGTGCTCCAGATGTGGAGGGACGCACGTAGTAAAGCCTGTGCGAATGTTTTCTTATTGCAAAGGCCCGACGCCTGATGTGTGTGGTGTGATAGAGACTGCGGTGGCCTATACAGTGCCGGAACAAAGGTGACAAGGACACACGTTGCCCTTCTTCCGTTTGTTCGGTGGCACTTTTGTTCGTGGAGGTGACTTAGTGTAGGGAACTGGTCATCACGGTCCCAAGAAGACGCTGCCCATTGTATGCCTAAGGCGACGTTGCACCCTCGTCCTCCGCTCAGGATTTTGTGTGGACAGTGTGCTCGAGCTGAGGTAGTCATGGAGGTGCCTTAAGACAGTGAATGTGCATTGCCCAAGTACACGATGGGAGCCATTTTGAAAAAAGGTTCTTGCATGTAGGCGGCCATGATTAAGTGCAAAAGTAAAGAGTAAAAGAAGGGGAAATAGCCTTTACACTTAACTTTTACTCTCCAAGTAAACGCTGCCTCCAAATTACACTTCGCAGGCAGCGTTTGTAGTGTGATCCTATGCAATCCAACTGCTCATTAGCAGGGGCTAATGAAAAGCGGATTCTGCAGGAATCCATACGTTTTATACCTGCATGAAAATCTCATGCAGGGTAAAACAAAGTGCTCACACAAGACGGAAGAGGAAAGCATGGCGGAAATTCTCTGCTCTGTGCCTCTCCTCTGCCTTTTGTCAGGAAAATGGGTTGGAGAATAAAACAAAGGTGTAAAACCTTTACACCTTCCTTTTACTGTTTCATTTTATGCTACAACCCTTTCTAAAATGACCCTCAGTGGAACGAACTTTCGTCGACACTGTCATTTGGTGACAGAAAGCCGTTATGTTCAAACTTCAACATAAATGTCCCCCTGCCTGCCTAACTGTCGTCTTTGCAAGGCAGAGTGCAAATAGGGGGGGGGGGCAAAAAGCAGTGCACAAGCATGTATGCTGCCTTTTGCCCTCCACCTTATCCATTGGGCCAAGTAGGCACCGGCCTATGGGCACCACTCCTTTTAGGGGCCCAGCAACAACCGACCAAAATAAAGCCGTGCAGAAAATTAAAAACATATTAGGAGATCATTTGTGTGCAGAGGGAGTGGGGGCGGGGGGAGGGCAACATTTCGACTGCCTAGGGGCCTCCACAGGGTTTAATCTGGCAGCGTCCGCTTTTGCACTCTGATGTGCAAATAGAATAACGCGCGGCCTGCCATGCCCGTGTTTACAATGGATCTCTCTATGAAGTCCGCCTGGTTTTTGCTGGATGCCCACCATTTGCACAGGCATGAAAATGCTGATGTACATTCTGGGTCATTTGGATGGTGGAGAGGAAGGCAGGTGGCGTGAAATGCAATTTGCATTTCACCCCTCCGTGATACAAATCAATGAAGGTGGGGCATGAGTGACGTTAATGGCAGGCGTAAAACTCTTACTCTAGGATTTATGCCTTCCATTAACGTTACACCCCTTGCCAAAATGAGCCCCAATGTGTTTGTTACATTGCACTGATGGTAGGTGGTGTTATTGGAGGTGTTACTTTGGCAGTTAGTCTCGCTCTCTCTCCCTCCCACCGCCAAAGAGGATAAGGAAAGGGTTGAGCAGTAAAGGAGTTGTTGTGGGTTTGGGAATGTATTTAAAAAAAACAGGTGTTTCGTGTAACTTTTCCTCCTATTTCTAATCCCAAAACCACTTTTCTATTTGTACGAGGAATGGCCGGAGCCGTGGGGTGAAATGGCTGCACACGTGATTTGGTGGTTGTTATATGCACTCGAGGTAGATTGGTGCGTTTTAGTGTCTGCAATGCAAAGTTTTCTTGTGAGAGTTTGCATGAAACATTTGTCTCTGCCATTGGCTGCGGGATAGAGTGATTTCATTTTGCAATGTGTGAAACCCAGATGTGCCACAAAGTCATGGAGCTTTGGCAGTAAAGCTTTGGAATTGCGAACCATTGACATTTGTGAGCTGTGTGTGGTTTCCTCAGGCTACAAAACTGTTGTCCAGTGCTGGTCTGACAGTGTTGGAAGTGGTTGAATCGTGAAAATGCAGAACGGGGCAGTTGAAGTCATAAGGATGACTAGGATGCACTCTTCAGTGGTCAGGTCACTGAAGTGGACTTCATTGACTTGCCCACTGAGAGTCCCAGAGTTTCCAGAGGGTCTGTAATATGACCGTCTTTCTTGCTTCGAGGAGCAGCCCATCCTCAGTAATCCTGGGCTCCTTATGCTCTTTGCATAAAGTGCAAAGCACCACCTATGCTTGTTGTGTGTTCTCTGTGTGACAGAATGCCATCTGGTGAGGGCCGGATACCCTGAAATATTTTGATTTTTAGAATTACAATGATGTGGGTAATTCTGTTTCTGAAAGGGAGGTTTGCTAATCAGACCTCACTTCATAATGTTCCATATCAACATCATAGTGCAACCATGCACCTTTCCAGTGACCATCTCCTGACATCTCCACACAACTGCACTGCAGTGGTAGCAGTTATCGTTTCAAAGGTCACATGTCCATTCCTGATAGCTGCTAGAAATCAAAATTCCAACAGGCAAGGGTGGATTTTTAATCATCTGTACCTCTGGTTTCAAACATAATAGTTGTCTACCCTAGTGAGCCTGATGGCACATTAAAATGTAAATATAAGGCATGTCTGGTGATGACGTGGTGGCTACCGGGCTCACACAATTAAACAGCTACATCATTGGAATGGCATATAGTGTCAGCTTGATAAGCTCACTCAGTCATGACAGGGCTGGTATATATTAGCCCTCGGGAGTGGTTGTTTGCAGAACAAACACGTGGGAACCTGCTCCTAGAAGCTGCTCCTTGGATTCCCACGAAGGATGACATAACCTAAGCCTTCTCTCACCAGGGTGCTGATCAGTGGTGGCTTGCCCATAGTAGGTGCTAGGCAGTGCTCTCTTCCTTACTTTTCAGGACCCTCCAGGTCCCTAAAGTTATCCCAGCCCAGAAAAATGTATTTGCATTATGGCTCAAGTGATTTTAAATCGCTCCATCATAATGCAAATGAATTTGAATTTGCAAATGGGAAGACTGGTGGTGGCGCTTATGGTCTGAACTGCACTTTACATGGGCAAATGTCGCAAATAAAATAAAACGCTGATGCCTTCACTCATGCAGAAGTCTATGAAAGCATTAGGGAGACCATTCGTGATGTTTCGTCCTTCAGAATCCTCCAAGGGTGCTGTAAAATCTATTTCATGAAGGATGTTGACGGCCTTTTCACTCATGCCTCTGCCTACCTATCTCAGACTGGGGGCGGGGTCAGAATGCTCACCCTGCCCTCTGCCTGATCCAAGAACTGGAAGGAGGAGGGGTAAAGACCGTCTCCTAACCCGTGAACCCCTGGGCCTCTTCCTCAAAAGTGATAACGTCTGGAGGAAGCCCATCTAGAAGAGAAGATCACCTCTGCAGCCCGATAAGTTTTTCAAATGGAAAAAAGAAATGTTCTGTATGCATGTGTTTGAGCGAGTGTATGTTTGTGAGAGAGAGAGTTTATTTGAAAATGCTGTGTGCATATGTGTGAATATGCTGAAAAGAAATTCCAGAGGAAATTATTTATAAAAATATCAAAAATATTTATTCATAATGATATTGAATTATAAAACTCAAAATTGTCAATTAATCAAAAGCAACCAAATATATACAAGTGAACTCCTAACTGTGATCCACCAAGGAAAAAACTAAAAAAAACACAGCAATGAAGGGGAAAACATAGAAACCTCTGTCACATTCAGTCCATCATTCAATCTACCCTAACACAAACAAATAATACACAATCAATCCTCTAATTACTAGATAAAATACATTTCAAAACACATTTCATTTTAATAGCAACAATAAATCACAATTAATATGTTTTTTCTTCTTTTATGTTATTTTTCTTCTGGCTTGGAATGTGTCTAATCATTGTAATATTTCCAAGACACAGATAAGCCTGTGACATAGAGTAAGTGTGAGTAAGTGTTCTGGGTGTGAAACATGTATGGTTTATTAAGAGAAGCTTTACGGCGGAGTGACTGCTTGTGCGAATATGTACATGCATGTAGGTGTGTGCGTGTGTGTGTATGGCTGGTGACTGGAGAGTGCATTATACCAAGATAAGAAAACATGTTCTTGCTGGCTGCATGAAGTGTGGTGCACTTTGCATTGTCGGAGGCCGGCATGGGTGGGAAAGAGGGCTGATAAGGAGGATGCTGAAGTGAATCTGCAGCTGGTGATAGCCTGCCCCGAGGTTCCTTTTGGAGAACACCTGAGCACTGTTTAGAATCTTTTTCTTTTTATCATTGGAGGGGCCACTGCTTCAGGGTATTTTTTCTGTTTGTATTCCCAATTTCATGGCAGGCCGACACAAGGAAAATTGGCAGTCTAATATTTGGAGCAGAACAGGACATGCAAGGGTGTTGTGTCTGATATTTGATGTTTTGTAAAGGATGGTGAAAACAGAAGAACCTAAAGAAGCTTCAGATCACTAGATAAGATTAGATCAATTAAAAACATTAGGATTACAATAGCCATCTATGCACAACCATTACTCAAAAGGAGAAATGCACAGCTCAACATAGCATCCAGACAAATATCAATAAAATGATTAAACAGAAGTCATTAGAAGAAATGAGACGTAATGGTAACAAATAACAAACGGAACCACCAAAACTAATGAACAAAGAGACTAGAAAAGTACCCTCACCTCTAAAGAGTTGTAAAACTATTCTTCTTATGAACCATTATATATTTCAGAAATGGGGTGAATTAAGCAATGCAACCAAAAAAGATGAGATAAAAAGGAACATTAATTTCTAAGTAAGAAAAACATGAACTGAGTCCAAGGCATTGAGGTGCCCGCATTGTAGCCAAATTCTCGTCAGGCTATCGCTGCTCCGCTTGGCAATTGTTGCTTGTGATGCTGGAAATGCATTGGAGGGACAGGGCCTCCGTATCCTTGTCTGCTTTTTATCTTGTTCTGTCATTTTTTCCATGCAGGAGTTCATGTGGGACTCCTGGCAGTGCAGCTCTCTCTCTTGCTTTGGTGAACAGACCCATGGGATACCCTTATTGCACCCATGGGTAGGGGTGCATCCCTGTGCCCCTAGTGTATGTTTTTGGGCACCTCAGTGTGACCCACAGAGCAGGGTATGGGCTGGTGGCAGCTCCATGCTGAAATGACTGGTGCCCTGAGCGTCCTCCATGTTGGGATGCCCAGGCCCTGTCATTGGAATCGGTAGATTCCTGATGGGGACAAAATGGCCCCCATGTCCTCTTGCCTTCCATCGCCTGTTACCTTGATCTACCCGAAGTCCCGGGAAGCCCTGACTCTGTCCCTTCCCCCTGACAGGCTGTTGGGTGGAAGTTCCATATATGGTAGTGTGGGGAAGTGCTGACCATACTGGCTGGAGCCTTCCCAGCGACCGTATGTTGTGGGTACGCTTGTGGGTGGGACCTGGGTGAATGGCGTGTGTGACGAATACGCATTCTATGTTGTGGGTTTCTAGTATCTGGTGGTTGACACAATGACTGAGACAGCCCTGCCCGAAACCGGTATGAATGCAGTATGAAGTGTTGAACTTGTTGTGAGGGTCTGGAGAGAAGTGAATGGGCTGAATGCACTGTGTGCCTGATTGGTTGCCTACCTGCATGAATGCTCTTCATAGTGATTGGATGCTTCAGTGTGACCCAGCGGAATGAATGGGAGATCAACAGTATATCTGGGGACCTTACACTGCTAGGAATCGTGTTCAGAAGTGTTCAGAGCTGAAGTCCAAACTACGAAAAGTAACTGGAGTGAAATTGACACTTGACCTTGAAGCTCTGCTGGAAGAGAAGAATTGCTCTTGCTCTCCTTCACAATCTGAAAGCTGCTGTGTCTCGAAGGACTGACCCAGAGAGGACCTGATAAGGCCCCCTCTTCCCGAGCTACGAGGGACCATCGTGCACCAGCGGACATTTGCCAAAGCAGCCTTGTAGACAGACATTCGACAGGCTGCCAACCCGATACGGGGACTGCTGCGGAACTCCAAAAAGAAGCACCCGGACTGTTGTCCGCCACTGTCGATGACCGGCATCGCGAACCGGAGCTGCCGTGCTCCCGTTTGCCTAAGAACTTCATTGATCCAAGGACGCTCTCATCTGCATCATCACCGCTGTATCCTGCTAGAGAAGGCCTGACTGTCGACGTGCCGAGGAGCATCCACCGGATAGTTTCCCGCCACCCAAAGACCACAGAGACGCCGACGACTCGACGCCCTTGCTGGGCCACAGTTCTTCAAACTCTTTGCGGTCCAGAACTATTGACACCGAGGTGCCCCGCACGCCTCTTCCTTGCAGGACGTTTACGCTTCTCCGTCAACAAGCACTACTAGGAACGACGCGGCCACTTCAACACCATAGCTCGACCTGTTCTCCGTTGGACGTTCGACGACACGTGACTCCTGCCTTAAAGGGAGGGCACTCAAGAAGGGCCGTCGATTCCCTGACGAGGAACGTTACAATGCCAAGGTACTTTGGGGTTGCAGAACTATTGGAAAGTCTAGTGTGAACAATATATGGACTGGGCTTGTGATACATCTTTGCTTTACAGGTTGCCCAGGTGGGGGGACCCCCACACAGAACTGTGTCTAGGTAGCGGGACCAGTATTCTGCCAAGCGTTCAACCATCTTGCTTTCCTTCCCCTCTCTACTGCTGGTTTCCTCTTTATTTTAATCGATCTGTGTGTCATTCTGACAGTATGCACTTTAATGAGATCTGATAACGTTAGTGGTACCTCTTTAGAACTGTATATATTTACCATTGTTGACTTTCAGAGTACAAAGTGAGCTATCATGATATTGTATATACCTTTGAATATTAATTATATAAAGACTGTGTTCTAACCGATACAGTGAGTGGACATTTCTTTGTGGGTGCTTGGGGACTACACTGTACTTAAGAACCATCCCGCATCACCTCCTGAGAAGCTAGGCCTTGATTGCTCGACCACGCACCAATAATAGAGAATCTTGGCTGGGGTCATAAAGGGAGAAAAGTGTGGGGCCTAGACAACAGCCTTGCTTTGCTCCCGTGTAGTTGGGTATGAGCCACTTGGTCTGTGGGATTGTGTACATTTGAATGGGATGTGGTCCCCAAGTAGTGGGACTGGAACATACTCGATAATGCTCCAGATCACTAACAAAGCTCTTAACGAGATACAAAGCAGGAATCAAACACGAAGTGATAACATACCTGAGACACAGAAGAGACCATCAAACTGAAATCTACAGATGTAAATGGTGAGTCTTTTCGTAGACACCTTAATGCCTCAAATCCACAAAGAGAAGACTGTAAAATCATTTGAGTTTTGAAATCCATCTCTCCTCCGTTCTATCATCTCTCCATTGCAAGAACATTACATTTCATTGGCTTCTCACTTCTGCCAGCAACACAATGCACTCGAAGTCCGTATACAAGAGGAAATTACCTCTTCTTTATATTTCCTCCTCCAAAGAAACCTCCCTTTCTTTCCCTCTGCGGATCCCTTACCTCCATCTTTCTTCTGTGCATTACTGGTAGACAACCAACTCGAATGAGATATCTAGCTCACCCATCAACTTCATTTTCAGCACCAGCATAGCACATACAGAAGTTATTTTATTTTATTTGAATTTTGGTTCAGCATTGGTCCTCCCCAGCGGGTCTTAGAGCACTTTATAAGGTTCAAAAGTTGAAAAGGTGGAAGGTGGGGCAGGGTCATGTGTGTGGAAAAAGGTATGTTTTGAGTCTCCCTCTGAAAGTGGTGATGGAGGGTGCACCACAGATACTAAGAGGTATGGTGTTTCATGCTGTGGGTACCCACTGGGTAAATGCTTGTTTTTGTGTGCATGTTAGTTTGCAGAGTGGAATGTAGAGAAGATGCTGGCTCACTTGAAAGGTGTTTGTTTGTGTGATTGGTTTGAGTTTGTCATGAAGGTAAGATGGGTTTTCGTGGTGGATGCCTTTGAATACAATGTAAAGTCCTTTGTAGGCAATTCTCAGGGAAATGGGGAACCAGTGAAGCTGGACGAGAGCTGCGGTGGTGTGTGATTGTTTGGGTAGTTGGAGGTTGAGTCTGGCTGCTGTGTTTTATATGACTTGCAGGGGAGCAAGCGTGCTGTTGGGGAGTCCCGTGAGTAGAGCATTACCATAATCCAGTAATACCATTTCTTGGACTATGGTGCAGAGGTCATCAAGGAGAAGGATGTGTCTGATCTTCTGTAGGTGGTGTAGTTGTAGATTGCATGTTTGGTGAAAGCATCTATGCAGTGTGTGAATGAAAGGCCGGGGACAAGGGTGAAGCCAAGGAATTTGATAGGACTGGAGAGGGATATGTGTGGGTTGTCTGTGAAGACTTCTTTGATCTGGGGTGAGGTCAGTTTGTGCCTTGTGGCCGATGAGGAGGTATTCTGTTTTGGGAGAGTTCAGCTTGTGGAAGAAGGTGGTCATAAAGGTGGTGATGGTAGAGAGACAGCTTTTCAGGGTGTGGAGGTGTCAAGGGAATGAGATTGGAAGTATATTTGTTTGTCATATGCATGTTGGTGGAAATAGATGTTCTGTTTGCTAAGCATATGTCCAAGATATTCTATATATAGGTTGAAGAGGAGTGGAGACAGGAAGGGGCCTTGTGGGACCACATACCTGGCTGGGGCTGGGTCTGATTGATAAGGGGGGAACAAAGTGTGTTCTGCCATTGAGGAAGGAGGTGAAGCAGTCAAAGATGTTGCTTGAGAGTTTCATCCTGTGGGATTGAATGTTAAATAAAATTGTGTGGTTGAGGGTGTTGAAGACTGCAGAGAGGTTGAGGAGTATGAGTAGTTCTGTGTGTCCTTTATCTGTGATGTTGTGGCGGTCATCAAGGATTAGAAGTATAGCAGTCTTGGTGCTGTGTCCAGGTCGAAAGCTGGATTGGACGGGGTGGAGGAGGTTGTTTGTGGGGAGGTGTTGTTGAAGTTCAATAGTGGCAAAGCGTTCGATGATTCTGGTGAGGTATGGCAAGATAGTAATGGGGTAGTAGTTTTTGGGGAGCATGGGATTCAGAGATGATTTTTTGAGGATGGGTTAGATTCGTCTAGTTTTGAGTGCAGAGGGGATAGTATCATGTGAGAGATAGGAGTTGATGATGTTGAGCTAGTGTGAAGCGAGGGTGGTGGTGCAATTGGATGCAGCTTGAGGAAGGCATGCATCATCAAGGAAGTGTGCAGGGTTTGCTTTGGCAGTAAGGGTGACGAGGATGCGCTTGTTGATGGGGTCAAAGGTGTCTCATGTGTTGGAATGTTGGAAGTGCGTTGTGGGAGAAAAAAAGGGAGGGCTTGCCTGAAGTTGTGTATTTTAGAATTGATGTAGTTCATGAGGGAGTTGCATACTGAAGTGGACGGGTGTGTGGAAGATGGGGATGGTGGTTTGTAGAGTGACTTGACAATGTTGACTAGTTCCTGTGTATGATTGATTGTGAATTTGAGTTCTTAGAGCTTGTTGGTGGATTTGGCATTGTGTATGGCTATTTTGTATTTGTTGCGTCTGTGTTGTAGGGGTAGCCTGGTGACCTGGTGGCGGGCCATGGGTTCTTTAACCATGCTCTTTCTAGGCAACTGGCTTCCTGCTTGATAGAGAGAAGGGAATTGTTGAACCAATGTTTATGGTGCCAGTTACAGGGTTCTTGGGATTTGAGGGGCCAATTTTGTTGAGTGCCTTTTTAAAAATGATGTTGTATTGTTGAGGGGAATGGAGGAATGTATGTGTGTGGGGAGGAGGGGGAGGTATGAGTGGTGCTAAGGATGTATCTGTAATGTGTTTGGTTTTTCTGGCTGTGGGTTAGGGGGATGTGTGGCAGGTGTGAGTATCTTCGGCCTCATTCTGAGTCCGGTGGTAACCCTGCCAGTGCTAGGTTGCTGGCGGACTCGTAATAATTTACTGGCTCATTCCGAGTCTGGCAGCTGGGAAGTCAGGCGCCGGTAATTTTGTTAATCCCCATTCCCATAGAATCCTAGGACTCTATGAGAGTTGGAAACAATAGCTTCTCTGACAAGTTTGCCTACCATGGCCGCTGTGCCCAGCAGGTTCAGACCTGTCGGGCACAGCGGCTCCAGTAGGCAGAATTGTAGTTTGCTGGTCCGGAAACCAGGGTACCGGTGTGCTTACCAGCACTCTTGTTCCTGGACCAGCAAACTTATATTGAGGCCCCTTTTCCACAGAGACATGATTTTCGCTTGAAATGAAAAGGATCAGGATGTTGCCAACAGTGTGTGTGGGGTAGGTGATGAGATGTGTGAGGTCATAGAGGGATAGTGCAGTGAGGATAATCTTTAGTATAGGAATGCTGTCGGGGTGGATACTACCAGGCTTGAAGCCTACAAGGTAGATATTGATGTAGGGGAGCTGTGGTTGTTAGCTGTGAATTCACTCCAATCAGTGTGGAAGTTGGGATTTTGTGCTGGAAATGGTAAACAAGTTGGATAAAGGAGGAGTGTGGGAGTGATGGAGGGGAGCAAGTGAGAGAGAATGCTTCAAAGGAAGTTTATGGGGTGTTTGTGGGGTTTCTAAGTGTGAATTAATCTCTAAATAGGATAGCAATGCCACCACCATATTAGTGTGGTCAGTCCCTGTGGATAATGGGGCAGTGTGGTGGAATAATATCAAGGCTAACAGGTGTATGGCAGAGTTTGAGCAATGTCTATGGTAGAAATAGTATGCCTGGAGTGTGTGTGCTAATGAGTTAATTGATTTCATATGTGTGTGCAGGTGTAGAGTAGCAATTGAGTAGAATGTAGGTGTGTGTGTGATTAGTTGTTTCAATTGAGGGTTGTGTTGGAGTTTATGCAAATGTTGTTTGTGTGTTTTGTATGAGGCACGCATATGGAACCTGGTGGCAAACGAGGGCTAGCAGGTGATAACAGGGGACAAAGATTGAAACAGAGAAAAGATCATTGCATGAGCCCGCAGCTCTGGCTACCCTTTGCACTAAACGACCTATAGAAAGTGGTTACATTCCCAAAGCTACCTAGAAGTAGTTCAGCAGGAAACAGATATACACAGGAAACAGGAGGTCAGCCATCTTTTAGCAGAGAAAGCAAATGCAGCCCAGCAGGATCACAGAACGCTGGTTAGGAGCTGGAGGGAGGGCTGCACAATGGCGCCCCTGGTGGGGGATAATCGACCCATACCTGTGGATGGAATACAGACAGAATGTAGTTAGCTACAGTCCAGCCACAGGTTTAAAAAGGTTGCTGGTGCATTTGCACTGAGGGGCTTCAGGCTACACAATGGTACCCCTAAGAGAGACAGGACAATCTACCCCTGCCTGTGGATGTAAGAAAGATAGAATGCAGTCAATACAGTCCAGGTGTGGGTTTAAAAAGGGCAGCTGCCAGGGGTGTTGCTAGGTCTAGAAAAGACCAGGGGCTATGCTGATGTCAGAACTGTTGGGACTGGGGGCTAGCTAGGGTTTTGGCTGTAGCTCCTGAGATTCTATCCGGGGCTACAACCAAAAGACCAGGGGCTATAGCCCCCTTAGCCCCCCCTAGCAACGCCTCTGGCAGCTGGCACATGCATATTGGGGGCTTCCGGCTGTCAAATGGCATCCCTAACCCGGGGGAGGGGATCTAGCCCTTTCTGTGGTCAGAAAAAAGACAGAGTGCAGTCAGATACAGTCCAGGCAGAGGTGTAACAAGGGGCTGCTGGTGCATGCACACTGGGGGACTTCACCCTTGCAAAAAGGCACCCTTAAGCGGGGTGGGGAAACAATGTACCCCTCCCTGAGGATGGAAGAAGGACAGAATTTAAGGACGCCTTCTGTAAACCGCAAATGAAAAAGTCAGACCTAGATCATACACGTTCTAATAAGTACCATTTGGAATGGCAGATTCCTTGGCACATTAGCAGATAAGGTGGCCGGCACCCCGTGTCTGATATTTACAGACCATCAGGGTCTCCTAGACCCAGCCCAAGCTGGTAGCAGACTGGTAATAACAGGGAAATGCTTTGTTATTGTATTTGGGACGCCCATACCATAAAACTATTGGTGACTAGCAAAGGAACTTTGCTCTGATCCACAAGGATCTGTTTGCCTCTTCTTAATAACAATGTTCTCCAAGGCTGCTCAGTTGAATTAGGAGTTAGGGACAGGACATTAGACTACATAATGTATTTTCTGAAAGAGCTCTCCTAAAGCATCCTCAGGGAACCTCTCCCCTCTTCTTTCCAATCTTGACTTTCACCACTTCCCTCCTATGATCACTGAATCTTTCTTGTTATAATTCTGTGGATGACACCCAACCAATCTTAAAGTACTCCAAGCCTCTAGCTTCTTTCAACATCACAAAATGAATTGCAAAACAGCATTGTGATGGCATTCCTGCTATCAAGCTGAACAGACAGAAATGCACATTTTAGGTAAACCAGCACTAACCCCCCACCTCTTAACAAGCTCCAGCATTCCTTCTCTAGCTCTCATCACCTCTTTTAAAAAATCCTGGCATCGCCATGGGTGCAGATGGTGACATTGCTTTTACTGCGCAGCAATTGCGGTGCAAGTTTTTACTGGGCCACAATTGATGCACAGCAAGAAGGCGTGACTACGGTGTGTGTGTGTGTGTGTGCGTGCATCTGTGTGGGGTGGGCCAGGTTTCCCAATGGATCACCAATATCAGCGTCATGTGGGCTTCTCAGGATACAATGTGGGGCATGGAAGACCCACAGGAGGTAAGTAGCCAGTCGTAAGTGACCAGTGCGACCTCATAGCACGAAGGTGAGAACTGCGAGGGGATGGGCAGTGCACCAAATGTGGTACAGTAAAGTACTGGGCAAGACATGGAGCCATGAAGACTTTGTTTAGGTCCTCAAGTCACTGCTGTTGTGAAACAATCTGTTGGGCATTTGGAAATCCTCAGAAGATTGTTCCTTTTCCTGGCTTTCCCCTAAAAATATACTGCCATCATCCCCATTATGCTTTTTAGATTAGGTTATGCCAATTACCTTTATGTAAATGCACTGGCCTACTAAATGGCAAGCCTCCAGAGAGTCTGATGTGCCGCAGCTCAGACTCTTCCTCGACTTGGATCCTGAGAATATAATCTTGAGAATACATTTCACCAGCCCTTCTGCCTTTACCCTGCCTTCCAGTGGCCAGGAGAGTTGCTTTTAAGGTGATTTGTACCAGCTTCAAAGGCAGGTATGTTAAATGTCCTATCTCCTGCAACTTAATTTAAAAGACAGATGCGTAACCTAGAACCTACATTTTCATCTCACTTGACATTGGTGGTCCCGGTGGTGGATCTTTATTAATCAAAAAGTTCCTGGAGGCCCAGCCTTCTTCCATCTCGCCCTGTAGCTCTGGCACACCCTCCCTAAGGACACCAGAGCCATCCCAGAGCACTAACCTTAAGAAAAATCCATCAAAACCTGGCTCTTTCCCTATTCATGAGTCTGCTCTTTACCAAACACGTACCAGTCGAATTACCTGGGTCTAATTTCAGGGACATCATCATACGTCTCTCTCAAGCTATATGTGTCTTCTCTCACCAGGAATATCCCTGGGAATCTTCTTCATGCTGCTCATCTCACTCAGCAAACTTCTGTGTTCATTTCTGGGACATCTCAATACAAATGTTATTTATCTCCTCATTTCAGCCATTAAGATGGCCTAACCCACAGCCATCCCCAGATTATTAAATGTATGTGTTCTACCATATCTGTGTCTGCTTTCACTGGATGTCAATGATATCAACAATTGTTGTTAATTTACCGCTTGAGTCACTATGCACTTATGACTCCTCTTGCCTAAAGGCCAGCCTCTGTTCATATGTTTCCTCCCTGAAAAAACCTGTTTAAGTCTGAAGTGCCTACCCTGCTTCTGTATTATTTCCCATGAGGAAAGAATTTGGAGTTTTCATTATCCCCCAACATGGGTTCACATCACTTTTCCCCACCAGCTCCACCAAATATAAAATGGGCAAGTTTAGATTCAGATTTTGCTATCCCAGTAATGTATCTGGAGTCATTGGCTCACTTATTTCTTTCTTAATTAAATCCTACTTTAAGTCGGATGCAGATAAAGCATGTGTTCCATTATTCAACATTAGAAGACCTTTTCTCACGGAACCGTGCAATTTTCTGAACAGATTCAACACCACCGCTAATAACTGGTTTGATCAAGAATGTAGGATTAGTTCAAGAAACCTGGTGCAAAGCCTGAAGGCTACCAAGGATGGGAACTGCTAGACAATCAAACAGCTACAAAATATTGCTATTTAAAATGAATAAAGTACACTTAAAATGCAAGGCGCACACGTAAGAATGTGAACCTAAAGATTGCAGGGCCTTTTAGCATATTTTCATTAAAGGGGACAACTAGGAAATGGTTGTCCCGGAAGCAAACATCTCTAAAATTATGTGTGAGTACTTTATTGATCAATATAATAGTCCATTTAATATTTAGGAGGAAGTATCATCCCCACCTAGTGTTGTTCCCATTCCCATCTGACCATCTCTGGATGCATCTATGGCCGAGGTGCTTTAATCCCTTGCTTCCCAGCACCAGGTGTAGATAATACATATGTGAACGGAGGATAGCACAGGGGCAACGCGCTGGTCTTGGAAGCAAGACCACACAGAGCAACAGAGGTCCGGAGCCGCACTTAGAAACCGAACTCAGGTACTGTATTAGGCGCGTTATGAAAAAACAATTAAATAAATAAAAATAAATAACTGTAGCGGTCGATCTGTACAAGTACGAACCGGTTACATTGGCCCCTTTTTTAGTGCATATTGTTTTATGTCATTGTCAACAATGGATCTATTCCTCGAAGTTGGAGAGCAGTGGGCATGATTCCCCCTTTTTTAAGAAAGGGGATCAAAATGTGGCCTCAAGCTACTGCCCTATATCTATGAGGGATGCCATGGCCAAAGTCCAGGGCAAACTTCTCCTCCAGCTCTTTGAGATTTGGGTATCGGAAGGTCATGCATTATCTGACTAGCAAGTGGGCTTCATGTCTGGCATTCGTAACCCTGAACATGCATGTCGCCTTTATCCTTTCAATATAAAATATATAGTGCTGCAAAATAAACTTGTAGACTTTTGTTATTATTATAATAATAATTTCTTTCCCTTGGCAAAGCCCAGTGAAGCAGAGTGCTCCAAAGAACTGACTGTCAGCGACGTGCAACCTTCATACTGACAACTTTGCTACTGTACATTGTGGAGTAGAGGGTCAAGGCACAGACCCTTCCCCGGTCTCTAGGGTTGTAAGACAAGGGTGTGTTTTGGCCCCATTGTTGGCTTTGTTATAAATCAATGAGATTGTTCAGGGAATACAGAAGGTTAGTACTACTTACCCAAAATTTGGTGGAGAATTTATTTATATTTTGCTCTTCGCGGATGATGCAGCGCTTATAAGTAGGACTCTGAGGGGAGAGCAACAGGAGCTAGATCTGTGCGATGATTTCTGCATTAGTATAGGAGTAGAGATGAGCACTGTTGAAGCAAAGCACCTAAGATCGGTCCAAGATTGGTAATGTTAGGAGGTACAACTAAAAAAAGGCTGATCATTTCAATTATTTGGGGGGGGGAATGCTTCAGTGGAAAGGCGCTGTTGATGGACCAGTTGGAGAAGAGTGTCCTACTTTTGGCAAGACGGTGGGTGTGTCGGTCATTAAGAACTTTTAATTTTGTGGGAGGGCAGTCAGCCCGATCCTACAGGTCTATCACGTTCAAGCATGGACTGCAGCAACTTATGGAGCTGAACTGTGGGGAATGAGAGCTTAAATACTTTTTTGAAAAGAGATAATGAGCCTCTTCTAGTTTGTGGCAGAAGGGAAAATCTTTGTTTTAAAAAATCAGTATTTGCCCCCCATCCGGCTAGCACCCCAAATGATCCCATCTGGCTGTAGGTAGGATTGCAGAGAGTTGCCAACAGAGGCGTTGCTAGTGGGGTGGGGGAGCATAAGGGGCTATAGCCCTGGGTTTTTTTGGTTATAGCCCCGGGTAGAATCTCAGGGGCTCCAACCTAAAGGCTGCTTAGATTTGAGTCCCGACAGTCCAGACATTAGCGTAGTCCCGGATCTTTTCCAGACCTAGGAACACCCCTGGTTGCCAATGAAGCCAAGTTAAAACCACTGCTTTATTGGCACAGCATACAGAGCAGTCCTTCTTAAATGGTTTATCATGAGGCTCTTGCGGACATGCTCTCCAAGCTGGAGCTAGCTCGCTGTGATGGTTAAAATACATACATCAGAAGGCTATAAACTAAAACTTAGTCGCCCTTCTAGAAAATCACAAAGTCTTCTGGACAAAGGCTGTGCTTGCTTGTTAGGAGCTAGCTGGAGGCTAGCGTGTATGACAAAGTACAAAATAGAACTGTGAATGCTGAAAGAGTGCTTAATGTTCCAAGCCCTACACAATTCACACATTGAAAAAAATATATATGATTTATTCTTCAGTTCCTGACATGACATTTATGTACTTTTATTATAGGTGATCATACCCCAGCAGACCGTTTTTTACAACTAAATCCGTCCATACTGAATGGTGTACACAATGGCGGTTCTCCAATTTGAGGCAGTTTAATGTTCCCGGCGGTGCAACACATTCCTTTCGATTCTCCATTAAATTTCAGAGCCTTGCAATAATGACACACTTCAGTCATGGTGCCGATGAGAACATGCCAGCTCAAACTATAATCATCAGCTGGGTTGTACCGGAATGCAAGGCGATTATAATCGCGTGATTGCTGAGCACGGAGTCGTGTGTGACGCTGATCTGCTGTTTCTCGTTGATGTCTTTCAGCCACTCTTAGCCTGTTGCGTTCATTCTGTTGAGAACGAAGCAGATCTGAAGCTGAAGAACGTGATCGCTGTGCTTGCAACCGTGCATCCTGAAGTCTGGCCGCACATCGCTCTGCTGCTTCCTCAGCACGTATTTCAGCCACAGAAACATTGAAATGGAATCGTAAAATATTTAGTATAGTGTGTGTTGCTTTTACGTCCAACAGATGGCACTGTTTTGCAGTAAAATGTAAAGCATATCGTGTGTTGCTTTTACGTCTAACAAATAGGGCTGTTTTTCAGAAAAAGTTGTGTTGTACCTGACATAGATGTGACATCTATGTATAATAGGTACATAAAAACACGTGCCAATTCGAATGCAACGTTGTGTCAAAATTTCAAAGCAATCAGTGACGAACTTTCGGAGACTTAAGATTTTGAACAAACCAACATTTACATTTTTATTTATATAGATTCATCATTTATTTATTTCTCCAGGTTGCTTCATAAAAACTGAAATGTCCTTAAACTTGAAATAAGGCAGCCAAATAGGTATATATTGGCTGCCTTATTTCAACCTTAAGGAAATGTAAAGGGATATGAATTAACCTGGAGAATTAAATGAATTAATCATAACAAAGTGAAGTGGTTGTAAACTTTTTGGAAATAACAAGCTCATCGATCAAACAGCCGAAATTGTTTGAGCCATCCAATGCACATGGCATAGTCCTTGACCGGGATCTACGATAGAGACTGAAAAATAAACACCATTATTTTGATTGCAAGCGATCAAGTCTGTTTCGAATATCAGCATGCAGTCAAACAACATCATGTTCACTGAATATATTTCAATTAAATATTACATTGAAAAGCATCCTAACATCCAATTTTTACAAATGAAAAGACTGACTTCATAACGCAGAACTAGCATCGCCAGGATTCCTTTGTTATTCAAGTAAGGCACATAGAGAGCAAAAATTAACAAGAGGATGAAAAAATCAGTAATATCCAAAGATTGATACAACAAATTTGTTTTAGGAAGCATGTAATGCAGCAAAGTACTAGACTCTGCAAAGTGTGAAACACGGGTTGGGCCTTGGCCATTAAAATAACAGCAGAAGTAAGAAGATGTTCAACTCCACTTGAAATTGTATTAGTCTGACTCACATTCACTTAAGCATGGATCCATAAGTGTATGGATAATTGTGCAATCTTCGAAAGAAATACGCTATTGATACGTAATATGAAAGGTCATCATTTGACCTGATTCTTTTTTTGTTGCCATTTAGGGTGTAACACCAATGTTTTGACATGAATAAAACTGATTATAAAAGAAACAATGGTCATTACAATTTACTTGTTTTGTTAATCTTTTTTGATTTTCACTCTGATGAGCCAGATGCAAAGCACATTGGTGTGCCGTTTGGTTTATTATAAATTGATTTCGCATTATTTACTGGTATCATGCACCTTGTATCCCCGTCGCTTTGAAACACAGACAAACCTATTTTATTAGGGCCAGACCAGGTCTTTCAAGTGCACCGGTTATGTATATTGTATGTATACACATGTTAGCCTTCTGATATTCTAGTACTTGAGAGGATTGATGATGAAACCATGAGCAACCGCTGAAGATGCATGTGGCGCAGTGTCCGGCCCGCTGCCTAAAAGATGGCTGTTTTGACGGTTTGACGGTTCTAAATTTGACGGTTCTAAATGTATCCAACTTGAAAGGATAGAGTGTTGTGCCCGGCCTGCTGGGATTCATCCTCATAAAGTGCAGGGTTCCCTGTTGGCACTTAACATTTGACCTATCCATCCATGTTTGACGGTCGTAGTCTTCCAGAGGTGTGAGATGCTAGAGACAGGGAACCACAAACCTCTCACAAATCAAAAGGAGAAATATTTGCATGGGAGCGATTTATCGACTATCCTGCACTCGCCAGAATCTGAATCTTCCTGCTAGCTCTAGAGTCAAGGACAAAGGAGAGTCGTTTGGGAAATAATAAATCAGCCAATCAACAGGGACTGCCCGTCCACAAAGCTGTGAGGAATGGACTCCTGAAGGAGTAGAAAGCTATTGACAGATCAGATCAACCAAAACAAAGAAGAGACACAAAGTTTAAAAGAATGTGAGTCCTCTCTGCTAAGTGGTAGAAACAATCCCTGCCTCAGAAAGAGGACTCTCCTCAATCTGATATGACAGTGACAAGGAAGATTTGGAGCAATGCCATGACTACTTACTTTTCCTTACACTTAGACCTCCTCTTCCTTATCACAATCCAAGCCTGTCCTCGCCTCCAGGGACACCATACTAATCCAGTAGGTTTCAATGTTACTTTGGCCTATTAGAGGCCATCCTCCTCCTCCTCCTTCCAGGAGGTGCAAATATACCTACCCCCGCTCCCAGGACCCCCTGTACATCTGCCAGTTGCAAGTAGATGCAAAGGCTTGTCCTAAATGGTGAGGCGGTGGGGGGAAGGGCTTTGATGATGAAGAGTACAACTGTTTATAATGTAGATGCATCAGAAAGTAATGAAAACATTAGCATCTAGTCCTTCTTGTTCATCCCAGTCCCAACATGTGAGGACATGTTCAGACATTTCACCAGAAGAGACAAAAACAGAAGAGACAAGAAGAGACAAAAACAGATATGCTGTGCCACAGTAATTTTTATTGAAGTAGAAATAATAATGTAATTGCCTGCTTTCAGGACTGCTGAAGTGAAATTTGTAACGGAACAATTCAAAGAATGTAGTCTATAAATACTAAGGGACGCAGAAGGGAACACCTTTGTTGCTGCTCTACATCTCTCAATCATGAAAGCCCCTCTCAGTTCTGCCCAAGAAGTTGCAACACCCCTGATGGAATGATTCAGGATGGCCCTGGGCAAGGGACCCTGTTGCTCATAGGGTTAGAAGATAGTCTGATGATTCCAAAGACCAAGGGCAGAGGTCAAAGGTTCTAAGCTTTGTGGCAGGCTCCAAAAGCAACAAATAATTGCATGGAGGAGTGAAAAGCTTGTGTTTTCTGTTTAAATCCTTGGAAACAGACTTGGTGGCATCCAAGGGGCTTTCTAATACATTTAAGGGTGAAGAATCGAATGCTAAGGGTGCGAGAATGAGCTCCTGGGAAAGATGGAAGTTGGACACCTCTTTAGGTAGATACCGATCTCACTTTGGACAAACCCCCAAGCTATCCTAACACAACACATGGATGGTCTACGCAAAAGTGAAATGGCAATTTAGAGGCAATGGCTAGATTATGTGAAAAAACAGCTAACACGCCTAAGAGTAGAAGCATGGTATGAAAACCCAGGCTGCATGAATACTAACTCGAAACTCAGGAGCTCTTACTGCGGAATATCTCATAGAAAGAGAGAAGAGCTTGAGCTGCCGAAGCCGGGGATGAGAATCCATGCTACCTGAAACCAGTAAATGCAGCAAAGGGAAAGAGCCATGTGGGGCTAAATGTGATCCAAGGCTACTAGAAGATGTGGATCATTGCATGTTCTTTTGTCCACTGTATAAGATTCTACAGGTTATCAATGAGCTCTTCTCTTTGTAATGTTGTTCAAAGATCCAGGTGTTTGTTGTGCATTAGGACGGTATGTATGCAATGCTTCTGACAAAGAGAGGGGCTATCATCTGGAATCTGGGATGTTTTGCTTGTTTACAACCGTTTTGAATTCTGCATGTATTTATTGATTGACATTTTATGGGGTGTTTTGCTCCTATAAGAAATATCAGATAGTGCTCAGAACACAGAAAGGGGGCCCAGTATCGTGAGGCACTGTGCAGATGTTACAGTGACCAAGAACAATATTTTAAAGGTTTCAAAATTGTATCTGCTTCCGTAAGAGGTTTCAATGAGGGGGGCTAGATGGAGCTGAGAGCCAGGGGACAGTCCCAGGGTGACCAACCGGATGGGAGTACAGAAAACTATGCAAAAAGTGAGAGGCACGCTGTTACATTTCTGCAATACAACTCAAAAAGCGCCTAAAGAGCCTAATGGTTGTAAGCTGTCCTCTTAGGGAAGACATAACCAAACCTGGAGCAGAACCTTCTTGGGGAAATACAAGATTTTAGAGGCTCACAGAGCAATGGAAACCAACACTTAATGAGGAAGAAGATACAAAAGGAAGCCTAATGCTAATTTACAGTGGGAGAGTTTGTGGCTCCGGCACTCCTGGATGGGCACCACTATCTTTCCAGATAATACCAAAGTTGTCTGGCCCATCCTTTCAGCATCCATGCTGAGAAGTGAAGTAGCAATGGGCCTTGATTGCCATGGGTGTTCTACTGCAAATGATTCAGGGATATCAGACTCAAACAAGTTGGGACTGCAACAGCTGTACAAGTAGGGTCCACTATAATGACAAGTTCCCTTTCCCTTCTGATATTCTGCAGTACACACAGACCCAGAGGAAAGAGAAGAAAATCTAAAAAGGTGCCATCTGGCTAAGTGGCTAAGTGGAAAGAGAGAGCACGTAATCTTAAAACTTGGAAATCACCTGGGCTGGTGCAGAGCAAAAGAAGGGGAACACAGCATCCCTCCTGGAAGCAAATAGATCCAAACATGCATAGAGTGATTTTAAACTATTGCCCCAATCTAGACTGCTGGCATCTTTTGCGATCACTAGGCATTGGGGGAAACATCTATGTCCAATCTCTTGAATAGGTTTTCTTCATGGAGTCGCCAATTAAGTGAATTCTGTAGACAGAGGGCATGAAGATCCTTTGGGAGTAAACCCAAGCTTATGGGAACCACATCAATAGCCTAAGTGGCTTGAGATGTAATCGGGACCAAGGAACGGCAAACATAGCTGCTATTTCCCTCTGTAATTACAGCAAGAGAACCTAGACTGATCTCAGTTGACAGCAATGCCTAATAACAAGATGCCAATACATTGGAGAACACCAGAGGGGCTGATGGCAATCCACAAGGATGGTCCTGAAACTGCAAGTGTTGATCCAACAGTGAAAATCTAGAACATGTCTGATGATTAGCCCTGTCTGGGATGTGAAAGAAGACATTAATCAGGTGTATCAACATCACAAAATTGTCTCAGCACAGCATTTGACAGATGCAAAAGATGGAGATCAACGAGTAGGTGAACGTCCTTGACATAGTGATTGCCTCTTTTAAGAATTCAGGGATGCCAGTGTTTTCAGAAAACCTGGTTTGGGAGGAAATTGCAGGAAGTCAATCTGATAATCTCGTGTCAGGATGTTCAGTACCTAAGGGCCTGAAACAGAAGCTTCCCACACTTCTAGAAAATATTGACTTCTACAGCCAAACATATCTACTGATTGGAAAATGTTGTTGCAGGGAGAGTTGAGATAGTTAGGACTGCTGTTGGATTGTTTGTTTTTGCTGGAAAGAGGGTTTAACTCATGTTCTGGAGGTCCTGCACATTCAACATTGTCCTTTGGAAGGTTGTATGGAAGATAGTACAGCTGGTAATCCAAGCGCGTTGACTCTTACGTGGGCACACCTCCATCCAGATGCAGCGGTCTTGGATTGAATCTGGACTCCCAATTTCTTGTCTTCTGTCACTTGCTTGACAAGCTCAGAGAGTTTTGTGACTAAGAGCTTTTATCCTAAGAAGGGGTGTTTGAGTAGAACCAATTTCCAGTTCAGGCTTTACTCCTTACTCCCAGTTCGGTGTACTTGCCTCAACATTCACCGAAAAGGACAAGGCTGATGATAATAAAGTGTCATAGACCAGATACTACTATGGGGCGTGTCCAGGGTCCATGCTGTAAGGACGTGTTTGGTGTGAGCTCCTGCTCTGATCCTTTCTATAGATCATTGCAGAAGCATCTAACCCACAGTTTATGTGCTGTTCTAAGTTTAATTGTGGTTCCACAGAGTCCCATGCAGTTTTTGGAATGGCAAAGGAAATGCTGGCCCCAGGGGAGAGCAGAAACCATATCAGAGCTGATATAGGTCTAACGTTCCATGGAACTGGGGTCAGTAATGGTCCAGCAGCCAGAGGAATTTGAGGTGACGGCATATCTGTACTTGTCACAGAGAGTTCTGAAATTAGGCTGCTGGTCTACTATCCAAGTCAATGTCCTTTACAGACATCCTGATTGAGAAGTGGGTCATGATCTGGTGCACATTGCTTCCTCAACTAGCTGACCACTTTGCTTGGGGGAAGGGCTGCTGAAAGCCCGGCTGATCTACACAAAGGAATGTGAAAATCGGTTTGCTATGCTGGTAAAGAGAGCGGGTGAGCTGTTGAGCTGGGCTTTCCTTTAGACATACTGCAGGGATAATGACCAGCCCAGCCACCATCCTGATACCTCCACTGGCCTTGTCCCCCACCTCCCTGAACACCTCCAGGTTCTTGGCCATGTTTGGACAATTATCATAGACAGTGGTTGGTTCGGCACATTGGCCATCTCCAAAAACTGCTCCCAAAGCAATACTCTGCTGGAGACCCTTCAGACACCCATGAAAAGCTACTGCGATGTGTACAGTATGTGGGTATGGTTTCTGAAAGCAGGGTTAAGGACTTGCAGTAAAGAAGACTTGAAGGAACCGACCAATTAATGTACACGCTGTGACATTAATGCTTTCACAGAAGTGATTTGCTGAACTTTCAAGTTTTCCAATTCCAATTCCATATGTGAGAAGGACATCTAGTCTTGCTTTTTCATGTAATCTTGGAACTTAAAATTTTCCTAAATTTAAATGGGCCATGAACGAACTGCGGATTAATCCTGCAAAATTAAATATCACCTGTGACAATAATCCGCTGAAGCACTTGACTGGTTTTAAATGGACTTTAAACAGATAACCAGTCCCTGTGATTAAAGAGGGTCTATACTTGGGCTTTAGAATTAGATCACACCCTAATGTTGCCTTCGTAGAGTCAGGTATAGAGGGAAAAATGGACCAACTGCTGCCAAATGAAAACACTTTTTGGCACATATTGTAGATTCTCCATTATGCCACTAATAAACATCTATAAAGGCAAGATTATTCCAACAGTGTTCTATGGGATGGATGTGGAGCCTCAAACTTGAGTCATTAACTGGACCAGAATAGAGAGGCTGTGAAAGAAAAAGTATTAAACCCACCACAATTTCTCCCGATGGCTAGGACTCCACGGGAAAGGGGACACAGAAGCACCAGCACTGTTGCTAATGGTGCCAGTGCTTCTGTGAAAAAAACCATGCCTGCAGGGGCCGGTGCTCACGACAGGTCAGACCTGCTTGGAGCACAAGCCCCTGCAGGCATTCTCATAGGCTGGCGGTCCGGAAAAGGTGCCGGTACGTTGCTACTGGCACCCTTATTTCTGAACCGCCAAACTTGTAATGAAGCCCTATATCATGGTGTCAGTTGTGACATCATCGGCTTTCTTCGAGGTTACAGTCTGTCGACTTGCTCCATTGATTGCAGCTGTATCTCTTTTGCATCATCGTCAGGCAAGGGTCTGAATGGTTGCCTGAGTGAGTAATGTTTCTCACACCTGCAATACATCAAAGATAGGGAGGAGGGGCCCAAGAACGATGTCCACCTTTTGTTTCTCTGTCGCCGAGATGAGAGTGGGATTGGTGCAACGAGGGCCATGTTTAGGTCTCCCTCTTCAATCCCCCCTCTGGTCGATAAATCAACCACAGTTCCTTGACCATTTTCCCTGTTCATGTGCAGCATTGGGATCCATACTTTTGCCACTCCTCCCAAGTGTCTGTGATATTTAATTTGTTCGTCTAAGCTCCAAGTTATATAGGAGCTGTCTCCATGGGGCTTGCGCCACATCCATTTTCCCCAATAGTTGCGTGGATCTGGGGGAAGTGAGAACTATGTGCCTGCAGGGAACAGAGGACACTGCTTCAGGTGTGGTGCAATACCTGGAAAGTCTGTGTCTCGTGGTCTTTTTTTTATCTCTATGTAATATTTTCATCCCTATTGTTTTTTCATAGTCATCTTGCATTGTGCTATGGCTACTCTAATAATGCATAAGGCGAATAATACTAGCACTAAGGCAGCTATGAGTACCTGCAGGCCGCTAGCCATCCATGATGGTATCCAGGAAAAGATGTATGTCAGCCAGATTTCATTGTCTCCTATTGGGTTTGTCACTGCCTCCATTTTGGCGTGAAGGTCTGATAATTGCATGATTGTTTCTTTGAGTGTCCCATTCTCTTCATCGTGGGAGGGAACATATGTGCAGCAAGATGGCCTGATCTTGGTGCACATACCTCCTTCCACGCCTGTGAGGAGATCCAGAACGCATCTGTTCTGTAGGGTCATCAGTCTGAATGTTCTCAACTCTTCTTTGTTAGCATTGAGCCCCTAGACGGTTGAGTTTATTGTCTGCAACTGTTCACATCTTGGGATCGGTAGCCATTTAGTGTTCACATTGGCCTGAACTCCTGGAACTACTGATGCAAAGAACATTTCAGTTCTGCTGAACAGTTTGTGCTCTGGTGGTATCGTGTCCAATTCATCTTCCATCTTGGTCCAGACATAATTTCTCCTCTTTACTCTTGTCACCTCCACAGATCTCTTCTTCTTTTGGTGAGATTTCATTTTGAGGAGCCCATATACTTTTATGTCTTTTCGAGGCTCTACTAATGCTGGTGTGTTCAATTGCACTAGAAAGCATACTCTTCCCCAGTTTGGCAGTATTGTATGTATGCCTTGGACCTGCAGGCAATGTAGTGATCCATTAGCACTGCCGTACAACCCTTCATGCCTGGTATCTTTGATATTCATTTGCATCCTTTGTTCTCTCCTACCTTCACTGGAAATATTTTTTTCTGGAAACAGATGGAAGCATTCTCGACTCGAACCGTATGACTGGCACAGGACCTGCTTCATTCTCCATGCAAGTGAGCAGCTTGGCACATGCTGCACATTCCTTGAGGCAATCGTCATTTTCCATCTGCACCACTTCTACTGGAACTGTCAAAAGAGCATGTGCTTTGCACCTTACCATGCCTTCCTTCCATCCTTCTCCTGTGAATATTTGTCCATATACCAGTAGCTGAGGTCTCTCCCAGCATCCTGGAATCCCTTTGATTTCCTTGTGTCCTGTCTTCAGGCATTGTAACTCCTTTTGTGTCACTATTCTGGCTTCTCCTTTGTTTGGGCCATCTGGAACGTATTATATTGTCCTGTCGGCGGTCCAATAATCATCTATCATCTCTTGTGTCTTGATGAAGCTATCTTCATATGGGAACGTCTTCTGTGACATCTATCTTAGTGCGGCTCGTCTTCCTTAAAATCGGTCTCTTGTTGTGCAGAGCGATAGGTGCATGAGGCATTGTGCTTTGGCTGTTGGAATTTCTGTATCTATGAATGTTCTGGAAGCACTCATGGCATAGGGGATGAGAGAGTGCACATAGCAGCTCTCCTTCATTGTCTCTCTGCCCACCTTGCTGATACCAAAGGTTGTTGGACACGTGGGCTGAATCAGCTAGATATGCAGTTTCCTGTTCAGAATTTATGTCTACACTTGGCCTGAGTCTTTTTACCTCTCGGGCAGCGCTAGTTACTCACCCAGATATGGCTTCAGTGATAGCAGGAATAGTGGTTGTGTTAACATGTACTTCAGCGTGTGCGTGTGACGATGCAACCTTTTGTATTGAAAAGAGGGTAAAGAGGTGTAGACAGCAGAATACAGAAAATATCAACACAACTGATCTCACCACAACTTCCATTTCTTGCAAGGCTGTACACCCCCTGTTTTGAGTCCACAAACCCGCTTGCAAAAACCTTTCATGTTAATTGCTATTACTTGTTAGGACAATCAGGCTCTTCTGCTGTAATACTCTGCCAATGCTGCAAGAAACAGCCGTTCCCAAACAAATAGCATTTTCGGACTATTATGCTGGTCAAGTGGCACAGCGAGTAGAGTGCTCGCTTTGACATCCGTACAGAGCCTGCTAAGGCAGGTTCGAATCCCGGCAGGGCCAAACTCAGCCTTTCATCCTTCCGAGGTCGATAAATGAGCACCACACACGGTGTGCTCATAAGCAGTGCTCAAATACCTGAGGGTTCGTAGCACTATATAAATGCGACATTATTATTATTATTAAGCAATGCAATAACAGGTGTGTCGCCCCGTGTCAATATTGGGTAAGTATGAGCTACGTAAAGAAGGAAAGCATAAAAGAACACCTTAGGTGGTATCATTTGTCCAGAGGTTACTGTAAGTTTGTAAAAGTGCTCTTCAACGTTTGTGCAGATATAACATTATTTGCCAAAATCAGTCCAAACATTCACGATGAATAGCTAGTGTAAGGAAAAGACAGTGGGCATCATCATAAGTCAAGTTGGGTGGTATCCAGGTGGTAAATCAAACAGGATGCGGCAAAATGCAAATTGCGTTACCGCAACTCGGCCCGGCGCTATTAGCGCTGGATCCTGCGTTGCGAGGGGGGGCTGTAAGCCCCCATTCCACCCAATGGGCCCTTCTGGGCGATATTACCACAGCGCTATTAGTGCTGCGGTAATAGCACTGGAAACAGACAGAAAGTGGCAAGATTTAGCTCCAGCTCAGAGCTGGAGGTAAATATCCAACTTTCTGCCCAATCTCAGGATTAGGCGGACTGCTAATGCAGCAGTAATAGCATTAACGCAGCATTTCTACTGCTCCGCCCAATCTGTGATGAGGCCCACTCTGCCTTAATCTAGCTTTTCATTTTGCTCGTGTCTAGCTCTACTCTTTGATCGTGTCTGAATTTGTTGTGGTGTTTCTTATTCTTCTTGTGTCAAATAGTTTACATGTTGGGCGAGGGGTCTCAGAGCTTGATGTCTCCAAGGTAGTAACAGGCTTTTTTTACATACTAACTTCACAGACTTGTCAGTTGCTTGCTCTATGATGAAAGGCCCCTCGAACCTGGATTTATATCAGGACCTATCAAAATCTCTTAGGAACACTTGTTCTCCCGGTTAAAGAGGTGGTTGCTTGAGTGTATGGACTGGATGGAGGTAACTCTACTTCTGTCCTCTATATGGTAGGGTAAAGGGACAGAACACCCCAGCAAGGCTCTCAGTTTGGTAGCAATGGATGAGCAGCCAGGCTTAAGCTTTCAGGAGGTGATGCAGGCAGGTTGTTAAGTACAGTGTTTCCCCAAAGCCCCCACAAAGGAATGTCCACACACTATGTTAGGTGATAACACAACTTCTTTATAATAAGTAATGGTTCAGGAATGCATACACATATAAATAATAACACTTTGTACTTGAAATACTTATTCAAAGAATGGCAAATATATACCCTCTATGTGGTACCGCACATTACTTAAATCCAGTAATAGATTCACTAACTGCAGACAGTTTTAAATAGGCATGAGGATTCTTTAGTGATGTGTAACAGCATGGAATAGGGAAGAAAGGCAGGTTAGTGGTGAACAGTGGCAGAATGCTTTCTTTATACCAGATAGAAAATTCTGAGTGAGGATCCCCCCACCTCGACAACCTGTAATGGAAAAGATAGGGAGTAACGTATTCTGTCTTTTACAGCCCAGCCCGTAAATGTTCAATAACCTTGTGCTTTCTTAAAAAGGTTCTTCCACCCCAAAGTACCTGAGAGGCCATGGGAGAACAGGATCCAAGGTGATTCTGGACCCCTGGACAACTCCTGAGGCTAGAAGATGCTCTTCCTCGTCACAGTTCCTTTGGTGCCTTGACAGGCAAAGTGGCAGGGTTTCTCGACTTTACTCGGGATTCCCTCCTAGGATGGACCCCCTTTGGAAGAAGAAGCCACTGGGATGCTGTGCCCAAGAATAAAGAGTAACTAAAGTCTTTCTGAAGTGCAGCAGTTTTACTCTTCGCGGTGCTCTCCTTTGCTCGACAATTTCTCCGACTGTAGAAGTCCTGTGAAGATGAAACTTGTTGTGGGCTCCTTAAAGGCTTGGTGGGTGAAAGAAAGACCCCTGGCACCCTTCAATGCCTTCAGGCGGCGATGGGTGCATAAGGTCACCTTTGGTGTCGGGTTTCAGAGTTAAGCAGTTATCCAACCTTTGATTCTTCGGTGCTGCAGATGCAACACAGATCTCTGGACAGCTTCTAGTGACCTGGACTCAACCACAGGAGTGGACCTCGGACCCTCACCAAGTCTGGACCCTCAGGGAGTCTTCGTTACCTTCTGGTGGTAGGAAACCCACTGACGGACCTTCAACTGCACTCAGCATCTCTGGACTCTCTCTGGCAGGAAAAAGTGGTCAGTGAAGATGGCAAGGATGTCCTTTGAAATGTTCCTAGGCAGCTCCAGGTGTCCAGCAGCACTTTTCCAGGGTACACCCTCTTCTGGGCACTAGACATCAATGGCTTACAGCGGTTACAAAATGCACCTCCGGGACCAGGGCAACACCAATGGACTTCTCCGACTCGAGATGTCCGGGCATTCTTCTTCAGGACTCATGAAGACCCCTTCTCCAGACAGCACGCATACAGGAATGACCTCCAGGGTCCTTCAGATGAACAGTAGCAAGTCTGCACGATGGTCTGTCAAAGCTCGGAAAGAGATCTCTTTCGCAGGTCCTCTCTGGATCAGCCCCAACAACTTTCGGATTACTTCAAGAAATTGCAGCAGCAGGCTTCTCCTCTAGCTGGGCTTCAACTAGCAGCTTCTTCTTGATAAGCTTCGACTTAAGCTCCTGAACAAATTGGTAAGTGACCGATCCTCAGATATACACATCTGTTCCCCAATCACTGTGGCTGAGACAGGTTCAGTCAACCAATCACACAAAAGGGCATTCATGCAGGCAGGCAGCCAATCAGGCTCACAGGTATTGAGGCCATTCACTGTAACCAGACACCCATAAAAGAGAATGTGGATTGGGACAAGTACCCAGACTTTCAGCACACTACACTGCATTCATGTCAATTTCAGTCAGGGCTGTCTCGTTTATTGTGCCACACACATAGAAACCAGACACCGACTACAGATAATGTGAGTTGACTCCCAACTCCATTCACACAGGTCCCACCCCTAGGGTGTACCAACACCATATACCACCTGGGAAGGCTCCAGTCAATTTGATAGGAGGCAGCACCAGAGCCATATATGTTATTTCCACCCAACAGCCACTTAGGAGAAAGGGACAGAGCCAGGGCTTCCCAGGACTTTGGAAACAAGGTACAAGGCAATGGAAACCAAGAGGCCACAGGGGCTTCTTGCCTTCTATCAGGTAGCCATTGATTCCTATGGCTGGCCTGGGTATCCCACAATGGAGGACACGCAGAGCCACTGCCAAGTCAGCATATAGCTCCCATAAGCCCATACACCGCTTTGTGGGTAGCATACAGGTGCCCAAAAACACACATAAGGGGTAAAAGGGTGTACTACCACCCATGGTTGCCATAAGGTTATCCCATGGGTCTTGTTCACCAAAAGATAAAATGAAGAGCTGCACTGTCAGAGGTCCAGGCTGGAACTCAGTGGAAGAAAACATAATGAAACCACACACTTAGAATTGGCAGGCCAAGGACTAGGAGGCCCTGTCGCTCCTTAAGGCATTTCCAGCATCACATGCGCCCCCCCCCAGAGACCAGACTGAGGTTAGGGCAACTGATCTCCCACAAGGACTTTACCCTCATCCAAGCGGTCAACATACCTTCTGGAAAGGTCACCTGCATTATCATTACTCTTCCCTGACCTATGCTCAATGATGAAGTCTAGCCCTTGCAGGCTAATGGACCACCTGAGAGGTTTGGGGTTTTCGCCCTTCATCTGCATAAGCCACTTTAAGGGCTTATGGTCAGTTTGGACCTCAAAGGCAGACCCTGAACAGTGAGGTCTAAAACTCCTAAGTGCCCAAATTATTCTAAAGCACTCCTTTTCAACCGTGGCCCTCCTAAGTTCCCTACCCTTGAGTTGCCTACTGGGGACAATTACGGGGTGTTCTCCCCCTTTGTCTTTTAACTGAGACAAGACAGCTAAAATTCCAGTGTTACAGGCATCCGTTTGCACAATAAAGAGTTGCTGCAGTCCGGGCCACACAAGACAGGTGCCCTGCACAGACTTTCCTTCAAGCCATCAAAGGATCTCTGACAGTCTTCACTCCAATGAACCTTCCTAGGATGTTTGGGTGATGTCAGAGCTTTCAGAGGTGCAGCTACGGTGCCATAGTCTCCCATGAAGTTTCGCTAGTACCCAGTGAGGCACAAAAAAGCTCTCAACTGTGTTTGAGTAGAGGGAGTCTCCCCAGACCTGTACAGCTTGTACTTTACTAGGGAGAGGTTGGATTTGACCCCCTCCTACCACATGACCAAGGTAGATAATCTTCCCCTGGGCTATCTGGCACTTGGTCACTTTGATAGTGAGGTTGGCTCTTTTCATGGCCTGCAACACCCTATCCAAGTGTGTCAAATGCTCTTGCCAGGAATTCTATTTGGCAATCATTTCTTTGAGCAGACCATTGAGGCTTCCTGGACTCCTCAGCCTTCTGAGCGGCCCCTTTCCCTTTGTCCTTCCCACATGTGATCCTTAGGGGACAACCTGTGGGAGTCTCACTTATCAGCTAAAATGGCCAATTTAGAGGATCCAAAATATTATGGTCAGCAATGTACTGACGCAGCTCTGGTGAACAAGCCTCAGAAAAATGTTCGAAAAACAGGAGGTGAGACAATTAAACAAAAGACTTCACTTTGTAACCATCAACCCATCCCATAATGGTCCATGATTGGGGAAGCTTGGGCATATCGAGTAAAATGGTCAGTGACCACTAGAATGTTTTCTATTCTGGAGGAATCCAACTCCAAACGAAGAAAATCTATGCAAACGAAATCCATAGGACCAGAGCTATGAAGATGTTGTAGAAAAGCAGCTGGTCTGGCAGGTGTCTTTCTATAGATGCATTGAGCACAGTGGGTGCAATCTGTGTACACAATGGGCATCATTACAATGGTATCAGTATGAGGTGCGCCCCCTACGGCTGGTCTTCTGCTGGCGACTTCTCAGTTATCAAATAATGTTATGCAATATTTACTATTGGTTGTATCTGTATTTAAAGACTGGTGTCGCGTCTCCCTGGAGTAGGTGGAGGGAAAGACAAACCACCTAGTGTGCTCCAAGATAATGAGAAAAAATTCTCCCGGGGACTTGCGCCTCGTGTTTTTAACTGGCCGAAATTGTTTATTCATCACAAATAAACGACTGTTCTTTCTGATGACACGTGTTTCGCCCGGTCGGCCTTCTCCAAATCAGGGCAAATTAGCATTCATACATGGTTAGTTGCCAGTTGAAGATCTTAACATCAAATCATGGGTTCAATCCTCGTTTCCCGTTTTGTCTGGACTAATTCCATGCTGCTTTTCTGAAAAGTCGACTATCTGTGACAAATAAACAATTTCGACCAGTTACAAACACGTGGTGCAAGTCTCCGGGAGACATTTTTTTTCATTATCATTACAATGTTGCCGGTCCGGAAAAGAAGGGTGCAGGGAAGCTCACCGGCACCCTTGTTTCTGGACCGGGAAACCACAAGTCTGCCTGCCGGAGCCGCTATGCCTGACAGGCGCAACAAACACTTTAGGCAGACTTGTCACGGGAACACGTCACCGTTGCAAACGGTGCTGGTGCTCCCGTTTCCCCACTCCCATAGAGTCTCATAGGACTCTATGGGAATGGGGATTAACAAATGTACCGGCGCCTGACTTCCCGGCCATCGGACCTGTAATAGCCCGGTGACATCAGGAAGTCAGGAGCTGGTAAATTATTACAGATGCACGGGCAACCCACCGGTAGCACCGGCAGGGTTACCACCGGACCCGTAATGAGTTCCAATATTGTGAGAAAGACAGCTAACACATGTATCGAGCCTCTGGGTATTTATCTAGGCGGTATATCAACTTATAAGGATAAACTTTCAAGAAAAATGGTCCAATGTGCACCAAGCATAACTTGACAGCCTTTCATAAATCAAGTAGCCGTATGTGGTAGTTATAAGGTGAACCCGGCAGATGTCAGGAAAAAGAAAGCTGATAGCTAGCAGGCCTGCTAGTGTGAACGCCAAAAATACTGACAATGCAGAAATAATCCAGTGTTGATTCCAGCGCCAGTGAACAGCCTTTCATCATCCAGATACCAATCCCAATTTTATGGACCTTCTCTGGGTTATGTGACATCCATGGCTTCAAAATACCATGTAAAGTGCACAAAACACTGCCATCAGTCCTGTTGCCCAATCTATTGTATACATCGAACAGCAGCATGTAATGACCCACCGGTAATCAGACAACAAGATACTGTAGGTCAGGGTTACCCGGTGTCTAGTACTCTAATATCACATTTCAAATCAGTTTCAATCCAGATAAGTAGGCCCCCCACTGGGTCTGTCTCTTGGGCCCTTAATAGGTTCAATGCAGGATGATTTTGAGCTCTGTAAGGATACCTGTTCAGTGGCCCAGATTTCCTGCATACAAATCCAATTGCGGCCCCTGAAGAACATCCTGCCAAGTAGGGTCCGCTAGACGCCTTCCCAACCTGAACATAGTTCACAAAATCATTTTTATATTCTTTCCACCAGTGATGATAGGGGCAACCCCTGGGGATGATTGTCAATCAACCCCTTCTAACCCTACACCTATTTCAGAGATACCCCCACTTGCATTCCCCATAGTAGTAAATTCTCTGGTGGGGACAAGGGCAGGCGGGCAAACGTTGGGAGCTTCAAAAGTCGGGATGTTCTGTCTGAGGGTAATTAAAGACCATTGTGGTGAATATGCTCTATATCCAATGGCCAAAATCCCATGCACCAGCCTGGGGTCCTTCAAGAAGCTCTGGATGCAATCACCCACTCCATCAGGCATTCCCTTCCTGATACAGGTCACTGTGTCATCTCCTATGACTGATACACACCCCTTAACATGCAGTATCCAATCGATACTCTTATTAACATAAGGTGAAATGCTTTCATAGCTACCACGCTTAATACTGTGCATGCCATACATCACCACATCATTTCTTTTCCAATTGGGATCCTGGCTATGACCCATTCCGTAAATATCCCTCACTCTTTGGTTGAAGCCCTGACAGCCATGATTAATAAACTGCCATTATGAAGGTTTATCCAGGATCCTCTTGGTGGATTAGCAATAACGTGCCTATTAATAGTCTCATTAATGGCTTCGGACCTGTTCTGAGAATGTGTGGCCATCGTGATCGCCTTAGGCCCTCGGCCACTCTCTTTAATCCCCGTACAGGCTATTGAAGAGCCCCCAGTACATTCCACAGGTCTATCTTTCCCCTGCAAATGCCACCTCTTCTGCTCTGGGATTGCCACTCGAGATATTCCATCAGTAACCTGCGCGTCTCTGCTAGGAAGCCGCAGGTCTCGTTCAGATATCCTGACTTCACCCATTTCCCTCACAAGCTTTTTTAGATTACCAACCGAAGCCGTGAGCGTCTGTTTAGCTATGTCAAACTTTCGTGATTACTAATCCCTGGGTGGTCGGTCAGTTTTTTGGACTGCAGGGCTGCTATCACTCTCCTATCCTTGGGGGCCAGCTCCTTCTCATTTGGGACACCCCTCGTACTACCAGGGGGACATGGGGAACTGCTAGCTTCTTCACTGAGTTCTCCAAGAACTACAAATCTGTTATGAGTTGGGATTAAAGGCACAGCTACAGATTCCTCGCTTGCCGCTCTGTCAATATATACATCCTTCCTTCCCTCCCCACATGAGAACAATTCTATCACTCCCCCAACATGAATATCCTCCAGTCCCCCTTATTAAGGTGAATGTTATAGCCTCTACCTCCATCCTGTTCCTTGTTTTTTCTGTCTCAAATTCCAGCAAATGATCATCACCGCCCATCCCTTTCCCTTTCCTATGGGGCAGGTACGGTTCAGGATTCCCAGTACCTCCACCCTTCCCTGAGTGTCTTAAGGCCTCTGCCTCTATTAGACTAACCCAGGGCAGCAGCTCTGGTAATACATAATTTGACTTGCTATGACTCTTATTTGCCCCTTTCGCACCACCATTGATGCACAGAGAGCGCTGCAAAATAACCTACAGACAGCCTCAGCAGTGTGGACGACAACCGTAATTCAATCGGAAGGCACGCAATGCACACACTACTCACCTAGTCTCCAGCAGAATTCCTTTGAAAATTGGTCCAGACCAAATTAGCTACCGGACTCACCCGCTAATGGATCCACAAGCCTTGCTGCCGCAGTGCTCTATATCAGTAATGTTCTTGAAATACCAGGGAGCTGGGTCTGGCGCTCTCACTGCAACAGCTACAACAGACGAACAGGTGTGCAGCACTATTTTCCACAGCGACTTCGCCACAAGGGTGACCTGCTTGGTTTTATGTATGCTTCCCTTTTCTCCAGGGGTGGGGTTCAGGAACCCAGCAGGAGACAGTGAGCGTGAAAGGCTGAGTGGCCAACAGACCAGCAGGTGTGCTGTGCCCTTGTCTGCCATTATATGTAGTAGAGTAACATCTCAGAATATGTACTACTACACATATCTAATAACAATCATTCATTTTTAAACTGTTAAGTGAAGTGTTTAAATCGGTTGCCTTGAAAAAGAACCCTGTGTCGAAACATGTTGGCAATACTACTGGTAATAGCATTACAGGCAAATAAATTTGATTGTATATGAAAAGGACTGATTCTGATACTTCTTTGTGTTACCAAAGTTTTTAAACACATCACTTAACAGTTTATAAATTGTTGATTGTTATTAGGTATGCACATTAGTACACAATCTGAGAGATGGTTCTATTAAAGACACAGAGGTGAAATATATGCTTTTGCATTTTTAATGCAAGAGAACAGCATCAAAGAATAGAGTGGACTAACAGGCACACGTGTTCATTCCTGGCATGAAAGGAGCAAATCTATTTTAAAAGTTAATTTATGTATAACATGATTTCCCCTTTTGTAATGGCTTGGCAGACTGAAAGAAAGATGGTCTGGAGGGTTGCCAAGAGCTCTGGAAGTAGTTTGGATTAATTAAAAACCTTCCAGATATCAACTTTTGGTTTTGCTTTAGTCACCCCAAGTGGCATAGGTGTGCCCAGATGTGGGTCCCGAGTCTGCTGGGCCTAGAGACCCAAGCTACTCCTCACTGAGGATGCCCAACAAGGCCAAAACATGTCTGGGATGATTGTGGTCTTGTGCAGAAGGGATGTGACTTAGCAGTTCGTGCTGGACTGCCTCTTCCGAGGTGGGACCAAGCTTGATTTGCATATGGTCCCTTCTGTAATGGCTTGGCAGGCCAAAAACGATAGTCTGGAGGGTTGCCCAGAGTGGTTATGATTAATTTAAAACCTTCCAGCCATCAACTTTTGGTTTAACATGATTAATTAGCAATAAAAAATTGTCTCATTAAAATATTTGAATATAAAAACTAAATCAAAATATGTGAATGCACGTTTCAATCCATCAGTTTCTTTCAGGAAATCCATTATTCCTATGTGTTCATTAATTTTATATTGTAAGTGGAGACTTCCAAATAATAATCTATTAGAAAATTGATGGAATGTGTTCTCTACATTATATTTTCTTTTCCCAGTATTACAAAACTATCTAACTCGAAATGCAAGAAAGGAAAGATGTGATTCGAAACATGGGGTGGTCGTGACGTTTACTGGGCGGAGCACTGACAGCACCTTTTCTTTGACTTTGAGTGTGCAGGTAAAGTTGGGAATCTCTGGCAGGGTCCTAGCTCCACAGCAATTGCTTGACCCTGCTTGAGTGCTGGCTAGCCCCAGCTCAATTAAACACCTGGGATTGCCAATATCCATCTGAAAGCTGCCTGTATGGTTTGGGGAGACAAAATCATAGGGAGTTCTGGGAGAGGAGGTTTGACTGTTTGTGCATGTTTTGTGTGTGGGAGGAGTGAATCTCATTGATTGAATTAAAAGTGAATGCTATTGGTTTAAAATAGTTTTTCTGGATGCAAGGGCGACTTACTTGTTAGTTGCCTCTTACCTGAGATGGGGACCAGGTGGCGAAGCGGACAACACATGGAGGTACTGGGGCATCGCAGGGCCTGCCAAGCCCAGAGAGGCAAAGACAGGGGCCTATTAGTGACCCTTAGATGGGCCCTTGGAGCAGTTAGTGTCGCCTGCTGGATCCCAAGTCAATACGAACACAGCGGATGATGGGCGGTGAGGAGGCAGGCCTCCAAGCCTCGAGGCTGCTCCGGCAGCCATGTTGGGAGGTCCTTTAGCACTTGTTCATACTTGCATGCCTGTGTTTCTCTAATTGTTGCGGATGCTGACTGTTAAATCACATGATCCCACGTTGTGATGTTGAACGTCACGAGATGCTAAGTTAATAAAGAGGCCTGACTACCCGCTCTATTCTTCCGATTGGAGCGGGACCTGTCAGACCAACACCATTGTGCGAGTCCCCTTTGCCATGCTGTGCATGCCAGGCACCCTCCACACACTCCACAACAATGGCAACAAGTCAGTCCAGAGTGTGCACCTGCTAGCTTGGCAGGCTCTTGGCGCTTGGATTCCCACAGCGTGCTGTCACTCCGCCGCCACAAGGACACACCGTGTTCTGCAGAAGCCAGTAAGAGGCTCTGTGCCTTTCCTTTGATCAATGCTCCTCACACAATCAGCAGAAAACATTTGCCTTCATTTTTTAAAACCCCAGGCTGCGCTTGCTATCACGGTCCCACACAGGGCCACCCAAGCAACAAGAAAAGGTGCAGCTCTCACCAGAGACTGCTTGTGCGTCACCTTCCTGCGCTGTTCATGGCCGGCTGCGTCTCCCGTCCCGGGAGTGCCTGTGCACCTGCTGTGCGAACACAGGAGATCCACCACCCCGAACCCTGGGTTGCGGCTCCTTTGGGAGTGCTTGCAAACCTCTCCTCATCAGCCCACTCCCCTGACGCACCCCACATCCCCTAGGGAAGATGTCTGCCGATGAAGCTGCAGCGCCTACACCATGACCACATGGGGGAAGATCGTATCAACGGGGGTCACTCGCACCTCTTTGTGAGTTCGACGTAAATGGGGCCCTAGCCAATTTGTGAATGTGGTGAGAGTTTTGGAGAGAATGCCTGGGCATGTACTTTAATATATATTCAGCAGGCCTAGCGTTCCACCAGCTATTTAAGATCCTGTGACCCACTGATGACTCCTACCATGCTGCTGTTAAAGCACTGTCAGACTACTTCGCTCCCATGGTTAACACCGATTACAAAAAATGTGTAATGTGCACTGCCATTCAGAAGAGTGATGTGGGCCTAGACAAATACCACAATCGCCTGAGACAGTTTGCCGCAACCTGCGCCTGGGAAAATGTGGAGGAAGAAGTGAGGCTCCAAATCATCATTGGAGGCCATTCCGTTAAACTGCAGAGAAAAATTCTCCACGAGCAGTGAATAACACTTGCCAGGATCCTTGAACTTGGACGGTCCAACAAGCTTGCAGACGTCAGGGCTTCAGAAATGGAGTCTGCACTGAAGTCAGTCAAGCTAGAAGAAATATGTTCAGTGGAAAAACAATCATTAAAGAGCCAAGGAACGAGGAACATCTGGTGACAAATGAAACACCAGAACCCCTCTACCCCACCTCCTTGCCCACAATGTGGGTATGATCTTCCCCATGAGAAAAAGTGCCCGGCCAAAGGATACACATGCACTAGGTGTGGAGTGCAAAATCATTTTGCCAGAGTGTGCAGAGCTTTGACCCCAGCCAGTGTGTCAAGCGGCAGAGAGCATCCAAGAGGTGCTCCACAGGATTGGGCAATCCAAAATGACAACAGCACATCCATAGATACTCGAATGGAGCTAACAGGAGAAGGCCAAGGGGAAGAAGATGAGGATGTTTTTTTCATTTCAGCCGTGCTCACAATCGGTGGCAGAGGGGAGCACCAGCCCAGGTGCTCTGTGACTATCCTAAACACCCCAGTCCTTGTACTTCTCGAGACTGGTGCATCTGTCAGTGTCATGGCTGATGAGCAATAGCGGTAGCTGCCAGGACCTCCACCACTCCAAATGACCAAAGTGAGCAGATTCACTTTTGGAAGCAAGACACCACTACCCCTGGAAGGCGCCTTCACACCCACCATCCAGCATGGTGATGGCTCCATACGCGCCTGCTTCTACGTGACCAGAGAGGGCGCCGAGTCCCTGCTAGACTGTACTGTAGCCAAAGCCCTTAGACTTCATTCAATTTGCACATGGAGTATTCATAGAAGGCGTACAAACGCTGCTTCAGAGATTCCAAGGTGTATTCACAGACATTGGGCAAATGGAAGGAAAGCCAATCCGCCTCCACATCGATGACACAATCCAGCTGGTGGCGCTGAAACACCGCAGGGTGCCTTTCTTTCTTCGTGACAAGGTGGAGGAGATAGAAAATCTGGTTAACCTCAACATCATCGAGTGAGTAGAAGGGCCCACCCCCGGGTGTCACAAATTGTCATTGCCCATAAACCCAAACAGCCTGACATATGTGTTGATATGCAGCTGTCGAACAAGGCAATAAGGGGGGATTGACATGTGACCCCACACTGGATGATATTATAGCCAAACTGGAGGGCGCAACCATCTTCTCCAAACTTGACCTGCGCTCAGGGTATCACCAACTTTTGCTCCACCAGGACAGCCGATACATAACAACGTTCACAACACATGTCGACTGACCTTTGGCATCTCGTTAGCGACCAAGGTGTTTCAAAACGCTATATGCGGGGCCCAGGCGGGATTGCTTGGAACTGTAAATCTGAGCAATGACATTCTGATACATGTGAAATCAGAAGAACACCTGGAGCGTCTGGAGAAGGTGCTGTCTAGAATTCAAGCAGTGGGGTTAAGCCTCCATCGTGAAAAATGTGAGTTTCTCAAAAGAAACATTGCATTTTTCGGCTTCATATTTCAGGAAGGAGGGCTGTCTGCCAATCCGGCTAAAGTCAGAGATATATAGGAGGCCAAAGGACCAGAGTCCGTCTCAGAAGTCAGAAGCTTTTTAGGGATGGTCACCTACAAACTACAACATGGAGGTGGATGGCCCTGCAACAGGATTCATTTGATGACATTAAGATGGCACTGTCAGACGAATGCATCCTAGCTTTCTTTGACATACAGTAGAACACTGAGATCATCGTCAACACTATCACATTCGGCCCAGGTGCCATCCTCACACAAACTAACCAAGATGGCACCCCATGCACTGTTGCGCACGCCAGCAGAGCTCTCTCCCTGACGTAGCAGAGGTATTCTCAGATTGACCGTGAAGCACAAGCCATACCTTGGGGGTGTCCATGTATATATTTACCGAAAACCTGTCAAGGTTGTGTCAAACTAGAAATTATATTGTGCCTCCTATTGCTATGAATATATGTATATTGGCCTATGCCAAGCTGCAAACAAGCTGTTTATAAACTACATGTGAATAAACTCGCATTGCAAGGTCCTGACCTTAGAAACCATGTAAACTGTCATTTTGGGTCAAGCCGCCATTTTAGGTTTTCTTGCTCTATAAAGTCACCATATGAGCTAAAATGGTAGCCTATGTTATTCAGAACAGAACTCGATTGTCATGACCTCTGTACAGCTAATGTATAACCTGCCTGCAGGCCACTTGTTAGGGTCATGAGCTGTGACCTTGTCCTTCTGCTGACCTGTGTGCAATGGATTACCTGTATCACCGAAACTGATCTATAATTGAATGAGAACACCTGCTTAACTACATTGTATAAACTAAGTCCCGCATTGTAATGTTAGGCCTAGAGCATACATTATTACCATTTCTTCTTGTTAAAGTATAAACCTAAGATGAACTAGATTTGACCTGGCAAGGGACCCTAGAGCAGTAACTTATTTATGGAATGGTTAACCTGCAGAAAGGCTGGACAACAGGCTGGAGAAATAAAAGCCTGACTGTTTCAATGAATATTTGCACTCACTTAGCACACCGAACCACGCCGGAGTTCGCTGTGTTGTACTGAGGGTCGATAGCTATCTGAATGTTGTTCTGTTCTTTTGTAACTGGATTCAGTATAAAATAAAGCACTTTGTATGTTCCTCTGTAACCGGTGTTTGGTGTGTTTCCTTTTTGGTTACCCTGCCTCATATTATTTCCTTGTTTTCACAGTTGGCGCCCGGAATAGGGACCCTCAAGATTGATGCCGGATTATTGAAGGTTGACGCACGCTATCGGACCGGGATCGGACGGTGTGACATAACGGGCCCGACTGAACGAGACGTGACACCTCAACAGCGCTGCACGATCCGTTCCCTGGACGATAGCCGTGTGGTCTGAGACGGCATCTTGACAAGGGTCAATTTTTTGAGGCGGGCAGATTTGCCGAAATCACCATACACAAGGTAAAATTCGTTAGATAAGTCCTTTGTAAACCGATCGGCCCTCCTTAGGTTTGGTCAGGTGAGGCGTTACCCGACTCTTAATTCAACCCTGACAATTTGAATTTGGCGCATTGTATCTGCAGACACAATTATTGACCAGGTAACACAGAATATTTGAGAAATGCCTGGGAAATTGTCTAGCTGCTTTAGGGCATTATTCCGCAGCAATAGACAATCTTTGGAATTTAGCCATCCGGCACCACAGGAGGGGTCACCAGCATGTACTATGTACTGTAAGCATGGCATTGGAAGTGTAGTATTTAATAAAATTTGGCACAGACAAACCAGACATGCCTCCAAACTTCAGTGGCCAGTCAATGGTAGTTTTGAGATCCCTCGTATTGAATATTTAGAGTCAGTCTTGTTAAAAAAGAAGGCCAGACCTGCAGCATTTGATGTTTTGCAAAATTGGAAAAGAGAAGCGTTGCAGCAGCTTAAAAGTAGGGAAAAACATGTGCGCCGTCATAAAACAAATGCTGAAAAGGCGTTGTTATATGATCAGGACAAACAGTCGGAGTCGGTTAGGAATATGGACAGGGCTTTCTCACTCGGTATTCAGAATATCTATCCTTCTAAAGATCTTCATGTTTCTGATGAGTTTATCGACAAATTGTTAAATGAACGAAGGCCTGGTGCCTCTGCACCACCTCCGTATGTTCCTCTTCCTCCTGCTGTACCTCTTCCTGCTGTTATTCCTGCTCTTCCTGCTCAACCTGTTGTTCCTATTCCTCCGGTTGTTGTTCCTCCACCTGCTCCTCTGCCTCTTCCCATTGCACCAGTAATAGTACCTCCATTGAATTTGCCTGCACCCTCACTCCCAAGTAGTTCTGTACCGCTTGTAGTTGATCAGGGTGCGGGGTCGAGGATTGTTACTCGTAATACTGTTCCTACAGAAAAGAAACAGGATTTGTTTGCATGGGCTAGCATTGTATGGAGAGAGATGATCGAGCTAATGTTCTTGCCACACTTTCTAATATGGATAATTTTCCTGAGAAAAATGTTTTCATTGAAGGTTTAGGGATTAATTTATGTGTAATGTGGGGTAAATTAAATAATGCAGACCTCCCACAAGGGTTGAGGGACCTGAATACTTTAGCGTTTTCAAGAGACATTGTGGAGAAGGTACATGAGCATGTTGAGAGGATATTTGAGTATAGAAAGGAGTTGGAAAGGTTACGGAATGAGGATGGCGAAGAAGAAAGTATGTATGTACAGAAACGATTTCTTCCGTGTCGTAAATCGACATCTGAGGAGGAGCGAATTTGTACAAAAGATGCGATTAGATGGATTTCAGACATATCGATAACTCCAGTTGAGGTATATGACACATACACTCAATATACGCTAGAAATGCAGAGGAAAGTGATACAAGTAATGGTAGAGTACCTGCAGGATGAATGTTTAAAGAGAAAGGTTAGTTGTCCCACAGAGTTATTGAGCATTTATAAGAGAGCTTTTTCACTTGACACTTCTTCAACTGCTTTAGCGCTAGACTTAGCTCTGTTGCTTAGTAAGCGTTCGGAGTTGCCTACATCTCAGTTGCCTATAAGAGAGGTTCCTCCGACATTTGTCCCAAAGGTTGAGATTCCTGCTATTGGACATTCCTGCACATTATGTATCACAGTTTGTTCACGTCCCGTTTTCACGACAGGAAGTGAATACTATTAGACAAACTATTCCTGACATTAGGAAAAATCCGACAGGGTTCTATAAAGAGATAGAGTCCGTTTTGCAGTCCTCAGTGTTTACCCTAGGCGACATTGATTTGCTATTCCCTGTACTCCTGCCTGTAGATTTGTGGAAACAAGTTAGAACTATAGACGATGTACCAGGGTTGGGAGATACATGGGCTAACATAGTTAGGCTTGATGGGGAAAGGCCAGCTGGTGAGAGACCACCTCAGGTGATACTAACTTTGCCTGACAGAATCATTGCAAAACTGAAAACTATAATCCCCGAAAAGAGAATTATTTGGGACAAGCTTACGGCCTGTGTCCAAGGAAAATCTGAGGGTGCTACCGAGTTCTTTAATCGGTTCGAACAGGTATTTTCGGATTTCAGTGGACAAGACTTAGGCACAGAGTCTGGGAAAAGATTATTTGTGGACAAATTTGTACGTGGATTGCTGCCTGACATCCAGTCACGAATTATGTCTTTTGAGAGCGCTTGGCAGGCGAAATCCCAATCAGAAGTACTGCACATGGCTCAGTACTACGAGAACCGTGTCAATAATGAAAAAGATAGAGTCGAGAAGAGAAAAGGTGATTTGAAGACTAAAGTATTGTTACAGCAAATTGTTAGAGGCCCCAGAGGGGGTAGGTCGCAGATTAGAGGTCAGTATGTTCCACAAGAGAATGTGCCCTTGGGTCCTGTGAATATTAACCAGTGTGCCTATTGTCGCCAGGAGTGTCATTGGCGTGCACAATGCCCCGTCCTTCGACAGAGGTCGAATAACACATTTGGAAATATGGGTAGACGATCCAGAGGTCACCCGGGTGTAGGGGGCCATGGTAGAGGCCAGTTTTCGCAGGATCCCCAACAACCTTTTTCACAGGATAATCAGACTTCGAGTGTGGATACTAGAAACATATTTGATCATCCTTCTGCTGCATATCTATCTGAAGAGCTTCCTTTTGATGATATTTTGTTTCGTTAGGATTGCCCGAAGCAGGGTTTGGAACCTACACCTATTCCCGTTAATCAGAAAGGTTTCTACGTTGAAATGGTAGTGGGAAATAGGAAACATCAATTTTTGATAGACACTCATTCTCGGGTTCCAAACATTCCACTGTCAGGGCAAACCAATGTTTCTGTAGGGTTTTCTGACACACCAGTTATTTGTCCGGTTTCTTCACCGGTACCTATTTCTTTGGGTCCCTTTACGGATCACTGTCCATTTCTCTTGACTTCGAATTGTGGAGATAATTTGCTGGGGTTGAATCTGTTGAAGGAATTAAATGCGGTAATTAATTGTTCTTCTGATGGAGTGCGTTTGACGATTTCACCACAGCAATGTTCTGTTTCGCAATTCTTGACTAGACCTTTGCCGCCAGAATTCAGTAATGTACCAGAGTGTTTGTGGGCAGTTGATGACAATGATGTTGGTGTTTTGCAGATTGAGCCTGTTAAAATAGTTTTGAAACATGGAATTAAGCTGCCCCGTATTCCACAGTATAAGATCTCAGTTGAAGGCGAGCGAGCTTTGAAGAGCATTGTTTCCGATTTTGTGCATCGGGGGGTGATTGAGGAGATTGCAGGAAGTTTGTGCAATAGTCCGATTTTACCCGTGTACAAAAAAGGTGATAATGCAATTCCATTTCGTTTTATAATTGATTTACGTGCCATTAATAAAGTCGTTGCTCCGCAATTTCCAATTGTGCCTGATGTGATGACAATATTAACCATGATTCCAGCTACGGCTACTCACTTCAGTGTTGTGGACCTAAAGAATGCTTTCTTCAGTATTCCTATACATGAGGATAGTAGATACTTGTTCGCGTTCACCTTAGGGGGACGCTCATTCACATTTACTCGTGCACCTCAAGGTTATACTGAGAGTCCTAGTATTTATAGTAGGGCTTTGAAAGAGCAGCTTGATACCCTTGGATTGCCCCCTACTTGTACGTTGCTTCAATATGTTGATGATTTGCTTTTAGCCGCTGACTCTAAGAGCTCTTGTAAAGAGGGCACTGTGTTGTTGCTCATCTATCTAGCTAAGCATGGTCACAAAGCTTCGCTCAAAAAGTTTCAATATTGTTGCCAGGAGGTCGCCTATTTAGGCTATCTCCTATCAAAGGAGGGAAGAAGATTGACACCTGAAAGAATAAAACACATTTCTAGCATGTCTGTCCCAAATACACAAAAGGAAGTTAAAGCCTTGATAGGTATGGCTTCTTACTGTAGGTTATGGATCCCAAACTTCTCACTAGTGATACAACCGATGTTGGCTTTGACGAAGAAGGGTATTTCTTCGCCATTGCCATGGAATACGGAGCATCAACATTCATTCGAGTTGCTCAAGACTGCATTATGTTCGGCGCCAGTTTTGGGCACACCGAACTATGAGAAGGCCTTTGTGTTGTTTGTGCATGAAAGTGATGGATTTGATTTGGCTGTATTGACGCAGGATCATGGAGGGAAGAATAGGCCATGCGGTTACTACTCTTCCGCCCTTGATCCTGTTGCATGCGCTTTGCCAAGATGTTTGCACGCTGTCGCTGCTGCTGCTGCATCTGTAAAACAGAGTGAGGGAATGGTCCTAGGCCATGATTTAACCCTGATGGTGCCTCACTCTGTAGATATTCTATTGAACAAAACCCAAACGCAACACCTCACTTCCGCACGACTGACAAGATATGAATTCATCTTGTTTGCTCCCCACATTCAAATTAGGAGGTGCTGCGTTCTTAATCCGGCTGAACTCCTACCTTTCCCGCAAAATACTGTTTGCGGTGACGAAGAGTCACATGACTGCCTGTATACTACTGAACAAGATACAAAAGGCAGAGTTGATTTGAGGGACACTCCTTTGGATAACCCACAAGGGGAGCTGTTTTATGATGGCTCCTGCTTCAAACTACTGGATGGTACATCCACAGCTGCTTATGCAGTCACTACATTGAGTATGGTTGTGGAGACCAAGAGAATTACGCATAACTCTGCGCAGGCCGCAGAGATTATAGCATTGACTCGAGCTTGTGAGCTTTACTAAGGGCTAACAGTAAACATATATACTGATAGCCAGTATGCATTTGGGGTGGCTCACAACTTTGGGAGACTTTGGTCAGAGAGAGGGTTTTTAACTTCACATGGCACCAAGATCCAACATGGCTCCCTGATAGTACAATTGCTTTCAGCGCTTGCGCTCCCTAGTCAGTTAGTAATCATTAAGTGCGCAGCACATCGCAAGATTATAGATGATGTAGGGAAAGGGAATGCTTTCGCTGATCAAATAGCTAGACAAACTGCCTCTGATCTCTTCACGGAGATGTATGTTTCAAGGGAGACTGTAGATGCCTATGCAATGGATGAGGGTGTTGGGTCTGTACGGGATATCCAAGCCGATGCCACATTAGAAGAATGCAAGAGGTGGGCTGAGGGCTTGGGGAAACTCGATGATGATGGGTGTTGGGTGGACATGGTTGAAGGGAAATGGTTGCTTCCTAATGCCTATATAGTAATGATGGTTACCATGGCACACGGTCCCACACATGTGTGCGCTCAACAGATCACGAGAATGTTAGAGAAAGTCTGGGTAAATGATAAGATTTCAAAAATTGCCCAGCATTATGTCCAAAATTGCATGATTTGCCTACAACACAATGTGGGAAAGGGGACAGCAACTCCAAGAGGTAGCTTTGGGCCTCCTTCTGTCCCGTTTGAAGTGATCCACTTTGACTTTATTGAAATGGAGCAATGTAACAATCTAAAATATGTCCTTGTGGTCATTTGCGCCTTTAGTAAGTGGGTCGAGGCTTTCCCTGTTAAAGACGCTACAGCCATGACCACTGCAAAGACCATGTTAAAGGAATTCTTCCCACGGTTCGGTTTGCCGAGAGTTATCTGGTGGGATTATGGTCCGCATTTTATCACTGCTGTAATTCTACAGATATGTACGGCATTACAAATTGACAAATGATTCCATTCGGCCAGACATACTCAGAGCGTCGAATTAGTGGAAAGACACAATGGTATCATAAAAAACAAGCTCGCTAAGACGTGTGCCGGCACCAAACTAAAATGGCTGGACGCCTTACCGATCGTGTTTCTTTCAATGCGGACAACCCCTCAAACTAAGACTGGGCTCTCTCCCTTTGAGGTGGTAATGGGGAGACCTGCTAATATTTGGGGTTTGCCTAAAAGCTGCGCATTGCGCGATGTAGAAAATGTACTTCTCTCGGACTACTGTAACCAGTTAACTAAAAACCTGTATTTCATTTATCACCAGGTGTTTTCAGCTTTACCTGTACGGTTCACGGGCCCAGGACACGATATACAGCCTGGAAGTTGGGTCCTAGTGAAGGCCTACGAAAGGTCTTCCTGTCTCGCTCCTCGTTGGAAGGGACCCTACCAGGTAGGTTGGTCACTCGGACAGCAGTGCGGGTGGCTGGAAAGAAACACTGGATCCACGCGACGCATGTCAAGAAACTTCCTCACCCGACACCACATGTTACAGAAGAAGCAGAACCCCTCGCTGATGCTAAGTCCCTGATCTTGGAGTAGCAAACAGCGCTGTGAGTGCGTCGGAGAATTTCTCTGAGCCAGTGGAGCTTGGGGAACAGTCCATTTCGTCTCTGCACTCTTTTGAAAAATCACTTCCGGAAAATAAGCTCTGCGACTTCCGTCGCCTCCGATACGTCGCTTCCCTCAGGAAGTGACGACACCTTATTTTCGGACCAAACAATCTTGGGTACCTTCGACGAAGAAAATAGAACTACGGCACAGGTTTTTCCGTGCATTTGAGAAAGAGAAGTGATCGAAAGTTTTCCTTTGTATAAGAAAGTTTCTGTTGAACAAAAGGGAAAAAAAGGGATTCTGCTGGCTAGGGTTGGAAAGGACTAAGAAATCGCGCGACTGTAGCGTTGCCAGCAACGAACATTGGGGTCGTCGATTGAGGAACTACAATGCCTGCCACCTCCACTGCTGCTCCCCGCACTGGACTTGTGAATAAGGGGGTGACCAACTTGGACAATGAACAATGTTCCTGGGCCCCGAAAACGTACTGCTGTGTTTTGATAACGATAATTGTTATTTTTGCAATTACTGCTGTAGGACTTTGGTACTTTGAAGAAATCTATCCTCTAAAACCTTTACTACCGACTGAGATTGTACCGACTGCTTTGACTCCCTCTGTACACCTTCACACTCTGTCCCCTAGAGACTCCCAACATAGACAAAAGTATCATAATGACACTCTAATGATAGTAATGAATGCAACGCATGCCATTTTTAATAAGAGTAATTGTTGGATTTGCACTCATTTACTGCAACATGGGAACAAGGGACTGGGATGGTATATTCACCCTTTACCTGTAACGACTGCTTTCTATGCCTCTCTTAGAGCACTATTCTTTGGCCGTTGGAATGATAGCATCTCAGGGAACTTTGATGGAACTAATTTGAATGATTTCGAGAAACGTGAATTAACTCCCCTGGGATGCTCGCTTTTTGCAAATAGAAGTAAACCTAATGTTGCTTCTATTAGGCCGTCTGAAAACTGTCTCTTCCTTTTCAAACTTTAATTTCCTTTAAAATGGCTCAGATAGGCAATAAGGACGCCGTGCCTCCTTCCTACTCTATAAATCATAGCCCTGACTCGGTCCCCTTTTGTGTACAAAGAAATGGCACTCGGCCAATGGGAGATTTTGAAGGTTTTATGAACATTGTAAATTTGACTGGAGAAAACAGGCCTCTGTATGTAGGGGGGCCTGTTTATTTTGTTTGTGGTAGTTTAGCATTCATGTTGGCAGAAGACATAAAGTGTATGCCCCGGATAAAACCTCTAAGGAGTATGTACTGAAAGAGATCTTAGTAAAAGATCTAATGGCGATAGATATTTCTGACAGCTATTCAGGGTGTATGGACGATGACACATGGAGTTATTTGCAGGGAGATCAGAAGTAGTTTAGCACTTGGCATAGGCCAAAGGGAGGGTTTGTCAAACTAGAAATTATATTGTGCCTCCTATTGCTATGAATATATTATATTGGCCTACGCCAAGCTGCTAACAAGCTGCTTATAAACTACATGTGAATAAACTAGCATTGCAAGGTCCTGACCTTAGAAACCATGTAAACTGTCATTTTGGGTCAAGCCGCCATTTTAGGTTTTCTTGCTCTATAAAGTCACCATATGAGCTAAAATGGTAGCCTATGTTATTCAGAACAGAACTCGATTGTCATGACCTCTGTACAGCTAATGTATAACTTGCCTGCTGGCCACTTGTTAGGGTCATGAGCTGAGACCTTGTCCTTCTTCTGACCTGTGTGCAATGGATTACCTGTATCACCGAAACTGATCTATAATTGAATGAGAACACCTGCTTAACTACATTGTATAAACTAAGTCCCGCATTGTAATATTAGGCCTAGAGCACACATTATTACCATTTCTTCTTGTTAATGTATAAACCTAAGATGAACTAGATTTGACCTGGCAAGGGACCCTAGAGCAGTAACTTATTTATGGAATGGTTAACCTGCAGAAAGGCTGGACAACAGGCTGGAGAAATGTATAAAAGCCTGACGGTTTCAATGAATATTTGCACTCACTGAGCACACCGAACCACGCTGGAGTTCGCTGTGTTGTACTGAGGGTTGATAGCCATCTGAATTTTGTTCTGTTCTTTTGTAACTGGATTCAGTATAAAATAAAGTACTTTGTATGTTCCTTTGTAACCTGTGTTTGGTGTGTTTCCTTTTTGGTTACCCCGCCTCATATTATTTCCTTGTTTTCACAGTTGTCACAGACCATAAACCCCTGCTGCCCACCATAACGGGCAGGTTAGCCCACCTACCAACACAAATTGAAAAGTGGCTACTAGCTCTCCAAGAATATAACGTCAACCTCATGTACCGGCCCGGACAAAACACCGCTGCAGATTACCTGTCCTGGCACCCGCAAGTGAAAAATTAAGCCACCCATGAGGAGTTCGCTGAGGTAAAGTATCCTAAGAGAGCATGACCTAGCGGTCGGTGACACAGTGTTAGTGAGGACTCTCCACCCAACATGAAAGACCTGCCGCAGCCATGAACCATCACCCCTCAAGGTGGTCCGAGAGCAAGGCTTGCAGATAACGGCTGCAGATGACTGTGGACTGATAACAAGAAACTCCAGCTTCTTCCGTACGATATCGGGTCCACCCCAACTACAAACTGACTGGTATGGACTGAGAGAGGACAGCTCAGCCCATCTCCCAGATGTGAGCAACACCGAAGACGCCAGCCCAAGAGAGCCACACCACGAAGGAGCGACCGACCAAACAACCAGGAGGAATGACCATCAGGTGGGAGACCTCCCAAGCCCTGAGCCCGAAAGGCGGTATCCCACCCAATGAAAACAGAGGGCCCCCAGTACGCCTCAGGGAATATGACCTGGGCACCTGAACTCAGATACGAAAGGAAGCCAACGACCTGGGCAAATTACCCCAGCTCTTGGGTAGTGTTGGGGGCCGTCCCGGATCACCGGGCAGCCCCGTACTCGGGTCGGGTGGCACCCGACAACACAGACACTTGGCGGCGCCCATGCCGGGCACTCAGGGGTGGGGGCTCATCCCACCCGCTCCGGGACACCGGAGCTCCACACACGTGGCCAGGTCCACCTGGCCACCGCGGCCCCGGCTCTGGGGGCACCCAGGCCGGGGTCGCATCCCCAACCCGCCTCACATGGCTGGGGGACCCACAGGGACGGCGTTGCCCGGCAGGGGCACCGTCCTCCAGCTGGGCCCTTGGGCCCAGCACACGTGGCGAGGCACCCCCCCAGGCACCAACACAACACACCACGCGGAGTCAGGTTCACTCGTGACTGCCGAGCCGGAAGCGGCTCGGACCTTTTATTAGGTTGGTCACATGGGTAACCATGTGACCACATAACTCCATGGAACGTACCATGGCCCCTCACAGGGGTGCCATGCAACACTCCTCCTTTTTCATAACACAATGCAAAAACTCCAAAATTCCACCACGACTACCACTACTACTACTGGAGCCACTCTACTACTTTACACACCCTTTATTAACCTGGGTGAGTGGCTCTCATGTCCCTGAACGGCACCAGTGAGGGCTACTGGCACCACATAAAGCACTCGGAGCCTACAGGTGCGCACCACACAACATTGCCCACTAACTGGACCATTTTAAGCAAGTCCATGTCTGCCGGCTCACAGTCTTCCGGGGAATGTCACTTATGATGTCCATCTTCAGTATGGAGTCGCCGGAAACCAGCTCGCACCCTCACCAGAGTTCATTTAGGACAGTTACTACACAATCACACAGAACACCGGCAAAGCCGCACCTGGGGAGGCCCAGGGGCCACATCGGCCAAGTTCCACTTGTATGGGGGCAACACCCCTCAGGGCCCGTGTCCTTGCGAGCCCAGCTGGTGTTGGGCCCGCTGCCTTTGTCCCCTTTCTCCTTTCCATTTCAGGCCCAGCGCGTGGTGGGCCCGCATCCACTCCCCTCTTTTCCCATTGTGGGCCCGGATTGGGATGGGCCCGGCTTCTGTTGGGGCGAGGGCAGGCAGCTCCCCTCCGTGTTGCGGTTGAGGGAGGGGCAGTGCCTCCTCTGTTCCATCAGCAAACCCCGTTTGGTTTGGGCCTGCATCCTTGGCCTTTTCTTTTCCTGCCTTTTCTCATTTTTTTTTTATATTTTTTTTTTTCCATCGCGGGCCCAGGTGGAAATTGGGCCCGCTTTGCCTCCCTGTGGGGTGGTGAGTGCCGCCCGCGCTCGGGGCCGCCTCCGCTGTTTGGCGGCACCCGTCTGCACTCTGCCTCCCCTTGCTGCGGCGAGGGTAGGGGGGCCCGCCGTGCCTCTTGACACGGCCGATACCGCAGATCTTTCGCCCCCCCCGGGCAAGCAGCATCTCCATTCTTCTTTTCTTTGCGGGCCCAGTTCGTGGTGGGCCCGCATCATCCTTCCCTTCTCTTTTCCTCCCGCGGCAGGGAGCAGCTCCCACTTCGTTGTCCTTGCGGGCCCAGCTGTAGTTGGGCCCGCACCGCTGTGTTCCGTGCGGCGGTGACGGCCGCTCTGTTTGTGTGGCTCGCGGGATGGGGGGGGGGAAAGGGCAGCACGTCCTCCTCTCACGGCCGACGCCGCAAGGCAATCTCCTCGGGGCCGTCTCCGATGTTCGGCGGCCCCTCGTTTCACTCATCCTCCGCGGCGTGCACCGCTCTCACGCCTCGCGGCCCGGTCGCGGGGAGGGGCAGCCCACCTCACCACTGCGGCGGATGCCGCTTATCTCTTCGTGGAGGGGGCCGCCGGGAAACCGCCTGGCACCGTATTGCGGTTCCGACCGCCGACAGCCAGAGTTTCTTTGTGGGGGGCCATTCCCCTCGCTTCTGCGGCGATGTCAGCCGCACCTCCCCTCCAAGGGTCGCGGATGGGCCAGCGCCTCCACGTTGCGGCCACCGGCGCGTTTGCTCTCCTTGGGGAGGGGAACTGGCATCCTCCCTCCTGTTGGTGGTGGTGCGGGCAGGCAACTCTCCACACGCTGGCCGACGCCGCAGACTCCTCCGTTCCCCTCAGGGGACGGGTATGCAGCTCGCCACCGATGTAGTCGTCTCGCGCGGGCCCAGCTGGTGTTTGGGCCCGCCACTCCATTTCTCCCAGGGCACACAGGGCCCGGTCCTCGTCGCCATTGTTGGGGGCCGTCCCGGATCACCGGGCAGCCCCGTACTCGGGTCGGGTGGCACCCGACAACACAGACACTTGGCGGCGCCCATGCCGCGCACTCAGGGGTGGGGGCTCATCCCACCCGCTCCGGGACACCGGAGCTCCACACACGTGGCCAGGTCCACCTGGCCACCGCGGCCCCGGCTCTGGGGGCACCCAGGCCGGGGTCGCATCCCCAACCCGCCTCACATGGCTGGGGGACCCACAGGGACGGCATTGCCCGGCAGGGGCACCGTCCTCCAGCTGGGCCCTTGGGCCCAGCACACGTGGCGAGGCACCCCCCCAGGCACCAACACAACACACCATGCGGAGTCAGGTTCACTCGTGACTGCCGAGCCGGATGCGGCTCGGACCTTTTATTAGGTTGGTCACATGGGTAACCATGTGACCACATAACTCCATGGAACGTACCATGGCCCCTCACAGGGGTGCCATGCAACAGGTAGCTGCGAGATCAGTGCAATTAATTTACGTTTCTAATACATGTGTTGTGTTTTGATATGATAATGGGAAAAGTTTGTTGTTATAAAAATTGGGAGGAATGTCATATCACATGATCCCACGTCATGATGTTGCACGTCACAACGTGCTAAGTTAATAAAGAGGCCGGCTTCACGCTTTTTTCTTCAGAACAGTGCGGGACCTGTCAAACCAACACAATTGACCGAGTCCTCTTTGCCGCGCTGCGCTGCGCATGCCAGGCCCTCTCCACCCGCTCCACAACACTGACCCACTTAAATATGACCAAATAAGCAAGAACAGAGTTGATGATGACACGTTAGGTCTCTACAAAATCTTACATTTCATTTCTATGGGGAATCCCGAACCATCAAAAGTGCTCTGTGTAGAAAACTCTGATATCAGAAATAATCCTTGAGATGGGATTTCATTTCCACCATTTCATCACAAATCCGACGTTCGGCTACAGTCACTTGCACCAATTTAGATGTATTTACCACTCAATGCTATGTTTTAGGAGGTTGGTAATTAACCAAGGACTCAGTTCCATCCTACCAGTGGCTGCAGATCACTGGCTCGTTCTGAGGTATATATAGGAGAACACTGCCTCCTTGTGGACTTTTAGAAAGTCTCGCAGGCAGTTGTTTTTAAATCAGAGACACTTTGTAGAATACGTCCCTTGCAAGCATGAATCATTATTGCCTTCAAGATTTTATCATAAAGTTTCGAGACCCTTTAATGAAGGGCGGTACAACAAACGAAAGGTAGGCTGAAGTCAAAACTGTTCGCTTCTTATAGTATTTCAGCGTTACTATGTGACTATCCGACCGACGATTTCACAGACAAGAAAAACAGTCCCATGGCCTGCAACATTGCCAATGATTTTTGGAATGTGAAAGGAGACGCTGTTTGATGTATGTTAGCTTTGCCCCTTCGATTCCATTCCTGTGTCTTCAATCGTTTTGCGCAAATTGAAATGTACCAGTGAACTCACATCATATCAACGGGGAGCCAATAACATTCTTTGGGTCCTTAAGTAGCACAAGCCCAGGGTTTTAGTCACACACTAAAATCCTTTTGGTATCCATGAGTTGTTTTGGCTCCCTTCTCAGGGAGTTGTTGCCAAAAGAAAACAAGCATTGGCAATGCCAATCTTTTTGGCGTTTATTGTTGTTCTTTGCATTTTGCATTTATAGGCACCAGGGTGAAAGGACGGTAGTGCAACGTTTGCTTTAAATTTGCGATAAGGGATGCAGGTGTGTAATGGAATGAGAAGGGGAATAGAGCAATGGAGGAAGCCATTGAAAGAGGGTGCCGATGATGATCAATAGGAAATCTGAGCGAGAAAGTGTGAGAGAGTGAGAGAGTGAGAGAAAAAGTGAGTGTGAGAGGAAGAATGAGAGAAAACGTAAGGGCTGAGAGCAAAGGTGAGAGTTGGAGAAGACGGAATAAGGGGATATCTTCAAGAGTGCTAGAGAGAGACCAACTGCATGTACAAAAGAGAGAGAGTGACAGCGTGCGCAGAGAGAGAGCGCGACCGTGTGCGCTGGAGAGGGAGAGAGAGTGCTGCAACAGCGTGCGCTGAGGAGGGAGAGAGCAACAGCGCGGGGAGGGAGAGAGAGTGACAGCACATAGTAAGAGAGAGAGAGAGAGAGCAACAGCGCGCAGAGAGAGCCCAATTCTTGGATAAATAGATGCTGCAGCAGTAAGAGAAGCCTAGGAGAGTGCCCTTCATTTTGACTATGGACATAAACATGGGATAAAGAATATGAATGCTTGTTTATTGGGAGAAGCAAATACCCCCAATGAATGTTTAGGGGCAGGCATGACCTCCCAAAGACCAACTGTGGGCAGCGCTAAACCCCCCCTCCCTCTCAAGAACTAAAACACAGAACCTAGAAGACCACACATTTTTAAAACCACTAATGTAATCTAAATGCATTTTTTCAAGAGAAAAATACAAATAAATACATCAAGTTGACAACGCAAACGGGGGATGCGACAAATGCTTTGCTGGACACATCTCCATTTACCAACCTCCCTGCTATTTATTTTGCTGCAAACTACAGCTTATTGTCCACCAAATATGAGCCCCAATCATCTGCCACCAAATGCTGAAGTTGCCACACCAACATGTTTTCAAGATACATAATATCATCCTATATTTCAAATCCCCAGTGTCGTAACAAAAGCCACTGTCGACCTAACGGATCCAGACGAAACAAGCACAAGCCGCAATCGACCTCAGAAGGAGGAAAGGGTGCGCAGTCCTTGCCTGGAATTTGAACCCACAACCTGCAGATCACACTTAGACTGCAGCAGCGAGCATTCAACGTGCTGAACTATCTTCGCATGCACATCTTAAATTTCCTTTGCACCGCGTGGCACTGCAGCCGCCACGACCGACATAACACAACAGAGCAAATACTGTCCCCGCAACTGCGGTGAATGCTTGTGGTTCGTAGTAAAAGCCACATACACATCTTAAATTACCTTAAAATGAAATTCATACCCTGTGGCACGGGCGGTATAAAATACTCAAAGCAAATGTCACCTCAACTGCAGCGAATGCTCCTAGTCCGTTGGAAAAGCAGCATGCACATATTTACATTTATATAACAAATGACCCCATGTGGTAATGATACTCACGTGACACTAAACCCCGAGCACGAGGTCAGGTGCCACGCAATGCCCGACACCCTCTCCCCACTTGTACCTGTATGCTGCTGCTAGCACCTGTGTTGGAGGTGGCGAGGCAGCGGTGGTCCGGTGAGGAACGCCATACCGCCCGTGCCAGCTTTAGCAGGTCTACTGACACCACTGTCCCAGACAACGCTCCTCAACAAACTCCTGTAGTCCCTGCACACCAATGGCAGTGCCACCAGATTGGGAAAATGCAATGAAAATGGAGGCCTGCTTCAGTCTCCTTTCAGATCACTCCGCGGCTCCAACGAAAGTCACACAGACATGTGAGAGGAACTCATTAAAGCACGAATGGTGGAAGCACATGGATAAAAACCAGGCCAAGCAAATGGGAAAAAACAAGGCCCAGCTGGTGCTTCGGCCATTTAATCGGCAAGTGCAGGTAAATTGCAATGCCAACGCCATACACTGCTCCTGAACTCCACTTTATCTTTTATTTTTACAGTACCAATGTTTTGGTTGTGTGGCTTACACCACAAAGTACCAAAACCAGAAATGGAAAACTTTGCACTTCTGAAATACAACCCCTCCCAAACATTGTTGGAGGCCTCAGGGAAGTAAGCAGAAGAGTTGTGCAATCTGTGTTGTCTTTCGTAGGGCTTCAACATGCTCACCAGGACACTGTGGAAGACTCAATAGTCTGACCAACATGGAGCCCATTCTTAGAGTACTTATGTTCTCTGCCCAGAAACACAAGCCTAGAGTTCAAGTAAAATACATACATGAATAAATAAAAGAAAAGACTAAATAAACTCAATTTATGGGACCCACCAGTTGTTTCTAAGCATGAGCCATCACTTTTAGACCAAAAAGCATCCAAATGGTCCTCCTTCGGGACAAGAGGGATACCACCTCTTAATCAAAGGAATCAACAATTTTCCCCAGGGCAGAGTGAAGGAAGAAAGAGAGAGAGAGAGAGAGAGAGAGAGAGAGAGAGAGAGAGAGAGAGAGAGAGAGAGAGAGAGAGAGAGAGAGAGAGAGAGAGAGAAAGAGATGCTTTGCTATGTGCCTGTACTAAGCTATATTATCTATTTTCAGCCTTGTTTTGAAGTGCTGCTTTGAATGAGGTTGGGTATGCTACACTGTCATGTTTTAAGCTGTTCAAAAATGTTTGTAAATTCTTGCTCTGCTTGGATCAAAGTGTTATTTCCCTAAAGCTAAATGTACGTTAACTAGAACCTACCTGGGTGCTACTGTATGTACTCCTTCCCTCTTTTTGGGGGAGGGCGGGAGAATATATGTCTGTTTCCTTTTATGCTAGCCGGTGAGGTCATGTATGTTGAAGTATCATTATAATGTTTTGCTTTAAATGTCTAACTTTCAAGCTCTTTTGAAGCAGCAGTAAGACACTAGGTAGCAACCCCCTAAAGATGTAAAATAAACACACAAAAAACAGAAGGTAGACGTGGAAATCTAATCTGGTAACTAGACCATAAACCCCTTTTTTACCTATAGTTTTACAAAGGTAGCGGGCGCCCCTCTCTCGCAAGAACAGACATGATAACCTGTTCAGTGGTTATTAACCACTTGAGAGTTCGCAGCCACTGCTTTTACTCACTGTGCCTTTCACAGATGGGAAATATCCATTTGCATATCAGTCTTTGTCCTGCCCAGGGGCAGTCCAGCACCGAAATACAATGGCAATTCCAATCTGAACGAGAGTACCACCAGCAACCCCATACACGTGTTTCACCCTTGTTGGGGATCATCAGTGAGGTGAAGCTGATGCCTCTCTAAGCACAGTGAGAGGGAGACCACGTCTGGTTGCCCCCAGGAGACCTAGGGTTACCAATCCCAGGTTCCTAACAAATAGTTTTACAAAGGTAGCGGGCGCCCCTCTCTCGCAAGAACAGACATGATAACCTGTTCAGTGGTTATTAACCACTTGAGAGTTCGCAGCCACTGCTTTTACTCACTGTGCCTTTCACAGATGGGAAATATCCATTTGCATATCAGTCTTTGTCCTGCCCAGGGGCAGTCCAGCACCGAAATACAATGGCAATTCCAATCTGAACGAGAGTACCACCAGCAACCCCATACACGTGTTTCACCCTTGTTGGGGATCATCAGTGAGGTGAAGCTGATGCCTCTCTAAGCACAGTGAGAGGGAGACCACGTCTGGTTGCCCCCAGGAGACCTAGGGTTACCAATCCCCTTTTTTACCTAACATTTGCATGATGCCCTCTGTTAACAGTACACAGTAACTGTGCCCTGGATGCGAAGGCTAGTCAAAGGCTGGAGTATGTAAATTAACTCCCATAAGCGTTCAGCCTCAGCCTAAGAGGATTCCTGCCTCACACATCAATACAACCAGTACCTTAAAGGCCCTGGTATGACTCAGGAACCTCCTGGAAGGTCAGACTGGGCTTCTGCTCCCAGGGAAGCCATGGTTGAAATCCTATCCTCATTTAAATGTGCCCATATTTTCCTTCCAGCTTTCCCATATATAGAATCTGGCTGTTCGGGGCCTAGCAGAGTAGGTAGAAGGATTTTGCATGCTTTGTATTCTTGGGCATGGTTTTCTACATGCCTTGGCTCACTGTGAAAGGCTAAAAGTCTGGCTATAAACACTGTGCACACAAGCCTTGGGGTTAGTAACCATGACATAAATAAGGAAATCAAAACATGTGTGTTCATTTGCTTGCTTTTTGGGGAGCTTTTGAAAACTTAGCAAATTCGGATTTCTGAAGTGCAACCCCTCTCTAATGTTGTTGGGAGTCTAGGGAAGTAAGCGTAACAGCGTTGTTGCATGTTTTTCTTGAGTCTTGCTTAAACATGCCCAGGCTCACCATGCACAGAGTAATTTCTAGACATACTCCCCTTGCACAAAGAACACCGCTTCTCCAGCTCTCCCTCCTCTTGGCGCTGCACCCCATAGAATATAGCTGAGTAGCACAATACATTTGGTTCAGTGGTACGTATAGCTCCTCCACCTGTTCCTTCTCAGGCCCTCTTATGCATCTTATCTATCCCAACTATCTACGTGACTTTGCTTCTCCCTACCGCCACTGAAAGTTCTATCCTACTTCTCCTTTGCCTCTCTGACAGGCAAAGTGCTTCAAAGCCATAAACTATGGCAGGAGGGACTATGCAAATGCATGATAGCATAACATGTCTCCCTAAACAAAGAGCAAGCCACACGTGGGCTACGAAACCCATGTTTTCGAGAACTGCAATTCCCATTCACTGGTATGGTTGATACACTGCCCCTATGATGTTTAAATATTACTCTTTTCCATAGGGAAAAAGAAGCCTCGGCAGTGTAGGATTCATGGGCCGATAATGACACCTATATCCGCAGGACTTACATTGATAATAGGGCAGTAAATGTATAGCGCTTCGAATGGGATCCTTCAAACTTCTAAGTTCGGAAATACCCACTTTTACCCACTTGTGAAACTCAATTATAAAAAAGTTGGCAGATGTTTCAAGGTATGGATCTTAAGAGGAAGAAGAGCTATAGATATACAATGCACTTAATACCAGAGGTTTCTAAGCACGGACCCAGGGTTCGAACCAGTGTTAATCCGCGTCGTCTTGCTTCCAAGGAGAGCAAGTTGCCCCTGAGCTATCCTCCCGAGACTCGTAGGGTACTGTCCTATCCTACAGTCAGGCACGCTGCACTTGAGCTATCCATCTGCTCCAAAAACTGGCGCAAGTCCATCATAATATTCACAATGTGGTCCAACAGTTGATTTCTTATCACAATCTTTTTTCTATTTTCCTCTTCGACAGATAAAGCAATCCCGGGGCTACGCTGAGTGAAGTGTGGGAACCTGATTCTTTGCCCAAATTAACCAAAAGGAATCCCTACTATTATTTTCCTATAAAAAAACCTGACAATGCAGATGTTCACAGTTATACGTGTCACAACTGTCACAAGTTCTTCCCTGGCTCACCTGTTTGCACTTGGAGTTCTTTTTCTTTGTTGCAGGAGGCCTGTCCTTTTTCTTGGTGCGAGTGTCTCTGATATAAGGGCGTGCATTTCCAGACGCCACCCTGCTAGGCAGGGCTGGATAGACAGGCACCGGAATGTACCGTCTGTTTAGGAGTTTGAACGGTGTCAGTCCTGGAAGGAATCCTGGAAGGACCAGGGACGAATAACCAGGAAGAAGCGGGCTAAACAGCGTGCAGGAATCCAGGAAAAAGAGAGGAAAAGGCGGCAGCAAGCAGGTAAGGAACGGGAGGAGAGAGGCTTCCTAACTGGGTACAGGATATGAGCAACAACACGCTGAGCTCAGAGTTAGAGAGTTGAGACACGCAGCTGAGTTCGAGTCGGCGCCTATCAGCCGTTACGAAAACAGGATCCAGGAAACTAGACTGCTGATGCGGTTGGAAAGATGTTGGCCGCCATGTTGGAATGAAAAATGGAGGCCGCAAGACGGTGTTGTGTTGACCACGATCTCCAGAAGGGGCGAGCCCATCGAGTCATGACAGCATGCCCCCATCCGAAAACCTATCCCACCAGGTATGCCCGGGTGAATCCGATGAAATCTGAGTAGCAAACGGGGGGCATTGATGTTGCTAACAGGTTCCCACGTACGGTCACTTGGCGGGTAGCCTTTCCATTCCACCAAATACTGCAGCCGACCCCTCCTATAGCTGGAGTCACATATCCTGGATACTTCATACTCAATCTGATTGTTGACAAGAACAGGGGGGGAGCGAGAAGCAGACCTGGTGGACTGATGGTATGGTATTACAAGGGAAGAGTGAAAAACCAGGTGGATTCTCTTCCATGTTGCCGGAAGGCGGAGTTATAGAGCAACTGGGTTGATCACTTTGATTATGGTAAATGGGCCGTAAAATCGAGGAACCAGCTTATTAGGTCTTAGGTGCGTGGGCAAATAACTGGAAGAGAGCAACACTTTATCCCCGACTATATAGGAAGGGGAGGGTTGTCACTTGGCATCAGCATATCTCTTTATGTCTGCTCTGGCTTTTTTCAGATGACCTGTAACGTCCTTGTGTACTGTCGTCGGATAGATTATCCAGCAATCCACACAAGGGGCCGGACAGGAGTGTGAGGCAACCAAAGGTATGGTGGAAGGATGGAATCCCTGGTTGCAAAAAAATGGACTGGTCCCAATCGTGAAATGTTCAGAGTTACTGTAGGCAAATTCTGCCACTGGAATTAGGACTGACCAGTCATCTTGGACCTGGGTGGAGAAAAATCTAAGGTATTGTTCAAGGGTTTGATTTACCCTTTCAGTGATTCCATTGGTCTGTGGGTGATAGCCAGACGACAAGGCTCATCGAATTCCCAACAATTGACAGCGATATTTCCAGAACCTGGAGGTATATTATGGTCCCCGGTCTGATATTATCTTAGTGGGTAGTCCGTGGATTCTAAATATGTGGCTCATGAAGATCCGTGCCTTTTCATGAGCTGATGGTAATTTCGGCAAGGGGGTGAAGTTGCCATGTGGGAGAATAGATCAATAGTCACCATTATGGTAGTATACCCCTTGGAAGGAGGGAGATCTGCAATAAAATCTGTGGTTATAGCTTACCAGGGTCTTGATGGTAAGTCAGGTTGAAGAAGGAGATCAGCCAGCTTCCTAGTTTCAGTCTTGTTCTGATTACACATGGAACATGTCTGGATGTAGTTCTTGACATTGTCATACATGTTCGGCCACCAGAAATTCCTTTTGATTGTTAAAAGAGTTGCCTTGATACCACGATGTCCAGAGAATAAGGTGTCGTGGCAGAGGTGCATAATCTTTTTTCTCAGGGAATGTGTAGGAATGGCCAAATTTGTGCCCTTAAAGAGGAGTCCATCTTTGGACGTCAGAGACCTTCTGTTGACGTCCACATAGTCCTTCGACAGGGTAGATTGGGAAGTAGCAATTCTTATATCATCTAGCAGTGTCTTGGCTTGACCCACAATTACAGTATCCGGCAGTACTCTGGAAAAGAGTGGTGCTTCACATGGTGCATAGTCTGGTCTCCTAGATAGCGCATCTGATAGGAGGTTCCCCTTGCCCGGAATGTGTTGTATATGAAACTGGAATTGAGCAAAAAAGGAGGCCTATCGTACCTGTCTGCTATTTCTGCATTACTTGGATTGTAGTACATGGAGGTTTCTGTGGTCAGTCCTTACTTGTACAGGGTGTTGGGCCCCTAGATGTAAATGTCGCCACTCCTTAAAGGCCTGAAGGATGGCAAGAAGTTCTTTTTCTAGGACGGAATAATGAGTTTCGCTGGAGTTCAATGTCCTGGAAAGGTAAGCTATGGGATACTCCTGCCCTTCCTTGAGCTCCTGTTTCAACACTGTCCCTATAGCGTATTCGGAAGCATCGGTTTCTACCAGGAAGGGTTTGGTAACATCTGATTGAATCAGGATTGGTTCTTGGGTGAATTTTTCTTTAGAGTCCGAAGGGCTCTGTCCTGTTTGTTGCCACACTGAAAGGGAGTGTTCTTTTTCATTAGTGACACAATGGGTTGAACAATAGAGGAAAAAGTTGGTATAAATTTCCTATAGAAATTAGCTAGGCCCAGGAAAGATTGGATCTGTTTGACTGTGGAAGGAATGGGCCAGGAGGTGATAGCAGCTACTTTGGATGGGTCCATTGCTATTCCTTAGGGACTTATAAAAAAAAATCCCAAATATCGCACGGAGGACACGTGAAAGATACATTTCTCTGGTTTTGGGAACAAGTGATGTTCCCGCAGGCGTTGCAGAACCTGCTTAACGTGTTTCTGATATGCAGCTTGGTCTTTGGAATACACCAGGAAGTCATCTATGTAGACTATCACAAATAGGAATAACATGTCAGAAAAGACCCGGTCCATGAAGCGCTGAAAAACAGCAGGAGCATTGGAGAGTCCAAAGGGCATGACAAGGTATTCAAAATGACCAAAGGGAGTCCTAAAAGCGGTCTTCCACTCGTCTCCATCTTTGATTCTGATCAAATGGTAGGCTCCCCTGAAGTCTAGTTTGGTGTATATTACTGATCCACGAAGGACTTCAGGGATATCTGAAATAAATAGTCGGGGATACCGATCCTTTATGGTATGTTGGTTCAACCCCCTGTAATCCAGGCAAGGACGGAGTTCTCTAGAGTCTTTTTTGGGAACAAAAAACAAGGAAGCACCCGCCAGTGATTTGGAAGGGCGGATTGTTCAGTTTGTCAGGTTGGTATCTAGATACTCTCGCAGAGCTTTCTTTTCTGGCTCAGATAGGATGAACATCCATACAAAAGGAATGACTGCATCCGGAGTAGTGTCGATATCACAATCCTCTGGTCTATGGGGTGGTAACCTTTGTACTATGGCAGTAGAAAAGATATCCGAGAACTGATGGTAGGCCTCAGGAACTTGGGTTATGTTGGATACAGTGATGTTCTTGTGTTTGTGAGGTTCACTGGCAGGGATTGATTTTGGACAAGACTTGGGAGACAAACAATGTGATAAACAGTATTCTGATCCCAAGAACAAGGACCCCGCTTTCGAGTTGATGTAGGGATTGTGTTGTTGTAGCCAGGGCATACCTAAAACCACGGGATAATGGGCTACCCTTATAATATCAAAATGCTGGATCTCTTGATGGTTGTTTATAGATAGCAGGAGTGCTGTGGATCGTTCAGTTATAGGTCCAGAGGATAAGGGGCGTCCATCAATCCCTTCGACTGCTTGCACAACATCCTTAGGTTTCCTAGGAAAACCATGTTGTCTGGCCCATTCGTCATCAAGGAAGATGCCCATGGCCCCACAAACAACTAAGGCCAGGGCTGGAATGACTTCAACAGTAGGAGTAGTGAGTGTGACTTGAAGGATCATCAGGGAGGATCTGAATGATGGATTCATTGAGGCTGAGAAGGCGGAGCGGTTCTCTTTCTCCCGATACTGTGCTCCATTTAAGATCGGGAGCTGGCGTTTCCCGACCGTCTTCAAGGGGCTAAAGGACAATTTCTTACCAGATGCTTGTCTGAAGCGCAGTATATACAGAGACCGCTGTTAATCCTGCACGTCCGTTCTTCTGAGGTGATGGGCCCATGTAATGCTCCTAATTGCATAGGTTCCGGTTCTGATGAAGATGATTGAAGCGGTTCTCAGGAGCTCGGATACACCGCTGTTGGTTTCGGGCAAGGGCTGCGTGTTTTCCTCTTCTCTGCCTTTCTTTCATGGATTCGGAAGTCTATCTGTAGTGTGAGGTCCATTAGGGCCTGGAAGGAACTTGGGCGAGCTGCCCTAGCCAGCTCATCCTTGACTTCTTCGTTTAAGCCTAGGCGAAACAGGGTAAAACAAGCTTCTGTACACCAATCAGCTTCCTTGTCTAATTGTTCAAATCGAGTAATATAGGTTAGCATGTCCTGGCTACCTTGTTGAAATTCCAGGATTTTTTCCTTGGCTGAAAAAACCTGATCTGGGCGGTCAAACATTGTTTTAAAGGTGATGAATCCAATATAATCATTCAGGAGTGGATCTTCTGCAGACACCAAAGGTGTGGCCCAAGCGAGGGTGTTTCCTGAGAGGTGAGCTATGACAAACCCTACTTTAGCCCGAGGGGTAGAAAAATAATAGGGCTTGAAGGTAAAGTGGACCAAACAGGAATCAAGGAAGAGGCACAGAGTCTTGGGGTTCCCATCATACTTCTCAACCACACTGCCTTTAGGGACACTTTCCTGTAGGGCTGAATCTCTGAACAGGACTAACTGTTTTAGGGCTGCATTCTCTGCCGTGAGGTTCTGAACCTCAGTGGATAATTCCTACATTCCACGCAGGAGATCCTATATTCCGGGATGCATGTCAGTTAATGGGCGTCCCAAACTGTCACAACTGTCACAAGTTCTCCCCTGGCACGCCTGTTTGCACTTGGAGTTCTTTTTCTTTGTCGCAGGAGGCTTGTCCTTTTTCTTGGTGCGAGTGTCTCTGAGATAAGGGCACACATCTCCAGACACCACCTTGCCAGCCAGGGCTGGATAGACAGGCACGGGAAGGTACCGTCCGTTTAGGAGTTTGAACGGTGTCAGTCCTGGGAGGAATCCTGGAAGGGCCAGGGATGAATAACCAGGAAGAAGCGGGCTAAACAGCATGCAGGAGGCCAGGAAAGAGAGAGGGAAAGGTGGCAGCATGCAGGTAAGGAACGGGAGGAGAGAGGCTGCCTAACGGGGTACGGGATACGAGCAACAATACACTGAGCTCAGAGGTAGAGCGTTGAGACGCACTGCTGAGTTTGAGTCCGGCGCCTAGCAGCCGTGACGAAAACAGGATCCAGGAAACTAGACCGCTGATGCGGTTGGAAAGACGTTGGTCGCCATGTTGGAATGAAAAATAGACACTGCAAGATGGTGTTGTGTTGACCACGATCTCCAGAAGGGGCAAGCCTATCGAGTCATGACAATACGAAATAAGGTTGTGATTTTATTAAGGTGAAAAGGCGAGGATTATGCCATCCCTGTTCCTTTATTTCTGCCAGGAGCGATAAATGTTTGATATTTAGTCACGCTTTTGAAGGACTGCATGTCCCATAAAACCCAGTGGCTCTGGTCCTAGCCATGGTAGGCACTTCCATCAGTATAGGACCTCTGGGAAACATTCCAACTGCTCTCATTCCAGTTCAGATACACTTCTACTTAGCTGAACCACCCATCCAGCCGAGCCGTCCGTAGAAAGAGGAGTATGTGAGCTTCAAAAGGCGGAACCTCTGCCACCAACGCATGAGGCTGAAATCACAGCTTGGCAAGAGGCAGGGCGGGGTCCTCAGTATAGATAGCTAGTGGGTGCTTGTGGGATGCACAAATGGGTGGATGGACTCAGATCATATTTTTATTTTTTTCATTTACAAGGTAAAAGTTTGATAATGGGTTTGCGATATTTTCCTTATGCCTCTGGTCGGTGTCTTTAGGTGCATCTTCTGGATTTAGGCTCCATTGAGTCCCCCAGGTTCACCAGGCTCCTTTAGAGGTAGTCCTGACAGAGCAGCCATGGTATAATGCTTAGGAGGCAGAGCTTGGTAATTCACCGGTACAGTAACACATTTCATTATCACCAAGTAAGAGAATGTCAACACACTATATTTTCATATAGACATACTTTTTATGTCAGAAAAGGCAAAGGGAAATAGTAATACACCTACAGGTAAGTAACCTTGTAAAACAGTAAGTAACACAGTTTTAGGTAAAAGGTCTTTAGAGTCAAGAGAGAGTGCCTCCTAGGCAGGAAATTACAGTCAAAGGCATGTAATGACTGTCCTGACTAGGCTGGAGAATCTAGGTAAAGACTAAGAGAGTCCCGTAGTGTGGACAGGGGAGGTTTTTGGCTGGAAAGAGTTAACCTTGCGTGAAACTGCCCCAAGAACAGATCCTGAAATTCCAGTGGAGAGAATCCCTACAGAGACCCTTGAAGATGAAGAAGAGGTCCAAGGATGAAGACATGTATGGAGGAATGACTTGCCAGTAGCACCGGATAGTTAGGAGAGAAATAAGCTGGGACTGAAAAGCATCTGTGCAGGATGCAGTTGGTGGTGTTCATTGGCGGCTGATATGCACGTTGAACGGCAACAACGGAGGATTCCAGCAAATACACACCTGTGCAGGCGGGATCCCTAAGTCCTCAGGAACAGTAATTATTTTTGATCCAGCGAACCCATGACAGGGGTCAGGCTAGAATAGTGGAGAGGTGAGCAGGATGAGGTTAGCACTAGACATTGATGTAGGATTCCCACGTCATCCTCAGGCACGGGATTCGACTTCTGCGGATGGGGTCAACTTGGAGAGACCCCCAGGAAGAACAAATATTGAAGAAATGTTCGATGATCTCACCAGAGAGGAACCATTCATGGAAGGAGCACTGGGAATCTGAGTTTGGAAGTGCAGTTGCAGGAGCAAAGGAAGAACAGGGCAGTGGGTCTTCTTACTTGAGGGAGATGGAACCAGGGTGCCTGTCTGGTGTCCTAGGATAAATATTTTCTGGTTGGTTCAGCAAGGAGTGTCTTCAGAATTATGGCAGCGAAAGGGCACTCGTTTCTGGATCCAGCCATCCAGGCATGTTCGGGAGCGTCAGGCAGCAAGCCATCAAAAAGTACAGGCGGCTACAAAATGTTGTAAAAGGTGGCCTTTGTACCCACCAAAAAGACGAAACAGCAATTGCAAAATCTTCCAGCCAGACGTCTCCCTTTGTGGGATGTCATATACCTTCAGTTGTCATTCTGGGGTCCAGCCAATGTAAACTAAGTAGATAAAGGCTTTCCTGGTCCTATAGACATGACTGCTTAGCACCAAGTGACTTCCAGGGATCCAGTACAAGTCCACTGTTTGACACTGCCCTTTGACTTCCTGCGGAGCCGCCTCCAGCCACTGTACATACAATTCCAGTTAGAGCTAAACCCAAGAGTTCCCACTACCCCTCTCTAGTGAGCAGGATCCGTCTCTACCTTTTAGATTGCACTACTGGATCACTTTTCCCATCACCTCTACAACCTGAGGGTTAAACTTCCTGTCCCTGTCTCACTTCCGCTTCCAGCATCTTGTCCTGCATAGGTCCGACATGGCTGACCAATACCTTCCTTTTCCTTCTATCTTTGTCACAGCCTTGTCCCCGTGTTACATCCTCCTCCTTGTGTTTGTTATCCTGTCCTGATGTTGCCACCTTCTCCAGACCCCTTGCTCTCCATTTGCCTGTTGCCACCTCCTCATGTCTTCACTCCTCCAACTCGTCCTGGAGTTACCACTTCCAGAAATGTATAAAGTATTCCAATGTTGAAGCTTTCACAGAGGTCAATGTTTATCTTAAACAAATATTCATCTCATATTTTAACAGGACCCCATTTTGCTCATATAACCTGGCTTAAGCTGCAGAGTATATATTAGGTTAAATAGTCTTTCATCACTCTTTGTGTATGTCTGACCGGAACTATATAGGGCTTACAACTTGCCCGAAGATATTCATACGTCCTCTTCACTAGACGCCATGTTGTTTTCAATGCCATGTGTTAGGTAATTAAGACGCTCGAAAAGTACAGCTTGCTCCACCACTTAATCAGATTCCTGTAATGTAAAGAAGCGGATATGTACATGTTCACTATGATGCTCAGTGATATGCGGTTGGATGCAAACAAAAGCTTCTGCAGCCAAGTATAGAACCATACATGCCAACCCTCCGGATTTAGGCGGGAGACTCCCGAATTTTCAGTTACAGATAGTGCTATTTTGTATTCGCTCCTGCCTAAAATAATTATAACCCAAATGAAGTCCTATGGGAAAAATACATTCTGGGATGAAATCTCCCTTTTAGGTGCTCCAGAATGTTGGCTTGTCTGTAGAACTGCACTCCCATTCGCAAGTTACAAGCATACACAACTGCCCCCGCGTTGTTTTAATATTCAGTGACACGCGATGAAACTAATACAAGTTTTTATAATCAGACGCTCATCTTTGTTTTAGGTGTTCTGTGTTTCACGTTTGCCGCTTCATGCATACGTGGTAAGTGGCCTACCATAATCATTTAAACTGCGTGCTTCCGCCGTCATTACGACGATTAGTCACGTGATAGTGGGCTCTCAGAGTTCTGTAGTCAGTGAGGCGCCAGCTTAACGTTTGTGTTTGAGCTGCAAAGAATATACATTAATAATCCTCCAAGATATTAATATTGAAAGTAAATAGAGTTTTCATTCAGTATACGCCATGGCTGTACTACCGCTGACAAACACAGCGTCTACATTTAAAAGTTAATACCAATATTTAGTGCGTATAAAGTGAAGATCATATATACCGATTGGAACAGGTTTTCTAAGCATGTAATGTGAGCCATAGCGCTCAACCATTTGTGTCGCAAAGGCGGTTGAAATCACCGATTTTGGTTTTTGGCGGGTGAGGCGCCCATAGGAATGAATGGGCATGCAGGAGGCTTGGCGGGTGAGTCAGCCCTTTACAAGGCGGGTGACACCCGCCAAAAGCGTGTGAGTTGAGAGCTATGTGTAAACTAATCTCTGTCAAGATGCAGTTACAGTTTATACCACTCAAATGCATCATTTAAACCAGTCAAGTGACATTTGGTTAGAAAGATAAGGTGGTGTTCTGCTTCTAGCAACCTTTTCTTATCATTTTCTCTGTCATTAGTAAGCCTGACTTTGCGCAATATGGTCCATGTTAATTCATCACATTTATTGTCCAGCGGTCACATGGTGTGACGCTAAAGGTGCCGTAAGAATCTTATTACGCGGATGCAACTTTTGCGCTTGCCTATTCAAGTCTTTATTTTTCTTTCAGGTTTGTCAACATACAGTTTGTCATATGGGCACCATATTGCGTAGAAAACCATCGTACAGTTACAATTGCTAAGAACCTTTTGTTGCCAAGGTTTAGAAAGACAAATATTCACTTGGAGACTTCCTTTTGTTTGGGAGCAACAACTGCATTCCCCACTTGCTGCATGATCTATAGGGCTATGTAAACCCCAGGTTTCCTTAATAGTTTGCTGTTTTATTTTTACTGTCGAGATATCATTTCTTATAAGCAAATCGTTGAGGTTTTCGACTCATTTGTCAGTAAAACACGTTTTTTTAGGGGGAATTTGGCCTTCCTCTAGAATTCACCAGTTCTTTGTAATGATTTTTTTTTTACTTCTCTTTAATATTTCCAACAACAAAGAAAAAAAAGAAAAGAAAGGAAACACAAAAAATTGCCGTACAGTGGCATGCATACTTTGCAGGATGGCATTAATTCAGAAAATTACATAATTTCCAATCTATGTCCCATGCTTCCCTCCTGAGAGAGGCCCACTCTTGCAATGTTCCCACCAGGTGCGTGCTTCAGTGCCAGCTACTGAGTCCATTCCTGTCCAAGTATGCCTCCGGAGATCAATCAAACCTGGTCCAAAGACCGCGAGCAACAAACAATAAACCAAACCCCTTGCATGCTTATCCCAGGTACCTCTCTAACCCCCTGCTCCTCTCGGATGCCCCTAACACCCTTCCCAGTTGCACATCCCAATCCGGTCACTCCATCACATCATCCTACTGGCCATCATGGCGCGCTTCCACCATTCGGTGCAATCATTGCCTGCGCCAGCATATTCCATGCAGCCACATTATCACTTACCTCCCTCTGCCCTCTATACACCACGCAGTGCCATAACACCGCCTCTGCCTCCGCCCATCCCTGCAGATCCTCCCACCACACCTCAACCCTGGGTCCTCCCAATATCTTCCACACCATTGCTATCCGACGATTTGCCAAAGCACGTATGAGCTCTTTCTTCCTGGTCAGGTGAGCCTATGCGGAAGCATGCCCAAAAAGCACAGCTCTGGTGCCCAGTCATGTATGTTGAGCCCCCCCCCAAACAACACCTTGTCTGCAATCTTTTGCCAAAAAGACCTTATCACTGGGCATGACCAAAACATGTGCAGCATACTCACCCACTTGCACACATGGGGCATCTCTGTTCTGCTGCGCCCGGGAACCGTGAGATCACCTATGGGGTCATATACACACTCTGTGTGACATATAATTGTATAATTTTCAGCCTAGTGTTTTTGGACACCCTCTGTGCATATAACAGCACCCTAGCCCACTCTCCCTCTGTGAATGTTTGGCCTACATCTTCTTCCCACTGGGACCATACCCTAAACTCTGATGTTGTAAGCGTGTCCAGTAACATTTCATATAGCCTAAAGATCACTTGACCACTCTCTGACAAATCAAAGAAAGAACCCAGAACCATGTCCCCCTCCATGCCCTGCCCGAATTCTGTCCATCAGGCTGCCACCGCCTTATCACCCTCTGATATGTCAAGAACTGACCCCTAGGGAGGTCATACCTTTCCACCAGCTCTGGGAAGATTGCCAAGATGCGGTCACCAAACAAATCGCCCAGGGTGATAATCCCGTTTGGCTCCCAGAGCTGTCTAAAACTGCTGACCTCGCTGCGGTCTCTCCCCACTATCGCTGTCAGCAGTATGTTGTCAGAGTACGGGTCTCGCCTACCCACCAATCTCCACAGTCTGTCCCACAGCCTCCGCCCCAACCGCAATAGTGCAGACTTCCCCTCAGAGCCAATCCCCCTCACCCAGAGAATCTCTTTCAGGTAGTAAAGCATAGCAGCATCCTGCAGTAATTCTGTATCTAGTTTGGCCTCTTCTGCCAACCAAGTCATTACAAATTGCAGCTGCCCGGCGAGAATATAGAGTTCAAAGTGCAGCAGCATAACTCTGCCATCCTTAAATTCTCTGCGCAGTGTGCTCAGTGAAATCCTGCTCCTCTTCCTGCCCCAGAAAAACCCTCCGATCACAGAATCAAGCTCATGGACAAACAGCCTGGGGATATCATATGGTACATTTACAAAGTGTACATGGCAGCCGGACACTCTCATTTTGAGCAGCGCCACGCTGCCAATCATGGACAGTGGGATCTTCCGACAGAACTCCATGGACCTCTCTAGTCCCTTCCATGACCGTAGCATGTTCATCTCATGCTTCTGCAGGGGTCATGGTAAACATCTACCCACAGGTACCGAAAAGTGTCAAGCCCTAGTACAACTCTAAATTCAGCAAAGAGTCCCGCCCCAGCCCCTCTAAACCAGCCAGAGGGAACAATGTTAAATTGTCTCTACTTACAGTTATACCTGAGAGTCGCGTAAACCCATCCAGAACCTCCAGAATGTATGACAAATTAACCTCTGGGTTCTGTACATAGAGTTACATGTCATCTGCATATAGGGAGACCAAATGCATGCTTCTCCCTGCCGGTATGCCAGCTTCTCGAAAGTCTGCTTTAAGGAAGGCTGCCACGGGCTCCAGAGCCAAAATGAACAACATGGGGGACAGCAGGCACCCCCATTTAGTCCCTTTGCCCAAGTCCCAACTGTCTGAAATATGCTTCCCTGTCCTGACTCTGTTTTGCGTAGATCAGTTTCACCCACCTTAAGAATCTCGATCCCAGTCCAAATTGTTGCAGGGTGGCATTCAGCCAATCCCACTGCACAGAGTCAAAGGCTTTTATCGCATCAAGCCAGGTCACTGCATAATCTGTCCTAGCACCGCTAGTTTGGTCTATCACATGATGAAATCTGCCTAAATTCCAGGACGTGTTCCTTTCCGAAATATATCCTGTTTGATCAGGATGTATTAAGGAGCTAATCACTGTGCGCAACCTCTTCACCAGAAGCGTTGTATCTTGTAAACTTGGTTAGTCATTGAAAGCTATCTGTAGGAGCTGCACTCCAGTGGGTTCTTATTAGGTTTAACTATTGGCACAATTATGGACTCCCTAAGGGATTCAGGCAGTAGGCCCTTCTCAAAGGCCTCCTCTTGGATCTGCAAAGGTTGGGGCACCAGATTGCCTGCATATTCCTTATAAAATTCTGCTGAGAGGCCGTCTGCCCCCAGCGCTTTACCCGTAGGCAACGACTGTATGGTCGTTAACAGTTCCCCAGTAATTGGAGCATCCACCATTTTGGCCTGTTCCCATTCCAGTCAGGGCAGCTAGATCTGTGACAGGGCATCCTGTATGTCCATTGCACTACCCTCATCCCCCGCCCTGTATAACCGCTGGTAATACCCACTAAATACAGAGTTTATTTCACTTTGTGCCTTCCATTCCTCCCTGCACTCGTCTTTTATAGAACTAATGTTTGCCTTTCTCTCCTCTGTGCGGCACAGCCACGCTAGCACCCTCCCAGGTTTGTCTCCACTTTCATGGAGTTTTTCTGTATATTTGGCGTAGTCAAATTAACCTCTCCTAATCCACGATGCACACCTGCCACAGCTCAATGAGCATCTTCTTTTGCCCCTCCATTGGTCCTACCCCATCCATCAGGTCCTGAATCTTAGCCTCTTTGTCAGAAATGCTGCGCACTAGGTCCCTGCGTGTGCCCCCCATCCTGCCAATCACCTCTCCCCTCATCACCACCTTGAAGGATTCCTATAGAATACCCACACTATCCACGCTCCCAGAGCTTAGCGCAATGAATTCCTTGATTTTGTCCCCCATTTAGGCTCTGAAAGAACCACCAACCAGTGATTCCGCTCTCAGTTGCCACGTCTGAATTGGTGGCCTACTCTTGGTATTCTGCCATGTGACTGCCAGTGGCGCATGATCTGAGAGCAATGAAGAGGAAGTGTCAAGTATCGACCCCACTCCAGATGCCCACTCCCATTGCCTATTGAGTTCACACCAAAGTATGTGACGTATGAAGAACAGTTAAAGCAGCAGAGAGCGGCACATGGGCTCTGCCCAGTACCTATCAGAATAACAGCATCCCTGAATATACCAACACCTAAGAAAACATGGACAGTAAGGTATCCATTGAAAAAGCCATACCTACATTCTAAACAATATGACGGTTGTTTGAATGAAATGCCCGAAAAAAAGCAGAGAAGATAATGAAGGACGATGTATGGTGACGTCATACGAAATCGGACTGACGCACATATAGAAGATATAATGACCTGAGAATACGGACAAGAGACGAAATACCAAGGAGATACCATGGATAAGTGACATCTTCAGCCCAAGGTGAAGGAGTTGATGTGAAGATGAAGAAACTTATGCCACATACATGATGAAGATATTCAGTTAGTTTAAACGTGTACAGAGGCAAGTAACTGCAAGAGGCTAAGAAATCGTGAAGCTAGCTTATGATTAATAGTCAATAGATTGCGGCAAGCACCAATGTTTACAAGTATTTACCTCTAAAAGCACTTTATGTATGAATACAAGTCCACTACGCATATGAGCAGAATTGAACAAAGATTACAAAAGGCCTAAAATGGAGTGTGTCGCAGCAAGAAAATCAAGAATCGAGACACAGCAAAACTCAGCTAAGGATGACCATGCCAAGAAGCCAAGGTCTTATCTGGCTGGAATAGGCTGACATTGGATACAATTAAGGAGAAGAGAACAGAGGATCCTGTTTGAAAAGGTCAAAATAAGCTACAGACGTCAGAGAACTATTTTTATTTTTTTTATTTTACATTTATAAAGCGCTCACACAGCCCGCAGGCATCGAGGCGCTGTTACAGGAATTGTTTGTTTTTCTAGTTGCGTAATTGTGTTTTTTTGTCTTTGTTACTATTTATAACGCGCTTAAACACCCAGAGGTTGCTAAGCGCGGACCCGGGAATCGAACCTGTTGTTGCTTCGTGTCGTCTTGCTTCCAAGACGCGCACGCTGACGCTGAGCTATCCTCCCGGGAACTGGTAGAATTAAATCAAATATACGAAAAGACACAGAGACAAGCCGATTTCACGGAGTCCAGTCGCGTCACAAAGGCAGACTGGAAGAATGAGACTTTCACACCTACCCATGGATCCCCGCCATGCCCATACTCCTTAAAAGTTCTCAGAGCACAGACCAGACTCAAGGCCAAACTGCATGGCAGTAATGGACACATGACCACTGAGGTGATGATAGATTGTAGTACAATTGGTGGGAAGCTAGGGTGCATACGAGCTCCTCTGCACCTGGATGTTCTTTCTGCATGCTGCTAGACGTAGGTGGAAAAGTATGAGTGGGGTTGATGCCAACCCAATCATAGTGGACCATGTAATCTAGGGTCCTATAGAGAGTAGAGCCAATGGGACATTGTACTTTTAGTGACATTCATGGTGGCCATTTTGAAGGGAGGGCTTAGTTGCCCCACCTGACATTGATTATCCAATCCCCTCCCCCCGTTACCATATACAGATATAGTACCTATATTAAGTTACCTTCCTAAAACCAATCACATTGCATGTTAGGTTTTTAAGGTTGCCAGGTAGAATGACGTTAATATGTGCGCAGGTTGTACGTTAGCAATGACAAGTTTTTGCTATAAATATTGTGTTTTTTACAAAAGTAAGGAGAGTGAGAAGATCGAGCGATTGCTGATGTGCGTAGTACTCCCCGTTTTATGAACTTGTCATTAAACAGACTCACTTTGCCAAACTATTGAGTTGTCTTGATTATTTTGATGCATGAGTATGAATCTGCATCCCCATCTATCTCGAGGCTACTGCTACTCAACTTAAAGGGCTGTTTGGAGATCATCCAGTTCACTTGGTAGCAGAGTTAGATGGTTAGATTAGATGAAGATACCCATCGACCGTCGACATAAGTAACTTCGGGTCCTCAGCAATATCACGTGTCCTTTGTCATCCGGCTGATAGAACGAGAAGCTCCCCGTAGATAGTGGATAGATCAATTGAAGAACCCTGCAGGTTAGGTGTGACGGGTCCCTTGCTTTCTCCCAAAATCCCCTCACAAATCTACGAGTAGCAGATTGGACGAGCGGCATGGAAAGGCAGTAGCGAAGGCGGTGATCCGGAGCGCCCATAGATGAAAAACATGCGAACGGTGAGTGAAAAAGACTGAATGTTTTGGCAAAGCATGCATGCTTAAAAACAAGTTTGGGGAGGTAACGGAGGGAGGCGGGATAAAATATAACATCAGAATAAGAGTGTAAAGGTATATATAAGGGGAAAGATATTGACTCGAGTATGGCCGAGCAATATAAAGAATTATCGTGAGTGTGGCAGCGATAAGAGTATACGCCCAGTTCCTAGATTTTAAAGAATGCTAGAAGAAGCCCTTATCTAAAGTCATGCTAATAGGGTGACATAGGAGACTGGATTGAATAAAGGCAATCCGAAAGAGATAAGCTTAAATTCCATGTCGGAATAAACATAGGGGTAAGCTGCATTTGAGAGAGCAGACGGCATAAGATTTATGTGGCTGGCCAGAGATTGTCTGTTTGTTTTATGTGTTTGAGTAAAATTGTGATGTCATAGTTGAAAACAGTTTTTATGTGAAAAAAGGTATGAAAATTGCATGAATATAAAAGGAAATTATTACATGATATGGGTTGATGGTTGTTCTTTAGCAAGATTAAAGTAAACAATATTGTTGAAGTAACAGGATTGGAGCTTGCGACGATTGGTGCTCGCTCATATTGTTGATTTTGACACATAATTTTAATAAAGTGGGAAGTGAAAGAAATAAGCAAGTGTTATATGAACAAGGGGTAAACGAGTCGTGCATGGAAGATATCACTCTGTTAACACACATGTGCAAACAGTTACCGAAACACGCACCTAAGCTTAAACAGTACAGTGCGGAATGGGTTAAAGGGACCGCAGACAAAATGTTTATGCGTGGCCCCAAGGTGAATTGCTATCCAAAATGGTCCTGCAACATATGACGACATATTTACATGTCACGTACACTGGCAAAAAGTTAGACAAGCGCTTGGCTAGTTTAGAACTTTGGAAGATGTACTAGGAAGAAAGAGAGGAGGAGCTGCTGTTAGATTGGATACTGAACATATGCAAAGAGTGGGGTGAAGAGTCTTCTGTGCCACCCGCCCCGTATGAAATAAAAAAACATAGCTAGTAAAGATGAAGGATTGTATCCAAAGAGGGAACTTAAAGCAGCAACGGGATATAGCAACCCATCATATTAGTCACCTACGCAAAGTTGTGACGAAAGCCCAGAGAAGGACAGGGAAAGAAATGTTGCCTCCAATGTCCCGAGGGACAAGGAGAGATGCTAAAAGGAAAAAGGTGATCAAGCACAAGCAAGTACATCTCTAGGTACGGGAAGAGAGGTAAAGAGAGGGAAAGGAGATGAAGATAGAACTGATGAAATGGCACTCACACAGAACGAATGGATGGGAGATCAGAATTTATTGAAACTCGATGGTAAGGGCATTGAGGACATAAGACAAAGGAGAGAACTGGACAAACAAGAAAGAAAGGGTAAGGAAAAAGGACGATTGAGAGATGAAGGGGCAAGAAGAAAGGATAGGCAGAAACAACAGCAGTTATACCATGATGAACAGGTCAAAAAATAGGAAAAGGCGGAAGAACAAAGAAAACGCAATAATAAGCAGAGAAAAGCTGATGATCAAGGAAGGATAGAACAAAGGAGAATAGAAGAAGAAGACCAAAAGATACAAGAGAAGAGAATAAAAAGACTGAAAGATGAGGAAATACAAAGGGCGAATGAACAAAGAGATACTAGGAAAAAGGAGGAAGACAGGGTTAGAGAGGAAGTAAGGAAGCGTAGAGAATTTGATGACAACGTAGAACATAAGCGAAGACAGAGAGCGTGTGATCTCGAGTATCTGGAATGGGAGATTAGAAAACCTGATCCAGTGGTAGATTGGGAAGATACAGAAGAATTCTTTCCTGAGTACGATTCAGTACCAAGCACGTCTAGAGTAAATCTAGAAGATGACTTCGACACCAGAAGTATCGGAGAGAGAATCGATAAAATATATGATGAGATGGGACTAGAAAAGGTACCTCAAGGAAAGGGAAAGGATGAGCGCCTTGGAAGCACTCAGTTGTATGATACTGAGGATGCTTCATGCAGCAGCAGACATAGAGAGCTGTCTTTAGATAGGCTGACTCTAAATAGAAATTAGGAGGATGAGAGAAGCTGCATCAGTTGGGCACAGGCAATATCAGAAGAAAGGGAAGCCTGTGAAAGAGAAGAAAGAGAAGAGAGAGACGAAGAGTGAGGTCGCGAGAGATGTCTCTCTATGGGTAAGGGGATAAGATGGTCGGATTCAACCACGTCCACATCCAAAATACCAGAGTCAGTGACACAGTCAGATCGGCATGAAGGATTGCCACACAATTAGAGGGGGCTGTCCCCCCCACCATATGTAAGCAGGTTAAGGACATTGCCAGGCAGACGGCGATGTGGGAATATTACCCCTGCTGTAGACAGACAAATGATCTGAGAAGGAAAGGAGTTTAGTGCATCACAGTTTCCCTTATTAGAGAAGGGAGGGACAAGGCCACAGTATGTACCATGGCCTCAGATGGATAGAGATAATCTAAAAAACAAGCTCCCAATGTTGACATCTGGAGCTGGGAAATGGATACACGAGATAGAAAAAATGACGGGAGGTAATACGTTGGCTCTAGGGGATATCAAGAGTCTTTTGATCGCCATACTTGGTTACAGAGCTGTTGATGTTTGGACATGTTCAGGTTACCATGGTGGGACTACAGTTAATACCGCGCATGACGGAGCTCTGTTTAATAATTGTACAACCGCGGTATGGAAAGCGATTCGAGTGCTATACCCAGGCACTTATGACATGGGAGCTATAATGACGCGTAAGATGAAAGAAGGAGATAATCCGTTGCTTTACATTCAGACGTTTCAAGATGCATGGGTACTGGAAACTCATGAATCTTGGTGGAAATCTATACCCATGTTTCACCATATATTATGTCAAGGGCTGCCAGAACAGGTGCAGAAGCAGCTCAAGAAATTGGTAGGAATCGAAGCTAAGCCATGGTCAGAAATACAACTGACCATTGTGCATTATTGCAGGCTGCTGCAAGAGAAAAATCGCAAGAACAATGATGCAAGGAAAGGGGAAGAGGCTAAATTGGTGCAGAAGAAATTGTCAAAATATGCCATTGAAGGGGCAATGTTAACTGCACAGATGGATCCAATGCGCAGCAGGTCAATAACCAAAGGCAGTTCGATCAAAGCAATAATGGGTTCAGCCCAAGAGGAAGAGGCTCCTGAGGAAGGGGATGGTAAAATAATCAGGGAGGCTTTCAGAATATGCAAGGCGGAAATCAGAATATGCAAAATGGGCAAATGATCAGACCGCCGCCAACGTGTTGGATGTGTGGGATGACAGGGCATCCAGCGCGTATGTGCAGGAGTCAAGGAATGGTACAAAATGATCAATTCGCAAGAGGGGGGATGATGAATCCACCTGTATATTCGCAGCAGGGTGGAAATGGATTTGTGCAGAATCAAACTGTACAGCAGCAAGCGCCTAGAGTACAGCAAAGCTTACAGCCACAGCAGACTGTGACCAATTTTCCGCAAGGGCAGTCTCAACAGTCCTTGATGCAACTTCAACAGACCACAGGCACAGGACAGGTATTGAACTCTAGAACGGGAAATGCCACTGGTGATGGAGGAAATCCATTCACAAACGGTGGGACAAAATTGTACATGGACTAGGACAGCTCACTGGGAGACCTGATGTGTTCCATTCCATCAGTGACACCAAACCCTCATGAGGAACCTAGGGTAGATATCCCTATAGGGGGTAATGTTTGTTTTTAGTTGACACAGGTGTGACGCGTTCGTGTATACGTGAAGGCAAGTTTTCTATATTCGGCGATGCCATGAATACCCAAGGTTTTACAGGAACTACAAGCTGTGTTCCTTTCACAAAAGAACTTACAGTTTCTATAGGAGAATGTGACGACATGAAAGTGCCACTGTTGTATTCAACACAGATGCCTGTTAATATATCGGGATGAGATTTGATGACAAAGTTAACTATGACAATCTCGTTCACTGAGGAAGGAATAGTGTGTTCAACTCCAGGAATGCACTATTTAAACGTGTGCGAAATTATCAGAGCCTATGCAGGACGAATGGCCATGGGGGTCATTACGAGTTTGGAGGTAACCAAGGCTGCATGAGGAAAAGGGACGAGTGTTTCCCTTAGCAATACAAGCAGCCATAGTGCAAGAAGAGATGCTTTGCTTGATGGGTGTGATGATGAAGGCAGGCAATGGTGCACAATAATCACCGTTGGGGAAGGTTACAGATTCTCATATGATATGATATGATATAATATGGCATTTATAACGCGCCTATACACAAGTGTTTCAGGGTGTGATGAACCTAGGGAGGGGGAACAAAGGGAAGACAGACAACGATCCTACTAGGCCAGGGGTCATTCAGATCGCGCATGGGAAGGGGGAAAGGGAAAAGTGCATGGGGGAAGGGATAGGGGAAAGTGCAGTACATGGGATAGTAGAATAAATAAGATAAATAAAAACGGCCAGCTGGTGGCAAGTGCAAGGTAAGTGCAGACATAAGTGCTGGTAGGGGTACTGTAGGGATACAGAAAACAGTCCCCAGGGCAGGGGTTGTCAGGGAGGCAGTGCAGGTGGGCAACTGGTGGGGTCTGGCCCCGAGATCAGAAAGGGTGGCCAGGTAACCAGTGCAGTTTCTGCAAGGAATTCAGCAGTAGAGAGGGGGAGAGAAAGCAGAAGCAAAGAGGAAGGTTTTGTGGTGCTTCCGGAACCGGAATCGTTCTCCTCAAGTTTCAGGGAGTCAGGAAGGCTGCTCCAGAGGGAGGCCCCTGCTGAAGAGGGACATCTACCACCAATTTATTGCTTGGAGAAGCAACTGACCCTAAGGGAGTTGGAGGCGGATGATCGAAGAGCTCGAGAAGGAAGATATTTAGGAAGAGAGAGTTGAAGGTATTGCGTCCCCAGGCCCCAGAAGGCTTTGAGGACAATGCAGAGAGTTTTGAAATTAATCCTCGCAGCCACTGGGAGCCAGTGCAGAGATTTCAGTCCTGGAGAGATATGATCCCTGGCCTTGAATCAAAGTACAAGTCTCGCAGTCCTGTCCTGGATAAGGTGCAGAGGGCGGAGAGTAGAGGCAGGCAGATTTAGATAGAGGCTTTTAAAATATTCCAGCCTAGAGAGAACCAGGGCTCTGGAGACAGTGAGCTTCTGGGGTAAGGAGAGGAAAGGAAGAATACCTCTGAGGAGGTGCAGCTGTGTGTGACTTCTTAGAGACATCAGAGATGTGAGGAGAGAAGGAGAGTGTGGAGTCGAAGATGACCCCGGGGTTTTTAGCCTTGCAGATGGGAGCAGGAAGAGGGCCAAGAGAGGACAGCCAGAGAGCTGCAGGGAGGGAGGGAGTGGGTGTGCCGATGAGTAGAATCTCAGTCTTACTGGCATTAAGGCAGAGGTCATTGGCGGCACACCACTCCTGGATGGCGCAGACAGACAGTCAGAGATGAGGGAAGGAGAGGAGGAGGCCGAGGATTGCCTGAAAATGAGCTGGGTATCATCCGCATAGCACTGAAAGTTGGGGCATAGAGCGGTGATGCAGTGGGCAAGGAGTGCCAGGTATTGGTTGAACAGCCAGGGAGAGAGTTTATATCCCTGGGGGACACCACAGGTAGAGAAAAAGATATCGGAGAGGAAAGACCCAAGTTGGACCTGGGAGGGTCCGTCGGAGAAGAAAGAAGTTAGCCACGCCAGAGCATGACCAGTGATACCCAAGTTGACTGACGTCACTGATGACGATCTGTTTGAAGAACAACTAGTTGAGGATGAGATGACATTTGAGGTAATCCTCATTTATTGGGTGAAAACGATTAAAAGAGAGATGCCCCAGAGAATGATAATGGCACAAAAACATCCTGAATATTTTGATGACGGCATGGCAAATGTTTATAGCACAAAATAGACAGTAGTTATTTAGTTAAAAAATATTTATTCCTGGGTCTAAGTCCCTAATAATAACTTTCTTGCCCTATGTGTGAATAACTCATACCTCCATAGTGTCGTTCACCCGTGCCTAGTTGGCGATGGTGTGCCGCCTACAAGGGTATGAGAATCCTTGCCCTCAACTCTCTCACTACTTTCCTCAGTCTAAATAATAGGTGCACATTTCGTGGGGGTCGGCGTCTTTATTTATTAGTACTGCCTCCAAACTCTGTGACTTATAGTTAAAATACAATGGTTAGACCGAAAGGGGTCAGATAGACCACTAAAGTGCAACAGTTAAAACAAAAGAATTCTATCAATCAATAGGATGACTTAGGGCCTCATTACGACCCCGGCGCTAAACCATGGTGCTATTAGCACCATGGTCCATGCCGGGGTCCGCCATGGTGAATGGCGGAATTACCGCCCCATTCCAAGGTTGGCGGGGCGGTAATTCCCCATTGACCATGGGCCCTTCCCCATTCCCATTTTTGCCCCATAGGGCTCAAAGGGAATGGGGAAGGCGCTAAGTACGGTGCCGCAGATTGCGGCACCGTACTTAGCACCAAGGTCCCTTTGCGGCACCCTACTTTAACGCCTGCTAAAAGCAGGCGTTAAGGTCGGGTCCCGCAAAGGGAACTCGTAATCAGGCGTTAAGGGATTAACGGCACCGACACCTTTTACGGCGCCGTTAAACCCTTAACGCCAGGGTCGTAATGAGGCCTTTAGTATTGTTATGATAGGTTTAAAATGATGTAATCTAATTCTTCGAGCCCATTCCTCAAAATGCTGTCAGGTCTCAGAGTTGCGGTCATCAACCTAGCATGATTCCATTAAGTTATTGACTATACTTGCTGAGAAAGGATATAAAGTTGACAAAGAGAAGTTACAGTATTGTTAACAAGAAGTGTTGTACATAGGCCAACTGATTTCAAATGAAGGAAAGAAGGTAACCCCTGAAAGAGCTGAAGCTATTTTGAAAACAGCTAAGCCACACATGATAAAATAAACGCAGAGTTTTCTGGGATTATGCAATTATATCAGGGCATGGGTCTTTGACTACAGCTCTTACACTAGGCCCTTATTACAAGCATTATAGAAAGCACAGGCAATGAAAGAAAAAATTGTGTGGACTGAGGCCATGGAGGAAGGGCTTGATGAACTAAAAGAGGCCATTTGCACGGCACCAGTTTTAGGGATTCCCAATTATGCAGAGGAATTCTACCTGTTTTCACACATGGATGGCACTGTTATGACAGCAGTCCTTACACAGAAAACCACGTTGGGGTAGAAGCCCCTGGCAAACTACAGTGGGATTTTAGACCAAGTGATGAGAGGTCATTTCCCATGCGAACAATGTTTGTCTGCTGCCACGCTCACCATAGAGAAAGCTACAACCATTGTAATAGGGTGCCCAATGACGTTATTCGTTGAGCATGCATTATTTGCCATTTTGGAAAAACCGAAAGTTACATTGACATCACAAAGAGCTTCTACCTATTAAGTGGTTATATCAAATCCAGCGATTAAAATAGTTTGATGCAGAATAGTGAACTCAGCTATGTTTATTGCAGAACCAGTTACTGAAGGAGAGCCAATACATGATTGCGCACTATGAAGAATTCTATGATGAGATCCCCAGAGTAAAAGAAAATGCATTAGCAGAAGGACAAATCGTCTTCATTGACGGTTCTTCTAGGATCGATCAAAATGATGGACAGAGATATACAGGTGCCGCTGTGGTAAAGCATACGGCAAATGGGGAATTTTGATTACTTATTAGTGCATGTTTACCCTCCCATTACTCTGCACAGGCTGCAGAATTAGTGGCTTCCAATTGAAGGACACGAACACCAGAAAGTAACTGTGTACAGTGACTCTGCCTATGTGACGTTGACAGTGCACGCAGGCTTAGCGCACTGGAAAAGGAGGGGCTAACTCCGAGTGGACAGCACACCAGTCCAGTATGCCGTCTTATTGGACAGGCTCATTAAGGCACTAAAACTCCTAGTGGGCATAGCAGTCATGAAATGTGCAGCCCACACGAAAGGGACAGATTTGATCTCATGCAGAAATCAAGCAGCAGACGCTGAAGCCAAGCGTGTGGCAACTGAAGATGAACTAATGTTGGATGTGGGAATGCCCGATGTGCATGAGAAAATGATTGTTGTGAGGAGTGAGCAGGAAGGCTAAAGTAATATGTCAAATACTCCGTTAATAGAGCTCCAAGGGGAGGCACCAGAGGAAGAGAAGAACCTTTGGAAGCAAAGAGGGTGTTCTTTAAACCCCTCTGAGGCTCTGTGGTGACAAGACAGCACTGGTAAACCAGTAATGCCTTTAGCCCTACTGAAAGTAGCACTGGAACAGTTACACTATCCAGCGCATGTAACAAGAGAGAATCTAACAGCAACCATTGCCGAAGACTGGTTTATACCAAACCTAGCAGAGCATGTTGCATTTTTTATGATAAATTGCATAGTCTGTCCAAAATTTACGGCTGGGCATACACTATGTGTGATCAGATGAGTCATCCCAAGGCCTAATGGTCCTTTTCAACACTTGCATTTCGACTATGTCGATATGATTCAAGTATATAACGGGTACAGGTATCTAATTGTTGTGGTGTGTCCATTCTCTAGATGGATAGAGGCAGGTCCATGTACACACCCAGAGTCTACCTGGGCTGCCAAATTCTTGGTGAGGGAAGTTTTTCCCAAATGGGGAGTTTGTGAAGTGATGAGGTCAGATATTGATCCTCATTTTGTTAACGCAGTATTTAAACAGATCGCTTGTTGCTTGCTATGAAGCACAAGTTCCCTTCTGCGTATCATCCGGAAGGGCATGGAATATGTGAGAAGCTCAATGGCTTGTTAAAGGAAAGGATAGCCATGTTGAAGCTTACTATGAAGAAAGGATGGTTGCACTGTCTTTCACTGGCATTGTATGCACTCAGAAACCAGCCTGTTTCTGGCCATCATCTTACGCCACATGAAATTGTGACGGGCAGAAGAATGCGGACGCCTTTAATGCCTCGAACTAGAGCTAGATGTGATGCTCAGCCAACAGGAGAAGTGTTAGGATTGGCAATGCAAAACTACTTGAACTGCATGACACTAGTTTTTCTGTAATTTCAGGACAGCTGCAGCGAGGAGGAGGGTGTAGGGCAGTACAGAACACAGAAGGAGATACTACAACAGACAAGGTTCCGGAGTTACGTGTACCTCAACTATACCCTGGGGATACCATTTTAGTTCAGAATCACACAAGGAAAAGGTGGTACGAGCCAAGGTTTCACAGCCCTTTTATTGTGGAGGATATAATGCCATCTGCAGACAAGTTACATTGAAGGAGAGCTTGGATCTTCCTTGGTGACATAAAGCCATATATCGGAGAGACCCCTCTGCCCGCACCCCAACCCGAAGAGACCACAGACAACGGGGAAGAACCACAGCACGTGCAGACGAGATCTATGATGAGGAAGAAGGACACATTACCAGACAAGTGAAAAAGCAAGGGACCTTTGTGATAAGGTTGTGGCCCAGTTATAGACATTTCATTTGAGCACAATAAGGGGAAAAGGACACAAATATGAACACTCTGTGCATCCTAGTTGCAGGGTAAAAGAAGAGAATTGCATTCACTGAGCCATAAGTAGCTTGTTGACTTTGGACTGAGGCACACTGAAGCCTTGATAAGAAAAGCTATGCCGAATTTTGATCGAGGATATATACATTGGAAAAGAATACAGTATCCCGAGTCATTCAATACAGAGTCTTTGTTTGGACTTACTTATGGTGTCACACAATATTGACCTCACCAGTAACATAGAATTTCTTCAAGATCCTGAAAATGAAAAAATAGAAAGAAGACTGCTCACAGTGATCACAGAACAATTTCTTTTACTCCCAGAGTACAACGTACAAATGTCCCTATCACAAGAAGATCATAGACTAGTCAATGCAGTGTTCTTTCATTTAATTGAAGACTTTCCAGATCTTGTTGGGAGACACGCTAATGTTGATGTGCTCAGCTAACACTACAAACTTGAGTATGCTTCTAAATGGCATAATAATACAGGTTGCACTTTCTGCTCATCAAAATCACAGAACAGTGTAGAGACTTTCATTTGAGGGACAGATCGTGGAAGTATTGACAAAGAGTACACTTTTGTTCATGCTGACAGGGAAGCAACATGTCATCTGGAGTGAAGCACATTCAAGGCATTGGGCCTCATTACGACCCAGGCGGTAAGGGGTTAACGGCGCCGTAAAAGGTGGCGGTGCCGTTAACCCCTTAATGCCTAATTATGAGGTCCCTTTGCGGGTCCCTTACCAGCCGTTATGGATTGGACCCGCAAAGGGACCTTGGAGGTAATTACGGTACCGCAATTAGCGGTACCGTAACTACTGCCTTCCCCATTTCCATTGAGCCCTATGGGGGCAAAAATGGGAATGGGGAAGGGCCAATGGTGAATGGGGAATTACCGCCCGCCAATCTTGGAATGGGGCGGTAATTCCGGCATTCACCATGGCGGCATTGTTAAAATACCGGCGGCAACCATGGTGTGAAGTCCCATGACTGTGTGTCCTTAAAAAGGACAGAATGAAACATGTTGGGTATTTTTTATCACTATACTAAACTCATAAAATTATTGGATTTAATTGTCAAATATATATATATATCCAAATATTTTTTTAGATGTTGATGAATAAAATAAAGTATTATATATTTTTTGTGGTTTTGTATTCTCAGTGCAGTCAGTGGTACTCACCCCTACAAGCTCAATCAAAGAGGTCTTTTTTTGTTTTTTAGGAATATTGTTGTGAATGATTCCTTCATTCAAAGTTTTGTATTGTGTCATTTACAACTTCAACTGCACCATCAGATGGCTGTCGGAGCGATCACAGTCGTGTACAGGATGGCTCTGCTAACAAATACAACCTAATTGAAATTTAACCCACTTAAATGGACATCTCACAAATTAGACATGCGAAAACCAAAATATATGGTTTCCTACAGAATTCCAATATCTGAACAATAAAAAACCTTGTTTGTAAGGTAATTTAATGTAATACGGAATTTGTATAGCACCTAGTGCAATTGGTATAATCTCAAAGCACTGTGAGTAAATGCCCTTTGAGGACCGAAGTCCAAGATATGAGAGATTGGTCTGAGGAATATAGAATGCATGTGTGCCTTTTAGCCAGTTTTAAGGTAGGTGCAGGTGGCTAAGTCCCTGCCAGTGACTCATGTATAACTGGCTTGTGGATGGATGCTGTGAAGGCTATCGGGAGAGCATGCAAGTCAAAGAGACTGATTATGTGTGCAGCTAGACCCATTTTTTATTGTGGGAATTAACAGCATTCGAGTGGCAGAGGTCATGTGCGATATGAGTTTAAGTTGCGGATGATTGCAGATGTGTGCGTGTGGGTGGCTGTGCCTTGGGAGGGATACAGCTATCTTCCGTTGAGATGGAGTGCGATACGTACCCATGACTCATGGCTGATTACTTGTTTCATTGACAGAGCGCATGTACTGTCATGCAGGACTATGGCCATCCTTTCTGTGCATGCCCCCTCCTACCTGTCTGTGGGTTATATTCACCCGAGAGGTGGATTTGGTCAGTCAAGACACAGAACAGAAGAGCCAGGTCTTAAGTGCCTTCCGAAAGGCGAGGTGAGCCTCTATGCGGCATATGCTAAAAGGGATAGAGTCCCATATTGTGGGTGCTTGGACAGAAAAGGAGGGTCCCCCTATTCTGGTCGATTTGGTGGAAGGGATAACAAGGAGGAGAGTTATGCCTGATCTCAGTTTTTGTTGGGTTTGTAGGGGTGGAGCTTGTGTTGTTGATATTCTGGGCCTGAGTTGTGTGGGTGATGCACATAGCCTTGAAGGTGGACCGTCGCCCGGCAGGGAGACAGTGGAGGGCACACAGGGCAGGTGTGATGTGCTCTCTAGGGCCTAGGGCAGTGGTCTTCAAACTTTTTTGGCCGGGGCCCCCCTGAGCAAAATTTGGGCATGTCGGGACCCCCCAGAAATGCCAAATGAACAGTATAAATTGCATGCCGTCACCTCCTCCCATCACAGTCGCTGGGCTCCCTCATCCCACTCGTACCCAGTCTCCGGTGTCTCCCCACCCCATCACACACCCTGGGCTCTCCCCACTCTGCTCCCACCACTATCCCATGGTTCCCGCCCATTGTGCTCCCACCATAGTCCCTGGGTTCTCCCCATCCCGTTCCCAACACAGTCTGAGGGCCAGTGGCGGCTGGTGATTTTTTAAGTGGAGGGGCATAACTATTTCCCCCAAAAATGCCATAGCGACCGAACATAGTGAGGGAGCCCGAACCAATAAAGGGGGGGTTCAGGTGGGTTCCTCCCTGTGATTTTTTTTAAATAATGGGTTAAAATGTTGCATTGTAGAGCATACTTTTAACAAAAAAAATGGGTAAATACCCAAACAGTTTGCAATTGGTGCTGAGGGGCCCAGGGGGCAGGCATGACATTATTTACTGGACATCTATGATAGATGTCCAGTCAAAAGATACCATCCCTGTCCCCTGGGCCCCACTGGGCCCAACACAATCAACATGATTTTGTGTGTATGTAAGGCGCTGCACTTTCATACAGCAATCACTCTATTATTCACACAGGCATCCATCACCATACACTCACTCATAACATAAGCATAAACACATCCATACACATGTTTAAATAAAAACAATGAACATGAACGTACCTTCTGTATTGGCCTGCATGTGGGTGCTGAAACGCCCTGCTCCAGGCTGCTCTGTCCGTATGTGCGAGGAGGCGCAGAAGCTCCCCCTCGGACATACAGACATGCAGTGCCCCAGCCAGCATTTCCAATGAGCTATGCAATGCGGGCAAAGCAAAAACGCCCCAGCACGTGCATGGCTCAGTGAGCATGTGCGGCTGGGGAACTAAACTGAACTGTCAAAGGGAAACAGCGTTTCCCTTTGACAGTTCATCCAGTCCAGGAGCACTCCATCAGATGGAAAAAGCAGCTGAGGGAGTGCTCACTGTTTCACTGGGCTGGCTCCTTAGCTCCTCCATAATGGGGGAGGGGCCACTGGGCGCCCCCTCGCCATAATGGATGAGCTGCCAAGCTCGGACTGGCCTATAGGGCAATGCCTGTACCAAAAATGTAAAATGCTAGTGTGGGCCAGTCAAAATGGGCCACCATTTTGGCCAATGTGGACCAGTTTGATGAGTTACTTAACTATGCCGTTAGTAATTTTGACCATTGTTGCTGAATATATCACAATTTACTTACATTTTAACACAAAGCATCCCCTTGAGTATTATTGAAACAGTGGGCCTCATTACAACCCTGGCGGTAGCTGTGCCGGTAAAATCGGCACGGCTGCCACCAGAGTTGCATCCGGGTCCGGCACCCTTGAAAGGCAATTACCGGGTCATGCCGAGTTAGGCGGACCTGATAATTGCCCTTTCGTGGGTGCCAGTACCGGTAGATCCCCATTCCCATTTGAGCCCCATAGGGCTCAATGGGATTGGGGAGCTCAGATGCACCGGCACCGTTAATAACGGTGCCGGTGCATCCGACAAGCTGTGCTCGCGGGTGCCGCACGGCCTGCCAGTTCAGACCTGGTGGGCTGTCAGGCACCCGCGAGCACAACTCTTACTATGGCGGTACGGTAGCAACGGTGCTGGTAGTTTACCGGCACCGTTGTTACCGTACCACCATAGTTGTAATGAGTCCCAGTCTGTGACTAAAGAAATTAATATCCATTTACAACTGCGGGCCACTTTTTCGTTGTTGCCTGAGACAGTTTCATGCTTCAGCCCGACCATGTGAGCCACCCCTGGCCATTTCTTCCAATCTAAAAAATAAAATAAAATAATTGTTTTTAATTTTTTTTTAATATTTCATGCTGAGCTCTCAGGGCCCCCCAGGGATGCACCCGTGGACCCCTGGGGGGTCACACCCCACAGTTTGAATACCGCTGGCCTAGGGCAAGGAAGAGCCTAGATGCAGTAATGTTTGACCCATTTGAGTTTTCTGGGTTTAAATGCAGGGGCACCCAGGTATAGGGAGTTGGAATAGTCAAGGCAAGAGAGGATGATGATCATGATTGAGGCAGCTCTCTGAGGGTAGGTGAGGTATGGGAAGTTGCATCGGAGAATGCGTAGCTGTAGATAGCATGATTTTGACACAGAGTTGCAGTGATAGTGTGAGATCTGCATCCATGCGGCATCCAATGTTCTTTACTGTGTTGGCGATAGCGGGGAAGGGCCTAGGGAGGACAGCCAAGGGGTGGGTTGGAGGAAGAGGGCAGTCTTCCTGCAGATCATGATTTCAGTTTTTCTGGGGTTGAGAAGGAGGTGGTTTGCCGTTATTCAGTAGTCGATATCTGTGAGGCATGCAGTGAGGTCGGGTGAGACTTCTAAGCACTGTAATTCAAACAAATTAAAGTATCTGAGACAGAGTTTTAAAATAACAAGGTAAGATTTAATTTTCGTATATCTTACACTCCAGCGGACGTCAGGTTCATCGATGACCAGTATTTCATGGAGAGTGGAGAAGTGAAGTGCCTGAATAGTACACAGATTTTCTTTTTATACAAAAAATAAAGCCTTCATCAGCATAGGTAATTTGTTATTCATTTGCAAGAGATAACAACACAAATATGTTCAGACTACATGCACAATAATGCGCTAATACCCAGAAGGCAGAACACATTGCATATTCAACAGATGTTATTGTTATATTGTGAGTTGTCACTTTACTTATGGCTTTAATGACAAACTCTTTCTGCCAGTTCACGGACAGTGACTTGTGTGTGAGACCTTAAATACAGAATCCACTTGCCCTCCATTCCAACAATGATCACCCTATTTGCACAACCTTAAAAAGATACATTTCATACATTTAACAAAGTGGAAGGGCTGAAAACTATGACTCAATGTGTAACTAACCTCTGCTTTTGTGCAGTCAGCGTTTACATAGCATTTAGAGAAGAAAATAGGGGCATATTGGAAAAGCCTAACCTACTTCGCAGAATAGGAGGGCCTGTCCATACATTTTATTTAACCTAGGTTTATCGGTGATGGCCAGGTGACTAATGCATGCCCTCTTCACGGACCCAACCTTTTCTTGTAATGACTGCCAGAGGAAGCCATAAACACAAATCTATTTTGTTTCTACTCAATGATTGACAAATGCAACCCCGTTTTTAATATGATTTTGATTACGAAAAAGGGATTAGCTTAGGGCTAAGAAAGAGGCATATTATTAGGATATTCTAACAAGCCCTCCTTTTAAGATAAACTGTCTTTTTCACCCAAATCAGTAAGACTTTCAATATCTATCTCCATTAAATTCTGAATTTGCATTTCTTCCATCATCATAGTATTCATTCTATAACTAGTTTTGGGGAGAGGCTTAATTGTTTTTACTACCCTAACACAACTCTGAGATAAAAAGGAACAACGTACAGGACTACACTAAAGACAACAACAACAACAACCTAGCACTTTCCCAAATACCCCTAATAATATCCATCCCCAATCCTTCAGCAGACTCCAAAACCATTGGGACCAGCTGTTTTCCTGTCCCACCTCATAATGCACTGCTTCTCCCAACACATGTAATCGATCAATAGCATCAAAGATATCTCTAGCGCTATCAGGTGTGTAAGTACAGCAAGAAGAGCCCACTAATTTACAAACTTCTCCTTTCTTTTGCAGACAACATTGTACAACACCATCCTATTTTGAAGTGCCACGAATCTAATAGCGTTGTGTTGCAGTCTCAATCAACATACTTCCTACCACTCTACTGAGTCTAAAAATGCTTCTAGAGTTAAGAGCAATCCCTAACATCAGTATTATTCCTTTCCCAAAATCTGCTGATACCTGGGCATCAGTATCAGTCTGGTCCACTTCTCTTTTCCCTCTCTGCAGTTTTACATGCTGGTACATATTCTCTGTGGAGGCCACATAAGCTCCAGGGATATATTAGCAAGATAACATACACCTGTTTAACCATTCTTCAACCACTTTTATACTTCCCCGTCCTCACAAACATAACACCAATTCCCATAAGGAAGGAGGAAATTAGTATAATTAGTGTAATCAATAATAGTATCAAAGGATTGCATATTATATTTATCCCTACCTATAGCAAACAGAGGTTCTCCTATCCTAGGAGTTACCTGGAAAAATGGAGGGGTAATATTCATATAAGAAATATGGGAACTCCATGGAAGGTTAGACACCATATTGAGACTTGAATGATTGCTATTAGGGTGTTATTACATATTGCGGGGTTTTTAATAGTAGTATTAAGCATTATCCTTCCACGAGGAGCTCTTGCTCTATCCCAATCATTTATCAACCTACTATGAGATTTAGAGAGTACAGCACACAAAATTGATCCATTAACTGGGACTGCATAATAGTGTATCCTTACTTCATCTCCACTCTGCAGAACATGTGAACAAAGCCAAAAATGTGTTCTATTAATAGCTTTTTGAACTTTATCCAACACCTGCATATGTGAATTATTACCTGAACCATATCTTTGAAACACATCCAAGGGGTGATGAATATGGGTTAAGACATGAGGGGTAAAAGGGAGCTTGGTAGTAGCTTCAGTATCATTGGCAAGAAGTGTCTTTAAAAGATGCTCATAATCATGTTCAAGGAACCAGAAAAAGGCAAAAAGTCCTACTACTGAAAACGTACAAAATGTCAATATTAATATTTGATCTTCCATTGTCCATATTTTTTGTGAGCGAGAATATAAAGTAATTTCATTGTATTTCATTCTAATTTGAGCATCAAGTGAATGCAACCCCATAATGCAGGTTTTCTTCAGTCCTTAGATACCCCGTTACCTTTTGGTGTGCACAGGGATCAGGACATGCTGATTTCATGTAGGTGCAAGGCTGACCCTGATATCAAACCCGCACTTTTAAGTTTTTCAGTGGGCACAGTCTGACCTCAGTACCAGATATGCACTTTGTAGGTTTCCAGTGGGTACTCCTATTCCTTCCTGGGTCTTACATTGTATCTGATTGCTCTGGGAATAGTATGATCCTCGACAAGATGGGTGTCTGTATTGAAGACTTTATCTCAGATTTAGCCAGACTCACAGGAGTGTAAGATTCCTTTATTTCAGATGAAAGAGGATGCTGTTCATCAGAGGGTGAGGGCAAAGGAACCAATTTGATGTGAGCAGCATGGATCCAATGCCGTATCCCTCTACTCGAACTGCAGTTTGGGTGGCCAATAACACCTGGTATGGTCCTAACCAACATGGTTCCAGTGCAGTGCTTCGCTGAAAGAGTTTGACCATCACCAGGTTTCCTGGCTTCACCCAATGACTTTCTCACACATTTTTGTCCGGTAAGCTGTCCTTCACCTGCTGGTAGATAGAACACAATTGTTCAGTCAATTGTTTAAAATAATCAACAAGCAGTTGGTGCTCAATGTCTTTCAATGATCGTGGTCTTGGAGCACCGCAAACATTAGCTGGTCTGCGCATAAAAATTTCATAAGGGGATAGCCCTGATTTGGATGCAACTGTAGTCCTCATAGAGAGTAATGCATCTGGCCATTTAAGACCTGTGTGTGCACATATTTTAGCTATCTTGTTCTTTAAAACTCCTTTGTGGCACACTTTGAGGATGGTTCGCTGTTTGAAATTTCTTTTTGATCTGCAATCCATTACACACATTTTGTATTACGTCTGCAATAAAGTGGGAGCCATTATCAGACTTAAATTGCCCTGGGTAATCCAAACCTGGGAAAATACTCTTTCAACATAACTTTTGCAGTGGGGATGGCGGTATTATCTTTCAAGGGAAAAGCCTCTACTCATTTGCTAAAGGAATAGATTACTACTAGCACATATTTCAAATTATTACATCTTTCTAATTCAATAAAGTCCAAATGAAACACTACAAATGGAAAGGTAGGAGGGTCAAAATGTCCTGCGGAGACCATAGCCCCTCGAGCTACCTTATGGCTTAGGCATATTACCCAGTTCCAAACCACATTTTGAGCTGTTGTAGTAATCAATGAATTAGACCGAACATTTTCCAATTGTTTACAAATAGCTTTAGCATGTATGTGGGCGGGTTTGTGGGTCATACGCACAATCAAGGGTACAGAAGCATTAGGTAGCATCCACTGTTTTTAGACCCCTGTAAAACCATATTTAGCATAATACCGCTTGATAATGAGCATTGGCCCAAGCACATTCGCATTGCACTGAAAACCGCATCCGAATGAACCTGAATAAAAGCTGACTACGCCGCCATTTTAGAATCATCCGCCATTTTGTTTAACTCCTGTTTTTGCCTCATGTTAAACTTTGTGTTTTCAGCTGCAGCAGGGAAAACATGAACTTTGCACTGTGTCAACGCAGATAAACATGTTGTGGCTGCTGAGAGTGGATTGTTTGTCCTGAACTATGACACCTTGGAGCTAAACTAGAGTTGAACTGAACAGTAATTTAGATATTGTCTGTACCAATAGCATCATCCTCGTGTAAACAGTGAACAGAATGGTGAATAGCTAAAACCGTGTACCTTTGCAGAAAACCTTCCTTGAAATTGGACTTACTTTAAGCTCGAAAAACAGATGTTACCATTGTATTTTGTGTGCAGACAAATATGTCTAGTGTTTGAGGAAAACATTGATTCTGTATTAGCAATGTGGGCTGGGTATGAACCCTAGTGAATTGTTAACTTGAAGATGGGCTGGATGATGTAACTGTGATTGTGGCCAAGTGTATATAAACCTATGACTTTGTAATGTCCAGCACTCTCCCCCCTCACAGTGTCTGCTGGTACACACTGCGAGGCGCTGAGAGCCAGATAGCTATCTGCCTATTAAAATTGTACATCTACCTCTGAACTTGTGACTGGCGTGTTTTTTTTCTTCATTTTTGGTGGTACTAAGCCTCGATATTCCTTTGGTCTTTCACCCCGTGACCCAACACCCTTCTTCATCCTGCATAGCAGGGCTGTCTTCCCACCCCCTGATTTTCTCTTCAGTGGCCATTGCTTGTACCTCTTTAATGCTGACAGAGGTTTCCTCCATACATCCTAAGTCCTGAGTCCTTCTAATATTCTCAGCATTATACATCCCGAGGTACAATCTAATGCTGTTTGTTTACCTATGGAGTCAGCAAAATCATTTCCTTTTTGAATTTCAGTCACTATTTTCTAATGGACAGGACATTACATTATTGCTAGTGTCTTTGGTAGCGTTAGGGATGACAACAGTCACAATATTAAGGAACCATGCAGTATACTAGTTCCATGTGAGGTCAAAAATGCCCTTTCTGGCCAAAGTTTTCCAAAATTGTGTGGTACTCCCAAGGTGTACTGACTGTCAGTAAAAATATTTACAGAAAGATTTTCCGATAATTCACAAGCACGAATCAAAACTATGATTTCTGTTGCTTGTGCTGAATTAAAAGCTATTCGTTTTGTGTCTACTATACTTTTTAAAGTAGTAAACACATAGCCTGCGGTTGTAGTTCCATCAGGCATTTTAAAACATGATCCATCACAAGATAATTCTCCTTCCATCTGTGGAAGAGTGGTATTTCGCAAATCAATTTGTCCCTTGGTGTCTTCCTCAGTTGCAAAGATATAATTACGGTTGGCTGCCGAAATATCCCTGATACCCTGATTTGGTATGGGTAATAGTTCAGCGGGGTTGAGTGTGTGGCAGCGCTTAATTTTGATATTTGGTGAAAACAATATCAATTCATATCTGGTAAGTCGGGCCGTAGTCATATATTGGGTCTGAGTCCTATTTAAAAGGACATCGACCAAGTGAGGCACCATCACAGTAAAACAGTGACCTAAAACATACCTTCACATTGTTTCACAGACAAAGCTGCAGCTGCTACTGCGTGCAAACATTTAGGCAAAGCACCTGCAACAGAGTCTAAAGTGGAGGAAAAATAGCCGCACAGTCTATTCCTTCCTCCATGTTCATGTGTCAAAACAGCCAAAGCGCATCGCTCAATTTCATGAACAAGAAAAACAGATTCCTTGTTATAATACAACATTAATAAAATGGGAGCAGAACAAAGCGCTGTGCGCAACAAAACAAATGCCTCTTGATGTTCAACAGTCCATGGCACTGGATCCTGTACATGTTTAGTTGTGAGTTGTATCAAAGGTTTGACAATAAGCGAGAAATTGGGTGTACATTGTCTACAATAGGAGGCACCGCCTATAAGCGATCTAACTTGTTTTTGTGTTTTTGGCTGCAGCATTTTAGAAATCAACTCTATTCTATCAGGTGCTAGTTTCCTACCCTCCTTAAACATGAGGTATCCAAGATAAGCTACCTCCTGTCTACAATACTTACATTTCTTCAAAGAAGCTTTATGACCATGGCAGCCTAGATATGACAATAACAATATAGTTATATGCTTACAGAGTTCCTCCGTGGGAGCTGCTATAAGCAAATCATCAATATATTGAATCAATGTAACAGATTCAGGCAAATTCAAGGAATTCAATTGTTCCTTAAGTGCCCTTCTGTATATGCTTGGACTTTCTGTATAACCTTGTGGTATTCTAGTGAAGGTATACACTCTCCCTTTGCCGGAGAAAGCAAGTCAAAATCTGCTCTCTGGATTTAATCAAATGCAAAAATAATGCATTTTTAAGTAAATTTTTTATGATATGATATGATAGTTTATTTATATAGTGCCTATACACAATGTGTTTCAAAGCGCTTCAAGGCAAGGGAGGGAACAAGGGAAAAAACAATGGCATTCTTACAGGCCATGAACAGTAAGGATGTGAAATTAACTATCGTACTCGGCCTGACGACATTTCAGATAGTGCAAGAGCTAAAATATAGATAAGGAAGGGAGGGGGAAGGTTGGAAGGAAATGGAAACAGACAGGCGACTACCGTACTAGGCCTGATGACATTTCTGGTAGAGCTGGAAAAAAACAAGAGGTGAGGGAGAGGGGTGCAGAAAGGTAGGGGAGGAACAAAAGAAGTGACTAGCATATTAGGCCTGACGACATTTCAGATAGTGCTGGAGGGGTGGTGGGGAGGAAAAAACCAGTAAGGGGAGGGAGGAGGAGACAAATGAGGTTGCTATCATACTAGGTCCAGGGATAATTCTGATAGAGTAAGTGCATAGAAGAAAGTAAGGGGAGGAGATAGGAAAAGGGAGAAGCGAAAGGAGAAGAGACCAGGGAGTTAGCATTCAAAGGAGTGGAGAAGCAAGAGGGGAGAGTGAATCCAATTGCAGAAGTCAGTAGTAACACATAATGTTGCAAACCAGGAAACAAGATGAAGATGGGAACAGCATGATTCAGGGCCACCACGAGTACAAGATGCAAAAGAAGTTCAGCATGAGAGTTGAGAAAGGGTGATGCACCATGAATGAAGGAAGTCCATAAAAGTCAAATCCAGCATTGTCCACAAGACGGTGATGGTGAAATCAGAATGTATCAGGACAGACTCCTGCAGAAGTAGGCTTGAGTGGAGGAAAAGAAAAAGGAAAGGAAAAGAGGCTGGAGGGCTCCTTAAGTAGGGAAAAGGAGTGGCAAACAGGAAGGCACCAGGTGGGCGGGGCTTGCTAAGTGGTGAAAAAGAGCGGCAAACAGGAAGGTACCAGATGGGCGGGGCTTGCTAAGTGGTGAAAAAGAGCGGCAAACAGGAAGGCACCAGGTGGGTGGGACTTGCTAAGTGGTGAAAAAGAGCAGCAAACAGGAAGGCACCAGGTGGGCGGGGCTTGCTAAGTGGTGAAAAAGAGCAGCAAACAGGAAGGCACCAGGTGGGCGGGGCTTGCTAAGTGGTGAAAAAGAACAGCAAACAGGAAGGCACCAGGTGGGCAGGGCTTAGGCCAGGTGACCTAGATCCACTTGCACCTGCTCCCCATCTGCAAAGGAAAAGAGGCTGGAGGGCTCCTTAAGTAGGGAAAAGGAGCGGCAAACACGAAGGCACCAGGTGGGCGGGGCTTGTTAAGTGGTGAAAAAGAGCGGCAAACAGGAAGGCACCAGGTGGGCGGGGCTTGCTAAGTGGTGAAAAAGAGCGGCAAACAGGAAGGCACCAGGTGGGCAGGGCTTAGGCCAGGTGACCTAGATCCACTTGCACCTGCTCCCCATCTGCAAAGGAAAAGAGGCTGGAGGGCTCCTTAAGTATGGAAAAAGAGCGGCAAACAGGAAAGCACCATCGGGCGGGGCTTGCTAAGTGGTGAAAAAGAGCAGCAGGTAGAAAAGCACCAGGTGGGCGGGGCTTAGGCCAGGTGACCTAGATCCACTTGCACCTGCTCCCCATCTGCCTTACTGAAAGATATTATGCAAATGGTGGTATCATGGTAATAATGGTAGTAATGTCTGGAACTATTGAAAACTGAGGTACTGCAATCTTATTAATTGCTCTTAAATCATTAAAACGACGATATAGTAGACCTGTGTCCCCTTTTTTAAAAACAGGTACAATGGCACTATTACACACACTCCCCATTATTTCTTCTATGATCGCTTGTCTTACTAAGTCTGAGGCAATAGTTTCAAGGGCTGAATAACCTTCAGGGTATACCTTGTACTGAGGAATACGCTGATAAATTGTTCCCTTTCAAATTTGTATTTTTACTGGGGAAATATCCATAAGACCAATGTCATTCTCCGTTACTGCCCATAAAGTATTAGGGATGTTATCAAACTCAGGTGGCAAAGGTTTTGCTAAAAACGGACTCATTTTCGACAGACATACTGTAATGTGCACTCCGTCTGGTGTACAATAAATAGTAGTACACCATTTTTTCAACAAATTCAACCCCAACACATTTTCTCCACACTGTGTAGGAACAGTATCTCACTTTCCTAAAAGGACAAGCACTGCAGCTGATACTTTACTAACTACAGGTGTTCCAGCAAACCCTACTGAAATATTAGTATACCCACTCAAAGGAATATCTGAAATCTTTGCATGATCTATGGAGCTCTTGTGCACCCCTGTGTCTACTAGAAATTGATGCTCCTGTCTCCCAACTCTCATGTGAACGTAGTGTCCTGACTGATCCACAGGAATGGGGATTGGATCCATTTTCATTTGAGGGCTGTTCTATTCTGAGAAATCCCAAGAGAAATCCTCCGGGATTATCAAAGACATTGGAGTTAATAGGAACCATAGTAGTTGGCGCAGGGCCAATCGCCAGCCCAGGTGGCACCCATCCACCCCTACTTCCTACTCGTCCTCCCTGGCGTCCTCTTCCCCTTCTTTGACACATTCTGCTTCCCCTATTCAACAAGGCTGGACAATGTGCCCTCCAGTGGCCCTCCTGTCTGCAATATGCACGCTGATTAGAACCTGGCAGTAAAAATGGTACAAATGGACCAACACCTCTTCCTCTTGAGCCAATAAATGGCCCAGCGCTAGTTCCCTGTTGTACTTGCTCAATTAATACTCTTATCTTGAGACACACTCTCTTCTTTTCTGCTTTCTCCTTCTCCACATTTACTCCATTCTCATAATATTGAGCCATATGGAAAATGTCTGACAGGGTCTTAGTCTGCCAAACACTCTCGGATTGCATTCTTAGAACGCTAATTTCAGGTAACAATTGTCAGATGAATTTATCTACAAATAATTGTTTCCCTGCTGGCGTTAGTCTTTTCTAGTCTGAAAAATCAATAACTACTTGCTCAAATTTATAAAAATATGCAGTTACCCCTTCAATTGTATTCTGGACACATGCAGCAAGCTTATTCCAATTAATCTTTTTCTCGGGTCCACCATTTTAAGTTGTGCAACTATCATAGTGGGAAGGTTAAGTACTGCAGGAGCGGCCTTTCGCCAGCTGCCCTGTCAGCGTCAAGCTGAAAAAGTGCGTTGCATGTCCTCCCCAAAGTTGCAGGTTCAGTGACGTTGCTAAATGGTGTCCAAATATTTTATGGCAAAATGACTGAGAACAAAGTTTCTAAATCCCTATTAGTGAAGACAGAGGCATTTAAAACAGCCTCTAATTCTTTATAAAAAAACCCATAGGATAGTTCTTAATATCAAGGATGGTCTGTTTTCATTTAATTCTTGCCTAGAAAAGGTTGTGTGAACGACCTGGGAATCATTTTTAGCATGCTGCATTATTGGCTTCCCTTGATTATCAAGTACAAGGCTTCCTTGAGCATCAAGTCTAGCCTGCTGTGGTACGTAAACAGGCAGCACCTCTCGCATAGGGAGCTGGCAACCAGGTAGTTTTTGTAATTTTTAAAGTGCTGTTAGGTGAATGAGTAGCTCAAGGATACTCATTATGGATGCATTATCTATTATAAGTTTCAAGTGTTGCAACTCTGCAGATTTCTCTAACTCACCTTCATCATTCTGTTGTATAATTGCATCCAACATTACTTTCATAGCATACATCTGCATCTGGGGAACATATTGACAAACGGTACTGCAAATGACTGAAAGAGGGGTCAAAGTGGTGCCCCGTCTAAGAGTGGTACGCGTAAGTAACAGTAATTCTTCATCTGACACACGAGATTCTTTACATGCTGTGATAATTACAGGCTGTTGGACATATTCAGAAGTATTAGTGTCAGTTTCTAAACCCAATCGAGCTTTCTCTAGTCCTTTCATTTCATCCAATATCTCCCAAGGTCCTTTGACGTGCAAAAAGGCATCCTTCTCCGTATGACAAGAGAAGGCAGCTACATTTAAATTTTGCAATTCCTTAGTAACTGCCGAAGGTAATCTTTGTTCCCACTGAATTTGAATCTCATCCACCAGACATTCTAACAAATGAAGTCGCTCAGGACTTTGGTTTTCAAGAACTTCCTCAATCACATTCTGTCTGACTCTGCTCAATACTAACCAAACAGTCTGCTCCCTTAATGTGTTACGTCGGGTATGCATTACCGCAGCTTGTGTATTCCTATTAAAAGGTTCTAATTACTGTGCCTTTTATTTAGTCAATGGGCCATGTATATATTCACTTGGAGGATCTCGGCTGGCATCTGCTACATCATTGTCATCTGTGGTGGGGGGCAAATTCTGGGGATCAGGGAAAGTGGGAGGAAGTTTAGGGCCCGGGAGCCACACTACTAATGGGGTCTGTGGTTGACCATATGGAGGAGGAGGCACGGAGGGAAGGAGATGTTGGCGAGGGTTATTTAGGATCAGTTCTATTACGAGACCTTGGGTAGTAGTAGGTATAATGGGGTAAATTCCTGTTATTTGTAACTGACGATCTCTGTCGATCACTCGAGTATTGTTGCTGATATATGGCAGGAGTAGGAGGTGTGCTTTGGGATCTTGAAGTTGATTTGTGTGCCATCTGCGTAGTTGTAGCAAGTCAGGCCTTGTGATCGGATAAGAGCAGGGAGAGGGCTCAGGTAGAGGTTAAAGAGCAGGGGTAACAGAGAGGTGCCCTGTGGTACTATGTTGGTGATAGGGCACAGAGTCGAGTAGAAGAGAGGCATGTGTGTAATTTTGGATCTAAATGTTAGGAAAGATTTTAATTGTGCTCCCATATACATCCATGGGACACCCTTTGCTCTTGCTTTGAACTCTGTCCTGACTTTTTGGACAGAAGGAAGGCCTTGTGCTTTACTTCCTTGACCTTTTGTTCATTTTTATGGAGAAACCGATCAGTCCCTAAGACTATTAGCACTGAGAGACTGTCTCTGTGGATTTCCTGTATTGTTACGATTGTACAAATCACCTCACAGTGAAATGCATTTAGGACACTTTGCCTCCTTATAACTTTTTCTGTATTGCCTTTTTGGTTACTTTTACAATGTGCCTAAGACAATCTGGTGGCAGCTGCTATTTCTCCATTGCACTACACTAATTTGTGAACAATGTCAAATATTTTCTAAGCCAAACCAAATTTTCCTTTCACTCATGATCAAGGGAGCTGAGTACACTGGGATGCAGGAAAATCACTTTCTCTATTGTGTAATTATTTTTTAGGGTATGATTGACATCGTGTTCCCATGCTACTGGCGATAGCTTAATAAACACATTCCCCCCTTTCTTTCTCTCAATATATTGTTTTTCTTTGACCAGCGCCAAATCTGTCCTTATATACCCCAATTTCCATTATTGTAGAACAGCAGTACTTGTGGATTTTGAGAACTTACCAAGATAATTGTTCAATACACCAGAAGAAACACCAACAGTTGCACGATACACTCTACCTTCATTAACTGCATAGGGATGATTTCCTTTAAAGGGAACGCTTTTCCTTAAGCATGGTATTCTCAGGTCAGCAACAGCGAGATTATGGCTAGTTCAAAATGAGAGGGGGGCGGAGTTTGCTAGCCTGCCAAGCATGTCTAGGGTTTAGGTCAGGATATAAAACCCTAAGGCTGGACTGCCCTGACAGGACAGTGGGATGGGAAGGGAGTGGACCCCTGAGAGTGGCCTGCGGTATGGTAATGTGACTGTCCCGTGCCCCATGTTGGGGACCAGGGCAAGGTGACCATGGGATCCTCCAGATCCCATGGTCCTAAATCCAAAATCCACTGGCTCAGGGTGGCACCCAGCCCCTTGGGTCACCTTTCTGGTGATCTCCACAATTGGGCAGGGGAAATTTCATCATCTCCTTAGTCATCTTCTGCTAGGAGAGTGAACACCAAGTGTATTCCCTTTTAATATCCATCTAAGGAGACAATCAAATCAGCAGCATCTCCTACATTTTCACAGTATTTTCAATGCTAGTCCCTTAAGAAGAGACCTCAAAGCGGTTAAGTCATTAAGGATCACCTTTCTCTTTTTTCAGTCCATTTTCTATGCCATTGTTAAAGGTCCTCACAGGACAACTATGAATGTTATGTTTCTCTCCAGTTTTCCACACTTCTGATTACAATTTCTGATTTTTAATACATTTATATTGAACATAATCAGGGGAAAATATCCACCCAGCAAGGAAGCAGTTAGCATACTGGGGACTGCTGCATAAATCATAGGTGCCCACCTTTTTTGGAAGAAATGGTATCAGCCTGACAGGCCTTGATGGGTGGGCCAAATATTGAAGTAAGATGGCCATTACAAGGGTGGACGAGAGGAGGGGGGTGCAGGTATGAAGATTTCAGGGTGGCCACCTGTTGAAGGATTATTGGAGTTCCCCACTGGAGAAGAACGGGGACAGACATCACATTTTAGGATAGTCCCTTATCTCACAAGCACAGGCCTCAGAAGTTCTGTTTTTTCAACAAGTGCAAGTGAAATCAATTTGGTTTATTCATTCAACGTGAAACGGTTTATTCATTCAACGTCTATAGTGCTGACAAACGATTTATGGTATCGCCCTATGATGTCTTCCCAATTGTCACTGTGGATAGCTTTAGGAAAGATGCTATTCAACATCTTTGGAGAAATTAACAAGGACACAGAGCAAGGAATTCTTGACCTAGCCAGAATATGTAAATCCCCTGAGCCGTCCCTTAAACTTCTCCCAGTATCATTATTTGTCTATTCTCAGTTCGCTTCTGTGCTTATCTTCACTGCTGTTTTCTTTTATTTTCCTTTTTTCGTTTCTTCTTGTTTATTCTTTGTCAAATTTTGGAATATTTGTGTTAATCACACTATTTTAATGCGACTAAAGCACAGATTTTATATTCTGCATGGAAATTGGAGAAATGTTAAAATGGATGTATAACATTTAGATAAAATGTTTGTGTAAATGTACAATTTGTATAGAAAACACACACAACAATCAATTAAAAGTCCAACTCGGATTGTCACTACATACTGGCCTCAGAACATCAAGGGGGTACAGTTTAAAACACAGGCAGAATTACCAACTCCAGTCCCTGTACTCCAGTCACAGAATAAAGTAGCAAATATCCCAGAAATGTTTTGACAAAGCAGGATGTCACATACATCATAAACTGTCCACACATTACATAATGCAGCAGATGTAGGATGCCATCATACAATACAGCGGAGCATGCTAGACTGGAACAAAACATTATGGAGGTCCATGTGCCTATGTACTCTCTCTCACACATGCATTCTTTTTCTTTCTCATTATCTCTCTCAAGTAGATGCATTGTACACGTTAGGCAGCAAGCATCAAAGACAATTTGAGAGAAATGGCACCTAGAGGTATGAAAAAGGCAGCCAGCCCATGTTGCCTTTCCTGGTGTGCAAGACTGGACCATTACCCAAAACACAGAGACCAAACCTTGTTGCTGTTCTTGAATATTCCGACCTACCCAGGTCCCAAATGTATATTACCGGAGAAGGGATACATTAGTCGTAGTCTGGATTACATAATAAGAGCATTGGGGGGTGTCCAAAACCAAGGACCTTTCTTTTTCTTATTCTGGGTTTTCTTTTTTCACCAGTATATCTGGCTATGTGCTGGGAGAGACTCTGAGAATGTCGTGCAGGTGAAGGTCAGAGAACTAGCCACCACCAAATTTCCCACTGGAAGAGTAACTCTTAGAATATGCTAATTCTATCCTTCCTTCCTTCCTTCCTTCCTTCCTTCCTTCCTTCCTTCCTTCCTTCCTTCCTTCCTTCCTTTCTTTCTTTCTTTCTTTCTTTCTTTCTTTCTTTCTTTCTTTCTTTCTTTCTTTCTTTCTTTCTTTCTGAAATAGATTAGAATAGTGTTTGACAGAGGACAGAGTTTATTGGTGTACAGTGTCCTGATGAGCAGTGATTTGTTGTTTTTAGATTAGGGAACTCATCTTAGACAATAGGGGCTAGACTAGGCAGTTTTCTTTAATTTTACCAATACATGATTGTGTATATCCATGTCCTCTTGTCTGTCTCCTATGTCTGATCTACCACAAGTTGTGTCAGAAGTGGGATACGGCTGTGCTAATATAGAGTCAAAACTGATCGGACGTGTATATGTCCAAGCCAAGGTACCATCTAGCCGCTATTGGTCAAATGGTCATTAAACTTTCTTTAGAGAGAGTCTGTAAGTACCCTTGCTTAGTCGAGGGGCATTTAACACCAACCTCTCCAGCCACCCCACTAACAAGTGGACTCCTCATCGGTTCTGAGGACAAAGTGGATGTGGGGCCTTCCACCTCAGAGGCATTTGTCTTTCACCCAAGATTTTAAGGTTGAGAACCTTGCTACCCGACCCTCTGCCTTAAATATAGCCTCTCAACTCTCTCTTGAGACACTCCTAAAGAGAAATATTGAAAATCAAGCCAGGCCAGATAAACTGCACCTGGGGTGCCTCGGCCAGATAGGGGGTATCCCCAGTAGCAGGATTCTTTCTAACAGAGTATTGCAGCCTTACTGATGATGGGAAGATTTGTGCACCATCTCTTGACCCAGTTTCATTGGGATGACTCGCTAGAAAACATGTCATTTGGCCCCTTTACTTAGGGGGAAGCTCCAGTTGTCCCACCAAATAATAAATGCTGTCAGGATCACTCTGTTTAACTATATAAAAGTAGAACTCCTTGGGAAGGTCAGACAGATGGAATCTTTCTTCCAGACGAAGCTCCAGAACTCACAGTAAGTCCCAAATGAGACCCAGATATAATTAGCGTGGTAGAATTCAAAACCTTATGAATCAGTAGTTGGAAAGGAAAACCTTACACAAAGACATAGCAATATTGACTGTGGGGCAATTCATCAATGCTTCGCCCCCTCCTCTGCATAGGGCCGCCTTGAAACAACATCAACCTTCCCTGGAGATGGCTGTTCAAGTCGCCTAAACCCAATAGGAAGCTTTCAAGTTCCTTAAACAACATCATGTGGGAAGCTATGAACCCAGGAGGAAACTTAAACCTTCCATTAAGTATCTTCAATCATCCTTGATGAAAACTCGAGGACGTCCAGCCGCTATCGTCCACAAGAAGGAAGAGGAAATATTAAGGTGACTTGTTGACTCTCCCTCCTCAAAACCACGTTGGTTACCAGAAGAGGCTGGGGGTAAAGTGAAATGTATCTGTCCTACAATTCTCACCTGTTTCTCTTGTGAAGGAGAAGACCACTTCGCCCGTACCTGTCCCAAGAATGTACCTGAAGAACCCATGGAAATAGGTTGGATTGAAGGAATGGAAAGAGGCTACCCCTCCCTCCTGTGTAATCTTTGAGCAATCATAAAGAAAGTGTTGCAGAAAAAATCAATTACTGCACACAGGTCTTCAACGCTTCTGCTCAATTAAAACAACAATGTATTCATTTGTTCACATCAATACAAACCTTTCACGATATAAAACACACCAATGTATCTAAAACAATGACTCGATGATTAACTCACAAAAACTTTTTAAAGTGCAAACATTGTATAATATGGGGTTAGTTTCAAGTGCTATTTGTGCACTTTTCTATATTGTGTACTTTTTACTGGATGATTTGTATTTTTCATCCACTTTGATACTATCTACAATCGGCACCGTGGTCACCTTTCCATCATTATTAGATTAGATAATTATATTATACAGTGAGCTATATAAACCCCTTTACATTTCCATTTGTATTTAACACTTCTTTTTCAACTTCCAACTCTTTTATTTACTTGAATGGTGTTCCCACCTTTTCTCACAGGATCACTATTCATAGATATCCTGTTTTCTTTCAAAAATATGTATTTTATCAGATATGTAGACACACAGCGTTTCAGCCTTTTCTACAAGATCGACCCATCCTTTTGCGATCTCTTAAATCCTTAAACATCTAGGACTTCATCAGGACGGAGAGTTTGAGGGTGGGATTGTAAGATGGGAAGAGGAAAAGGGAGAGGGGGCAGTGTGTGGGGTGGTGAGTGGTAGACCGAAACAGAACAGAATATAGGTTGAACTTTGTTATGAAAGAAAGAAGACAGGTGTTTGCTGAGACTGAGGGGGTGATGAGAAGGGGTGGGGGATAAGTAGAAGTAGAGGAGTCAGAATGAGAACATTTGTTGAGAATAGAAAATAAAGAGTTATTTATTTCTTTGAGTAGGAGGGCTGTGAGGTGGTAACAGTATTTTTGCAAATCTTAAGTTGATTATGGTAGGCACCCCTAGAGATGGTGAGTAGGTATGACATAACCTTCTTAATTCCTCTCTTCTTCATACCTGTTAGCACCAAGGGATCTGCTTTCTGACATCCCCTGTTTATTTTTCACTGAGTTTTTTTTGGGGGCAAATGTTTTGGCTGAAAAAACTCACCGATTTTTGTTTTCTAATTGGCGGTGTGTTTCCCAAACCCTCCCTTCGATATTATGTAGTCCCTATTCCCCACACACCTCTAACCCATATATCCCCTTAGCCCCAACCCCATATTTTTCAAAGAGTTTTTTCAGCCGAACATTTTTGGCAAAAATCTACATTAAAAAAGCCTGCCGATGCAACAACGTCATAGCGCACCCTAGGGGTCTCAGAATGTGTTGTGCTCTACAAATAGCCTCCTCGAACAAACATGTAAAGCCATCAAAAATAAGAAGGGTATTGTGGAGGATGAGATGTCATGGGACAGGCGTAGGAGAGTGAGATTGGCAGCACTGGAAGGGGGGCAGATGGTAGATGGGAACAATTGGTGGGTTCGCTCAGTAGTGTGGCTGGCTCTTGTTGGGCAATTGTAAGAGAATGCTGGAGTGCATTAAGGCAACTAGAGGCATGTAGGCGCTCACTCAGATCTGAAAAGGTAACATGGGCCTGTGATGTGCACTAGAGACCTTCATTGCTAATAATGCGAACACCCAATGATTCTCTGACCGTGTTATTCAACTCTGTACAGTGGCATTGATGTGAAAGACTGTACTGAGTGTGTTCGCCTCGACTGGCATTCAGTCTGTTCATTTTTTTTGTTTATCTTTCTCGTTTCTTCAGTTGGAAGATATTTACTTTTCCAATGCTTCTTTTCGTAGTGTTTCACCTTAATTTTTGTTGATTTCAAAATGAGACCACACTTTACATATTCTATGACTTAACATCAAACATTTTATTCGTCAGAGCAATTCTGTGCTGTCCATTCCAAAATGGCCATGTGTCCGTATGTGCACTTTACCACGCGTCTAAGTTCCATGCAGTGGTAATAATTGTGGTGTCATGTGGGTACCTGGTCCCTTTGGGAAAGGTGGGATACTCCTCATTCTGTCTGTTCTGACCTTCAAGGCCTTTGCCCTGCATGACATGGCCTCACGAAAGATGGCGACCACAACAATTCAAGTGGTCCTCCTCTATGGTCATCACCTCCACCAAGATGGTGGCAACATCAGCCATACAGCATCATGTCTGCGATACGTCATCACCAAGATGGTGGCCAGCCTTCTGTGTCAAGCAGGCTCAGGTAGGAGCAAGACTTGAAAAGCTTCCCTGACAAAAGCAAGGACCCGTCTCAAAGCTCAGCTATCCCCACAGCGGACGTGTGTGCTGTCTTTGCCCACTCCATGGGCCTGCCTCAGATCCACTCTACTCTGATCCTAACTCTCTCCCTGTTCTGTTTCTCTCCATTGTCCCCTTGATTTGCTAGCATTCCTCACCTAATTCTTTTCCGTGGATTACTTCTGGAACCCGAATCCTTCAGCAACTTCAAGGGGGATTTTCTTCCCCACAAGGATTTCACTTCTGGCAGTTGCCATGGGACCCACTTACCTTTCCCTATCTACTTCGAGGAAAGCCACGTGCCACCAGAGGAGATGGGTAGACAGCACTCTTCAAACCAGGTTACGTATTTGTGGTAGGGGATCTACCAGGTCAGTCGAGCCGCTCCCTCTGACAAATTGGGCCATTCCAATATGGCCACAACCCTTTCCATCAATATCATCTTTCTTGTGCAGTCATCATATCCTTGTTTACAATATGCCTGCCACAATATTAGGTATGTGTCCATTATTTTTATTAATGAGTTAACGGGTGAAGTAGTTTGAGGAAAAGTCGAACTTTGGGTGGTTCAAGATTCCTCAAATCTTGAACTTTTGGAAATGTATCAACACATCAAAAATCAAGGTTTATCCATAACGGGGCCTTTCGTGGAAGGTCTGGGGGCCAGCTCCCTAAGGATTTTATAACGTTCCCCACTGCCCTGACTTGACCTGCTAGACTCCTGTAGAACAGTGAATTTACATTTTTATAAACGTTTGTTCTATTTCAACTCAGAGCATGTTAGAAATAATATGTGTCTATTTCTTAACGCATTCAGAACATAGAAAAAACATGTTTACTGTTTTCAGTAGGAGAGGGCCCGCTCATTAGGGCTCCTCAGTATAGCTTGTCCCACTCACAGAGGCCCTCGAATATTCGCAGGTCATCACATTTTAGGAAGGGTAACCTGCAAAGATGGGCTGGCTACTTAAGGAGTAGTTTGGGCATCCATGTTCATGAGCCAGCCAGGATGCCAGTATCTAAGATTTCCACCGTCATTGTCATGTTTTCCAGTGACTGGCATGTTTTATGTACATAAAGCTGTTGAGACCTGCCTGTGCTTAAGATGGCCACCGGTACAGTCTGTTCTTACTTGTAATTGGGAATTCTTTGCCTGCTTAACAGGGCTGCATGCCAAGAATCCCTGATAAAAATGGCAGCCTTGTCTTAAAATGGCAGTGCTACGATTGGGATATCTGGAGCTACCTGGTCCGACTCCACAAACGACAATAAGCGCAAGGCAAACATATCTCATCACCTCCTGCCCAAACATAAGGTTAGCTTTTTCATTATCATTAGAATGGTATCACATTAATCGAGACCAAGAACAATATACTATCCTGTGGCCTGTCCCACACATCTGCTATTCATCAGGGGCGGGCTGAGAACCAAAAGAGGCCCTGGAAATAATGTTTTAAAGTGGCCCCATATTATACATTTTCGGCAAGCTGAACTTTTTTCCTATGATTAAATTTGGAAATAAAATAGGTTGCCACACAAAAGAGGCCCAGGGTGCAGAGGCCTACCAGGAAATCTCCAGAGTTCCCTATAAGCCAGTCCACCCCTGCCATTCACATTACCCAAATACTGGACTTCAAGCTGGTGGTCATCACTCACAGGGTCTCTGAACCCAGAAGCCACTAATACTGACAATGATATATGTGCCCTGGAATGTGTCACCAGCAGACTTCACACTTCTGTCCCTTCCCCGTCAGTGTCCCGAGGCATGCAGATTGAAAGTATACACTAGTCACAGTTTTGGGTTGAAGTTTGCATTCTGCGACTTGGTAATCCCAGATTTGCACATTATAAAGCCAGGACTACAAGTCCCAGAATTCAAAGTTAAAATCACGACTGTACTAGCATGTTCCGACTGGAATGGGGCATGTTGGCGTCTACGTTACCACTGAAAAGGAATTTTCATGGGTGGTTTTTGTTTTCCAAAGGCGCTCTTGCGTGCTCTCTTAGCTCTCGCAAAAGGGAGAATTATTTCGTGATTCAAGTCCAATATGTAGTGATGTCATCTGGGACATTTCAACCGAAACCATGTCTATCAGCTGTAGCGGTTCTTGGAGGGGCTACACTTTTATGCCGCTCTAGCGATAATCAATTTTTTTCTCCAAAAACGTTTATTTAACATACTGTGAGAAATGGCATGTACACATAAACCTTACATCATATATATCTTAGCGCCGGATATACAAAGCACTATTCCATTTCGCACCCAGAAGTCCCCCAAAGCCCTCATCTACCTCCTTCTAGAACCTTCTTTCTCATGGACTACAATTTTAAAGACACTCTCATCGAAGATCCAGACCTGTCAACATACCCTTTGCCCGATTGGATTTCTGTAAATAGAAAACGTGTCACTTCTCACCATCGAGACATGTTTTCTTCGCCTTTCTGCTAGGTTTTGGGTGCAGGAAATTGGAATATCAGCAACGTTTGCTCGGGAATTATTCGGAGCGTGCAGCCCAGCCAAGCTTTTGAAATGTTCGAGTTAATCGTTTCCTGCTGCCACGCTGCTTTCTTTACCAGTCCCCAGACGAGTGGGCCTCAATGGACCTTTTCAGCTCTGCGCAGGTGTATTTTTTTTCCACAAAACTTGCAAGAAGCCAAGCTGTAATTTTCATTTACAAGCCTGGCTTGCCTGACAAAAACACAGACCGGGACGTGACCCCTCTGTGGTCCTCGAGCTGTCATGGGATGAGGTGGGCCATGTCCACGCCCCCCCTCCGCCCCCACCCAGAACATCCCTGTCATGAATTGGGTGCCTTGTCCATTCTTGGTTTTGTAGCATACAATTTCCTTTAAGAAACTCGTGTAACTTCAGATTCAAGAGAGAAGGAGAAACCATGAAGGAGTTTTTGAGGTATACCTGCTTGGCATATGGCAAAAAAACCTCTGTTGCAAAATCAACAACTTTTCCCAATAAATGGTGTGCTTTGCTGAAAGTGCTATGCATGCCAAATTAGACACTGATCTCTCCTAAAATGATGTGAAATTTCAGATGATTGAAGGAGTGAATGCATGTTATGTATTTAGCTGTGACTCCCCTCTCTGAAGACTGACTGCTGCATCATTCGCATCTCAAGTATGCAAGCATTGAGTTGGCAATTGTACATTTCTGTATAACTTGGTTGGCATTCTGGCCTTGACTCCCTTTTGTTGTCATGAAGGTCTCTAATGGCCATGACAGGTAGAGGTCATGTAGAAGCACCCCCCGGCGTGCAGCTGAGTGATGGAGGCCTGCAGGCGTGACGGTTGAATTGTGTCATCTGACTGCGTCATTAATTCAAGCCATGGCTTCCTTGGCACAACTGTCAGAACGTAATACATCAAAAAATCGCAACCAATAGAAGAAGTTCAATCATTATCATTTCGTCATTGTGGGTTTTGTTTTCTTCAGAAGATCATTACTCATTGCCAGCTTTCATCACTTTTATTCTATTCACAAACATAAAAACGAATAAAAGGCATTTTCTTTTCATCAATGAATTGCGGTAAGTGCACAGTCTAATACACATCTTTTTCTATAGAAAACGATTGGGAAACAATATTCTGTGTTGTAAAACACCCGGAGATTAGTTTCCTTTATTCAATCTAACATCTTGTACAACAGGTTGTGTATGACGTTAATATGCCATCGTTTTTGCATGAACTGGGTTATTTCCGATACAGTGCTATCAACTGCACCTTTTGGGTCTACTCAATCTCTTTATCAGTTCATAACATTCTTGCAACAAAATCATCTTCTTTCGACACTCTGTGTTTCGGCCACCATTTTGGGTACGGTAGAAGGTTCTGTCCCATCATTTCCCCTAAACTGCCTTCATCAGGACAATCAAGTTCTTTCAACATCAAATGTACACCCTTTCGACATACGTAAGATTTGAGACCTCTGGTACAATAAAATATGAATTTCAGATATTTTATGGACATCTTCACAGATTCACAAGTGCAATGTACGCCAAAAGGAGGTGTATGTAGAGTCTTCATCAAGTGTACTTTATAATATAAAAAATAAGTACAACAAAATCCTTACATGGACAATAAACTTGTCAGTGATGTCTGAAGATCCACCTGACTGCAGCAATTCATTTAAAGTCCTCCTGGGTGGTCTGATTAATGGGTTCAGGGCAGCCACATGAAGAGGGCTCCAAAGTCCTTAGCTGCGCTACGAATGCCAGTGGCAGCACGGCACGTTAGAAGCAGCGTGGAGAGCACCTAATGGAAGTCTCTGCTAGACCGCATTATCGGTATGAGCCCAGCATTAATAGCAGCAGGGGCGGGGAGTAAAGCCATTTGAATCTGGGCCTCGTTTGTCATCATCGATGTGGGTAGTGTCACTGCCCACAAGTGCTCAATGTCCCATGCCTTGGGAGGTCTGCGCCTTTGACCTGCCTGCTCCATCACTAGCAATTCTTTAAAGCCTTCCAATGCTATCCAATTTATTATAAACATTAACATGATGTTATGTTTTCAAAGTGGGAATTTAGCTCTAGGGCAATGGAGTGCAAAACATTGGTAGCAAGAATTAAACAAGTCATCACGTAAATATTAGTAATACTAGTCACAGTACAATGTACCTGTGAGGAATTCGACCATCCCCACAGTGGAAGTGTGCTCACCTGTGCTTTTTTGAAATTTTACATGAATGGGCTTTTTTGAAATGTTACATGAAATTCAATGATGGCCTATCCTCACAGCATGACATACAGATAGACCAGTGTACTCTGGGGGGACACAGCCAACAGGCACAGTCCTCCCTCTCATATTTAGTTGGGATCTGACAGGTGGAGTACATGATCCATCTCAGAAGGGTGAGCGCCAAAACCTTCCTACTGCCATGGCCAGCATATTAACTATCAAAGGCTCCATGATCTTCCATGTCCGTTTGTTTACCCTCTGCAGATGGTGGCAGTAATTAACATATTTAACATACTAATAGAGTATACTTCAAACAGGCCCACATGGGGCCAGGCTGCAGGACTAACAAAGGAGACAGAAACCCCAACAACCTTTGATATGCACTATATCAACCTGGAGCCAGCTCCCGCCTCTCAGCATCAAGGACAGTGACCTGTCATGTCTGGGACTATGTTTACAGTAGGCAACCCCCGCAGAGGGACCCCATTCACAGGTTAGGAGTATGTGATTTGATGGAGACAGAAAGTCTGTTCTTGCCACAGCTTGAAGGGAGACCTGCTGCTTTATTCAGGAACCACAGAGAGCTTGATTAATGTCAAAATTAGCTTTCTCAGGTTGGAATAAACTCACATCCAGATCCCCCTCCTCCTCACCTGCATCTTCGGACGTGGGTTTCTGTCTTCGACCCTTCTTTTTCTGAGGCTTGGGTTTCTTTTTTGCGAAGAGATATAACCTCCCTCAGGTGGAAGCCACTCTGTCACCGTGGAGAGACAGGGGGACAGAGGACCCCCTCCCAAGAGCGCTAGCGAGAGGAAAAAAGCCAATAGCTAAAAAAACCTCTCTTATTGATGATATGAAATCAATCCTTGACGTGAAGTGTTGGATGGTAGATATAGAATCCAATGTCTGATGTAGCAGTAGATAGCCAAAATTCCTTGTCCAGCAGCGGATGGAAGGTGGAATAGAGACCCAGGTGAGTATTCAATAGTTCACTACTTCCCCCTGGAACGAGGTGAGCCAACACCAGAGAGCAGGCGGTAGACAGGGTCTGCTGAGCGGAAACTCTGCCCGAATGTAGAATTCAGTAAGCAAGAAGGGAAAGAAAAAAGACCCAGATGGTAACAGGGTACAGAAGGAAACAAAGCGAGAAAGAAGAGAATGCAGTAATGGAACAGGAAGAACAGGCAAATACCCGTGCGTTAAGGAAACCGCAAGGAAGGTAAGAAAGGACCGGAAAGAGTAAAGGGACGACAGAAGAGTAAAGGGACGACAGAAAAGTAAGAGCAGCAGTTTACTGAGTAAAAGGGGAGGAGCCAAGCATAGCCGAGTAACAGAAAGGAAGAGACGAACAGCGGGAAACAATAGAAGCAGAGGACAGGGTAACGGAGAGGAGTAAAGGCAACGAAGAACAGGACGAAACCCGGGAAGGCAAAGCTAGCCAAAATGCAAGAAAAGTACAAGTGCGAACACCCGGAGCAAAAGTGATGGGTTGCAACGCGCCAGTATGAAAAAAGGGGTGTGGTTAAATACAGAAAAACGCCAGAAAGACAGAAAACACTAGCACGGACAAACAGGAAGTATAGGGAAGGGAGTGGAACATTTTAAGGCGGTGTAGTCGCCAGCTACTCCATAGATGCCAAGGAGACAGGCATGAGGAGCGCATGACAATTAACCAGAGATACCCTTTGATCCACAATAGACAGGAAGATGGATGGGACTGAGTATGCCATGTTTTCACCCCTTTACCTTGTACTGTGTTGCAAAGCACTCTGGTTCTGACCTCATGCATACAGGAGATTGTTGGTGGGACCCAGGATTGGTTCATCAAGGTAGGCTTAGCCTACACCAATCACTGTGGCCCAAATGCCTTTAAAAGAGGGCTGAGCCCCTCTTCTGTCCAGATCATCTGAGAACTTTTCAAGGAGTAACAAGAAGAACTCAGCAATGGACCCTGGCTGAAGGTACAATATGTCTTACAGCTTCTGGCAGTGAAGGAAGGCCAGGATTTGTAAAGACGGAAGCAATATCCCTCCCCTAAACATCTCCCAGAGAACAGAGAAGACCCTCAAGCAGCTTCAGAACCGGTTCCCAGCCAGCACACAGTGTGCCCTGCTAGGATCTGCAGCAAGCTTCCCTAGTGGAAAGCACCAGAGAGTCTCTGAACCAAACCAAGGATAAGGCAGTTGGCTTCAACACTCTCCTCAGGTTTGGGTCGTCCGCCTTAAAGGACGACACAAGCCCAGTGAATAAGCTAGACAGGGTGCATCCACAAGCATCAACTAGCGTCTGCCTTAAAGGACATTTTTGAGCCAGTTGAGCCCCTTGAGCTGCAACCGAACGCACTGCTGACTGTTGTCAAGCCGCAGTTGCTAACTTCATCCGAGATGCTGCGACCGGTGCTTCAGACTCACCAACCAGCACTGAGACAAAGATTCCTGACTCTGAGTCCCTCTGTAGGCCAGCCTACAGCCGTGGGTCCAGCCTCGCTCGGCGAACTTCCTGCCTCCTGCTACTCGATGCTGTTTTCCCTCTTGAACTCTGTTGCAGGAGCTGCAAAGCACCCTGAAACCGACTCGACCCTGTCATGCACCAAGTACTTCTACAAGCACAAGGTACATTGTGGTTCTGTCCCCCTGGTCATTCTCCGAAGGCCCCTACTGACATTTTACGACCCATTGCTCCCTTTGTGCTGAAACCAAGTATCCTTGAACTATTCTGATTGATTACTTTACCAACTACCCTCCTGCTCTCTCCATTCCTTTACATGGTGGGTTGTATTTTGTAGTGTGCTAGAACTGTCTGTTGAATAATACTAAAATAGATATTTGTATACAACCTTGACTGGCCCGTCCATTTTATCATTGGGTAATAATTGCATTTTCGCTGTATTGCAACTAACCAACGATCAGCGACCTTTCAGATATAAGCCTGCCGTTCTGTCCACATTACAAAAATTGAAGAATGAGGTTTATAATTGATTTTTGGTTCCATTCTGTTCGGATCCCTTTTGGTGTACTAGAAGTGTGGGGCTGATTGATGGTTTAGAAACCGATATTCATCCCTAGACCACGGGTGTCCCAGAAGTTGATTCATCCCATTGGTGGCAATCGGTTGGATCTAGTTGGAGCCTTGCACCCAGCTTAGTCAGCCAACGATAAAAGCATTGTTGCCGGCAACATTTAGACACTGCTAGCTATTTGTAATAATCATGGATGCTGACATAGAGACTGTGAAAGGCATGAGCAAGGATGTCCTGCGTGTCCTATGTCTAGAGAGGGGTCTTCCTCACAGCACTAAGGTTATTAAACCTGAGTTGCTGACCAGCTGCCAAGCTTGGGTAGATGTGAGAGCGGTTGGGGAGAAGATCACAGAGGATGAGCTAGGCCCCGTGTACCCGTACAAAAAAGACCTTCCGGACGGCAAAGTGGAAGATGATAATGAAGACAGCATGAGCAGTGTTTCTCACCAACTATCCTGCCGGGGGGCTGTGTGGCTTCTCAACACTCTAGAGTGTCAGTGAGGTCAGGGGTTAGTGCGGCATCCCACACGTCCCAGGCCTCTGAACAGTGTTAGGAAAGATTCCCATTTATGTGAAGGTTTCCCTCCAGTTGTGTACCCCACAACTTTTTTGCTGCTGTTTTACACCGTAGTCTGAATTTGCCAGTGGAGTACAGCCTCCAGCGGCACTCCCTTGGGCTTTTCACTCACTTTATTAAGGGGAAACTGACATGCCCTTACAAACAGTCAGTACTGGGAGACTTTGTTTCCCTTAGTCCTTGTCAATGTTGCAACTTTTCTGCAACATGTTGCAAAGGCACAATGTACCTTACAGTATCGTGCCCTTTTGTCTTCCTGTCATTTCTAAAGGCACTAGTTACTCTCAAAGGATTTTTTAGGAGAAGTGCAGGTGTGCCTTGGACAGGGCTGGTGGCAGCTTATCACTTCATATATTTTTAATACTTTCTTGCCAGGTAAACCGTGTTTACCACGTTTGGCACAAATAGGTGGCCTGGCCCAAAATGGCCATGCCACGCGGTTCTTTGTCCTGTCCTTTGGCCATCTTGCCCTTTCACCTTCCCCATGTCGAGCTGACCCAGGTTAGTACTTATTTGGGCATTCATTCTCCTGCGAAACGGCAAGCTTTCACAGGCTTCTGCATGCCTTGTGTGTGTGCTTCCAAGATGTGGGTTGGACTGTCTGGTTCCAATACACATCCTGGGTGCCAGAGAGTCTGGTGTGCTGTGGATGCCTGGGAACACTGTGGTCCATGATTGGTCCACGTATGGGGTGCCTGTATGTGAGAAGATCTCCCATTGGGTCCTCTTAGTTTTTGGCGCAAAGGAAATTCTGGATAAGAGAGGGCTCCAAACACACATACCATGTCGATCTCTGGAGTTCTCACTGAACGAAGGATAGGATCCAAGTATCCTGAAACTAAGATGCGAGTTGAGGAAGCGCTGGTGACCCGCTGGAAAGTTTGGCACCCTGAGCCCGCTGTCCGCCTGGACCCCTCTGCATCTGATCGAACTAGAAGGTCTGTGAAGGAGCTTTGACCCATTTGAATAGTGGGACCAACTATTCTCGGCACCTTCATCAAACCCTGCAAGTAAGCCTTCTCAGAAGTGTGCCTTTTCAGTGGGCTGACTAGCTTGCGCAGGGCCTTTGCTCTGATAGCGCCGCCGTTTCGAGGAGGCCCTGGAAACTTGGTAGATCTTAAACTCTCTGTTCACGGCACACTCACACTGAATTCCGTACACTTGGCGTCCCCAGGTCAGGAGGAAAGAGAGAGCGCCTAAACCAGATTGCACGCGGTTACTGTGTCGCCCAGCCGTAGTGACGAAGTTTGCAAGTGCATTGCATCTGTGCCCCTCTGTGCCCTGAAGCCTGCTACTGTGAAACTGGCCTGATTCATCCACCAGGAGTGGAGAAATTGCCTCTGTCCCATTTGGGAATCAACGCTGTAACTTCAGAGCCACAGAATTGCCGCATTTGAACCTGCAACCGAATTGGACTCGACTGCCGAAGTTTAGTCCGGAGTGCGCCAGGGGTCGGTGAGTGCTTCCAACCCTTACCGGTACGTCCTAGCGCATCTACCTGTTTTTATGCACAAGTGGCCTCTGAGGGCCCCTCTTCTTTACGTAGGTAGCCTGAGCTATCAATTCATTCCCAACTCTTGGAAACTGCTCTGCCCCTTTGGGTAGACCATCTACAAATAGTGTGAAACTGTGCTGCATCACCTCACCTACTTTCCTGAGCTGCTACCGACCCTACAAGAGACCCCAAATCGCCCATCTGCACTAGGGCGTGCACCAGCATTGCAAGTACATTTGAGCAATGGGCTCCCCTCTTTTTATGGATTGGACTGCCTCTCAGTTAGGATTGTGACTACTGCAGAACTGCCTAAAGACTATTTTCACTACTTGCTTCCTTCTCTTTCTAGGTTGTGGACCCATTTCATGCATTAACCCTTTAGGCCACTTGGTCTTGTATATATGTATTTTAGTAGTATTGTGTTGGTTTAAACGTATTACTCTTCTTAACTATTGTGTTGAAACTCAAAGGCCTTGAATACATGTATTTGTATTTTTAATATATATACACCTGACTGGGAGTGATTTGTAAATGTCCTTTACTCTGTGTGCTCATTGAGGTCTTTCAGTCACCCTCACCCTCCTGAGACCTAGTCTTGACCGCTGCCATTGCTACCTTGATTGGTCTGGCTTGTCCAGAAGGTTACCCTTTTCCAAGAAACTAGGCTGGCCTTCTGAACCTCTGCCCACAAGGTCAGAGTTCAGAAATCCATCTTAACACACAGTCTCTAAGTGGCCCAGTAATTGTTTCCGGCTGTTAATGCGGTACCGCCTAGAAATCACCTGCTCGAGGAGAGGAGACTAGCGCTACAGGAACAGAAGGACATGGTCACATTAGAGCGGTACAGGGCCACCATAGAGCTGTGCAAGCTGACACTTGAAAAGAAGAAGGAGGCCAACACATCCACATCTAGCGAAAGCAGCAGTAGTGGCTCAAACCAGAGTGCCCAGGATAAGCCAGTGGCAGCCTGACACATTAGAAGCAGTGTGGGAAGCCCCTAAAGGAAATCCTTGCCTCTATACCGCAAGTACCAGAAACGCTATTCACTAAGACTACCCTACCGACCTTACCCTGCAATAGTCGAAGAAGAGATAAACCTGCAAACTTGAGGTGAAATGAACATGTTGTAACTGAAGATGACGAAAGCAAGTGATATTGTTACCAAACTGACACATGTAGATGCATTAGACACAATGCAGATATGCACTCACCATGAAGATGGACATTAGGTCAAATGTTCATTTAGACATAAAGAATATTACATGACATCCATAAAACATTAGTAACATAATATAATCAATGTATACACTGAAACGGAAGACAAAAATATGCATATAAAGCTTGCTAAACGTAGAAATGCAACATTAACGAGTGGCCATTTTGAATAAAATGGATGACAAAACTACACTAGATTGAATGGGAAGACTTGAAGCTGCAGGGAGATTCAACCTGCTGCAATACAGACCTGTGCAAGCCGCACAGTGGCTGTGCGGGCTCTCTCCAAGGTCACTCCAAAAAGGGAGGTTTGGATAGTCCTGAAGAAGAACAGAAGATCATATTAATATGGGCTAACATCCTAATAAAGGCCAAGCAGAATAATTCAAAAGGTGGCCTCCTGACACGTGACTTATAATTGTAGAACAGTGCCTATTCATCAACTCCTGAAATCAGACAGGCCCATACCTTCACTCCCCTCAAATTCTCAGAACAGAGATGCCAGACAAGGCCAAGTTTATAGCGAGTTGTACTGGCCTGTGGCCTAGGGAATCAGGGATGGTGTCTTATTTAATTGGAAGAAGCAGCTCCTTGATGTCCCTCCCCTACCACTATTTTTGCTCATGTGTTGATGACCTGCCAAAGGCTTCAAGGTTGGTCCATAAGATGCCATCCAATGAACAAAATGATGCTGCCTTGTAACTGTTGCATTAGTCAATTATGTGTTTCTATAATTATGCCTTTTTTACCTTTATCAATTTGGGGGAGGTCCAAAGTGGAACCATCAGATAGTGTTGTCCACTGAAAAGACTAAACCTTGCGCATTGTATATGTAGACTCTGATTGTGAATGCCCCCCGCTGCGAGCCTGAGGACTGCAGGGTGACCTGTGGAGAACAGTTAATCATGTGCGAACTGAGACAGTCAACAGGGGCCCCCTTGCAGAAAATCCTGCTGGTCCCTGAAGGGCAAGGCTGAGTAGCCAATTGAGGGAGGATCGATACCCATGCCTTTGCCGATCCACGGATGTAAGTATAGAGCATCGAATTGGCAAACGAAAGAGGGAGGGATTGGTTTGTATATTGGGGAATTGTGAGGTGATAAAGTGTTTATTTATGAGAGGATACCTGTAACAAGGTTATGGAAGGTGACACACTAAACCTTGTGACGAGGTACTAAGTTATTAAGAAAAAAGAATTAAGAATAAAGAGATTTCCAGTGACAAAGTCAAGTAGGAGTGCATCACACTTTAATAGATACAAGGATACCTTGTCAGGAAGTCAGGAAGACAGGCATGGGTTTGGGCATTTGCTGTGTTATATAGAGGGGGCACCCATATGTGTAGTGATTGCTGGCACCAGCTGGAGAGTGAGAAGTGAAAAATGAGGTTTTGTGAATAGTAGTTTACATGGTAGAGCATGTGGAGCTTTTTACTTTACTTTACTTTAGTAAACTTATAATGCACAGCAATGGACCTATAGGCATGATGGCGCAGACAGGACAAAATACATAAAACAAATATGGAGACCACCAGGGAGAGAAATAAGCTTGGCAAGGGAGTTAGTCGGATAGCCATGTTTTTAGCTTTTTCTTGAAGGCTGTGGTTTGGACCAAAAGGGCTTGGTCCTGACCGTGGGTGGTGTTTGTGGTGCTTGCCCAAAGTGTTGTTGTAGCCGATAAGGTTGAAAAGAGACATAGCAAGTGTTGGAAATAGAGGGAAGTATTGGCGATGAGAGATTGTGAAGGAAGAGTACAAAGGTAGTAAGTTTGAAAGGTTAGTTAAATACAGTGGCCCTCATTACGACCCTGGCGGAGAACCATGGTGCAATTTGCACCATGGTCCATGGCGCTAAGCTGCCAACTCCGCCATGGTGGTTGGCGGACTTATCGCCCCATTCAGACCGTGGCGGGGCGGTAAGTCCCCAATCCCCATTTACCCTTCCCCATTCCCATTTTTGCCCCATAGGGTATAATGGGAGTGGGGAAGGCGTTAATTACGCCACCGTAAATTACGGTGGCGTAATTAACAACAAGTCCCGTAGCGCCATGGATTTTTCCGCCTGGAAAAAGCAGGCGAAAAAAGCACCATGGCGCTACGGGAACTCGTAGTCTGGCGGAAAGGTACGCCATGCTTTACGCCGGCGTAAACCCCTTTCCGCCAGGGTCGTAATGAGGGCCAGTAAGTAATGGCAGTCAAGAGCGTGACGTGCCATCATGGGAGACACTCCCCGTATGCATTTATGTAAGTCTTTGCCTAGATATAAAACAAAGATTTGCAAGTATCATTGCATGTGGGTTAAAGCCACAGCTGATAAAATGTTCATTCCTTGGCCCCAAGAGGGGGCCCTGTCGAAATCAGTGCTGTAACACATGACAACATATTTACACGCTGCTTACAAAGGGGAAAAATTGCAAAAAAGATTTGCCATTTTAGAGTTATGGAAGATGTTTGGCGATGATAGAGGATAAACACTTAACGAGTGGATGCTTAATCAGCATAAAGGGGAGGGCACAGCCCCCTCAGCTACCCATCCTTCTCCCTAGAGCATCCACCCACCAGACAGGAATTTTACCCATTGAATGATTTGAAAGAAGTATCATGGTATTCTAACCCTGTATATGCACCCCCCCCCCGCTTATTGTAGTGAAGACACTGTAAATTGAGCTCAATTAAGTCAACAAAAGCCAGTGTCCATGTGCGATGAGTATAACGAGAGATGCAAGCTGTAGGCGAATCTCACAGGAGCTGAGGAAGAGATTAAGAGGCAGAAAGGCAGGCACAACAATAAAGAGGAGATGCCGATCACTCTGAACGTGTGGGTGGGAGGACAACTATTGCTTAAATTAGATGGAAGAAACATGGACAATTCTAAAGAGAGAGAAATGGAAGTTATAGAAAGACAGGAGAAAGATGAAGAAGAAGAAAGACAATGAGAAGAAGAGGCACATCAGAGAATGAAACAGGAGAAGGAAGAAAGAGAATACGCAGGACTAATTGAGGAAGAAGAGGAAAGGAAAAGGGAAATATGAAGCAGATAGAGAGGAGATTGTGCAAAAGGAAGAGAAGAGAAGGGAACCACAGGAAAGAGAAAAAGACCAAGAGAGAAAAGCATGAGATGGCAAATGGAAGAAATTCAGAAAATGAGGCAACAAAGAGAAGAAATAGAGAAGCAAAGGACAATGAGGAAGAAAGAGACAAGGAAATAGAAGGAGAGATGAGACTACGTAGGGAAAAGTGACAAAAAAGAATTCATGAGATCCTTCAAGGGCGCATGCTCCAAGAGGAAAAGAGAGATCAGAAACGGGAGTAAAGAAAACAAAAGAGGAGCTTAGAGAGACACACTAGGGAAATGGAGGACATAATTAAAAATGGTTCTCTTCCAGATAGAGAGGAAGGGACAGCTATGCAAAGGAGGATTGGTCAATTTTGCAGGAGAGACAGTAGTGCTCCCAGCATATGGGGGACAGGAAGTGTATTGGAGGAAGAAATGTGTGGGCTAGATACAACGCTCCCATTGAGGTTTTTAGAGTTTGAAGATAGAGAAGACAAAAAAAGTGATGGAAGTTGCAGGACGTTGTTTTCAGATAAGGAGAGACATGAAAGTGAAAATGAGGATGGGGAAGAGGCCACAAAAGGTCTCTCTACAGTCTTAAACCCAGGGAAAGAGATAGCGTGGTCTGACCTGAAAGAACCAGAAGGGAAAAAAACAGAACATGTATCATACCCCAAATGTACAAAAGAGCAATCACGTAGTATGGAAGAGAGGACCCCATATGGAGACAGACTGAGAACATTAGCAGGGTGACAAAAAGCAAGCATGACAGATATGTCGTAAAAACAAAGGGCTGTGCTGGTTTGATGTGGGGTAGAATTGACGCAATTCCCATTGTTAGAAAAAGGGGGGGGGGTGGCCACATTATAAACCATGGCCACAAATGGATAAGGATCATTTGAGGTAAAATTGGCAACTTTAACATCGGGAGCAGGAAAGTAGATGTATGAATTAGAGAGAATGACGGCAGGGATGACGTTAGCAGTGGGTGACATAACAATCTTGCTTGCTGCCACCATTGGGGAGAGAGCTGATGACATTTGGAAACTAGCAGGATATCCAGGGGTGACAGCCCACAACACAACTCATGATAGAGCACCGTTTAATAATTGTAGGGCAGAATGTATGGAGAGCACTCAAAGTGCAACATACTGATACGTCAGACATGAGTGCAATCATGATGTGCAAAATGCATGATGACGAAGTCCCAGTTGCTTACATTCAAGATATTCAAGAAAGGTGGCGTCTTGATGAGAGAACCGTGGGTTAAGACCATAACCATTTTTGATCATATTGTCGAATGGGAAATCGTATTATACCCTCTAGATCGTGTGTATATATATTGGCCTAGGCCAAGTCGCTCTGCGAGGAAATCAGCGTTGCAAGGTCCTGACCTTAGATCTGTGTAAGCTGCCATTTTAGGTTCATCCGCCATTTTAGATTCTCCCTCTAAAGTCACCCTGTGTTCTAAGATGGTGGACAGTGTCGTTTTGAATGCAACATGGCCGTCTTGACCTCTGTGTACAAGCTAATATGTAAACTGCCTGCAGGCCAAATGTTAGGGTCATGTACTGAGACCTTGTCCTTCATTGACCTGTGTATAAAGGATTACCTGTACCAACAAGACTAATCCATGAACGTATATCGTGTACAATACTGTTCGAGCATTTTATGTTAACACTTATTTGACTATATTGTTTAAGATATATGTGAAAGATCAATGCGAAATCCAAAGACACACTGTTGCTATTGTAACTTGTGTGCGAAAATGTTAAGGATAACCCCTAAATTTATAGCTGCATAAATTAGGGCACGAACTCAGCATGAACCTCTAGCCCATGGAAATGGTTAACCTGCAAGTGGGTTGAACATCAGATAACATACTGAATAAAAGGCATGACTATTCTGATGTACAGACCCATTCACTTCCCACACCAAACGTGCTGGTATTCGCTTTGGTGAACTGAGCGCCTGATAGCTATCCGATACTCTGTTTCTTTGAAAACTGTTCAGTTACTTTGAATAAAGATCTGTGTATCTTTCTTTGTAACCCGCGTTTGGTGTATTTCCTTTGGGGTACTCAGCCTCAATATCTTCTTTTTGCTTTCACAGATGGCGCCCGAATAGGGACCCTCAAGTTTGATGCCAGCTCGTTGAAGGTTGACGCTGCTATCGGACAGGGATCGGATGGTGTAAAGAAAAAAGGGGCCCCTTTCTGAATGAGACACGAAACCTCAACAGCGCGGCACGGCCCGATCCCTGGACGGTGAGCACGCGGTCCGAGTCGGCATCTTGACGAGGGTCCACATATCGAGGCGGGCAGATTTGCCGAAATCACCAAACACGAGGTAAAATTCGTTAGAAAAACTTTGAAATCCGATCGGACCTCCTTAGGCTTGATCAGGTGAGTCGTGACCTGATTATTAAGTATCCTGAAAATTTGTTTTGGGGGATTGTTCTTGCAAGTACAATTATTGACCAGGTAACACCAGTATTCTGATATGCCTAGGAAATTGTCTGCCTGCTTTAGGGCATTATTCTGCAGTGACAGACATCTCTGGAATTTAGCCGTCCGGTGCCACAGGAGGGGTCGCCGGCTTGTACTATGTACTGTAAGCATGGCATTGGTAGTATAGTGTTTAATGATATTTGGCACAGACAAACTAGACATGCTTCCGAACTTCAGTGGCCAGTCAATGGTAGTTTCGAAATCCCTCGTATTGAATACTTAGAATCCATTTTATTACAGAAAAAGGCTAGACCTACAGCATTTGTCGTATTACAGCATTGGAAAAAAGAAGCTTTACAGCAGCTTAAGAGTAGAGAAAAACATGCGCGTCGTCATAAAACGAACGCCGAAAAAGCATTGTTATATGACCAAGATAAACAGTCTGAGTCGACTAGGAATATGGATAGGGCTTTCTCACTTGGTATCCAGAAAAGCTATCCCTCTAAAGACTTTCATGTTTCCGATGAACCTATCGATAAATTGTTAAATGAACGAAGGCCTGGTGCCACTGCGCCACCTCTGTATCTTCCTCTTCCTGGTACTTTGCCTCTTCCTGCTGTTATTCCTCCTCCTGCTCCTGCTGTTCCTCTATCTCCATTCGTTGGTCCTCCTTTTGTTGCTGCTCCTCCGCCTGCTGCTCCACCTGCTCCTCTGCTCTTTCCTGTTGTACCAGTGGCAACACCTCCGTTGAACATGCCTACTCTCTCTCTTCCAAGTGGTCCTGCACCACTTGTAGTAGACCAGGGAGCGGGATCGAGGGTTGTCACTCGCAGTACTATACCTCCAGAGAAGAAACGTGAATTGATTGCATGGGCTAAGCATTGTATGGAGAGGGATGATTAAGCTAATGTTTTTGCCACACTTTCTAATATGGACAATTTTCCTGAGAAAAATGTTTTCATTGAAGGATTAGGGATCCATTTGTGTGTAATGTGGGACAGATTAAACAATACAGATCTCCCACAAGGGTTGAGGGATCTGAACACCTTAGCGTTCTCTAGAGACACTGTGGAGAAAGTACAAGAGCATGTTGAGAGGGTATTTGAGTATAGAAAGGAGTTGGAAAGATTACAGAATGTGGATGAAGATGAAGATAGTATGTATGTGCAGAAACGGTTCTTTCCTTTTCACAAATTGATATCTGAGGAAATGTGAATTTGCATGAAGGATGCGATTAGATGGATCTCAGACTCGTCGATAACTTCAGTTGAAGTATATGACACGTATAGTCAGTATAGGCCAGAAATGCAGAGGAAAGTGATACAGGTAATGGTAGAATACCTACAGGATGAGTGTGTAAAAAGAAAGATTAGTTGTCCCGCAGAGTTATTAAGTATTTACAAGAGAGCTTTTTCATTTGACACTTCTTCGGCTGCTTTAGCGCTCGATTTGGCTCTGTTGCTTAGTAAGTGCTTGGAGTTGCCTACTTCTCAGTTGCCTATGAGAGAGGTTCCTCCGACACTTGTCCCAAAAGTTGAGATCCCCACTAATGTTGTAGCGGGTACAGCTGCTGTGGAAATACCTGCATATTATGTGTCTCAGTTCGTTCATCTCCCGTTCTCAAGACAGGAAGTCAACACCATTAGACAATCTATTCCCGAGATTAGGAAAAACCTGACAGGGTTCTATAAGGAAATAGAGTCTGTTTTGCAATCCTCAATATTCACTTTAAGTGATATTGATTTGTTATTTCCCATACTCCTTCCCGTAGATTTGTGGAAACAGGTTAGGACTATAGATGATGTACCAGGGTTAGGAGATACATGGGCTAACATAATTAGACTTGATGGAGACAGGCCAGCTGGCGAAAGACTGCCTCAGGTGATACTAAATTTACCTGACAGAAAAGTTGCGAAATTGAAAACTATGATTCCCGAAAAGAGAATTATTTGGGACAAGCTTACCGCCTGTGTCCAAGGGAAGTTTGAGGGTGCTACCGAGTTCTTTAATCGGTTCGAACAAGTATTCTCGGATTTCAGTGGACAAGATTTAAGCACAGAGTCTGGGAAAAGATTATTTGTAGACAAATTTGTGCGTGGATTGTTGCCAGACATCCAGTCGCAAATGATGTCTTCTGAGAACGCTTGGCAAGCAAAGTCTCATTCAGAAGTACTGCACATGGCTCAGTACTATGAGAAACATGTCAATAATGAAAAAGAAAGAGTTGAAAAGAGAAAAGGCGATCTGAAAACAAAAGTATTATTACAGCAAATTGTTAGAGGCCCTAGAGGGGGTAATGCACAAACTAGAGGTCAGTATGACCCACAAAGAAATGTGCCCTTGGGTCCTGTAAATATTAACCAGTGTGCCTATTGTAGGTAAGAGGGTCATTGGCGTGCACAATGACCGGTCCTTCGACAGTGGTCAAATAACTAATTTGGAAATATGGGTAGACGACCCAGAGGTCGCCTGGGTGTAGGGGGCCCTAGTAAAGGTCAGTTTTCACAAGATTCACATCAACCTTTTTCACAGGATAATCAGACACCAAGTGTGGATACTAGAAACATATTCGATCATCCTTCTGCCCCTTACCTCTCTGAAGAACTTCCTTTCAATGATATTCTGTTTCATTAGGATTGCCCGAAGCAGAGTTTGGAACCTACGCCTATTCCCGTTAATCAGAAAGGTCCCTACGTTGAAATGTTAGTGGGAAATAGGAAACATCTATTCTTGATAGATACAGGGGCACAGAAGTGGTCCATTGATCATTCTCCGGTTCCAAACATTCCACTGTCAGGGCAAACCAATTTTTCTGTAGGGTTTTCTGGCACACCAGTTGTCTGTCCGGTTTCTTCGCCGTTACCTATTTCTTTGGGTCCGTTTACGGACCATTGTCCATTCCTTTTGACTTCGAATTGTGGAGAGAATTTGCTGGGGTTGAAGCTGTTGAAGGAATTAAATGCGGTAATTCATTGTTCCTCTGATGGAGTGCGTTTGACGATTTCGCCGCAGCAACTTTCTGTCTCCCAATTCTTGACTAGACCTTTGCCACTGGAATTTAGTGCTGTTCCGGAGTGTTTATGGGCAGTTGATAACAATGATGTCGGCGTTTTACAAATTGAGCCTGTTAAGATTGTTTTGAAACATGGAGTGAAGCTGCCGCGCAATTCGCAGTATAAGATTTCAGCAGATGGCGAGCAAGCTTTGAAATGCATCGTCTCTGATTTTGTACATCGAGGGGTGATTGAGGAAATTGCAGGTAGTTTATGCAATAGTCCGATTTTGCCGTGTACAAAAAAGGCGATAATGCAATTCCTTTTTGTTTCATAATTGATTTACGTGCCATCAATAAGATCGTCGCTCCACAATTTCCAATTGTGCCTGATGTGACGACGATACTGACTATGAGTCCGGCCTCAGCTACTCATTTTAGTGTTGTGGATCTAAAGAATGCTTTCTTTAGTATTCCGATACACAAGGACAGTAGATATTTGTTTGCGTTCACCTTACGGGGACGCTCCTTCACATTTACCCGTGTACCACAGGGTTACACGGAAAGTCCTAGCATCTACAGTAGGGCTCTGAAAGAACAACTCGATACCCTTGAGTTGCCCTCTACTTGTACACTTCTTCAATATGTTGATGACTTGCTTTTAGCTGCCGACTCAGAAAGCGCTTGTAAGGAGGGCACTGTGTTGTTGCTTATTCACCTGGCTAAACAGGGACATAAAGCTTTGCTTAAGAAATTTCAATATTGTTGTCAGGAGGTCGCCTATTTAGGCTACCTCCTGTCAAAGGAGGGAAGAAGATTGACGCCTGAACGGATAAAACTCATTTCTAGCATGTCTGTCCCAAATACACAGAAAGATGTTAGAGCCTTCATAGGAATGGCTTCTTATCGTAGGCAGTAGATCCCTAATTTCTCGTTAACGATTAAACCGATGTTGGCTCTGACGAAGAAGGGCATTTCTTCACCATTCCCGTGGAACATGGAGCGCCAGCGTGCATTTGATTTGCTCAAGACTGCATTATGCTCGGCACCGATTTTGGGCACACCAAATTATGAAAAGGCCTTTGTGTTGTTTGTGCATGAATGTGATGGATGTGCTTTGGCTGTGTTAACGCAGGAACATGGAGGGAAGAATAGGCCATGAAGTTACTTTTCCTCCGCCCTTGATTCTGTAGCATGCGCTTTTCCAAGATGTTTGCGAGCTGTCGCTGCTGCTGCTGCGTCTGTAAAACAGGGTGAGGGAATGGTCCTAGGCCATGCTTTAACCCTGATGGTACCTCACTCTGTAGAAGTTCTACTGAACAGAACTCAAACGCAACACCTCACTTCCGCACGGTTGACAAGATATTAATTGATCTTGTTTGCACCACACATACAAATTAAGAGGTGTTGTGTTCTTAATCCGGCTGAACTCTTACCTTTTCTGCAAGGTACTGCTTGTACATGACTGTCTTTACACTACCGAACAAGAGTCAAAGGGTAGAATTGATCTAAAAGATACTCCTTTGAACAATCCGCAAGGGGAGCTGTTTTGCGAAGGCTCCTGCTTCAAACTTCTGGTTGGTACATCCACAGCTGCTTATGCAATCACTATGTTGAGCACGATCGTGGAAACCAAGAGAATCACGCATAACTCAGCGCAGGCCGCAGAGATTATAGCATTGACTCGAGCTTGCAAACTTTCCGAAGGGCTCACCGTCAATATATACACTGACAGTCAGTATGCCTTTGGGGTGGTTCACAACTTTGGGAGACTTTGTTCAGAAAGAGGGTTCTTAACTCCACATGGTACAAAGATCCAGCATGGCTCCTTGATAGCACGGCTACTCTCAGCACTTGCACTCCCTACTCAGTTAGCTGTTGTAAAATTCACAGCGCATCAAAAGATTGTAGATGATATAGGAAAAGGGAATGCTTTTGCTGATCAGATAGCTAAACAGACTGCCACCGATCTCTCTTTAGACATATATACTTCAAGGGAAGCCACAAATGCCTGTACTATGGATGATAGTATCGATTCTGTGAGGGATATCCAAGCCGATGCCACATTGGAAGAGTATATAAAGTGGGCTGAGGGATTGGGGAACCTTGATTATGATGGGTGTTGGGTGGACAGAGTTGAAGGAAAATGGCTACTTCCTGACGCATACATTATGATGATGGTTGTTATGGCTCATGGTCCTACACATATATGTGCCCTCAAGATTACAAAAATGTTGGAAAATGTATGGGTGAATGACAAAATCTCTAAGGTAGCTGAACGTTTTGTCCAAAACTGCATGATCTGTTTACAGCAGAATGTGGGAAAGGGAACACCAACTCCTAGGGGAAGTTTTGGTCCACTTTCTGTCCCCTTCAAGGTTATACACTTTGATTTTATTGAAATGGAACAATGTAATAACTTGAAATATGTGTTAGTTGTCATTTTTGCTTTTAGCAAATGGGTTGAGGCTTTTCCTGTTAAAGCTGCTACAGCCATGACTACTGCAAAGACTATGTTAAAAGATTATTTCCCTAGGTTCGGCTACCAAGAGTGATCTGGTTGGACAATGGTCCACATTTTATCGCTGCTCTAATTCTGCAGATATGCGCGGGATGACAGATCGATAAACGGTTTCATTTGGCCAGACACGCTCAGAGTGCCGGACTAGTAGAAAGACACAACAGCATCATCAAAAACAAGCTCGTTAAGACGTGTGCCGGCACCAAACTAAAATGGCCGGACGCCTTACCTATCGTTTTGTTATCCATGCGTACGACCCCTCAAACTAAGACTGGGCTCTCTCCCTTTGAGGTGGTTATGGGGAGGCCTGCTAGTATATGGAACCTTACGAAAAATCATTCACTGCGAAATGTGGAGAATGTACTTCTTTCAGATTACTGTAGCCAGTTGACTAAAAACTTTTATTTGATTTATCACCAGGTGCGAGAGGCTTTACCTGTACGATATGAGGGCCCCGGTCACAGCAAACGGCCCGTGACTGGGTTCTCACAAAAGCATTTGTGTGATCCTCTTGCCTTGCACCTTGCAGACGGCGGTGCGGGTGGCCGGCCGGAAAAATTGGATCCATGTGACCCACACCAAAAAGATTCCACACCGAGTGCCATACGATACAGAAGAAACAGAACCCCTCATCAGTACTGCAATCAACGATCCCAAAGCAGTGAAGAGCATCGAGAGTGCGTCAGAGACTCTCCCTGAGCCTTTGGGGCCTGGGGAAACAGCCATTTTGCTTCAGCACTCTCCATCAGTTTTGTCTCCAGAAGCTGTTGTTCCGGATCTTGCATCCTCTCTTGTTCTTGATACGTTGCTTCTAATGGGAAGTGACGACACGTTGTTTTCAGATCACTCAGTACCAGGAAGCACGAGGTACGATCTGCGACCTAGGAAATAGACCTACTGCACAGTTCGGCTGTGCGATCAAGGAAAATCATCAAGGGCTTGCCTTTTTGGCCTGATCTATTGTCTATAGAGGGATTCTGTTGGCTAGGGTTTGTGGAAGGACTAAGAAGACACTCGGCCTGGAGGTCGCCAGCTAAAAACATTGGCGTGTTCGTTTGAAGATTACAATGCCTGCCACCGCTACCGCTCGTACAGGACTGATAAATGAATGTGTGACCAGCTACGAAAAAGGACAGTCTGCAACATGGGCCCCGAAAACGTATTGCTGCTTGTTGATCATGCTAATTGGTCTTATAATAGTCATTGTTTTAGGCTTCTGGTATCTAGAGGAAGTACATCCGCTCGAGAATTTGTTACCGACTTAAAAAGTACCTACTGTTTCTACTCCTTTTGTGCATCTGCACACCCTATCTCCTAGGGATTCTCAGCATAGACAGAGATATCACAATAATACTCTATCACTTATCATGAATGCTACACATGCCATCTTTAATAGGTCCAACTGTTGGGTTTGCTCGCATTTACCGCAACATGGGGATAAGGGGCTAGGTTGGTATATTCATCCTTTACCTTTGACAACTGCATGTTATGCTTCTCTTAGAGCACTATTCTTTGGTCGCTGGAACGATAGCATCTCAGGGAACTTCGATGGGACTAATTTGAATCAGTTCGAAAAATGTGTTTTGACTCCCTTAGGATGCTCGCTTTTTGCAAATAGGAGTAAGCTCAACCTTGCTTCTATTAGGCCTTCTGATAGACTGTCTCGTCCTTTCCAATCTTTGATTTCTTTTAAAATGGCTCTTATAGGCAATAAGGATGCCACACCTCCATCTTACACTGTTAACCATAGACCCGATTCAGTTTCTTTCTGCATACAGAGGAATGGTACTCAGTCAATGGGTGATTTTAAAGGTTGCGCCAACGTTGCAGATTTGAGTGGGGAAGACAGACCTTTGTATGTAGGCGAACCTGTCTACTTTGTTTGCGGTAATGTAGCATTTCCATGGTTACCCAGGGATTGGCAGGGAACTTGTTATTTAGGGATCCTGTTACCCGGGGTATTCACAGCCAGCAATTTAGAGGTTTAAAAGTCTCGTCCACGGCGGGACGTGAATGGTGACACTCCAGCATAAGTTCTGGGGGACGTAGCGAAATCTTTTGTGCCATTTTGGGGACAAATAATGAACTCAGAGGATATCAGGACACTAGCGAGAGTACTGGAGAGAACTATCAACCGGACCACTGACATACTCTATAATATGACTCTAGAACAGAAAGCAATAAGGTTAGTAGCACTTCAGAACCGGATGGCATTAGATGCCATCCTGGCTGAACGTGGAGGGGTATGTAAATTAGTGGGGTCCGCTTGCTGCCTTTTCGTGCCCGATTCCTCCCCAACTATCTTCACAGAATTGGCAGTGTGACCACAGTGGGAGGGAACCCTTTTACTGGGACTAGATTGGACCTATACACACAATAGGACAGCCCAAAGACTGACTTGAAATGTTCAATCCTATCTATTACACTAGACTCACAAGGGGAACCACAGATTGGAGTGACCATAGGGGACAATACATTTTCTTTCCTTGTAGATACGAGGGTCCTGTGATAGGGAGGGGAAGTACCAAATGTCAGGAAAGGCCATGAATGCACAGGGTCTTTCTGTGACTACAAATTTGGTTCCTTCTACTGATGACTTACCTAGCACTATAGGACAGCATGACATTTCCATGCCACTATTATACTACAGCAAGTCACCAGTTAATATAATGGGAAGGGATATGATGAGCAGGATTAACATGACCATATCCTTTACTGACCAGGTGATAGTGTGCTCCACCACAGGGATTCACTATGTAAATGCACAAGAATTCCTATCAGCACTTTTTGGGCAGAGAGCACAGCGACACATGCCATTGGACCCAGAAGTATCTCTTTATGGGTTACAACCTTTGCTAGCATGGTTTCCTGCGATAAGGGGTAACATATTGTGACTAGGTGCATAATTTCTATTCAGATCAGAAGTACCTATGAATGAGAAGGAAGGGCATGTGTTTGCACAAGAACTGGAAGCAGTCATAGTGAGAGAAGAGAGGGTGATTATTCACAGGACTGATGACGAAGGAAGAGCAGGGTGAACCCTGATAGCTCTCGATGGAGGACACAGACTGACTAATCTGACAGTTGAGGAACTGATTAGAGATGACTGGGTGAAAATTGAGAACAGGGAAGTTCCACAGACAATGGCATTGATTAAAGAGACACCACTATTTTTTTGGAAGATTTGGTCAAGGAACAAGGATACTGTAGACCAGCAGTCCATAATATACTGGCCTATTGAAGGGAGAAGGTGCAATTAAAATCAAACTGATGTCAGGAGCAATTCTGCCACGAGTGAGGCAATATCCAAGGATATTGAAGGAAGCAGAGATTTATGACACAATCTCTGCTCTGGTGCAACAGGGCATATTAGTGCCATCGGAATCCCCAACAGAGTGGTGTAGCCAGTGAAAAAAGTGACAGGTGGGGTCATGGAGATTTATTCCTGGTCAACGACCCTAAACAATATTGTTGAAGTAGAATTTCCATTGGCCCCGAATCCAGCCATGATATTGTGCAATATTCCATCCAAAGGCAAATATTTTACAATGATCGATTTAAATAATGCTTTCTTTTCAATCCCCCTTCATGAGGAGTCACAAGTCTTTTCTTTGTTCTCATACAGAAATCAAAAGTGGAATAACACACGTTTACCACAAGGCTACTGTGATTTCCCAACAATATTTAATCAGGTCCTTCAGATGGACTAAGGAACAGTACACATTGACAGTACAGTGATTCAGTGCATAGATGATATTCTGGTGTGCAGCAAGACAGAATAACAGTGAAGAAAAGACTAAATACAGTTGATGATGACAATCATGGCAGAAAAAGGGTACAAAGTAGACAAGGAGAATTTACAATATTGCCCGGAAGAGGTCTTGTATACAGGACAGTTGATATCTCATGAAGGATGTAAAGTCACCCCTGAAAGAGCAGAAGCAATCATGAAAACACCTCAACCAAAGACAGTGACGGAGATGCAACAAATTATGGGCCTTTGCAACTACTCCAGGGCTTGGGTCTTTGATTACAGTCCATATGTCAGAAGCTCAGAAAGATGACAGTGACAAATGACAGAAGCATTCAATGAATTAAAAAAGGGCAATATGCACAGCACCCAGGATAGGGATTCCTGATTACGGTGCAGAATTATTTCTATTCTCTCATTCCAATGGAGTAGTAATGACAGCAGTTCTCACTCAGACGACAATGTTAGGACACAACCCACTCACATATTACAGTGGGATCATAGATATAATGATGAGAGGACATTATCCCTGTGAACAATCATTAGCGGCAGCAGCCTTTGCAATCGAGAAATCTTCCATTATCACAATGGGCTGTTCAGTCACATTATATATGGAGCATGCCCTGTTCGTCATTCTTGAGAAGCCTAAAAGCACATTGACTACGCAAAGAGCATCTGGGTTCGAAGTGATCATCTCAAACCCAGCGCTTAAAATTGTTAGATGCAGAGTAGTGGATCCAGTGACATTCATAGCAGAGTCAGTAGAGGAAGGAGATCACGTGCACAAATGCACCAATACACTGAATATTATGACAATATACCACATGTACGAGAAAATGCCCTGGGCTGGAGGGGAGTACTCTTTATTGACGGTTCCTTGATGATCGATCAGAACACAGGGGAAAAACAAACTAGGGCTGCAGTGGTAAAAGTAAAACAGAATGGTAAATTTGAGACAGTGGTAAGTGGCAACATTGCCTTTACATTTTTCGGTGCATTCAGCAGAATTAGTATCACTTATTGGTGCACTTGAAACACATGAGGATGAGTAAATGACAGTGTATTCTGAGTCCACCTACATGACATCAACAGTACATGCAGGACTGTCACATTGAAAGAGGCAGAGCTTCCTAAGCCAGACTATACGCCAGTGCAAAATGCTCCACCATTGGCTAGGCTCATAGATGAAATAATACTCCCATTAGTCATCGCCGTGGTGAAGGGCGTAGCCCACACTAAGGGGGTGATTTAATTTCCCACAGCAATGAAGCAGCCGACATAGAGGGCAAAAATCCAGCATATTTTCCTGAAATATCTGAATTTGATACAGCACCTAATTAATACACTCTAGAGCACAACCGGGTCATGAAAGAAGGCTTTAATACCTTGCCCATAGCACAGATCAATGAATTTCAAGGAAACGCAACACAAGAAGAACAGGATTTATGGAAATGTAGAGGGTGCTCAGTGTCCCCCACAGATGCAAAGTAGCGGCAGGACAGCACCAACAAGCCAGTTATGCCCCTCGGATTTCTCAAAGAAGCATTAGAGCAACTACAGCCCTCTTATCGGAGGAGTGGTTTGTGCCCAACCTAACTGAGCACATTGCTGCTTTTATCATGAACTGTATAATTTGCCCAAAATGTACAGCAGGGCACACACTTCGAACAGTGAGAGCAGCAATACCCCATCCTACTGGACCCTTCCAACATTTGGATATTGATTATGTATATATTCTCCAAGTTTGTAATAGATATATGCTTGTTGTTGTGTGTCCTTTCTCTCGATGGATTGCGGCCAGTCAGTGCACACATCTTGATGCCACATGTGTTGCAAAGTTCCTTGTATGTGAGGTCTTCCCAATGTGGGGAGTGTGCAAAGTCTTTCGGTCTGACAATATACCCTATTTTGTAAATTAGGTTTTTGAGCACATCATAATTCTACTCGGTATTAAGTATACATTATCCTCTGCTTATCACCAGCAGGCAAACAGGATTTGTGAGCGCATCAACTGTCTTCTCAAAGAACACATTGCTAAGGTAAAAATAACCCTGAAAAAAAGGATGCCTCTATTGCTTACTCTTATCCCTGTTTGCATTACGCAATCAGCCCGGCTCAGGTAATCACCTGACTTCTTGTGAGCTGGTAACGGGTCGCCATATGCATGTACCTCTTGCTCCTCCCACCAGAGCACAACTTGACACCCATAATGCTGCTGATCTGCTTGGTTTGGAAATGCATGACTATCTGGCTGCTATGATGGCGAGTGCCACTTTTATGTCTTTTATGTCTCAACAGCTTCGAGATCAACAAGGGGAGGGGTCAAAGAAGCATGAGGAATACAGCAAAGAAATAAAACAACTTATGGATCTCCAGAAAAGATGGCGCGCCTTTGATAGCTGCGATGACGCCTCTCGACTGCATCAGAATAGGCAGCAGATGGGCCAAGTATTGAGGCACCCCAATAACTGGTACATCATATCATTGTCGAGATTAGGGAAAAATGCACACTTTTACAATCCACTGCCATTTGAGCTTGGCAAAATTCAGCAACGTTTACCATTATTCTATCATTATTATTTGTATTAGTATTGTAGGTTTATGTTTACACTATGTTGTTAGCTAGTGAAAAAGCCCAAAATGAGTTTGCTCTACGTTTTTAAGTAAGGGACCTGACAGGACGTGGAGCATCCGGATCGAATCGCACACATTTATTTACTTACTAGGAAAAAGCACCTGTACTCCGCAAGGGTTCTGTAGAGAGACATGATAACACACTCCTCAATTGTTGAAAATCAATTATCATGTAGGCCGCTGCTCAGAGTCGCTTATCGCTTGATGTGCTTTACACTCTGAAGTAAACTGCACTGAGAATGGGTGCGTGTGGCTGGCTGAATTACCCTGGAGCAGACATGGAGGGGAAGCGAGAGTTGGTGTGTTGCCGCATACTCGTAACTTCTGTGCACTGTCCCCAAATGTCGTCTCAACCTGGTGCGGTGTAGTGCGTTGCGTTGAAAATACCTCAGAACTGGTGCGTCCTAGGGCCTTGAAATGTGGTATTTGAGGTCAAGAATTTGTTTTCCTTGCATTGTTTTGTTACGGTCCTTCTACGACCGCATTGAAGTTTCTCCAATTTCAGGCTACCGTGTTAAAGCTGGGGGTATTGGCTTCCCCCTCTTAGCACAAAAACTTTAAAACGCACTACCCAGTGCACTCAGAGTAGAGCCCTCCCTCTCAGCATTCAGGAAAGCCTTAAAAACGACCCAATTCAACTAGCCTGCTCCATCCTCCCCCCTCACTCCATTTCTTTCTCTACATTGTATGCTGCAACTTTGAATGTACTTCCTGTCCATCCTGAAGATTCTACTATGTAATCCGGAAGATTGTAATATGTAACTAAGCTCATTGTCTTGTAACAGTGTCATGATGCCCTAGGGCTGTTGTGCACTTTATAAATGTGAATAAATAAATAAATGGCTGAAATCTAGGGAAAGGGGGTAAGGGGTCTCCAAATGTCATGTAGCCAGTAATGTCCGAAGGGTCCTAGCAGGTAACTATGCAAAATCTGGTGAAGATTTGTGGAATGGTGTGGAATTGTATAAGGAACAAACTAACAGAGTTTCTGCTTCATACATAGAGAGATGATTATATTTTATAGATCTGAATGCTGCAAAGTAAGTAATCGGGGTGCAATTCGAGCTTAAATATTTGCATGGCAATTCTTATGCAATTTTGAAAGATTTTTGTACAGAACTTACCACCAATATATAGAGCAGTACTTCCTCTAGGAAGTAGGTACAACAGGAATTGTTATGATAATCAAAATGGGCCTCATTACGGGTTCAGTGTTGCAGTAAACAGTGGCTGTAATTTTGTTACCATTAGTATTTTTGGCAGTCACAGAAATACAGCCAGTTTTACCGCAACCCTGAATTGCGAGTTTGGAGGAAAAGTGGAGGATTCACCTCTAGCAAAACGTACAAGTTAAATCCTCCACTTTTCCCCCAAAAATTGGCAGAATCACCACAGCGGAATTACTGCTTGCTGTAATTTTGCAAAAATCCCTATGGATTCCAATGGACTCCAAAAATACAGACTTACGCCGCCCAATCACCACTCGCGATCCCGTGGTAATTTCATGGGAATGAGTGGTGGAAACGGTAAACAAGTTTGGCGGCAATTCAGCAGATTTACTGTCTAATTACTGCCAAACTCGTAATGAGGCCCCATTTTTTGTTCCTGATCTCTAACAAGAGTGTTCACACCTAATCTGCCTTACATTCAGGATGTGTCGACCTGAATTACTGACTATTTGATGGCAGACTGAGGATCCTATTGTGTGATGTGTGGAGGGATGGCAGGACGTGTGTCTGCTCATTCCCTTTAACACAGTGGTGGCCGATGAACTTTACTAAAAGGTGTGGGCTTGAATTCTTGTCTCGTTTTTACTGAGCAAACTGGCAACATTAGTGAACCCAAAACCTTTTGCAAGGAGTCTGAAAATATGAGCCTGACAGGGCCTTGCACAGTACAATGTCCCTGAAAAAGAGACGTGTAATCCAGATATTTATATGCAGTTCAGAAGGGCTAGTAATACAATATTCCAATATTTCGTGGTCTGTCAAATGAGCTTGACACTCACCAAGAAAGTTTGCAAATGGTAAGGGGTTAACTCACCCACCTAACGCACAACATAACCTAAATGCAGTTTGACATGTGCCACTATCATTGTCCAACTTGTTTAAAGTATCTCCCTTCCTATGCAGGCCAAATAAATTAAAATATAACTCATTATTGTGAAGGCATCACGAAGCAGACACACAACTGAGTAAAACTTGGGTCTCAAACTTTTATTCAAATATGAAAAGGTTGGGAAAATGCCTAACTTGCCCTATGCTAAGGTGGGATTTCCCTGCCTATCAAAACAAGGAGTGTCTTTGTCAGGAAGTCCAAAGCTAATATCTGTCTGTGTCAAACACCTATACTTGCCCTCACAACTACTTGAATATAATGTGTAGGGAAGTCAGCATCAAAATGAGAAGCGTTCCAATAAGAGTTCAGAGCTTCTTCCAGCTTTTTACACTTTTCAAATACTTCAATTTCTCTTGTCCTTTCTTGGCCTTCTCAATTTCATTTACTTCACAGTTCGGTATTCACAAATCCTTCTATTCACTTTTCTTAGCCTTCAAGTGTCGCCTTCAAGTTATCGTATTGTCAAAGGTCTTTCTCATCAGCTGGACCAGCATTCACAGTGCCTAAATGGTCCCTCGCTCACCCGCGAGTGCTCCAAACCGCACAGAGCACGCGGTTTACCCCACAGCTTCCTGGAGTCATTCAATCTCCTTTGATTCACTGGGTGCACTGTCTCTGGGTACTGCTCTTTGTGTCAGAAGGCTGTTCCCAGCTCTGTGCATCTTGGTTACAGGATCGCTGCCGCCTCAGTTCAACGGAGAAGGAGTCTCTCTGACTCCTGGAGGGTTGCAGACCAGTTCTGCCACCGGAGACTTTTCCCGCTTTCACTGCAGCAACTACATGGCTCCTGGACACTTAAGGCACACGTCTCCCTGACCTGTCCTCAGCTTCTCCTGCAAGCGTGCCACAGGCGATCTCATTAGCCTCACCTGAGCGCGCCTTTTATGCTATCCTCCAGGCTCCAGGTGCAGGCAATGTTCTTTTACTTAGAAACGGTCATGGTACTTGGCATCCCTCTTCCTCGTCCCAGTATCAGAGTGCTTTTTGTGCATGCCTGTGTTAATAAAGAGAAGATGTATAACTCTGGGTTGTCTCTTCCTCGTCTCAGTACCCAATTTGGGTATATTGGGAGAGTGTTTTCTGGAAGAACAGGGTGGAGCTTGATAATACCCCATAAACGCTTGGGGGATGTTTGACTCCTTACGAAAAGGAAATGGGGGATACCATGTCTCACCCATGGGGTCCTCCCCTGCACTCCCCAAGTCACCTCCACCCAGGTGATCCTCCTTCGCATATCCACCCCAGGGTCAGGATCCCAAAGTGACTACCTTTACCTGGCCACCTTGCAGGAGGATATACTGGGGAAAGAAGTGAGGGCGCCCTCAGATTGTTCACATTATCTACTTGCAAGGGAAAGCAAAGACAATTGAAACCTTAGACACTTAATCAGGTTATACTGATACGGGTTTAGTGAGCAAAGCTACTGTTGAGGTGAAAATTACTTGACAGGTTCAGAAAGCAGACATGTTCCTCAGGTAACACAGATGTTGCAGGCTCAGTTATCAGGCAGTTGTTATGATACGTTGTCAGGATTTGTACAGCCCACTGATCCCCTTTGCATGATCTACAAGGATGTTGGAAGACCTTCAGTGGAGTGGGTGGGTTTGGTTAGTTAGGATGTGAGGGAAAATCGAGATTTTGTTGCTTTCTGTTGATGGTGCAGATCGGGGGTATCCTGAGCCTTTCATGCGTGACAATTTTCTCGGTTTGATTTTTTAAGAACATTGATGGCTTTGTGTCCAGAGAGAGAACCGTATGATGGCAGTGTGGGTGTACATTGCCCGTGGGCTGGGGGTGTCAGTTGATGTTAGAAGAGTTGTGTTAAGTTGTTTGGAGTATGCAGAGGGGGACTTTTTAAAAGTAAGGTGCAGGGGGCTAGGTCTAATTTGTGTGTGGTGGGTTTTAAGGTGCAGAAATCGAGTTAGTGGACAGGGTCAGTGGTTTGTTCTGCAGGTTTTCCTTGGTGCAAGTGCATGATGTCGCTGTTGGTGAGCACTGTTGAGTTTCTTAGTGGGTGCAGTGGGCTGATGTCCAGTGCTATGTTTTTGATATTGACAAAGAAATATCTATCTGTGTCCACTAGATTTCCAGCTCTGGTTTTAAGAAGTTATTTGAAATAGGCAGTCTTAGTTGCTTTTGGTAGAACATCTGTTTTGATTGAGCCGTGAAACAGTTTGCAGACACAGCGTGCCAATGATTTTTTGATAAGGATCTATTTGTAGATATCCTGGGGGGGGTCCATCTGAGACACGTCTGTTGCTTAGTTTCACCATTTCTTTGAAGTGTGATTCAGCTAGTGGTTTAAATCTGTTCATTGGTGGGGTTCTGGGGTGGATGTTGTATCCAGGGATTCAATTGTTGCTTCAATTCCTTATTGCCACAGTGATTGCCTTCTGTATTTTATTTTTAATATCAGTTTTTTTTATTTCGTGCTTCATACCGCACTCCAGTCTCGAAGCGCGAGACCGGATATCGAACCTGTGCTCCTCGACATTGTCTTGTTTCCAAGACCAGTGCTTCGGCCCTTAGCTTTCCTTCCAGCCTTGTACATTTGATTATTTATATCTGAAGGGGTTAGTGATGTCTTTGCACAGTTTTTGAGTTGGATCAGTACAGTGCTGCAAGATGGACTCATTTAATGCTCACACAAGCGACAGGGGACAGGAGGCTCTGCTCTTATCTGTTCTCCAACCCCACCCCACACGCATGCCAGTGGACAGCTGTACCACTCCACATACAGTTCAGTTTTTGCTCCCTCATTTCACTGCAGCCTCACACATGTAATACTTGTTCTGTGCTCTGTCCTCCATAATATCCCATTTCCTTTTAACAGGCGGTATGTAGTGCAGAAATATATATACACATGGCTGGACTGGAATGTGGCAGAGCCTCTGTGTTGGCCCACGGAGAGGCTCATATGGATAAAGTACCAATTCTGCCCTACATTTGTATGTGTTTTTTCAAACCCTTATTTATAGGGATGAGATTGTAAAAATGGGATTTCAGCTGGAGGTAAACAGTGTGTAATATAAACATATATATACATCTTTATTCATAAATCTCTTACAGCAAGAACAGATATAAATCTTGTTGGTAAAACAACACAGTAATCAAAACGTTTTTTTGCACAAGATGGGTCCGAAATCATATGAAAAAATAAACATTTGCTATTACACATACATTCAATAATCACAAAAAAAACATAAGAAAACACGCATATAAGACTACTCCCATTTGTGCTCTAAGTGGCCCTACATTATTCTGTCCCCTTTGACAACTAAATTGCATTGGAGATTCATCAGGGTCTGAACATTAAATGATGATGTGATTTCAGACACTTGTGTGGACATCAAATGACTAATCCAATCGACTTCTTAACAATATTTATCATTGTGAAGAAAAGCAGAGAGAAAGAAAGACACATCCTCAATTGAACGTAATCAATACTAAGTCATAGAAAAGAACAAAGCACATGAATATGCTTAATCTGTTTATTGCTTGAACAACAAGCAATGTGTATAAAGGACACCTGCTCAATGTACATGCTATCTCCTAAGATTTAGATCTCCAGTATCCAGTCTTTATTTTAAGACTGCATTTAAAAAAACGCCTCATATGGGCAATCTGCAATACAAAGAACCCATCAGAAAGGGTTAAAGCAGAAGAAAGAGCAAAAGAGAAAAAGTGCCAACAAATCCACTCAAACACACCTGGACCAGTGTATGTCACAACTAGACATCAGTCGAAAAAATGTACCTGACACATGACTTCATCTTCAAAGAGGAAAAAGTACTTGAATAAGATGATGGGGGTCATTACGACTTTGGAGGCAGCCATGGTGCTATTAGCACTATGGCTGCCTCCAAAGTCGTGTCCGGGTAGTCGGAATGGGGACTTACCGGGTCATTCCAACCTTGGAGGACCCGGTTAGTCCTCATTCTGAAAACTATGAAAACCATTCCCCATTCCCATTCAAGCACCCATAGGGCTCAATGGGAATGGGGAAGGAGCTAATAACAGGCCCGCAAATAGCGTGCCTGTGATTAGCTCTCTGGTCCCTTAGCGGCTCCCGCTAATGGCGACTGGTAAAACCAGCAGGCCTTAGTGGGACCCGCCAAGGGACCTCAGAATGCGGCGGTAGGGGGTTAACGGCAACGGCCTCCTTACCGGTGCCATTAACCCCTTACTGCCGGCCTCATAATGAGGCCCAATATCCCATGTAATCTCATGGTTGCTGTTTTCCTTTGGTCAAAAACCATCCGACACGCCTCTGGGGAAAACAAAAAGTATTACAAATTTTACTGCACTCAAACCGGCGACTAACAGACTTTTTCTTAGCTCCACATAATCACAACCCGAGCGGTGTGCCACCAATAAAGTCAAATCTTGATTTACCCTCATTCCGAGTGCAATCCAAGTCCCCATTCAGAGCCATGATTCCCCAATATGGAAAACGGCTCACGGATGTTGATTTAAAAAGTTTGGTGTCCAATACAAACATGCACCTTCACCAGTAATCACAGCATAGAACCAAATGCCCTTAACCTTATATAAAAGAAAGCGGAAACGGGAGAAAGTTACCTGACTCGTTACCATTACCTGATTCGCACACCAGCAGTCTGTCGTTTTGCAAAGACCCTCGTTACATTTCAATATTCTCCAAATCTCTTAAAATCAGGAGACTTCTATCCATGGAGACTTCGATATGCCATTCAAGATAGCTACCGTTATGGATACAGTAACATCATGTGACCTACAATGCTACGTCAGTGGAACACGTGAAAATCACGTGTTGGCTTTAGCACGTCACTAACATAGTAGATGCAGCCCCCTACTGTTTCTAACGGAGCCACATGGAAACCCAAAGAAATTGAAAAAAGACCAAAATGTCCTTAGGGGAGCTGTGAATATTGAAACGTATACAACATGCCATTACGGGAAGGGAAGATGAACAGTGTTGAAATTGTAGTTGTTGCAATAATTACAACAGCAATTCAAAATGCAAAGGTCTCATTACTTTCAGTATATCCAAAAGATGTGTATATGTAGAGCATTGTAGAGAAATGAGTAATCCCATCCAGAAACACAAGCAGCAATCACAGTAGTATAATTCTAAAGTAGAGAATGCATGGCCAGAAGTACTATACCTAACTTGATACTCCACAACCTCACTAAGACATATAGCATCACCACTAGCATTAGGAAAAAACCAAGGCACACTGCCATCAGTGTCTAATGCACGTGTTGTGCGGGTGGTCCATAAATCACTTCCCTGCTACCACATGGTATGTACAATCTTGTTCCTGAAAACATTGAACTAAACTCACTGAGCATCAATATTGCCAACCAAGATCTCATCAAGGAGACATCGTGCCACTAAACACTCTCATGTAAACCATGAAAGTGGTTGCTATTCTTAAGAATCAATTTCTGTTAAAAATGTAACCATTTGCCCTGGGCCCCGCTGCTACTCTTTCAATCAAGACCACCCAATACGAGCAGCATGTCGAGGCAAACAAAGGTGAGCAAGGGCACAGATATCTCCGCCATGTTTACTGCACCGGAGAAACCCAAGAAACAAGATCCTCCTAAACTGACCCCACAGAAGCCACAAGAGGACAGGGGCGCCCTCGCTACCAAAGGAGACCTGATAGCCTTCATGGCGAATATTAAATCGGAGTTTCGCACCTGCCTCTGGGAACTCACCGCCAAAGTTGATCAGACGGAACAAAGGGTCACAGAAATCGAACAGAGGCTGGGAGAAATTGAGGACCATTCTCAGGATCACACTACCACGCTGGGGGAAGTGCAAAGATCCATCGATTCCCTGCACCACAAATGCGAGATCCTGGAGTTCAAACATGAGGACCTCTCACCACTTACTCTCCAGAAAAGAAGAGCACTCCGGCCTCTGGCAGTGTTCCTTCAGGAGCAACAGATCCGTTACAGGTGGCTGTTTCCGACAGCTCTCCAGTTTACATATAAAGGCACCCTACGCTGAATCAGCCACCTGGAAGACGCAGTGAAAATCTTACATCCAGCCTCGCCCCGAGATCCCTCCTCGCCAAACCCGGAGAGGACCGAGGACTCTGGACCGCCTCCCTCCCCAAAAGCCCAAACGCACGTCATGGTCGTCAACCCAGCGGAGCAACAGAAAGAGATGAATGAGGACGCTTCCACGATCCCAGGTTCTGTCAACAATTTAGCCTGGACGCAGGTGCCCTTACCTAAAGTAGGACCCGCCACCTTTGTCTCGAACTAAGGAACCTTGAAGGTGGTGGCGGCGGGCCATACCCATGGTTCATACCCACTCCAAGGATACTTTCCAACCTTTGTTCCTTGGAAACCCACAGTACACAATACGTGATGGGACAGTTGGCCCTGTTGGCCGAGGGTATGCCCGTACTTACAATGTCGGTCTACCCTCCAGTTAAAGTTGCGGCCCCCCGTTGGGGTTCCGCGTTAAAACCTCAAGTGCAGGATGATATCAAGAGATTCTCTAACAGACATGGCAGTTGAATCACCGCCCCACGACCCCCCCCGTAACCCAAGGAAAGGAGAGTGAGTCTACAGCGGACCTCCAGACACTTCGGGTCCTCTCCCTGAATGTTAATGGCCTGAACTCCCCTAACAAGCGAAAGGCAATTCTACTGAAACTCCGGGACGAAGATGCAGTGATAGCCATGCTCCAAGAGACTCACTTGCTGCCGGCAGATGTGACCCGGCTTCGTTCCCGGCTATTCCCGCTCCAATTCTTCGCCTCTGGCACAAACAAAAAAGGAGGTACGGCGATCCTCCTCAGGAAAGACTTAAACCCACAGATTCTGGAAACGAAAATCTGCCCAGAAGGCCGATTTACAGCGGTCAAATGCCTCCTAATGGGAGATCTATATACTCTCATCTTGGTGTACGCCCCTATCACCGGACAATCACACTTCTATGACTCCTTGGGCACATCTCTCGCTAGCTTTGTGGAGGGCCAAACAATAGTCGGTGGGGACTTCAATGGGGTTCGCGACCCCACCAAAGACCGGTCACACCCCCCCGACTCCAAGCGACTTCACCCAAGCACTTAGCCTCCTCCGACTCTTCAGGACCCTGGAGATAATAGACTCATGGCGGGTGTTCCACCCTGACGAAAAAGATTTCTCTTTTTACTCTTTCGTCCATCACACCTTTTCAAGGATCGACCTGTTCCTGATCTCCCCCTCAAACTTTCCCCTCAGTCAAAGAAGTCTCCATCGGCACAAGAGCGATATCCGACCACGCCCCAGTGCTCTTGGAACTCCGGGTTCAGAACCCTAACCTCAATAACCCACGTAAATGGATGTTGTACGACCCGATCATGGCCACCAGAGACAAGATCGCAACAGGAATAAGAAATTTCTTTAACGAAAATCCAGCCTCGGACACCTCGTTAGCGAACAACTGGGACGCCATGAAGGCAGTAATCAGGGGCTCCCTGATAGCCCAAGGTGCGGCCTACCACCGAGACAGGCGTCAGACCCGGACAGCTCTAGAGAACGAACTAAGAGAGGCCGAGGCACTCCACAAGGAGAAAGGCTGGTCCCCCAAAACGCAACGTATCATTCGTACGGCAAGGAAAAAATTGGAAGCCCACTATGCGGAACAAACCGCCCAACTAATGGCGAAGGCCAAACAGTCATACTACGCAAAGGGTAACAAGGCGAACAAGTTCCTGGTGGCCAAGCTAGCCAAGCAGAGACGCGTCAACGCGATCACTGGTCTGCGTGATCCCAACGGGGTCACACTATACTCAGAGCCCGCAAAGCAACGCCTCGCAATAGATTATCTGACCCAAATCATGAAGGCAACCCCACGAAACTTACCACAACAGAAGGAATACCTGCAGCAGGCAGCAGTGCCCCATCTCTCCGACGCAGCGAGAGACGAACTGGAGGAGCTCATTACAGGGGAGGAAGTTGAGGAAGCCATCAAATCACTTGAAACACGGCCCCCGGCCCAGACGGCTTTTCAACCAGGTTTTACAAACTATTCAGAGCACAACTGACCCCCCACCTGGTTACCCTATTCAACTCCTTCAGGGAAACGGGAGCGGTGACCCCATGGATGCAGGAATCAACCACCATCCTCCTGCCCAAACCTGGAAAAGATCCAAGAAGCATAACGTCCTACAGACCGATCGCACTTTTAAAGATCGATGCAAACATATACTCAAATATTTTAGCAACCCGCTTAAATCGCATCTTGCCGAAGATCATTCACCCCGACCAGGCAGGTTTCATCCTACACCGGACAGCTGGTGACAACATCCGGAGAACCCTGAACCTGGTGGATCTTGCCTCCCGGAACTCCCAAAAACTAGTCTTAGTGGCTCTCGACGCAGCTAAGGCATTTGATAGGGTGGATTGGACATTCATGAGACACACCCTAGGGGCCTTCGGCTTTGGGTCAACTTTCCAAACGATGGTTCTAGCCAACTATAATAGCCCTAAAACTAGCCTGAGAATCAACGGACACAGCTCGGCCCCAATCCCCTTATCATGCGGAACCCGGCAAGGCTGTCCACTGTCACCCTTGCTTTTTGCACTCACCATGGAGCCCTTTGCACAAAAGATCAGGCGAAATGACCAAATCAAGGGCATACAAAGTGGCCCCACGCATCACAAAATCGCCCTATACGCGGACGACATTCTGCTCACGATCTCGGAGGCCCACTCATCTCTAAAACATGCGATACGAGAAATCGCCAGCTATGGCGAGGTCTCAGACCTCACCATAAACTTCGATAAATCATCCGCCCTGGGTATCGGCCTCACCCCAACAGAACGAGCACCACTGACTAAGATATGCCCGATAACATGGGAAAAGAGAGCCATCCCCTATCTAGGGGTCCACATCCCGGCTGACCCAAGAGACACATACAAAGCCAATTTCCCCCGACTCTTTAAAGAACTGGAAGGCGACTTGAAGCGCTGGGGGACCCAAGAGATCTCACTGCTCGGGCGCATCACTGCATGCAAGATGAACCTCCTTCTGAGATTCCTATACGCCTGTGCCTCCCTACCAGTAGCGATCCCCACACCAACTCTTCGAGGGATCCAGAGAAAAATGCTGAACTTTATCTGGAAAGGTAAGAAAGCGAGAATCCCTCTCAGAACTATGCTGGGGAGTTCCAAACTGGGAGGATTGGGGGTCCCAGACTTGCAGGCCTACAGAGTGGCAGCCCAATTGGCTCAGGTCCAGGCATGGCAAAATACGACAAACCGCCCTAGATGGGTAGAGCTGGAACAATCACGAGTGCCCCTACCCTTACGATTTCTACCACACATCCCGCCCCCCCTCAGGACCCAATGGGGAGATCTCCTGCTATCAACCAAACACACCCTTAGCTCCTGGGACTGGGCGTTAAAACAAAAGGGAGTGCCAAGAGGACTGAGCCCATGCTCCCCGGTCTTCCATAATCCAACTTTCGCACCGGGAACAAATCCTCACAATTTTCGTAACTGAATTAAAGGCGGGCTGGAGACCATAGACCAGCTGTATATGGGGGGAGGCCTCTCACATTCGCCCAATGCAAGGAGAAATTCCAACTCCAGGAAAGGGATAGATTCACCTACATTCAATTACGCCACTGGTGCTCACATCCCCAAACTCTGCAAGCAGCGACACGCCCTTCTACTGCCCTAGAACTCACTCTGGGAGACCTTCCAACCTGCGGCAGAGTATCCACCCTATACAGGCACTTCCTAAGTGACTTCCTGACCACAAAAACCGGCTGCATGGCCCAATGGGAGGCGGACCTGGGTCACCCGATAGAGGATCAAACCTGGGTGGACATATGGACCAGAACACACACCTCGTCCACCTGCATTACCAATAGGGAATGTGCGTACATGATCACGCTGCGGTGGTAATACCCGCCCCTCAGACTTCACCATATGAACCCCCAGGTGGATCATTCTTGCTGGAGAGGATGCGGCCACCCAGGCTCCTTCTTCCACATGTGGTGGGCTTGCCCAAAGGTCCAACAATTCTGGAAATCATGCCTGGGGTCCATCACACAAATTACCGGAACAACAATTCGCCTGGAACCAGAACCAGTTTTGCTGGGAGCTCCAGTCCCCTGGACCTACCCGCGCTCGGGACCAGAGCGAAACTACTAACCCACTGCCTACTAGCAGGGAAAACGGTGGTGGCCCGAGCTTGGAAAACCCTGGAAGGCCCTCACATAGCCCAATGGTGGACCAAACTTTGGGACATTCTGGTAGCGGAGAAGGTGACGGCAGCACAAGCGGGAACGCTCCATCGTTTCCAGAATATCTGGGCCCCAGTGCTGGAATTCGACCAGCGCTTCCCTGCCCTGACCTATAAACCTACCAGGGCCCGCTGGATCTTGAAAAATCAAGAGCTCCCTGAGGAAGATACATGGACGCTGAGGCGCAAACTGGACAGCCCAGGAGGGAAGATTCCGCCTAAAATGCCTAAGGGACAGAGGGACTAAAGGGTGGAGGGAGGGAGGAAACTCAGGGGGGGATAAAGGACTGGGCATCAACATGCCTAAATAATCACTGCTTATAATGTTTGTAATTGTCATCCTGCCTTGATTTAAAATAAACAAAGTTAAAAAAAAAAATGTAACCATTTCTGATTAATATCATTGGGCCTCATTACGACCGTGGCGGTCCGGAAATAACGGTGGCGGTAAACCCGCCGCCACCGTTGTTTCCGGACCGCCTGATCCCGACCCCTGCAGGCGGGAGGTGATGTTCCCGCCAGGTCTGACCTGGCGGGTTTAACACCGCCCGCCTGCAGGCGGACGAGGAAACACCGGCAGCATTACAAGATGCTGCCGGTGTTTCCATGATCCCGATTCCCATTGAGTCCCATAGGACTCAATGGGAATGGGGATTTACACCATTCCGCCTCCGTGATTCCCGGAAAACCGGGGTTGTGATGCCCTGGTAATTCCGGGAATCACGGAGGCGGAATGGTAATACGAGTCCGGCGTTAACCAGGCGGTTTTACCGCCTCGGTTAACGCCGGACTCGTAATGAGGCCCATTGTGATCTAGACCCTTCATTGTCTTGAGAATAACCCAATGTATTTCTTCAAAAGTGTATGAGCATTTAATGTATTGCTTCACCATGGATGCCTGAATAATATGATTCTTAAAGCATCTTCGAAGTTCAATTAGCCTAATCTTACAATTCCTGTTAATTTTGCCAATTTTTACCAATATAACGAGATCCAATGGACAGGTGATCATATACACCACATTGTTGCCATTACAGTTAGTATGATCTTGTATTTGCCATTTCTCTTGTAGTCCAATGTCCACTTCTGTGGTATTGACAGTAAATTTGCAAATAACACAAGATCCACATGGCTAGTGGCCTGTCACAGGGTCCATACCTCACAAGGTAGTCTGCTTAACATTCACTTGAATTTTAATAGTTAAATCGTTCCTGACTATGATACTCCTAATGTTCATACTCCTCTTATATGCCACCAACGCCGGTACAAAGGTTCTCGGAAAACCCTTTTTCCAATTCTTCAAAATGATGGTTTAATTATATATGAGAAATTGGTAAACCTGTTGACAAACACTGTGGCAGAATCCTTGTTGCTTGTTCTGGGAGCATGTGCTAACAGGGCTTCTCAATTGTTGTTATACGCCCCTTTCGCAGAGCGCTTTACCAGCTTTGGAGGATAGACACAAGTAATCAACTTAGTAGATAACTCATCAGCTCCCTTTTCATAAAACTCCTTAGTACTGTTGTTCCGTTTTATTCCAATTAACTGACTGAATGGTAAATCATCTTGAATGTGCTTAGCGTGATGCTTGGAGTAATGAATTATAGCATTCTTGTCTGTGGATTTGCTGCATGGTTTCACTAGAGGTTTTCCTTCTTGGTGGAAAATGGTAATATCCAAAGAATTGATTTCTCTGTTACTGATCTTCATAGCAAACTTAAGGTATCTATTTTGTTCATTGAGCCACACAATAAAGGCATTAGCACACTATCCATGGAACCTTCCCAGCGAATACAAATGTCATCTGTATATTTTAGCCACTATTTCAAATGCAATTTGAAAGTGTTCAGATCACCCGAGACTCACAGGGTATGGTGCTCATGGCTCTAGACGCGACCAAAGCGTTTGACAGGGTGGATTGGACCTTCATGGAACTCACCCTGGTTGCGTTTGGATTTGGGCCGGAATTCCGCACTATGGTCTTGGCTAATTATAAATCACCCAAAACCTTGATTAGAATTAATGGCAACCTCTCTGCCGCCATTACACTGACCTGCGGAACCAGACAGGGATGCCTGCTGTCTCCGCTCCTATTTGCCCTGATCATGGAACCATTTGCCCAACGGATTAGACGGAACAGCCTGATCAAGGGCTTCCGAGCTGGTCCCTCACACCATAAACTAGCGCTCTACGCGGACTATGTCCTGTTAACCATCACGGGCCCCCGCAGCTCCCTGACACAGGCTTTAGCAGAAATACATAGTTATGGTCCCGTCACGGGATTCACTATTAACTTCAACAAGTCAACAGCACTGGGGATAGGGATTTCCCAGAGGGAGCGAGAGGACTTGATTCCTATGTGTCCAATCCAATGAAAAACGAAGACGATCACCTACCTGGGGGTCCAGGTCCCAGCCAACCCAATGGACACCTATCACGTAAACTTCCCCCCGCTCTTTAAAGAGCTTGAAACGGACCTGAAACGCTGGGCGACACAGGAAATCTCTCTAATGGGCCCGATCACAGCATGTAAAATAAACGTGCTCCCGAGATTCCTGTACGCATGCTCCGCCCTCCCTGTCGCGATTCTGACCCCGGCGCTCCAAAAACTGCAGAGGAAGATGTTCCAGCTCAACTGTCCTGCATTCAAGCACGGCAAACACTCACCAATCGCCCCAGGTGGGTAGAGCTGGAACAATCACGCTTGGCTCTCCCCCTACGCTTTCTCCCTCATATTCCCCCAGCGACAAGGCAGCAATGGCATGGACAACTGTTGGCTACCAGACACACCGTGGCCATCTGGGACAGAACTCTGAGGCAAAAAAAGATTCCACGAGCACTTAACCCCTCATCCCCGGTGTTCCTAAACCCCACCTTTTCATCTGGAACAGCTCCCCGGGATTTCAAAAACTGGATAGCGGGGGGGCTGGAGACCTTGGGACAACTCTTCGAGGGGGGACAACCGCATTTCTTTGAACAATGCAAGGAACTCTTTCAACTGCAGGAACAAGACAGGTTCACATACCTCCAACTGCGCCACTGGTGCTCCCACCCGCAAACACGCCAGGCAGTAACTCGCCCCCCCACAGCCATAGAACTAACCCTCAAGGACCTACCAACCCGGGGCAGAATTTCCATGCTATGCAAACGCCTCCAGAGAGGCTTTCTTGTCTTCAGGACTCGATCTATGGCACAATGGGAAGCAGACCTGGGCCACCCGGTGGAAGACCAGGCCTGGGTGGACATCTGGACCTGCGCTCACTCGTCGTCTGCATGCGTTACAAACAGAGAATGCGCCTACAAGATCTTACTGCAATGGTACTATCCCCCTCTTCGTCTCCACCACATGAACCACACTCTGGATCCGGCCTGCTGGAGGCGATGTGGCCAGATAGGATCCTTCTTCCACATGTGGTGGACCTGCCCCAAAGTCCAAGGTTTCTGGAGACAATGCTTATTGGCCACCGCCGACATCACACAAACTATACTTCCCTTAGACACTGAGCCCATCCTCCTGGGCCTCCCGATACCCGGGACCTACCCAAGAACAGGCCTCAAGGCCAAGCTCCTGTCCCAATGTTTACTGGTGGGGAGAATAGTGGTGGCCCGCACATGGAACTCCGCAGATGGCCCCCTCCTTCCCCGCTGGTGGTTGAAGCTATGGGATGTGCTGATAGCAGAAAAAGTGATGGCAGCCAGAGCCGGCCTCCTCCACCGCTTTCGGAACATTTGGAACCCTGTTCTTGACATTGATAGAGACTTTCCGGCCCTGACTTACAAACCCCAATTAGCCAGGAAAGTCCTGGAAAGCGGAGATGCCCCACAGGAGCAAGAATGAAGGCCCTTGAAAGGCTTGATAATCTTGAGGAGGGTGGGAAAAGTGAAAAGATGGGCTTTACAATAATGCATTTTAATTATTGATAAATGTCGGTACTGTTATTACCCTGCCTTGTTAAAAAATAAACACATTTAAAAAAAAAAAAAGTGTTCAGATCAGAATAAGTCACTACATTTTCAAGCATATCTACATAGAGATTTGCCAAATTCAATGCCATGGCTGCTCCCATGGCCGTACCTTCCACTTGTGAAAAGGAACAACCTTGATATTGAAAAAGGTTTTTTGTTAAAGCATATTCAGTGCACCACAAAATAAGTGCATTACTCACAGGATGGTTGTCTGTCCTGCGTAACAAAGTTTCCTGCACAACTTCAAGGGTGGCCCTTTGAGTTATGCTGGTCTACAGGGACTGGAAGTCTTGACATATCAATAGATGTGAGTCTGGTAATAAATCAAAGCCCTCTATTTTAATTTAGTTTAGAATTAGTATTAGTATAAAATTAGTATTGAGTACCTTCAATTAATGATGTGTCTTTCTTTCTCTCTGTTTTTCTTCAGAGAATTAGTATTAGTATAGAATTCGTATTGAATGCGTTGAATTGATGATGTGACTTTTTTCTCTCTGTTTTTTTTTCAGAATGATAAATATTGTTAGTAAATCGATTGGATTCATCGTTTGATGTCCACACAAGTGTCCGAAATCACGTCATAATTGCATTTTCGACCGTGATGAATGCCCAATGCAATTTAGTTGTTTAAGGGGACAGAAACATGTAGGGCCAGGCAGTGATGTCAACAATGATATTTGTGATGTCATCTTTGATGTCCTGGGTGTTCGTCTGAGCAGTGCACGGTGGTGGCGCGAGTTATGGTTGCTTAGCTTGCTAAAACATAGATTTTGCATCCCGCTGTAAGAAGGAAGGATTATTCTTCCTACAGCGGGACGACTGCGGCGTCCCGCTGTAGGAAGGAAAATCCTTTTCCAAGACAACCAACATGGAAAGAGAAGGCGGGGCTCCATACACAGCCCCTCTTCCCTTGCCATGGCAGCCTGCAAAACCCTATGAACATATTACCACAAGCACTTTTTTTCCCTTTCAAACCTATCCTACCTTCGAATGACTTTACCACATAGCCGGTCCCAGGTAGACATACCCACTTTAACACCATTTTTCGTCCCTAGCGGTCATAACCAGTAGCCAGATTGTCCTTGCCATAACCTTATGCCATGGACCAGACAATCTGGCTACTGCCCACAGCCACAGGCTATACCTCAGTCACCAAAGGTATATGACTATTTTTTGTACCTACATTATTACACTTGTCAAAAAATAAAACACAGGCACATTTGCAAAACCATGCTTTAATATCCTTGCCAATGCTCCTCACGAGTTTGCTTGAAATCCACCCATGTTTTATTTTTTAAAAAGTGTCAAAATGTATGTACATACAATAGTCATATAACTTAGCCCCCACTCGACAAAATCCATTCAGTCTTTACACAAACATTGAAGGTTTGGTCTATAATCTTTCTCAAAACTTTTGTCCACATTCGTCAAATAGCAACAAAGTTATAAGCCATCAAAAAATGTTGAGACCCCCCCTCTAATTTCGCCCCCTCTTTTCAAAAATCCAACCAAACTTTCGAAAACCATTTATATCTAGATCCAAAATCGTTTTGCCAAATGTTGTGCAGATTCGTCAAATGACACCACATTTATATGCCTTTACAATATTTTGGGACCCCCCTCTAATTTTTCACCCTCTTGACAGAATCCCAAATAATTTTGCAAAACCATTCAGGATTAGTTCTAGAATAAAATTGCAAAATTACATGCAGTTTCATTGAGTGGCGCAAAAGTTATAAACCATCCAAAAACTGCTCCCAACCCTGTAATGCAGAAATAGGTACGGGTCCTAGGACATCTGAAGTGTCCGCGAACACCACAGGACTGTCCCAGGACACCCAGAGTGTTCGCGGACGTTCGGGGGGTGAAACAACCCATTTTTTGGCTTCTTATAGCCATATCCAATCCAATCCTCATCCCCCCCACATCCCCAGAGATTGTTTGTCGAGTTTGACAAGTGAAATGCTGCTTTTTAAAAAATGTTTTCACTGCGCTGTTCGCGGACCCCAAAAGTCTGCGAATCCAAGATGGTGGGCGTTTCAGGAAAATAGACGCATTTCACGTTTTCTCACCATCCAATCGGCGTCCGCGTCCTGGCGTCCGCGGACCATGCAAAAGTCAGCAAATTTTTCTGGCCAATCGAAGGCCAGTCCGCGGACCGAACAGAGAAGTGAGTCCGCGGACCGGACATAGATATCACTAATTTTTTGCCTTATGTTTTGGTCATTTTTTAAAAAACTACTGGATGGATTTACACCAAATAAAAAAAGCACGCTTTCGGGACCAAGCCGCCATTCCTCCCCAAATTTGGTGAAAATCTGTCCAGCGGTTTGGGCTGAAGGCGTGAGCAAAGTTTTTTCCCATTATGTCTATGGGAAAAAAATAGATTTTGGGGCCCCCCCTATAACTTTGCCCCCCTGGACCAAACCTCACCAAACTTTGCAAAAAAATTCAGAGTGGGCCATATGCTTTTTTTTTGCAAAGTTTGGTGTGGATTCGTTCAGGGGGAGCGAAGTTATAAGCCGCCCAAAAAGTGCTCTTCGTATGGGATTAGCAATTTAATCATAACTACACAGCCACTATCGTGGCTGTGTAATGTGAAATTGTACCCAGATAGTAGGAAAGGTGGTTGTCAGATACCCGGTATTTCTGGGATTATACCAGTGTGTACCAACCAACGAAATCCAGAAGTTCATTTTCTTTATCCATACTAGCTTGTGGGGGAAATTAAGGTCAAGGGTCTACTTTCTAAACCACAAAGGCTATCAAGGAGGTTTTCCCAAGACTTTTATTTATTTCATTGGAAGGAGACACAACAATACGCAGGACATAAATGAAAACACAATCACTCAAATATTAACTTCTAATATTTATAGCGCTTTTATCCAAAGCACATATTTATCTACATTATTATTACCCAATCGAAATTGCTACTCACTTTATTGACCTCAGGAAGGATGAAAGGCTGAGCCTTCCCAACAGCAGTCATTAATCACACAACCCCCACCCCATACTGTCCACCCAGATAACATAGCTCATGTACCCTTGTATGAGACATTGAGTTCCAGCGCCCGTTCTTAAAGTGATTCCCTTTGCACCATATCATTAGGGGGGAGGAATTCGACCATGGACAAAAAAGAAAGGTTGTAACATAGGGTGTTCTTGTTCAATGTGAAACCAGTGGAGATGCTGTCCCTGGAATTCTTGCATTTTTCTTGTGTTGAAAAACCTAATTTCATAATTTAAGAATAGTCAATCACCACTGGGGAATTCCCAGCCACTGTTATTTTTCACTCAAGACTGTTTCAGAGTTGTACAACAAGGCTCTTTCCGAGTGAACAGGCACTAGAGCAGTCCATCGGGTAGAAGTTACACTTCACCATGGCCATGCGGACTAGTGGACGGAGCACTGTCAACAGGGCAGTGACTGCACAATGGGGAAACTGCCCTTGCCCTACCAAACAAGATGGGTCCTGGTCCAGAAGTAATCGATGGAAGCACTGGTGAGATGAAGACCAGGAAATATAAAATGTAGTGTGAGGGTTCCTCGGAGTATCACATGAAGATCCCGCTGCTGCAGGTAATTGAAGAAAAATAGGCTGACAGTGAAAACAAGTGGACGGGGGTGTGCAGGGAAGACTGCCAGTGGGTTGAATGGGTAATCTCAAATATGTGGTATCGCCAGCTCCTCGCTAGTTACAGACCTCTGCTAGAGCTCTTTGGAAAGCAGTGGTACATTTAGGGGGTCTACTCCAGTGAGCCCCAGTCCTAGCCCTAGCCAGCATAGTCAACAGTAAAGAATCATGGGAATTGTAGTCCAAAACAACTAGAGAGCTACAGGTTGCAGACCCCAGCTTTAGAATGAACAGTTCATTAACAAATGGTCAATAACAACTTTGCTGTGCTACAAGGCTACCTCGACAAATGTGAAGGTTACGAATGCCTTCACTTGACACTGTTGGCAGTCAAAGGCAAAATACTCTTTTTGCTGGGTCGCAGAGTGCTGCTCGTCCTCGTATGAGGTTGTTCAAAGTGTCCTGTGGGTGCACTGTCACTAGGTTTAGGGTTCCCCCATTCTCAAAAGATATACACAATTATTTAATGGAGCCTCCAGAACCTGGGCAGGAGACAATCTAAGAAGGCTCCCCAGACCACTTGTTGGCCTCTGGTCAGACCAAAAGATCCTCTGTGCCAGAGAGCGAAAAGAGAAGAAACCCATATATTGTGGAGGGAGGTTGAAGCTCCAGACAGCCAGATCCAGCCTACTGATGTAGGAAATAAAGCATTCTCATTTTAGGGAATGAAGGAGCAAAATGGCAAAGTCCACAGAAAGAAGTTAACTACATTTCTTCCTTTGTCCCTGTTGCCAAAAGAAGCATCCCCCCTTTGTGAATCAAAGTCGCGCAGACTAAAGGAGTCCCTTGGATTTATTTTGAGTACGGACAATGGAAAATTGACTATCATTGAATGTGAGAGAAAGAAAACAAACGGGCACCATTCTCTCACTGTGGTGAACATCGTGGAAACTACAAGCGGGCAGTTTCCCATAGCTGAAGTCCCAAATGCAGGGAACAGCTTCCCAATTTTATAAGAGTGTTTTCATAACTTGAAATTCACATGCTGGGAAGGCGGAGGGATCCTGACTGACGCAGACAGTGGCAGCAGTGTCATAAAGTGGCTGGGGTGGTAGTCAGGAACAGATATGTCTAGGCCAGTGTTTAAAAACCAAAGCTGTAGCAGCGCTTAATAGAAACTTATGCCAACCCCCTTTCAGCGCACATGACCACAAACCCATTAGCCAATCACCGGGCAGCTGAGGGTACAAAGACAGGGTGCAGCCTATGTCCCTAAATACCAACCAAGGAGACAAGATATCAGGATTTAAAAGCCAGGCGGTCCAGTCAGCCAGAGCCAGTCCCTGGGAGAGCTGACAGAAAAATATAAGCAGAACTTGGAAGACCCTGGTACTGGAGATTCCAAGTGAGGAGAGCACAATGGTGGAAGCCAGAAAGGAGGAGACTGTCGGAAGGAGGAGACCGTTATGTGTGATAAGGAAGGTAAGCATGGAGTAGAGTGCAGGGAGAGATCTTGGAGGAAGGAAGAGATCTGAGGTTCAATGAGGGGAGAAGCAATCAGAGTATGGAAAAGGAGGGAGATTTGGATTTACTAGAGACAGTGTGGAATATTGCTGGTGGGAGAGATGTGGAATTTCTAGAAGGAAGAGATATTTTTAGGGAAAAATGGAAGAGGGATGCCGCCATGGCAGAGAAAGGGAGAAATATTGCGCAAGGGAGAGATAACACTAGGATAACGGAGGAGAGAAATGTCAGTGAACAGAGAGCTATTGCTAGAGAAAGTGACTTGGCTAGGCTAAAGAGGACAGACATTGTAAGGGAAAGGAAGGAGTGAATAGAAGCTTCGAGAACAAGGGAGATATGGCTTGGAGATGAAGGTGGAAGAAGTCACCATAAAGAGGAAGAAGGCAGGAGGTACCATGTTGGAGAACAAGGGGGATATTGATTTGTAGAGGTATGAGAGAGGTGTCACCCTAAGGAGGAAGAAGGAGGGTGTTATCCAGCTTGAAATTTGTTTTGAGGAGAAGGAGGAGGCACAGTGTCAAAACAGAGTGAGGAGCTGACAGAGCAGAACATTGTATTGTGAAGGGGACATACCATCAGAAGGGAAAGTGGAGTTGGCAGGAAAAAGAGAAAGTATATAATTCGAAAAGAGGGGACGAGACTGAGCCACTAGAAAGGGAATAGATATGGACGATCCTTGGCAGGAGAGGGGAGAGGAAACCGCCCACCTAGCTAACAATAATACGAGGGCTCCAGGGGACACTGTTTGATCAGGGAGGCTTCAGGAGGAATGAGGCGGCACCACTATCCTGGAAAGCAGGAAGGAAGGATTACTAAAGATGGGCTAGGCAGTGCAGGGCCCAATAAAGAGCATTCAGGGAAGAAAGGGATGGGAGGAAAGGGTAATAGAGTAATATAGTACTTACCTCATGTCTACTCTGCACCAAGGTCCTGGCACTCCACCCCGAAAGAGCCACGTTTGTAACACCAAGGCAGCAGTGTTCAGGAGAACCTCAAAAACATCCATCAGCATGAGAGCCAGGTGTCCGCCGCAGTCCATGGAATCCTGCAGGACAAAGTGATGGTTGAAGGGAAAGACTGCTGGAAGGGAAGAAATGCCCTCCCCGAAAAGGGGTGACTTCTGTTCATATTTCTTGTGGTTATTTATTTTGGTAAAGGCTTGGAAAGGCTTGGAAAGACTTTGTGGTCACTTCTTTTATTTTGGGAAGTGACTTTTGATTTTCACCTGCCAACAGCATTTTGGATTGTTCAACTTTGGGCACTGAATACTGGCAGTAAATCAAAGGAAGTCCCTTTGCAAGGTGCAGCGCTGAAAATTCGGTCAATAGTTCAAAAGACTCATCATGAGGAACAAACAATGCACAAAATAATGAGTGAGAAACATATCAAAACATAACATCACAATCCTGGATAACACATTTGTAGGATAACCTACTAAATAACATGACAAACATATATTGACACATTCAAAACAGAATTGGAAAACCTAGTGTAAGAAAAACAAAGTATGTCTGACCATCTGTGTGGGAGCTTTCCTCGGGATGTCAGTAGGTTTATAGGTCTTGCAAACTCAGTATTTAGATTTAAGCTGTGGGCAGAACTGGAATGTTCTGATCAATGTCCAGCATATCCTCAAACAATACTTTTAAAAGTTCTGTATTGCATTTATGCAAGCACTTGAGTTTCGGCTTTGAATCATGGGCAAATTATTTTGTAGCCAAGTCTTCGTCAGGATGTCATAGATGACAGGGCAGACTCTAGATAAGCAAATTGTGGAGTGATACCCACTTCGGGAAGAAACAATTAATTTTTTACAAAACAATACAATTTATGTATTATGTAAAAATGTTTTTACATAATGTTATGCCCAGACATTTGGAGCATGCATCCTAACCGCTATTTTGATAAGTGCTGCCATCATCCTGACAAGTTTTAATATAGTTCAAGCTTCTGGTGTCTAGTGTCAGTTCTGGCAACACCATGACAGTCCGTGCCGCCTTACCACAATTGCCTAACAAGTATGCAACATCTATGCAATATTAGAGGGCTGCCTCTAAGGTGTTAGTTAATGGAGAGGCAGAATGCAAACTATAATGAAATGATAATTTTTACTACTAGTCTCATGTTTCTGACCCAAGTCCCCACCTGGACTGGGGTGACTCTAGAAAACAGTTTATGTTTCTCTGCAGCCATGCATGGCTAAGAGTCGGTAAGGAGGTTCCGCAGGCCTCTATCCCCAGAAAAAGGTGTTTACTTCCCCCACATGGGGCATCCAGGTGTCAGGAGAGAACCACCACACCCCTAAATGTCGCACTACAAACAGGTCTTCTTGCCCAAACCATAAACTCTGCAGCACACAAGTGGTGCTGCTTTTCAGAAAGCGAAAATCTTGCAGGTCCTCTACAAAATAATTTTTCCCCTTGAAAGGCAGATTGACCAATCACAATATGCCTTTCCTGGGCGTGATTGTGCATTCACCAGCTGTGGTGAAAGAAAAAAAAAGTCATACAAAATTGACCTGTTTTCCATGGCTGCCATCATCCGAAAAGGAACCTTATCGCTATACTATTTTAATGGCAGCGGCCATTTTGTTTGACTTTCTATTTTTCTCCGACAGGAGATGTGCTCGCGCAGAGCTCATCTCACGTTGGAAGAAACAAAAATGAAAACAATCCACACCCAAGGAAATCATGGGGTGCAAATAGCTTTCATGCCCCGCCTGGGGTCGGAGATGGCATTTAACGGCCCGCAGCCTGAGCTGAGGCCCTCGTTTTCCTTGGGACCACCATAACTCGGGCTGGTGGGCCATTAAACGCTATGTCTGCCCCCTAGGTGGGGGCGTGAAAGCTACATTCTTGCTAAAAGTATGCATTAAAAATCCAGGTTCTTGATCAGGAATGTGGGGGCCTTGGTTCTCACTAGAAGTGGATGTGACTGAACACTGGATTATTGCCTTTCTTAGTTCACTGTGGTTAGTGTGGAAAAGACCAAGATCATGAAACGTTGCAGAAAAACGTCTACTTAGTGGTGATTTTAGGACCAAGAGAGGCAGGAGAGAGTTGCAACCTGTAAACATCATGGGGGGCTGGTCTCCTCTATCTTATTCGGGGCATGGAACTGTGGTGATTGCTTTTGCTAAAGTCAAAGGGATAATGAGAGTGATTTGCCTCTTCAATAACTTGTACGTGTGATATCATGGTTGATGAAATGTTGGGTTTGGGGACTACTGCTTCTGCATGTAATGAAAAATAACACAATGAAAATGTTGCTGAATGAAAGAATTAATGAAATCAAGGGAATTTTTTTTACATTGCATGAATGAGGATGAAGCTGGTTTGGCGCCTGCATGTCTGGTGGAAAATATTAAGGAATGGGATTACCAAAATGCTGTGGTCGAAGTGTACGAAAAGAAGTAGTGGTACGATCTTCCCTGCTGGACTGCCCCCGCTCCCCACAAACACCATCGCCGCGCCCCCTCCCACGTGCAATCCAAACCCCAAACAAACACGCCTGCTGTTTAAAGGAAAGTTCAGTGAAGTGCAAGTTTCAAGTTCTTCCTACAGTATTTTCTTAAATTGAAAACATTCCAGAAAGGGTTTCTTTTTAAAATCAAAGTATAGGAAGGGTAAAGCTTCATAAAAAAAAAAAGTAGAGGAGCACCGCTCCCAATCGCTCCCGCCCATATCGACCACAGTGGAAAAATGTCCGTTTCCAGCAATGACCATCTTTTGGATCTATGTGATGATAAAGAAATGCCCTTGTCTGGTACCAAGCGCAGGCAAAAAGTACCTGTTTTGAAGCATAAGGCTGAGAAGCAAGGAGCTTGGAAAAGATCGGTAAATATTTAAGATTATGCAAATATACAGCATATTAAACCTCGGCTCGGTCTTCAATGTGTCTTTAAACTAAGAGGCCGATTCATGGAATAAATGTGCGCTGAAAATTCTCGCGCAAGCGTGCGATTCTCAGCGCAAGTGTGAAAATTGCAGCGAAACCCGCGCACAGCGATTCATGAAAGTCTGTGCGCGTGTCAATCCCTGGATGTGCACTAAAATCCTGCGTGGCGCACGCTAGTGCACACGTCTCCAAACAGTGTGCGCTACGCGCACAGCAAAAGCGCACGTAGCACAGCGCACACAACTAAAGTAGGCGGAACAGGGGGCGTAACACGCGGAATGGGGAACAATGCGTGAAAATGTGGACGTCATGGGGGAAGTACAGGAGCCAAATGCGCGGAACGCCCACATGCACGTCTACAACACGTATTCATGGAATCGAACGGGGCCAATGCGTGCGCCAAAAAAGACGCGCTAATCCGGAAACACGTACGCCAGCAGGAAGCAGGTGTATGTGGACCCGCGCAGCATAAAAGTGAGCGCAAACAACAAACAAGCTCAGACGCCAAGATGAATATACCGTTCCTCGCAGCAGTGGTCGTGGGATACCGCAGGAGGAGGCGGAGGATACTCAGGCCCAGAATTTTTACACCCAGAACCAGGCTTTTTGGGATGCCTGATGACCAGGTGTATGGGAGGTACAGGTTTCCACCTCACATAATACTCGACCTGGTGAGTGAGTGGGAGGATGACCTCACATCACCCACCCTGTGCTCCCAAGCACTGAGCCCCTTGGAATAGGTGCTCAATGTACTGCACTTCTTGGCCACTGGTTCATTCCAGCGGACAACTGCCATAGTGGGGGGGGGTCTCACAGGCCACGCAGTCACGCTGCCTGCACCAGGTGTTGGCCATCATGACTACATGCCCATCAGTCCGCAGGCACATATACCTGCCCAGAACACCTGCAGAAAGGCAGGCTGTCGTCCAGGATTTTTACAGGGCGGCACACTTCCCCAAAGTGCTAGGTGCCATTGACTGTACCCATGTGGCTCTACGTCCTCCCAGGGCAACTGAGCACATCTACAGAAACCGCAAGCACTGGCATTCCATCAACATGCAGGGAGTATGTGATGCCAAGGGAATCATCACCTCAGTATAGGCCAACTATCCACCCATGATAGTTTCATTTACAGAATGTCAACCCTAAACCGGGATCTGGAAGCTGGGCGGCATGGTGATACATGGCTGCTTAGTGAGTATGAATGCCCCTGCACATGCATGCATGTCAGATACTGAGTAATGTCACAACCCCACTAAAGATACCTATCATCACCTCCCCAGGGGACAGTGTCTACCCACTGAGCACCCAAATGATGATGCCAATTTGGAACCCCACCACACCACCCGAGGTTAGATACAACACAGCCCATATTGCAACCCGGGGCATAGTGGAGCGCACATTCGGAGTGCTCAAGTCACGTTTTCGCTCCCTTGACCGCTCTGGTGGGCAGCTGCTATACACTCCCCCAGTAGTGTGCAGGATCATAGTGGCAGCATGTGTCCTGCACAACGTTGCAACATGCGGGGCCTGCCCGTGGACATGGTGGTGCCCCCACATCCCCAACCACAAGCACGGCCGCTGCGCATGGGAGGGGAAAGGGCACGTGGTGAGACAGCCCGTATGCAGCTGGTGGCTAATTACTTCACCTAAAATCACACCCCTGTGGAGTGCACACAGCCCTGGCACATACCAGCTGACAATCAATGATGATGACATAAGGGACAGTCAATTGTCACAACCATACCAGCCTGAGATTGGTCACCTGGAAGTGTTACATTGCGTGCATCCCTACCTGCCGAAAGACAACCAATGCTGTGTCACAAAAAAACACACATTTATACTGCATGAATGACTACCCCTGTTACACTCACGAAGCGCTGGTCCCTTTGGTCTAGAAGCCGGCTCTGTGGCTCCATTCGGAAAAGTACCTTCAAGATGGTGGATCGCGGCACGGACGATTCCGCTATCACCGTTCCAGTCCTCTCACGTTCGCCAGAGGTACGGCGTACCGCTCACGTGACTCTTCATAGGACACAGAGACTTCCAGCTCTTCGCGTCGCTACTGTACTAGTGGATGCTCCGTGAGTTCGCAACCAGGCAATCTCAAATCTTCAGCATAAATCTCTTACCTCTGATCAATACTAACCCCTCTCCTCTTAATATTCCAGATTCTCCTTTCAGCATTCTTTGTTTACACAAATCCCACGGATTCATCTCGCGTCTCATTCGGAAACGCTGCCTTTGAGTTCTCGAGTCACTACATTCTGGGTAATATTAAATACTCCCGTCCCAGTCCCTTTCTGAATCTGTCTTCAGGTATTGTAGGGATTGCCTTTACGGGCTTACTCACCTTTACTTTCTTCTGACAGACTTGTGTTCCAGTCGCCCTCTCCGTTCCTCATATTCTCAGCTTCTCTTCTGGTATTTACAATCCGGCTGGTTAAGAGGTCAGGGGAATTAGTCTCTTTCCTGTTTTTTATCCCCTTCCTATACTTCTACTATTCCTTACTTCGCTTCTCATTTCTTCCCTCTCCAGAAGCAGTCTTCCAATACGCCACACCACGATCGAATAGGCGTCACCAGCCTGCAAACCACGCTCCAATCTTCGGATCCGGCGCTCGACCAGAGTTTTCTTCCCCAGAGGGTTTCCCTGACTGGTGCGTACCTCTTACTCTGGGTTTCCCTACCAGTTGAGAGGTTGACACATTGGTCGGGGAGATTCTTGAGTTCAGCATTTGCTTCCCGTTGAACATATCAGTCTGCTCAGGTAAGACCTCCAGACCTATTTATCGGGGGTTCTTAAAGATCCGTTGAACCTAGACTTAGACTCGAGTATTCTGTAACAACCCCCTTGCAAAATACAACATGAAAATAGCGCCATGTCACCCAACCCTTACCCAGCTCCGCCACCCAACACACCATGGCATGTCATGCAATGTGAAAGCAAACAAAGCAATGCACAAGACCTGACACAAGTGTCACAAAGTGCACTGTCCCAAATGGAAACTGCCCACAGACAATATGCTCCCAGTAATCAATAACAAACAGCACACATGAACAAATAAAGCAACACACCATGAAACATTGCAAAAACATGACAGTACTAAGTCAAAGTAGTGGTAGTCTTACAACCTGAATAAGTCAGCACATTGACCCCTTCCAACTGTAGAGTGTTGCTGCCACACAAATGTGTCAGTGTACTGCATACAACATGAACTCCATCTGCAAAGGAGACGGCCTTGTGAAGACATGAGAAAGGAACCTGCAAATTAGGAGGAAGACATGGATGCACAAGCACATATCAATACACCATGCAGTGTACAATACAACAATACCCACTAGGGATGTACATACAGTATTGACTACAGACTGCCCACACAGCTCATGGGAGCCCAATGTCACTGTGTAAGTCACTGTCACTTGGTCACACCCTTTGCAAGACCATGGAAACGGGAAGCAGGAGGGGTGTGTGTGTCACAAACCCAAGCATCTAACCCAAACTCAGGACAAGCCTGCATGTGCCCAGCCGGAATACAGTGGATGTCCACGGGAGCCACAAAGGCAACACACTGTAAAAAAATGTTTTTATAAAAATCAAAAATGGCCTTGTGGGGGCCAGGGGGGGGAGGCCACCCAGGAGGTTCGAGGACAGGGTGCACACCAACACCCACCTGCGTGGATGTTGCGAAAAAAATAAATACCTCCATGGGCGCATGGCCTGCACGGCTATGCCATTGTGGGAGAACTGCTGTCGGTCTCGTCACCCTCTGCTGCTGCATCAGGATGTGGTGGCACTATGGGAGGCAGCCCACGCAAAGCCCTGGTATGGTCCTCCATGGCAGCAAGCATGCGGGTCTGGAAGGTCTGATTCTGGAGGATTAAAGTGCTGAGATCCCCATGCACATGTCACGGGTTGCCTGCACTTCTGCACGCTTGGCCTTGTGGGATGCCCGGATCTCCTCACGTGTTGCTTGCAGCTCAGCTGAGAGCGAACGTGTGAGCTGCTCCAGCTGCTGTTCTGCCCTAACATTTCGGGAAGCCTCAAATTCAAGCAGACTCTGCCTGAGGTTATGGAGTTTCACACTCAGGGCTTCCCTGTGGCCCTGTGACTCTGTTGATATGGATTCCGCGCAGAGTCTCCAGTGCCGCCCGTCGGTCCCTGTTGGACGCCAACATGTCTTCCCTGTGTGATTGGCAAATGGAGTCTGTTGCCTGCTGTTGTTGCTCCATCTGCCTTTCAGGGGGGATAATGGAAGTGGCCACCCTCTCCATTGCCTGAGCCATCTTTTCTACTGATGCTGCCTGTTGGGTTGCCATACCGTACATGGAGTCTTCCCATACAGTATTGCCTGGTGAAGCACGGCCACCGCGTCAGCGGATACCACACCTGTTTGGGGCAAGGCGATCTGCACCTTGCTGTGCTGGCACTGCCAGAGGGTGCAGGACTGCATTCCCCCTCTGATCTGCTGGCCAAGTAACAGGATCAGATGCTGTGTAGTGTGACCCTGCATCCGTAACCACCAAAGGGGGACCTACCAACACTGACATCCCCATAGAGGGTTCTACCCCTGGTCCAGGTGGGTTGGACAGAACAGAATCCCCGCCAGAAGCACTGACCTGCAACAGCACATAAGTCTCATCATCCGACTCAGCACCTGAATAGAGGTCTGGGGAGCTGCACCCAGAGGCACCCCTCGACAGTATGGTCTGCAGTACCAAAGTGTTTTCACCCACCACCATACCACATCCCCCACTGGTGCCTGGTCGTGGCTGAGAATCCTCCTGGGTCTGCACCATCTCCTGAACCTCACCAGCATCAAGTGCGTCGTCACCTGCAAAAACATGAAAAACAAGAAATGGAAACAGGCATGAGCACCATAGCACACACATAGGCCTGACAAGACAGAGATCCTTACATGGTTAACACATGTCCCACATGACCATAACCCTGGCATGCATGCACTGTCAATGATTCTGAAGGGGAGTCAAAAAGGCAGACAATGAGGACACCAAGATGGAAAAGCAACACATTTGCAGCATGTCGTGTAGCACTGGCATCACACATCAGCCTGTGAGTGGCATGTCCAATACACATACATGACACATGCCAGCACACAGATGTCATGTAGCATAGCCATGGTAAATTAGACAACTACAGCGATATGTCAGTGACTGATTACTGTCACACATCCATTTCACATGGACATGATGAGAAAATTAATGCAGAATAGTTTTGCAAAATATGCATGTGCCGCACACTGCAACACATCCAGTGTACAATTAGACAGTGATTGTAAGCAGATGTACACATCAATGGTTGGTCACTTCAACATGACAGGAAACAACTATCATATTCCACATGCAAACAGGCCCTAAAAATAAATTTCAGCAGGCCAATACTCCCTCGCCCTGAATGGTTTAAACATTCACATAACCAGGTAACTAGAGTGGCACAATGTGGGCTGTAAACAATGACAGAAGCATGTCACATATGTGGCATCAGGGATGAAAAAAGCATATGAAAAATGGGATAATCTAAACAATCAGCCTGAATGAACACAGAAAAAATCAGAATAATGTTGTTGCAAGATGATAGTTCAAGTGCAACAGCAGTAATGTGGGGCTAATTGGCTACTGTGTGCAGAAGGTATACTGTCATACCCAAATCAAAGGCACATGAATGGATTGGAGGAAGCACATGGGTGACCCATTACACTCAGGAGTACACATCCTCACCTGGCACTCAATCAGAACCCGTCACCCAAACAACATACACATGGATTACACACACATGCATGGGCACTCACCGGACAATGCTTCGTAATCAGGTAGCTCTCCCACGCCTTGGATCTGTTCCTCTGTGATGAAGGTCCCAGCAATAGACTCATGTTCAGTGAGTTCGTTGTCCTCTGGTGGAGACCCACCGCCAGTCACCAGAGTAGAGGCATGATTTGAGGCCAGCTTGTTCTATGCTCTGCGTTTCAGGTCATTCCACCGCTTGTAGCAATCATTAGCTGTGCGCCTCACAAATCCAAGGGCACTTATGCGGTCCACGATGGTCTGCCATTGTGCCCTACGTTGACCAGGTGTGGTCTTGCACCCTGCAGTCACCACCATTTTGCGGCTATGTGCCGACACATAGGTCACAAGTGCATCAAGTTCGGGGTCATTAAAGCTAGGCTTCCTTGATGTGCCGGACTGTGTAGCCGTGTTTGGGGTCTCAGCCTGTAGTGCCAGAGCACCCTTCTTCCTCTTCTTCAAAGGTGGAGCAGAGCCTGAGTGGCTTGCGCTGCTCTGGTCAGTGGGGGCAGAAGCGCAGGTGGACTGGGTACTGGGAGTGTGCGAATGCACAATGACCATAGGTCTTGGTGGAGGCATTGCCTGAAGTGTGATGTTGGCAGGGGCAACGTCAGTTTGATGGACCAGGAATGACAATGTCCCGGCTGGGAGACATAGAGCTGGGGTGGATAGAGCTGCAGCTGCCCCTGCAGCCTCCCCACCCTGCCTACTTGGTGCAGCAGATGACATCGCTGCTCCAGATCCACGTGGCCTGGTGACACCAACTTGCACCGGCACACGTGGCTTAGACTTGCTGACCTGGAAGTCAGCCTGGGAGTCACCCTGTGCTGGGTCAGGTGCCACAATGGGCTGTTCCAACAAGGGCTGAGCTGGGATGGTGTCAGCCACGTTTCCCTCAACCATGGGGAGGGGGAGCATGGGTGTCCCTGATTGGTCCTCCACACATGGGGGTTTAGGGGCACCCTGCAAATCCTGGCCACGTCCCCTACCGCGCCCACCACACCCACCTTTTGGAGGTCGGCCACCTTTGCCTCCCTTACCGCTTGGTCGCCATAAACAATTGTCCTGGGCAATTGGGGGTGAAAGGGGTAGGGTACTAGATGGAATTTGTACCCTAGTGCTCTAGCAAGGCTGCCTGTGACCCCTGGGGGAAGATGACGGGTCACACAACGCAGAGGCACCCCAAAAACAAAAAGTAACGTCCACACAACCCCTCGTAGACCACGTGCGTGGAAAAATGAACCTTCACTACGCTGTGGCACCCAGAAACACAAAAACAAGCGTGCGCGTGTTACAAGCAGCCTACAATGACCTCTGAAGGGGTACGCGACACACTGGGCAAGCACAGTTGGTAAATGCGTGCGCGACTCACTGTCTGCCTGGAAAAATAATGTGAAAAAAACGTGCATGTGCGCGTAGGCAACACCCCCGCCAAAAGAAGAATTGTACGCTGTCTGAGGAGACAGTACAAAAGAAGAAGTGAATGCTGTTTGAGGAAACAGGCCCAAAAAAAATAAAGAACGCTGTCAGAGGTAACAGGGAGTACGAACTTGAAACGCTGTGAAGTAATCGCATGTGAATCGACAAGAAGTACAGAATTCACCCACTCGCTCTCCACGAAAAGCACGTACAAGGGAATGGTGTCCTACACGTACGTTTTAAAGCGGCCCACACGTACAGCGTCACTCACGTGTGTACGCGATAAGGCCCTTTCCTCCAATTACACGAGCTGACACTCCGACGTGCAGTTTTTGGACGTGTACGATGAACATGCACCTGTGTTGATGGAAACGCCTGCGCGCGTCACGTCACTTACGCGCGTAGGCCCTTTCCTCGGATTACACGCATTCACAAGCGGACGTGCAGTTTTTTCACACGCGCTGAACCACTATGCCCATGTCATGAGGGAAACACCCGCACGAGTCACGTCACAAAAGCGCTTACGCGCTAAGGGCCTTTGGTCCAATGAAACCGCGTACGTGTGCTGACAAGCTTACGTGCGAAGGGCCTTTCCTCGAATTACACGCTGACATGCAAGATTTTCACGTGCCAAATCGCTCCGTATCAAGCTGGCCACGCAACAACACACGGAAGACCACGCTCCTGCCCAGACGTCCAGCAGGGGTGGCCACCACAACAACTGCACCCCAGCCGGAGGAGGACGTGCAGGCAGCAAGAGTCAGGGCGCAGGCACAGGCACAGCAGCAGCAGCAACATGGTGGGAGCAATGATGGCTCAGGGCCTTCAACATCTGAGGGGCAGGCATTGGCCAGAGGGCAGGAGGACCCAGGATTTCAAGTGTCTTCCGTGTGTCAGCGGTTGGGCCACGCCATAGATGCGGAGCGGCAGCGGGCGGAAGAGGCACGGCTCACAATGGTCAGGGCGGAGAACTCCATGCCGAGGGCACTGAGGTGGGCCGAGTGCCTCGAGGCAATTCGTAGGGAGTTGAAGGTGAACATGTCGTCGTCCCTGCGAACCCTCGGGGCCATGGAAGAGGACCGCCTCCAGGACATTGAGTGGGAGTTCGATGATGCCCTGGCCCGGGACATCAAAAAGTGAGCCGTCGGACTAGCCCGCTGCCATTGTAAATAGTTTTTAGAGTTAGGTTTCCTTTTCCTTTTTCTTTGATTTGTGGTGAATGGACTATGCCACACACAGTTGTATATAGTTTTTTTATTAGATAGTTTATTAGGTAGGTTTCATTTCTTTCGTTGGGCTCATGGACCCTTGACAATGAATTGTACATAGTTGGACAATGGATTATTTTGACCTTTTTCATTTGATTTCACCATGGATCAATGGATTTTTCTTTTTACGATTCCTTTGGATTTGCGTTGTTGGAGGGAGAGTTTGGACTATTTTTCTTTCAGATTTGTTTGGATTGGTTATACTTTTCATTTACTCATCTTTTGCACATGCTTTTCATTTCATGTTTGCTGTTTTTTATGCTTTCATGTCATTGATTTTTTTTTTGTACATAATACATTTTCATATTTTAGTTCCATGTTTGGGATTCGCTCATTGGGTTGATGCATGTAAAAATGTGAGTTTACACAATCAATGCCAACCAGTGTGTGTGTGTGTGTGATGGACATGTGTTGATGTACATAGTTGACTATTGGTTTGTGTCTTGAGATAGGCATGTCAGTGTGGGGTGGATTGGGAAATCATTACGTCTCAAGAATGGGGTGGCGCGCTGTGGTATTTTGGTGTAGAAGTGGGACATGATTGTGCATCTGTATTTCATGTAGGGGGGACATGGGTGGGGGCCTGCTGGCAGGTGCCCCTGACTGCTGTGGGGTGGGGGTGCTAGGAGACATGAGTGGGGGCCTGATGGCAGGTGCCCCTGACTGCTGGGGGGTGGGGGTGCTGGGGGACATGAGTGGGGGCCTGCTGGCAGGTGCCCCTGACTTCTGGGGGGTGGGGGTGCTGGGGGTCATGAGTGGGGGGCCTGCCGGCAGGTGCCCCTGACTGCTGTGGGGTGGGGGTGCTGGGGGACATGAGTGGGGGCCTGCTGGCAGGTGCCCCTGACTGCTGGGGGTGGGGGTGCTGGGGGACTTGAGTGGGACATGAGTGGGGGCCTGCTGGCAGGTGCCCCTGACTGCTGGGGGATGGGCGCTGGGGGAAATGAGTGGGACATGAGTGGGGCCCTGCTGGCAGGTGCCCCTGAGTGCTGGGGGGTTGGGGTGCTGGGGGACATGAGTGGGACATGAGTGGGGGCCTGCTGGCAGGTGCCCCTGACTGCTGGGGGGTGGGAGTGCTGGGGGACATGAGTGAGGGCCTGCTGGCAGGTGCCCCTGACTGCTGGGGGGTGGGAGTGCTGGGGGACATGAGTGGGACATGAGTGGGGGCCTGCTGGAAGGTGCCCCTGACTGCTGGGGGATGGGGTGCTGGGGGACATGAGTGGGACATGAGTGGGGGCCTGCTGGTAGGTGTTCCTGACTGCTGGGAGGTGGGGGTGCTGGGGGACATGAGCTGGGGCCTGCTGGCAGGTGCCCCTGCCTGCTGGGGGGTGGGGTGCTGGGGGACATGAGTGGGACATGAGTGGGGGCCTGCTGGCAGGTGCCCCTGACTGCTGGGGGGTGGGGGTGCTGGTGGACATGAGTAGGACATGAATGGGGGCCTGCTGGCAGGTGCCCCTGACTGCTGGGGGGTGGGGGTGCTGGGGGACATGAGTGGGGGCCTGCTGGCAGGTGCCCCTGACTGCTGGGGGGTGGGGGTGCTGGGGGACATGAGTGGGGGCCTGCTGGCAGGTGCCCCTGACTGCTGGGGGGTGGAGGTGCTGGGGGACATGAGTGGGGGCCTGCTGGCAGGTGCCCCTGACTGCTGGGGGGTGGGGGTGCTGGTGAACATGAGTGGGACATGAGTGGGGGCCTGCTGGCAGGTGCCTCTGACTGCTGGGGGGTGGGGGTGCTGAGTTGGTGATCACTAGTGCAAGGTGACATGTGGCCTGGCTGGGGGGCATGCCCATGGTGGATGGACTGGCTGCGGCACATGACCAGGGGTGCAGGGTAGTCCCCTGTGGTGTGGGCTGCCTGCAGGGTCCGTGGAGGGTGTAGAGGGGACACCTGGGAGGACCCACAGTGCTAATTCACATGTGGGACTCCACGCGCACCCCAATGGATACACGTACCCCGCTCTGACAGCATAATCGGTTGTGAAACTTCCCACGCACCCCCGAAATACACGTACCCCGCTCACACTGGGCCAATCGCGTGTGAAACTTCCCATGCACCCCCGTAATACACGTACCCCGCTCGCACTGGGCCAATCGCGTGTGAAACTTCCCGCGCACCCCCGTAATACATGTACCCTGTTCGCACTGGGCAAATCGCGTGTGAAAGTTCCCACGCACCCCTGTAATACACGTACCCCACTCGCACACGGCCTATTGCGTGTGAAACTTCCCACGAACCCCGGTAATACACGTACCCTGCTCCAATCGCATCTGAAACTTCCCGTGCACCCCAGTTATACACGTACCCTGCTCCAATCGCGTGTGAAACTTCCCGTGAACCCCAGTTTTACACGTGCCCTGCTCCAATCGCATGTGAAACTTCCAGCGCACCCACGAAATACACGTAGCCCGTTCCAATCGCGTGTGAAACTTCCTGTGAACCCCCGAAATACACGTACCCCACTGGCACAGGGCCTATCGCGTGTGAAAGTTCCCGCGCACCCCATTAATGCACGTACCTCACTCGCACAGGGACTATCGCGTGTGAAACTTCCCGCACACCCCCGAAATACACGTACCCCGCTCCAATCGCATGTGAAACTTCCCGCGAACCCCAGTTATACACGTACCCGCTCCAATCGCGTGTGGGACTCCCCGTGCAGCGGGGTATGTGTATTCGGAGGGGTGCGTGGGGAGTTTTACAGGCGTTTTCGTGGTTGGGGGCCTGTGCACCATGTACGGGATTTGTGCGCTGTGCATGGCGCACGGGGAGGGGTTGGGAGCGTAACTGGCGCTGTTGCAGGGTCGCTGCGCCACTCTGCGCCACGGCTGGTATTGGAAGCTAAAATCCATGAATACGCTGTGCGCGGAAATGGATTTTAGTGCACGCGGCTGGTGCAGAAAGTCACACGCACACACTGTGCACCAGCCGCGTGCGCCACTTGTGCGCTGTATTCTATGAATTACCCTGTAAATGTTGCGGGTCTTCAACACCATGTGCTAAAATATTGCCTAGAACAGGCCTGCTTTATTCTGGGGAATGGCATAGTATTACCTGCAGAATGATTTTGTTATTTTGGTTCCATGGATCCTAATGACTCCTAATGACCTTTTGCACCCTCATTCCTCCAGTCCTTTTCCTTGATGAGCTGGCAAGCAGAAGGTATAAACCTTGCTTGGCACGGCAAAGGGGGCCACATCTGAGACAGATGCTGTGCTGGGTTTCTTGAAGGGTGGTTTGCAATTACAAGACAGAAGAAAGCACCTAGCACAATATCTGCACAGAAGCAAACATATACTGAAGGACTATGTATTTGCACCAGGGACATTTTTGAACCTCGGAAAAATTGCACTGGCACTGCTGGAAAGTTTTAGTAATACGTCCCTGTGTATGCGTCTAAGTAGGTTTTGATTAGCTGAGCAACAAACATTCTTAAATTGCAATCACTGCATTTAAAAAACCTATAATTTTAGGATTTGAATTGTGTTATTTATGTTTATATTATTTAATCCCCGTTTCTATTATGGCACTAACTAAATAAATAATGTACTCCTTCTTCACGCTTTCTATCCATGGAGGAACACCACTTTTCTTAAAAGTAAGGAATGGTGCTGCCTGACATCAAAGCCTCGACTTTTGCATGGGCCTGATTTACGGCCTGACAAAAGCACTAGTAACCGCCTGTAACGCCGGGCAGACACTGCCAAGGGATTTTCCTTGCAAAGCCCCGGATTTGCATGTAAACAAATAGTTAAAATACACCACCTCTGAACACCTACTGCACACATTTTCTACAGCGCCACCTATAAGCCAAAATGATTGCATTCGAGTACAGCTAGGTGGAAGATGGCATGTGAGGAGGGACACACAGCGTGTAGGTGTTGTTTGGTTATTTACCTACCCATTGGCTTCCCATGGCCATGCTAAACCCTATGGTCATTCCCACCCACTACCCAACCCTGCCCACCCAAAACACACCATCTGGGAACTCTTTGTACGCACTGTATCAATCAGTGAGATCAAACTCTAGCCTTCCAGAGATATTTCCAAGCAGTCTACTGACAGTCAATGGTTTAATCGCAACATTAAATTGCTAATGCTGTAATAAACATATCGTAACAAAGAGTGCCTTCATCCACTTAATTATTATCTGGTCTTTGCCCTGAAGGCCTGATAAAAACAAGCATTGACACAGCCTGGAGTTGGGGCTTGTGTGAAGGTATTGAATAAGCATTTTTCCAAGCACTGCTATCATATGCCCAGGTAATGATACCATGTTATATGCCATGGCTAGGTAGTGCCACAATATCATTGACTAGCAAATGCCTCTCGCATGCCTAAACAAAAGCTTGAACGGTTGGCATTGGCAATACTTGTTTTTAAAGCAGACCCCTATTATAGATTGTTTTTAGGTGAGAAATGTTAGCATTGTTCAGTACTTGGAGGCGTTTGTTGAAAAAAAACACTCCTGGGCAATGCACATTGGCATGACAGCAATAGATGGTGCATTTTCATATGGTGTGGCGTTGATCATGATCAAGTAAGGCATCGTTACGAAATAGCATTGTCTCAAGATACAAGAAGGCAGTAATATACATCCCTGAAGCACAGTGTTAGTGCTGTCCGCCATTTTGAAACGTCGCCCTGGAGAATTAGGATTAGCCGCCACCTGCTCCCCCGGGACCAGCGAATACAATAACAAACGCGAGAGGTGGCTGCACCCAGCGTGGGCCGCTTCCACCCGCACGTGTTTTGGCCTTTCATCTGTTCTGTTGTTTTATGTATGTGGATGCGTTCAAACCACCTCCCCCCTCTGTCACAGAGACATTTCAGATAGAAGCTGTCATTTCCCCGTGGTCACGTCTGTCATGACCAAATACATTTTGAAATTTACCAGCAGGGCTGTCACATTTTCAAGCATACTGTTTAACGCTCTTTACATATGTTGTGTTGAAGATGAAAGAGCTTCTTCTGGGGTTTGTAAATCCATCTCTGAACATATCGAGAATTGTTTTTTTTTTTAAGAGTAAGCTTAGCTCCTGCGTCACAATAGCATAGCCCCAACCCAAGGTGTGCCAAGGAGGGAGGACTCGTGCGCGCAGTGCGTGCTTCTCGTAGCACGTGGTATCCATGGTTACATTGCTATAACAGACAATCAACTTTTTTTCCATAAGCAGACAAACTTTACAAAATGGGAAATAATGTATACATATATAATATACAGTGGACACGGCTGAAAGCTGTATCCACTGGCAATGGCCAATAAATATGGTTGCTCTCTTGTTAGTGTTTTTAAATATTCAGTGTACATGGGCGAAGGTTGTGACCACTGCCCATAACTGAAGGCCATGACTAGTACCCATTCATGTGTTAACATATATTTGGCCATAAACAATGACCATGGCTGAAGGCCATGCTTAATGCTAGTTACTCTTGTAATGTAATTAGCAATGCCATCAGTGATGCTATCTGTGATGTCATCATTGTGGTCATAGGCTGCGCACTAGGGTCACAATGTTAAAGTGTCTTTCAATGAATTTCAGGGATTTTGTTGCATTAAGTTCTCACCTTAACGTCCTCCTACTAAAGATTTGTCCTTGAATTTCAAGGGTTTTGTTTTTCTATAGATTTTTAGAACGCTTCCAGACCACTAGCAGGCTGTGCTCACTGTCCATTTTAGGCCTTTGACCATGGCTAGTGGACACAACCACTCTATATTTTAAAACAATTGCAACCCATCGCTCAAAGATGTTCATCAATCACAAACTGATTTTGTCCTATTTTGACAGTGGTATTGTTAAGTATAAAAGATTGCAGGCTTTGAGAACTAACAACATTTGTAGGCAATGTGCAGTGAGATAACATATTTTGCTATGGACCACACTTTGGTTCAGCAGCATGCTCCAAACCCCTTATTTTATGTCTGATCTCTTGGTGACTGTTGTGATACCTCGCACAACCCCAACTAACCACATTTAACCGTCACAGAAACAGGAAAAAAATGCCCAGCTGCAAGAATAACATATGCCGAGGTACTTTCTGCACCCATAGCAAAAATCAAAAGCTGGCACCCTTGTACATATGCACAGTACGTGAACGTATATCATGAAGTGAAATATACAAATGAAGTTCATTTGACCTTCCCCTTAGAAGAAAGTGCGCAAGACAAAATAGCATTGGACCTTTTAAAAAAGTAACGAACACCTGAAAAATAACCTGAGAGAGGAACTGTTGCCATATATATGCTGCTAAAGTATAAAAGGTACTCACCTTTAAAACCCAGCAATCTGTCATGAAATATTAATTGGTAAACAAAATCCCAATACGAAACAAGTGATCGTGGTCTTGCAGGCAAGTGTCTGCACTGAGAACATGACAACTGGAGTAAAATCCTGGTAGCAAAAAAATAGAGCAAGCTTGCCAACCTCAATAAAACCCAAAACCCCAACCTATCTAAAAAAGGTTACGCTCTTCACCCACATGTGTCGTTTACTTGTTCCCTGAAAAGCAGCCACAATCAGGGGAGAATAACTGCACCAGTGTCCAGGATTACAAACTCCCTTGCCACATCGTGGGCAAATACTCATGACTTACTTGGCCTCTCATCATTTACCCTCCTCACCCTCATGTCTGGCTTTCAACAATACTCTGCTTTATAGAGATAACTTGAAAAGTACACATTCCATAGTGTCACTCAAATATATCAATCCTTATTAAACTATGTTAGGCAAAAAGTGTACAATTGTGCCATTGCCCCCGACATCCCTCTTGACTGGCAGAGTACTATTACCGGAATGCAATTCAGCAAAAGGCAAAAGAATGGTCTCTGAGTGCTATACAATGCAATCATTGCCCTGACTTGTCGGAAGCGGCCTCAGAGACGAGGAAGAGGTGCGGCTTGACACGTCAGAGTGAGAACAGAGTGAGGTCCTTTACTCTAGCACGCGAGTGGCCCGTGAGCACTGTTGGCTTCCCCGGTTTCCCCGGTGCCTTATTGCTGTTCCGAGGAGGTGGGCCGCAAGGAAGCCGCACCCACAGGGCTCCGGAGCGCTTCTCTGGCAGTCAGTGCGGCGGCCCTGTGAGACGGTGTCCTTGGAGGACGAATGCACCCCCAAGGATAGGCGGAGGAGTGGAAAGCCGACAGAGCAATGGCTGCGCCGGGCAGCACCAAGTGTGGTAGAACGCCGGATTAAACCGGTGGTAAGTAGAGGGGACCCGGGGCACGGGGTTAGGGCACTGCCCTGGCTATCTCCCTACAGCTGGCTGGTTTGCTTTGCTTTGCCCAGGTCGCCCCTTGTCGTCTTTTCTGGGGCTCCTTACCAAGTAGGGCTTGGAAGCCCAAGGTGCATTGGGAGCTCACCTAAGAGAAAGGTTGGCCAAGGACTAGTCTGTGGCGGACTTGGAGGTCCCTTAAACAGCGAAATTGCTCTGAGTCCTAAGGGAGAAGGTAACTAAGAAGATCTTCCCCGGACTTGAGGAAAATTGCCCGGCATTGGGTCTTGGTAGTATATTGGATATCCTTTAGAAGAAATAATACTGTACTCTGAGGAAGAAGAGACTTTGAAGATTTACCTGGGGGCCTGCGGACTAAGGCCCTGGACCCGGATTATATAGCTTATGCTTCCCCCTCTGTGTGGTCTGGAAGATACAGTGTAAGCGTTAGGCAGCCCTTCCGGATTCCCCAACCCTTGTTAAGAACTATCCCACTCAGGGATGCAGCGGGGAAAGAGAGCTCCTCATTCTATCTACAATTTGAGGAATAACAAGCTGCAAGCTATGAAGGAGATAAAGGAGTCCAATAGAAAAGGGGGTAAACGTAAGAAGAACACTAAAAATGACCTACCTGTAGCACAAGGAGCCATCACGGAGTTCTTCCCGGTGAACCCTCCCCCTGAGATCAATTCTACTATAATTGACGAAAGGGTAGTACCGGTGAACAGGGATGGCCTGTCTATTAATTCCTCTAACTTGGATGATATTGATAATAATTCCCTCTTGGACCTGTGTCTGACAATACAGAGAGGAATGCAGACTAACACTCCACAGCCTATACCAAGTGGCTTACCGGTTCAGAAAGTAAACAGCATGAATACTGATGCAGGGGAGCATAATGCTGCGGGATATTGTGAACGTCTATCCACATCTCCGAACCTTGCAATGGCTTCGATGGAGGATGAGCCGGATCACGAGTCAATGGGGGGCACTGGACCCCATTCCAGTTCTACTCAACTAGCAGAGCTCCAAATGTCAGTAGGTGCCCTCCAATTTGCCTTGAAAATATTGCTTCAGATGACGGGTCGTATCCTGGCAAACTCCAATTCCATTTCACTAGCACTTGAACTGAAGGATATACCGCGCGAGGACGCGGAAGATAATTTATCAGTCGCTCTGCAAATAGCCGAGGAGATGGAAGGTCAGGCATCCGAGGGGGAGGAGAATGTGGCCCTTGAGGCTCCGGACAGTAACATCTCGATTGAAGAAGTCCCCATAGTGGTAGCAAGCCAAGATCCGAAGCATAGTCCTCGGGGACCCCTCTCACGGAAACAGCGCAGACTGGCAAAGAAGGCTCTTAAACGTAAGCCTGTTACAACCGGTCCTCAACTCCCTATTGTAGGAACTGGCCCTCCAATTGAAACACATTCTAAAAAAGCTCGGAAAAGAATGATGAGAGCGGCATCACGGGCGGCAATGAAAAAAGGCCCACTCTCAGACTGGCTGATGTCCGAAGAGAAGCCACAGGATGTGGACCCCGACATAACAATTGGGGAGGGCTCTGAGCCAGAGTTTGAATCAAGCATGATCATTCAGCCTGAGCCTATACCTGAGGGACGGTTAGAGCATACACCTCCAGAGAAAATGAAGGATGTGCAGGAAACCCATATAAACCGTATATGTTTCATTAAGAATTTATATCCTAGGAACAACAATTCCTGGTTGGCACGTTCAGAGCTACTGACTAGATTATATCACATCCCCCAACTTCGAGTGTTAAAATCAGAGGACTTTATGTTCATTGAACCCCTGTCGTGTCCTAATCCCAATGTCTCTGCTCTACATTGTGTGTTCCTGAAAACGGCACAACTGCTTAGGAACCACAAAGAAGAGCTGAGAGTGGTAGATATTGCCATTGATGTGGACCCGCAGGAGAAAGATCTTGCTGTAATCCCAGAAGGACCAGTCTTCCCACCAAATTGTATAAATGACTCTAAGATAGTGTCAGGGGAGAACCCTCTATTGGCTGAAGTACAACAGGCCCTTAAGTCCTTATTGGAGTCTCTTCCCCAGTTGTTACAGAAGCATTGAAGCCTACCATTACTGTCCTGGAACTGCAGAGGCTTCTCCCATCTATTGAGGATAGAGGGCTCTGCAGATCTTTTATCCCGACATAGCTGTGTCTGCCTGCAAGAGACATGGGCATTGGACTCTCTCTTTCTGGATGGCTATGTTACTTACCAATCACCTGCACAACGGGGAAGCAAGGGACGCCCATATGGCGGCCTACTGACGGGGGTTGTTAACACCATGATGTCTCGTAAAATTCAATGTAGAGCTGAGGATCAATTATTGGCAGTGGAAGTTGTTTACCCCCACGGTGAGGGAAGAGTTAAGTTTCTTCTTATCAACCTTTATAACCCCCCTGGAGCAGTAGTAAGAGACTCTCTACAAGAGGCTTTACAGGATCTATTAACTTCCTGGTCATTGGGAACTAGGAATGCCGCAGTCATAGTAGTGGGGGACTTCAATTGTCATATGTCCGATGAAACTCCTATAGCTTCTTATCCTGGCCTCAGCTCCAGATGTCTGATGACGCACGGAAAGAGGGAGAAGGAAGGACTGGGGTGGACGCAACTGTTCAAATCTTGGGACTTGGCTATGATTAATGGCCGCACCTCGGGGGATAGGCCAGGGAAACACACTTGGTCTAACGGATCTTCCTGGAGTACATTAGACTATATATTGATGTGCCCCGAGATGCAGTCAAGAGTGGCTGATATGTGGGTAGAGCCCAACAGTTGGAGCGACCATGCGGCATTACTATGTACATTCCAGACCCCGATTCCTGACACTCCTAAGCTAAACATCGGAAGTATTTTAACTAACTGTTCAGGAACTAGAATAGTTTGGATGGAGAAGAATGTAAGAGCGGGTTCTGAAGCACTTAATCTGGATGTGGCAGATGATCTGGATGATTTCCTGTGTATGTCTGTAAATGAAATTGAAGGGTGGATATCAGGATTTTCAGATCATCATGCCGCTATCAAAAAGGGCTATATTTTGAAAGAGGGAAGTGCTCCCCGCCCGTATAATGGGGGAATTAGGGATGCCAAGAGAGGGCTTAGAAGAATGATACGTAGTTTAAAATGTCAGAACCTTTCGGGAGTCCTATATCATGAGAAATTAAGAACAGCCAAAAATCGATATAGAGCAGAGATAAAGGGTATTAAGAGAATAGAGAGGAACAATTGCTATCAGCGACTCGTCAAAACTATCTGTTCTAGAAACTCCCGAAATATTTGGGCACTCTTAAATGAGAATAGAGTGAAGGTCAAAGGACCTGTCGCTAATCCAATCAATGAGAAAATATGGGAACAGTTCCTCCTTAACCGCAATGCTGAGGAACATGGGCCCGAGAGTAGCTCTATGGGGAAGCCTCCTATCCATCCCCCTTTTGACGTTTCACCTGGGGCAATATATAACAAAATTGTCATCCTCAAGTCTTCTAGAGCTCCCGGTCCAAATGGGCTTGCGAATGTAGTGATAAAAAAAACCCGTCCTTTTGGGCGGACCTATTCTCCGTACTTTTTAATAAGATCTTTGTACTGGGGAAAATTCCCCGATCTTGGCAAACTGCTATTTTGATCCCGGTGTTCAAAAAAGGCACTCGCACAGATCCAAACAATTACAGGCTTTTATCCATGCTGGATGTCATTGGGAAACTTTTTGCCTCTCTTCTGCCCACTGAAATGCAAAAATGGGCAGAGAACACTGGTATACTCAGTAGATTTCAATGCGGTTTTAGGCGGGATTTCTCTACATCGCATAACCTTTTAGTAATGGATATATTGCGTACAAAGGCGCATTGTAGGGGCCAACCCCCGTTGTACGCACTCTTTATTGATTTTAAGGCCGCTTTTGATTCTATTCCGAGAGCGAGGCTCTGGAACAAGCTAGAAGTGCTGGGCTGTCCTACAGGTTTGTTATATTATCTTAGGTTGCTCCATCAAGATACATCGGTGTGCCTCAGACTCAACCAGGAGGGCACCTCGACCCGAAACGTGAAGCAAAATAGAGGGGTCAAGCAGGGCTGCGTTACAGCGCCTCTCATATACAACCTGTATGTACATGACATTCCTGCGACTCTTGCTGAGGTAAATAACTGCCCACCAAAAATAGGCGAAGTTTTATGTGCGGTGTTGGCGTACGCCGACGATTTGGTAGTCCTCGATAACACCATTGGTGGCCTCAGGCGTTCTGCTCATACTCTCTGGGAGTACGCTAAAACCAACGGCCTGACCATCAATTTGGAAAAGACCAATGTGTTGAGATTCACTAGGAAAAGAGTAACACGTGTGAATTTGATAGTCCATAAACATTCTATTCTGTACGCCCCGTCCTATCGCTATCTAGGAGTGGAAATGGAGCCCCTAGGTGATTATGCCCTTTGCAGACAGGGCCGTGTTACTAGGGCCCTTCAAGTGATCTCACTTATTGCATCTTTCACTAATAAACAAGGGGGCTTTACACTGTGGGGGGCCCGCCGCCTTTACATGCAAGTTTTAGCACCTATGGTCATATATGGCCTTGAGTCGCTGCTGACGGTAAATCTGGCGTGGCTCCAAGTGTTAGAGGGAAAGTTCTGGCGACGCATGCTAGGGCTTCCCCCGGGTGTGCCGATGGCCCTGATAAGATTAGAGCTGGGCCTCCCCTCACTTAAGGCTATGGTATTGAAAAGAAGAACTGGGTTCTATCTTAAGATGACAAGTGGATCATCCAATCCTCTATTAATAGTTCTACATCAGGAATTAAGCAAAAAACATACTACCTCGTCTTTCTATAAAGTTATGGGCAAATTCCTTAATGAAATTGGCTGGATTAACAGAGGGGTAAGTGTTACTAGGGAAATGTTAAATGCACTTGGGAAAAAGGTGGACCTTTGGGACTGGCTGGAGAATTTTGCCCATTTAGACACTCTCAAATCATATCACTTTGTAAATTATAGAGTTTATAAGTTCATGAAACCGCAGGCCTACCTTTTTCTCTGTCCGACCAGAAGACTCCGTCGTTTTTTCATTTTGTTTCGATTAGAACAATTACCGACCTTATCCATCACAGGAGCACAGGAAAATATTCCTGTAGTAGAACGAACATGTCGGATCTGCAAATCCCCCTTGTGTATAGAGACAGCCAGGCATTTACTAACTCAATGCAGGGCACTGAAGAAGACAATTGATCATTTCCTGGGTGAATTTGTGCATGATCCGTCCACTATACATGAATTCTCATTTTGGCAGTATTGTACCAATACTTGTAACATGCACTTATTCATAGCACTCTATAATATCTGGCAACAGATAGGACCAGAATTAGGGCTTTAAGTACGCTCAGTTATCATTTTACAGGGAAGAGTCTATGGTTCCAGCTGGGCTCTTTTAAGTCTATAGGATGAGCGTAGTCATAGGTCTTGCTATATGTTATATGGAGCGTTGATTTACGATTAATGATTTTATATGTATGATTCTATGTGTACGATTTTATGCTAATGTTTATTAATATATGTGTAAAGTTTGAATTTATTTTCAACCTATATCACATTAAAGAATTTGTATTTGTATTTATTTGCTATACTCTCAAGCACTGACAGTAGCACAGTTTAAAAAAACACAGATGCCACGTGTTTGCTTAGTGTGTTATGAAATATTTAAAATCAAGCAAACACACAGCACCAGAATGTGGACTGTCCCACATCAATGCAGTAACTGGGACAAACCCTGCTTAGCATCCAAGTGAATAAGGAGCCTGCCCCCTCAGGCCATGTTGCTCTAAGTGGTGCTGTAACCTTACCTCACTTATTATGCACCATGGCCTGATGGGCTTGGCCTTTTCCTCTCTTAGAAGATACACAGAGTCCGTCCTGGATACTGCATGGATAGGGACCGGGTCAACAGTGATTGTTCACCCCCAATGTCACTATAGCTGTAAAAAGATCTATTTTTTAAAATGTATGTATAGAAGATTCCAGGCTTACAGAACTCCCAATGGTTTTTTTTCTTAATACACTGCGTGATTAAATTATTTGCTGAGGATCACACACTTTGGTTAAGCAGCGTGCTACAAGACCCTTGTTTTATGGCCGATCTCTTGGTGACTGTTGCGAAACATTGCACAACCACAACTAACCTAATTTAAGCAGCACGTAAAAGGGGAAAAAAAATTACCAGCGGCAACAATAACACATGCCCATGTACTTTTGCCCCATAGCGGAAATCAAATGCTTGCACCCATGAATATATGCACAGTAAGTGAGGCTATATCTTAAAGTGAAATATAGAAATGTAGTTCAAAATAGCATTGGACTTTTAAAAAAAGTAATGAACACCAGAAAAATAACCTGAGAGTGGAAATGTTCCAATACATATGCTGGTAAAGTATAACAGGTGCTCACTTTTAAAACCCTGCAATCTGTCGTGAAATATTCCCATGAAAACTAAATCCCAATATGAAACAAGTGCCTGTGGTCCTGTGGGTAAGCATCTGCACTGGGAACATGAAAACCTGAGTAAAATCCTGGTATCCAAATACTTGAGGAAGCTTGTGAACCTAAAAATAAACAGGGGTGGTGTTCGCCCTCTGAAAAAAAGTTACACTGTCCACCCACATGTGTCCTTTACAGGTGCCCTGAAAAGCAGCCACAATCAGGGGAAAATAACTACACCAATGTCCAGGATTGCAAACCCTCTTGCCACATCGTGGGCAAATACTCATGACTTACTTGCCCTTTCATCATTTCCCCTCCTCACCCCCATGTCTGTCTCTCAACAATACTCTGCTTTATAAAGCTAACTTGAAAAGGACACATACCATAGTGTCACTCAAATATATAAATCCTTATAGAACTATTTGAGGCAAACAGTGTGCAGTTGTCGCATTATTACCCCCATCTTGACTGTGTGACTACAAATACCAGAATGAAATTCAGCAAATGGCAAATAAAGGGTCTCTGAGTGCAAAACCTTCACGGACTGACAGTAGCATGGTTTAAAAATAAATAATGCCAATTTTGTATGTTATGAGATATTTAAAACTAAGGAAACACACAGCATTCAGGACTCTGGACTACCTCCCATCCATGGAGTAATCAGGACTGACCCTGCTTAGTTTCAAAGCGAGGAAGTATCCTGCACCCTTAGGGCATGTTTCTGTAAGTAGTCTTCTAAGGTGGGCTCATTTATTAGCTAACAAGGCTTTAGTGGGCTGACCCCATCCTCACTTTTGAAGCTAAGTATGGCACATCCCAATTACTGCAGGGATGGGAAACCCATTATTGCTTTAAACATTTCTTTTTTTTTAATTATTATTGACTGGGAGACTACAAATACCAGAATGCAATTCAGCAAAAGACAAAAAATGGTCCCTGAGTGCAAAACCTTCAAGGACTAACTGTAGCAGGGTATAAAAAAAAGAACATTCAGATGCCCATTCGGTCGGCCATCCATGCACAGGGTCACCAGGGACTGACCCTGCTTAGCTTCAAAGCGGGACTGACCCTGCTTAGCTTCAAAGCAAGGAAAGGTCCGACTCATTTCTCTCAGTGGTCGTGTAACTGGGGATTAATTATTGGCCAACATATATTTGTATTTGTTTATTTGTACTTGTTTATTTATAACGCGCACCGTCCGGCCCAGGGGTGGTTACTGCATGTATGGGAGACGTGGATGGCAATCGTGTTACCAGCCATGGCCGATTTTTCACCCCGACCTCACTGTAGTTGTAAAATATCTTTTAAAAGAAAACGACTGTAACTGCGGGTACTGATGTACACATACCGTGGACTATCCATAGTCCTTTATAGCATCTTTTATAGCAGTGGATATTGGAAAAACAGCTGGAAAAAAATGCTTCCTGCCCCCCATGCCCTCATCAAGTTCCCCCTCATCTGGGCCAGCTGCCCCCACTACCCAGATGTCCTCTTCACCTCCCCTTCCCTCTCTCTTTCCCCTCACAACCAGGGGAGTTGCTAGGTCTGGAAAAGACCCGGGGCTACGCTGATGTTGGAACTGTTGGGACTGGGGGCTAGCTAGTCTTTTGGCTGTAGCTCCTGAGATTCTATCCAGGGCTACAACCAAAAGATCAGGGGCTATAGTCCCCTCAGCGCCCCCCTAGCAACGCCCCTGCTCACAACACACGCTGTTTCTATGATGCTGTTTGCTTTGAGATGTCAATGATTTGCGGCTATAGTCAAGGTTACAAAAAGCTTTGTGTTGCAAACTCAATCCCTAGACCCCCTCCAACTCCTCCATTTAACGTGGTGCCCCCTAGCCACCCACCACCTCTAGCTTGATGGCCTTTGCTTGTTTTTTGACATGCAAATGACTTTTTTCCTGTGTTTCATATTCCCATTTCCTCAGCTACAACCTCAAATATCTCTCACATCGAGAGAAAAACAAGATGTTGCTATTTCATTTCTAAAACACCCAGTTTTGGTTAAATCCCCAAGATATAGCGATCTATACATAGAAGGCTGGCTTCTTCCTCTTTTTGAAGCTAAGCAGGTTCTGTCCTGGTTACTGCATGGATGGGAGACCTGGATGGCAATTGTGTCACCGGCCATGGACGATTTTTCACCCCGACCTCACTATAGCTGTAAAATATCTTTTAAAAGAAAACGACTGTAACCGCGGGTACTGAATTACACATACCGTGGGCTATCCATAGTCCTTTATAGCATCTTTTATAGCAGTGGATATTGGAACAACAGCTGAAAAAAATGCTTCCTGCACCCCATGCCCTCACCAAGTTCCCCCCTCATCTGGGCCAGATGCCCCCACTACCCAGATGGCCTCTTCACCTCCCCTTCCCCTCACAACACACGCTGTTTCTGTGATGCCGTTTGCTTAGAGATGTCAACGACTTGCGGCTATAGTCAAGGCTACAAAAAGCTTTGTGTTGCAAACTCAATCCCTAGACCCCCTCCAACTCCTACATTTCACATGGTGCCCTCTAGCCACCCACCACCTCTAGCTTGATGGCCTTTGCTTGTTTCTTGACCTCCAAATTACTTTTTTCCTGTGTTTCATATTCCCATTTCCTCAGATACAACCTCAAATATCTCTTGCATCGAGAGAAAAACAAGATGAGGCTGTTTCATTTCAAAAAACACCCAGTTTTGGTTAAATCCCCAAGATATAGTGATCTATTTTTGAGAAGGGGAAACCCCTTCTCTGTTAAGTATTTAAATAACTATTGCACGGAATAACCCCAAATCAAGCATGGATCACGAGTTAAAGCTGCATGCCCAAGTTGTTTCAGACCTGGTCCAAATCCGTTTGGGCTGTGTGCTTTGGCAAAAACGTACCATCTTTGTCTATGGGAAAACGAATGGGAAACAGGCTGCAACTTTGGAAAAGAAATTTGTTGTCTTCTCAATAATTTTCCTATTTTTAACATATCTTCACAAAACTTTGCAGTCTGGGAGGGAGGGTTCGATAGTCCATAATCACTTTCAGAATTTCAGTGAAATCTCTTACTCGAATCAAAGGTTATTAACAATAGAATTTCAAGGGGTTCCTATGGGAGTCTGACTCACCTTAACTAATGGGCGGTTATCAACGCCCACAATATATATATATATATTCTAACAAAAACATTGTTAAAGGGACGTTATGGTCGTTATGGTTAAGTTGCAATAGCAAAAACCTATGATATTCTATGGAAAAATGTTGTTACAGGGATGTTATGGTTACAGGTAAAACAAATAAAAAACGAAATTCGACAGTTATGGCAAGCTAAGCAACAATAACTCGTGCCACCACCCTGCGACTCTTTTTTGTTTGGATGCTTTTATGGAAGCACACTTTTTCGGTTTTCTTTAGTTTTTGTGAGTTCTTCTGCTCACAGAAGTACAGTAAACTCTTCACCACATCCTGTAGACGAGCAAACAAAACTGCATTGCCAATGGGTGACAACAAAATGCCATTTTCTTGAAAACACTCTGCATTTCCACAACTAATGAGGTCACTGTTGCAGAACATTCCACGAGCAGACAAAAAAGTATGCTTCTATTGATGAGACGCCTTCCTCCATCTGGCTCGGAACAACAACCATGAGCACTAGGCCATACTCTTCCTGGTATTATGGGTGAGAAAAGCACCTTGGTGGTGGGAAAAAGCATCCTCACGACATTCAGCAATCTCCTCAGTCTACGGAACAAATCTAAGCAAGGCAGGTAACCCATATGCATGCTGCCGTAATGGATGACAATGACATCTGCTACTGGAAAAGTGGTGAGGTCTTTGCAAAGTGCATGCATATCGTGAAATTGCACTCATACATAGCGTTCCACGATGCGTCTACTCCTTACAAGGGAAAATTGCTGTCAAAGTGTCTTTGCAGGGCAAAGTTGTGCAGATCTATGACAAAGGGATCACCTACAGTCAACACAATGCGTTTCGCCATGTCAGCCACCCTCAGTACGCAGAATATAATGTACAAGAGTTACACATCCCCTTCCTGTTAACGACACCCGCACTACCTGATTGGCTAATCCCCACACTGCCATGGCAATTGGGCAAGGTGGTGTAAATAGCACATTTTGGCATGTGCGCCTCCCAAAGTAGTGCAAGGGCCTCACCCCTGTAAACCTGGAGCAGTCCTTCTTCCCTTTGCAATATGTTGTCTGCAGCTCTACTTCATTGGGTTACGCGTAAATAGGCACACACGCATCCACTAGTCATATCGAAGCTGCCATCATCCAACACTGTCACTCTTGTACAACACTTGAAATGTACCGTTACACATTTACAGTACAAATGTCGTGCCATTCCAAAGCATGTCCACAACAAAGTTCAATTAAAGTATGCACGATTTCTCCATCCGTGTACATCGACATAGCCACCCTGGATGTGGCACGTGTAATCCTGAAAGTACTGCGTAATGCACTACCTTTTTCGTGATAGTTTTGGGGTCAGGTAAACAATATCAAACTGGGTAGGGGATTCAGTGTTCCAGCGTAGATTTATTAAGTTGTTTTTTTTTTTCTTTGTGACATGTGTGCCAGCAACTTTTTTAAAATGTTCTCTTTATATGCGTTTCTGCTTGCCTCTCGTCACATTTTTACCACATTTTGGTCAATGCTTCTTGCACAGTGTAAAAGAAAACAGCATTGCCAATGGCGCTCAAATAAATGCCATTTCGACGGACCCACTGCGTATTTTGCAATCTCATGATCTCATAGTAGGTGGAGAACATGCCAGCAGTCTGCATAAACTCAAGCATAATTCTGTTTATAGCACACCTTCCGACCTCTGGCTGCGGACAAATTACACCGTCATGGACCCAAACTCCTCTTGGTGTTATACATGAGTAAACAGCCTTTGCAGTAGGAAAAATATGCATTACTGCGGTCAGCAACCTCTTCAGGTGACGGATTAATCATCCACATGAAATGTAACCCAAATGTCGACTTCCATAGTACAGCACGACAAAGTCAACATTAACCTGACAGGCCCAGAGAGCGTCCACTCCTTCCAACCCGAAATTACCAACAACGCCTCTTTGCACACAACACCCGTGCATATGGCGCACAAAGGTATCACCGACGATAAGCACTGTGCGCCTCTCCATCACGACTACCCTCACGACACAGTATTGGGAGGAAATTGTACCGCCCCTTCCTGTGAACCACACCCTGAACTCCTACTTGCCCATTTCCCACAATTCCATTTCCCTTTCCACCCTGATCATAATAGCAGGATGTGCACATGCGCTTTCCCATCTACAGTGAGGGCCACGGCCCAGTAAGCTGAGACAAAACTTCTTCCCTATGCACGGTCCATTTTGTGCAGCACTACCCCATTGGGCGCTGTCAAATTTTCAAACAAGCATGCAGCAATTACATACAAAACCTCTGCATTGCACACTGTCATTTCTATACAGCACTCCATATTTACAGTTGAATACTCTCAGTACACGTTCTGTTTCATTGCAAAGCCCCTCCACCAGTAACTTCTGCTAAATAAAGCACGATTGCAGCATCCACAAAGATCCTAAGATGCACCCAGCACACCTTTGGCCATGCACACAACATTGCAGCCCTTTCCACACCCACCACAACATTATACATCCAACCAAGCGACCATGTGGGCACCTATCATTGTGCAAAAATGTAACATACGTAGCAGCACTTCCACCCAACTCCCCCACACCATATAAAACCCATTCACGAAAACATGTCACACTTAGCAGAATCCACAAACATACCACAGCCTGCATCACACCTATGCACTGCCATTCACAAAGTATTGTGTCACTGGCAACCTATGCACAACAGCTGCACAATATTGGGCCTACTTCAATGTATCTGCACACAGTACAGTAAATAACCACATATAAACTGCACTTCAACCGTACCCACTTCCATACTCACATTACATACACACTGCACCCTGTGGCCACACTGCACAACTTCTCACTGCACCATCTCTTGCTGCACACCAAATAGTGTAGCATGTTGCAACTATCACCATAACCATGGAATGCACAATACCCGCTTCACAACTCACTTGTAGTGCTATAGCACATCGACAATGTGCTCCATACCATTCTCCAAAGATCACCACCCTGTGCCTCATGTACTATTAAACCTGCATTTCTCCAATGGGTGTGCTCCTTGCACACATTTCCTGCACCATAATTCAATCATGCATGTCAGCATGTCACCAACTGCCACTACGCACATACGCACCACTGGCACCAGCACTCCTAACCAACATCCATAGAGCAATGTACATGCACAGCATTACATGCAACAGTTACCATAATGCATAAACATTAGACTTTTTCCGGCACCCCTACGCCCTTTCAGTCACATAATATTGTCTTACCGAAATCCACTCAGAAGGTATTGTGTCACTACCAACATAACCACAAAATGTTTACAACATTGGCCATACTGTAGGCATTATGCACACGGCACACTATCCAAGCACATATGAACTGCCCTTCACCCATACCCTCTACCATACTGACAGTATGCAACACTGCACCCAGAGCTTGCACTGCGTGACTTTTCACTGCAGCATCCCCAAACACAGTGCACCGCCATGCAGCTATGCAGCAATAAATTGCAACAGTTACCATAATGTACAAACAAAACAATCTCTCCTGCATCCCTGTGCACTTTCAATCACATACTATGGGCGTATCCACTTCCATTCACAAAGTATTGTGCCACTTCCAACCTACCCACAATCTGATTCCAACAATGGGCTGTAACGGCTGAAATGTGCGCCTCCACAACCATTCCTTACATGTCACCACCCTCTAACTGATGCACATTCAAAAATGCATTACTGCCATAGGTGCCCTCAAGACCTAGAGTCTTGAGTGTATGGGCTACGGCCTTCAGCCATGCACCCAATAGTGTGGACCTTCAACACACCCACAGCTCTACCATACTGACAGTATGCAAACACTGCACCCAGAGCCCACACTGCATGACTTTTCACTGCAGCATCTGCAAACACAGTGCACCACCATTGTGGTATGCAGCAACAAATTGCAACAGTTACCATAATGTACAAACAAAACAATCTCTCCTGCATCCCTGTGCACTTTCAATCACATACTATGGGCGTATCCACTTCCATTCACAAAGTATTGTGCCACTTCCAACCTACCCACAATCTGATTCCAACAATGGGCTGTAACGGCTGAAATGTGCGCCTCCACAACCATTCCTTACATGTCACCACCCTCTAACTGATGCACATTCAAAAATGCATTACTGCCATAGGTGCCCTCAAGACCTAGAGTCTTGAGTGTATGGGCTACGGCCTCCAGCCATGCACCCAATAGTGTGGACCTTTAACACACCCACAGCTCTACCATACTGACAGTATGCAAACACTGCACCCAGAGCCCACACTGCATGACTTTTCACTGCAGCATCTGCAAACACAGTGCACCACCATTGTGGTATGCAGCAACAAATTGCAACAGTTACCATAATGTACAAACAAAACAATCTCTCCTGCATCCCTGTGCACTTTCAATCACATACTATGGGCGTACCCACTACCATTCACAAAGTATTGTGCCACTTCCAACCTACTCACAATCTGTTGCAACACTGGCCAATAATGGCTGAAATGTGCTCCATAACTATTCCTTACATGTCACCACCCTCTAAGTGATACATATTCAAAAATGCATTACTGCCATGGGTGTTCTCAAGGCCTAGGCTATGGGGTGTATGGGGTGCCCTAGGCCATGCACCCCATAGTCTAGACCTTGAACACACCCACAGCAATGTAATGCCACCATGAATGTCCCCATGTCAGCAAGTGGGACAATCCACATACACACTACTGCCAACAGCTCTCCTACCCAACCTGTACAGCGCCATGGCGCTATGCAACACCAAATTGCACCACTTAACATAATGCCCATGTGGGCAGCTAATATTACGCACAAACTAAACACCCATGCATGAATACAGCTCGCAATCACCAGAATTCAGAAGCACACCACAGCCTCCGCCACTGCTACCCACAGCCATTCACAAAGTATTGTGTCACTAACCACACCATTTTCACAACATTGGGACTACCTGAAGAAATCTGCACACAGCGTAGGCCGTGAACATACACACAGCAACGTAATGCCACCATGCATGTCACCATGTCACCCACTATGACCATCCACATACACACCACTGCCACCAGCTCTCCTACCCAACCTACACACCGCCATGCAGCTATGCAGCAACAAATTGCAACAATTAACATAATGTGCAAAGAAAACACTCTCTCCTGCACCCCTGTGCACTTTCATTCACTTACTATGGGCGTCCCCACTTTCATTCACAAAGTAATGTGTCACTGCCAACCTACCCACATTCTGGTCGCAACACTAGCCCTATTGCAACCAATCTGCACATAGCACACTATACAAGCACCACCCTGTACTGAATGCAGAGTCAAACATGTGTTCCTGCAGTGGGTATGTTGCAGCCCTACGCTCTTGAGTGCATGCCCTACACCCTATGGCCTACGGCCTTCGCCCATTTACCCAATAGTCCAATCCTTCCACAGACCCACCGCATCTTCATTCACTCATGCAAGCCACCAAGTCGCCAACTACCACATTCCATGCACAACGCACAGCCACTCACACTCCCACCCACCCTATGTCATGTGCAAATCACTCCCCGTCTGCAATTTACCTGCCACCACTCACCATGTAAAGAAGTTGCTGCAAACAGGTCGCGGCAGAAGCTATTGGGCCGTTATGACAGCTGCTTCCAATCACCACACACAGTACTCACTTACATGTGTCATATTAACCACTTGTCACTCCCACACCTGTTCCCTCCCTTACTACTGCCAACGCATTCCGTACGGTACATTTTCCAGACCCTTCCGCCACCGCACTGTCCTCCGATACACCATGGCGGCTTTCCCAAAAAATGTTGACGTACACCGCGCTTCACTCCAGCCAACCACCGGGCGCGTCCAAACTTCTCCGACAGCACGCCGTACCGTGAGCCAATGACACTTTTGTCCACGTAGTGAACAGGGAAATAGGTCCACGCAGCGGACCCAGATAACACTAATTTTTGGGATGTGCAGTTCAGTTCTTTGCAGCAAAACTACTGGGCTGATTTCCACCAAACACACAAAAGCACGCTTTCTCACCCAAGCCCTTTCCTGCAAATATGGTGAAAATCCATACAGCCGTTTGGCCTGTAGCCGGAATTTTTTTTTTTATTTGGGACCCCCTATTGGTGAGGATTCCTGTCTCAACATTTTTAGATGGCTTATAACTTGTTGCCGTTTCACAAATGTGCACAAAAGATTTTAGAAAGATGACACACTCAACCTTGAATGTTTCTGCAAAGTCTAAATGGATTTTGTCAACTGGGGGATAAGTTATATGATTAATTTATGTACTTACATTTTGACACTTTTCAAAAAATAAATCATGGATGGATTTGCAGCAAACCCGTTCAAGAAGCATTGGCAAGAATGTGAAAGTATGATTTTGCAAATGAGTCAATGGGCCTCATTATGACCCGGGTGGTAAGGGATTACCGGTACCGGTAAGGGCACCGGTACCGGTAATCCCTTACCGCCCTACTACGAGTTCCCTTTGCGGGTCCTCCCGGACGGGACCCGCAAAGGGACTTTGGAGCTAATAATGGTACCGCAATTTGCGGTACCGTTATTAGCGCCTTCCCCATTCCCATTGAGCCCTATGGGGACTCAAATTGGAATGGGGAAGGTCCCTGGTGAATGGGGAATTACCGCCCCCGCCAACCTTGGAATGGGGCAGTAATAGCTCCATTCACCAGGGCGGAGTCGGTAAGGATTTGGAGGCAGCTAATAGCGCCATGCTTACCTCCAACCTCATAATGACCCCCAGTGTTTTATTTTTTGAAAAGTGCTACAAAAAGCTACAAAAAATAGTGATATACCCCTAACGTATGGCCATGGGCAGTGGCAGATTGTTGAAGTAATGGCCAAAGGCCACGACCCGGACAATCTGGCTACTAGCTATGACCATGAGGGACTTTCAATGGGGTTAAAGTGGGCATGGCCACCAGGGATCGGCTATGTGGTAAGGTTTTTCGAAATTGGGATAGGATAGGTTTTAATGGGAAAAGAAAAAAAATACCTTTGGTGATTGTGGATTGAGGCCATGGGCCATGGCCAGATTGTCTGAGTCATGGCCAAATGCCATGAGCCAGATAATCTGGCTACTGGTCATGTCTACGATGGACCAACAATGGGGTTAAAGTGGGCCTGGCCACCAGGGACCGGCTATGTGGTAGAGTTTTTCAAAATCGGGATATGTTTGAATGGGAAAATAATTCTGCTTGTGGTTACAACCGAAATTGTTGGACAGAAGTAACATTGGTGAGGAGTATGAGCAAGGACTTGAAAGCATGGTTTTGCAAATCTGTCCTGTTTTTTATTTTTTCTAAAGTGTGAAAATGTCAGTACAACAAATTGCAGAATAACTTTGGTGCCTAGGCAATGGGCCTGGCCCTGAGCAAAGACAAATGTGTACTCTGATTCTGAAAGCATGGTTTTTCACATGGGTGTAGGACATGGGGGGGACAGAGGGGACAAATCCCCCCCACAATTTTAAGTGGGGGGATATAATGGCATTTATCCCCCCAGAATATGTAAGTGTTGTTGTGCACAGTGCAGTGCACTGTGTCTATGCACTGTCTGCAGTTGCATCATGCAGCGTGTAAAAATATATCTGCAGGCTGCAGCCGTCAGGTTCTTTAGACTGTCTGCAGGCTAAAAGTTCTTCTGTTCGCACAACTCATATTTGCCAGAATGGCCACTGGAAATCCTGTTCATGGCTGGAAACAAATGACTTCACCCACCCCTCTCCCTTCCCCTGCTGACCCCCTACCCCCAGTCTGATTCAGAGTGATAAGATAAAGGACTAAAGGGAGGCACCTGACCTCTCACCTGTGTGGACTGTGCATGCATACTCGAAGTCCTTTGATAAAGCAATTGCTACTGCGGCACAAAGGCACATGTGTGTGTGCCTGTCTTTGTGAGAGAGAAAGTGATACTGTTCAAGTGCAAGTGCTATAATGGTGTATGAATGTGCGATGTGAACTGGGTCGAACTGGGCCGTACAATTGTCTCGGGCACCAAAGAAAAAGTGGCCCACAGTTGCAAATTGCTATTCATTCCTTTGGTGACACGGGCCTCATTCCGAGATTGGAGGTAGCCATGGCGCTAATAGCGCCATGGCTGCCTCCAATAACGGTACCGAGTCCACCCTCATTCATCCAGTCTAGTCGGAACTTTGCGGGACCGGTAAGTCCCCATTGAAAATACCATTCCCCATTCCCATTGAACCCCCATAGGGCTCAATGGGAATGGGGAAGGTGCAAATAACGGTACCACAATTTGCTGTACCGTTATTTGCTCCCTGGACCCTTTGCGGCTCCTGCTAAGGCCGCCTGGTAAAACCAGGCAGCCTTAGCGGGACCCGCAAAGGGACCTCGGAATAGGGCGCAAAGGGATTACCGGCACTGGTGTCCTTACCATTGCCGGTAATCCCTTTGCGCCAGCCTCGGAATGAGGCCCTCGGGTTGGTAATTAACCATGGAGGAGTTTTTTGATAACATGTGGTGCAAATTGTGCATGTTAAAGAATATTTATTCAGCAACACTGGTCAAAACTACTAGCTGCAGAGAGTATCAGGTAATATTATCCCCAGATATATGGTCGCCGTATATAATATCGCCGGGAAAAGGTTGTGGCGATATTATATGGGTGACCATATATATAGGGACAGGGGCAGCCAAAAAAAAAAAGGGTTTGTGGGTTGCGCGGCTGTCTCCCGCATGTTCCATGCAATAATGTCCCCACAAAAAACAGCAATTTTTGGGCGATATTTTTGCATGGCGATATTTTTGAGGGGACATTATTACATGGAACCCTGCAGAGTGAGTAAACTCATCTACTGGCCCAAATTGGCCAAAAAAGAGGCCCATTTTGACCAACAACTGGCCCAAACCAGCATTTTGTATTTTTGGTTCGGCCATGGGGCCTGCATGTGAGCATATGTGTGTGTTCAAGTATGAGTTTGTGTTAGAGTATTTGGTGTGAGCTTGTGTGGTTAGGAATTTTCGAGTGAGATTTAGTCTGCGTGCGGATGTTGTGTTTGTAATGTGATGAAAAGAGATTTGCGGGCTGTGATGGAGGGAGCTGGTGCACGGGCCCTTTGCGAGAGGATGGTGATTGCTAAACATGAACAAGCATTGATCTTTTTTTTATGTGACATGGCAATATTAGCAGCATTATGGGAAATGGCAGCATGACTGTTCTTAAGGGTGTTATCGCCTATGTTGGCATAGCTTGCATGAACATATTTGTATACAATAGCCTGGCAATGTGGCTGGCATTATGGGCCAAGCCAACATGAGTTTGCTTGCATGTATGGACTTATCTGTGTTGGCACAGCCTGCATGGGCATGTTTTTATGTTGTGTCACTGCAATGTTACTGGCATTATGGGCAAAGCCAAAATGAGTGTTCTTATATGGGTAAATGTTACACAACCTTCATGGACATGTTTACAGTGGCAGCATGGGTATATTTTCTTCATGTGTCATGTCAATAATACTGGCATTTTTGGCAAAGACAATGTGAGTGTTCTTTGGGGGGACAATGGCCTATAGTGGCATAACCTGCATGGATACGTTTATAATGGCATGGCAATATTGCTGGCATTATTGGCAAAGGCATCATGAGGGTTCTTCTATGGATATACTGGCCACTATTGCAACAGTCAACATTGACACTGTTTTTATCTAGTTACATGGCAGTATTGAGGTATTATGTGAAAAGGCATGTGTTATCATTCATTTGCACTATCGATGGATGCTACAGCCAAAGAGTGTGCTTGGACAGGGGCTTTATCCATTTTAACCAGCCCAATTTCTTAGTTGGCTAACAGCATTTGCTCACTATCCATCTCCCCTGCTTTCCCCTGTTTTTCCATTTCCTTCTAGATCTGGAATCAATGGCACTAAATGAATCAAAATGCACATGTCTGCTTGCTTACTCCACCATTGCTCCCGACCCACATCAACTTAAGCACTGTGACTGCCATTGAAACGGAAAGGGGGCTATTTATAAAGCTTGTATTGGATTCTCCAAGACAGCCACTTTTTTTGTAGTTCTATTGTTTTTGAAAAAACAAATTTGCACATCCAGTTTGCATCTGTTTGCCACAAACAAATTGGGTGATAGTTGTGATAAAGCATGCTTTGAAAGGCCATACTGGCAATAAAGAGCTCTGTGCAGCACCTGCCCAAAGTCCTCACTGCATTTGCACCTTAATTCAGGTGGTGGTCCATGACTGGTTGCGACACACTGGCTAGTCATGCTTTAGTATGCCACACTTTCCTTCTCAGTTGAACAATACAAACAGAAATATGAGCTACAACATAGAGTTGGATCATCATAGGTACAAATATATTTTAGGACCCTTTCCAAAATGTTTGTGGTGGCCCACCAACCCAGAGTTGTGGAATTCTGGGCATTATTAGCTGTTTGTTGCCCAGAATTATCCTCTCATGGACGGCTTTCTCCAATGTTAGTTCCATTCCCTCTATGACTGTTTACTGTTTGTCCCCTCCAATTACATAATCCTGGCTCCCAACTCCTTTTCATTCCTTGCATACAGCTCTCATTCTCTGACCTGCCCCCTTCCCTCACTCTCTGCCTGAACTGTTCTCTTTCCCATCACCAAGCTCTTGGGCTATATGATGTCTGCGCTGTTACTGGCACCATTCCCCCTCTAGCCATTTCACACTGCCTGCGTTTAACCCAAATTACTCTAGTCTTCTTCCTTGACAAACTGCCCTTGCCTCTCACTTTACATGCACCATTCCAGGGGGATGGGCAGCTCAGCCTATTCTTTACTGTGCCATGCTCTCTGGTCTAATGCTGTTGGATTGCCCTGGTCATGCTGTCATACGCAGGCTCCTCTTGTTGCAGAATCCCATATGCCATGGCAACACTGCACAGGTGGAACATACAGGCTTATTAAAATCACTTTTGTTTCTTTTTGGACCAACACATAGACTTGGACAGTACTTTGACACCCTTGGGAAGAAGCAATGGCAACCATTATGTGGCGTTAGTTACCTGCCCATTTACACTCACGCAAAATGCAAGGCCATATTTTACCCGCTCCATCTGCCATCGGGGAGTGGGCACCTCCCTCCAAAACTTTCCCTAGGGAATCACAGCTTCTACAGACAGGGGGAGATCCGAGACAACTTCCTGAACCCGGTTGCTATGTAATGGGATGGAGAAGCACGTAGCAACCCGTATGGCAGCAGGGCAGCATACAGCAGAGCGCACAACATGGACTGTCCGGCTGCTGGCATGGCCTGATGGATTGTGTCATTTTACCATGCAAAGTCCCCAAGGTGTCCCTTGTCCCCCAAGATTTTATTTGTCTCCTACGCCACTGGTTTCGCAAATCGGTCCAGCATTTTACTTTTTTGAAAGTGTTGAAATTTAAGTACAAAAAATATTGATATAACTTTGCTGCTGTGGGCAGTGGGCTTGGCTCTTGACAAGAACACATATCTACTCTGATTTACCTATCAGGGTAAGCGGCATGGCCGAAACCCATGCCCCATGGATTGTGGAGACTGGCCATGCAAGCTATGAGCACTGGCCATTGGTGATATTATGAGGGAATAGTGGACACTGAACTAGGAAGCTGGGTAGGGGCAGTGGATAATGGGGATAGTTTAGTGGTGTTGGGGTTATGTTTGAGCCTCATGCGCTAGGCAATTGAACAATGACTTGCATCCCCAGCAATGCGTTGCTAATAATGACTCACAAAAGTATGGGTTGCAAAAAATGTGTTTGTTAAAGGAGGTTTATAATTCTTTTATATATGTTAAAAGAGGAATTATTAATGACTTATATACAGTGATGTAACATTATGAAACATTTCTACTTATAAAATCCTGCTTAATTCACAGAAAAATCATTTTTAAAGGGATGTTACGGTTAAAATGTACCCAACAATTGGGACTTCTCTGCTCCAGCAGTTTGCTAGTGGCCTCCCACCTTGGCATCCCCTAGCACTTCCCTCTTGGACTCCCATGAGCCCTTGTCCATCCGTACACCCCCTTTAATGTATGCACTTCTCCCAATGCACAATGCATATGAGCATTTATAGGAGCACTATGTAAAAATGTTTTGAATAGGTATAGGAAATGCAGATGCAAAACATTTGTAGAACATTGTTAAGTGGCAGTTGGTGTGTGTAAGTTTAATATGTTGATAGGCTATAAGTAGACATATTTTTAACAAATTGGTGTGGTTCATAGTCATAGTTTTGAATCAAATGATTTGAAAAACAAAAGTTTCAAAACAAAAGTTTCGAAAACAAAAGTTGCGACATGCTATGCTTAACATGCAAAGTGCATTACTTTTGAAACCAATCCGTCGACAATAGTCATGGATTGGATTCAATTGAAATGCACTTTTACATGTTAAAAGTAGCATTTCAATGCTTTTTTTTTTTTTGGTAACGTTGAAACGTTAGATGGAGATGTCCAGTGCTGTAATTTCAGCACTGGACAGCTTCATGTAACGTTTCAAGGTTTTATTATTTTATTGTTATATTGGGGGGGTTCCCCCCCTCCCCATGCCACCCCTAACCCAAGCCCCAACCCAAACCCTAACCCAAGTTTCGAAAGGCAAACTTTCGAATTTTTTTCCAATAAATTGTCATTCAAAAGAATTGCATTTCGAAAAAAAACATTCGAAAGTTTGCCTTTCGAAACTTTTGTATTTGAAAAAATGACTGGACACCATTGGTGTGAATAGTTTAAAGCAGGCAGTGAGGGAGTATTACAAACATAACAGTAAACAGATCAGAAGGGCTGTCTTGTGTGATGGTGCGCATGTCCAATCTGGGTTTTCTAATAAGGCATGGGCTAGACAGGGGAATGCAGAGTCTGAGGATAGTCATAAAGGGCAATGGATTATGGTCTTTATTGTATACTAGAGAGAAGAATTTCGGAGACAAAATTGTTTCTGTGCTTGTTTGGTTTTCTCTAGTATACAATTGTCCATTATTTCCATTAGCATATTAGAAGATGCTAACGGGAAAGTTCGAGAATCGTATTGAATCAAACTACTTCACTGAAAAATGTAAAGTAGATGGAGTTTTAACTGTGAAAGGTGGTTCCTAAAGTCATCTTTTTTTAATGGTTTTTATTATTATTTTTTTGTTTTGCAGGAGAGGCCAGAAAGTAAGGTGGGAAGGGAAATGAGGGAAGGGGCTCCAACCACAAATATGCTGGGGCAGTTTGACAGGGGAAAATGTTGCTCATGTGTTAATTCTAAGGTAGCGGGCAGTGTTTCTCATGCTTCTTAAGCGCTTCGAAATTCCTCCCGCCTGCAGAGTGGTGTGTTGCAGTATATATAGAGCACTGTTATTTCTTTTTAAGATATGGATCAACAGCCTCTTTTATCACTTGTAAGGTAGCTGGTGGGATTTTGTGTCCCACAGAAGTAGGCTGTGTGGTTACAGTATTTGTTCAGAAAGATGAGGTAGAGGACGACAGCATACTAATTCCTGAGAAAGGAACAGCCTTTTCCAGAGCTTTGCGGTGGTTGAATTTGGTGTGGCGGCTCATGGAGGTGGTCCCATAGGAGTACTGGCCAGGTTGTCGGCAAATGAGTCACTCAGTACATTTCACTTTGGTAGCTTTAGAGCAAGGGTAGATTTTGAGCTTGAAAGTCCCTAGATCAGCTGAAAATGCAGTTCCAAACTGTTCACGAAGTACAGACCCATTTGCAAAGTGCGGATGCATTCGCAAACATGTCTTCATGCCACGCGCACGCACGAGGTCACGTGACACTGTAGGGAAAGTTTGCGGTGACATCAGACATTCATGAACATCGGCGTACACAAAAACAGTGGAAAAAGTTGGAAAAAGTGTATAGAAGTGTTAAAAATTATGATAGAAGAGGGGGGCACTGTTGAGCAGCCCAAAGATGGCTGCCGAGCCCTACAGCTCTGTTTCGAGCCAACGTAAATCCTGCCATTACCCTGCGGGCCTCAGGGGCCTTCCGTCCCGTCCCCTGACTGCTCCCCATCTGGACCGGAGGTACAGCGGAGTGCACACACTCCCAGGATGCCCGATCTGCTGGCAGGCCGTTGCTGAATCTAGTGGCAACCCTGAGACAAGCAGCCGAGCCGGAGTGTTTGGCTTCCATCGGTCCCGGGGTGAGGCACATTTGAACATCACCGCGCCCACACCCCAACACAGTGCTCGATCATCCGTTCCGACTCCAGAGAGACCGCTGTGGGGATGCGACACACCGTTACTTCGTTCAGCTGCACAGGGAAGAAGACAGTGAGGTGAGCCTGAAGGGAGCTAGCTCCACATTACAATGTAGAATGGGGGCTGCAACAACCGCTTGCTTGCGAGGGACTGAGGTCCTCCCGCTGGTTATTGGT